>NC_091992.1:88297537-88940795 GCF_044704955.1 Pristiophorus japonicus
CAGCCGAGGGTCAGTTAAGGGCTGGATCAGGCGACCAGGCACTGTCTGCTGCACCGGGTATGGTGGGACAGCCGGAGGTAGAGGGACCAGCGCAGAAAGATCCTGAACCAGGGCGGATGTGCCCGGTCAGGCAGCGCAAGTACGGTCCTCCACAGGGAGGTGGCCAAGGTCGGGGAGCGCTGGAGAGCGACTTTATTATTCCCCACGGAGTTCAATCACTCAGGGCCATGGTGGCCCATTTGACCAAACTCCTCGCAGTGGGGACCCATCTATCCACTTCATGGAGGTGATGCAGGCAGGGGAAATTAATGGGCGTGACGAGGAAGAGACAGCCAAGCTGCTGCTCTTCTCTCTGGACAGCAAATTGTACCAGGCCCTGCCGGGACAGCGTACTTTTACTGAGGTCCAGAGGGCCGTCCTTGAGGCTATGGGCTTTGATGACGGCAGTCCTTTCGAACGGGTCGAAAGGACAAGGCAGCTCGCAGGGGAAACCCCGCAGGCGTTTGCGGACAGGCTGTGGGTGGTATACCACGCAGCCTGTGGGGAGCTCCTTGACCAGGCGAATCTTTCCGCGGTACAGACTGGCCGCTGGCTGAGGATGCTGGTGGCAAACTGCTTGCCCCGGCTCAAGGCCAGGGCAGAACTGTGGTTCGATTCCCGGGACCCCAACCTCACCGATGAAGCAGTGGTCAGGCAACTGGCACTGGTCCAACGGAATGGAGGAGGGGAGGAGGAGAAAACCTCCAAAGGTCGGGTAAATGAAGTAAAACCCAACTCAATTCCCAAAAGGGAATGGCACCAGGAGGGTGGCCGCTCGTTTGATAAGGAGGGAGTGTGCTACGGGTGCGGGAAAGCTGGGCATTTTAAAAGGGATTGCAGGAGCCCAGTAAAGAGATATGGGGGGAGAAGTACTTCAGGAGCCACCCAGAGTGGGGGAAGTGGAGGGAGCTCCTCACCATCCCTTGACCAGATAGTAGCTGCAGTGAGGACAGCACTGGAGGGGACTGGGAAGGTAGCCACGGCAACAGGCAGGGAAGCACCAGCAACCCTGCCAGTACAGAGGCCGTGACTAGCCCAGACCCAGCCTGCATACCTGTGCCCACTAGAATATGACCCCTGGGGACGACCCTGGGTCAAGATGGAGGTTGAGGGTGTATTGGGTACCTACCTTTTGGACACTGGTGCTTCCAGCACGATAGTCCATTCGGAGGACCCCGCAACCTCACCTCTATCAAACGGGGTGCCGTATCAACTAGTTGGGTTCACAGGTAATGAGAAGGCTGGGTTTTTCTCAGTCCCACTCGCGGTTCGTTTAGGAGCACTCCAAACACAATGGAAGTGCGTCCTAATGAACTGGGAGCAGGTGGGAAAAGGGATTTTGGGGGCTGATTTTATCATCGCTCGCCAGATCCTAGTAGACTTGAGGAATCACTGTCTATGGGGCACAGTGGGCACGGGAGCAGAGGGAGAAGTCATGGTTATTGATAAGAAACAGGGAAAAGGGACTCTGTGTACAATGAAGCCAAAAGGGGGTTACGACCTGGAGGTTCTGGTCGGCAACATCCCAGCCGAGTACCGGGCCTATGTGCAAGCAAATCTTGCAGCATTTGCCACCCATAAACACGACTGTGGGAGAGTCACAGAAGTGGAGGTTAGAATAGATGGGGATCCCATGTCCCGCCCGCAAAAGCAGTATGGCTTTCCCCGAGAGGCAGAAGCAGACTTGGAGACAGCTTTAAGCTCGCTTGTCGAGCAGGGTGTTTTGAGACCCATAGCCACCCATGTCAACTCCCCGCTTTGGCCGGTTAGGAAACCGGACAATTCTTGGAGGGCTACGGTGGATTATAGGGTGCTCAATAAAAACATCCCAGCTTGTGCCCCCACAGTAGCGGCGGTTGCGGATCTGATAGGGGAAATCCCTGCATCCGCAACCACGTTCACAGTGTTGGACATATCCAACGGGTTCTGGTCTATCCCTGTACGGAGGGAAGACCAGTACAAGTTTGCCTTCACCTTCCGGGAACAGCAGTATACATGGAGCTGCCTCCCACAGGGCTTTCATAATAGTCCCAGCATCTTTCACCAATGCATGGCGAACTGCTTAAAAGGCTTCAGCCAGCCACACCAGCTGGTCCAGTATGTGGACGACCTGTTGTTGTTCACAGACAGCAGTGAGGAACACGGTCCACTGCTGGCCGAACTGCTGGTCTTACTGAAGGAAGGGGGTTTTAAAGTTAACCCCAAGAAAGCCCAGATAGGTCTAGGAGAGGTCAAATTCCTGGGCCTGACGATAAGGGCAGGAGAAAGGGCCATTGATGAGGCTAGAAGAAAGGCAGTGCAGGAACTCCCTGTCCCTAGGAATGTGTCGGGGGTAAGGTCTTTCCTGGGAATCATTAGCTACTGTAGGGACTTCATCGAGGACTATGCAGCCACTGCCGCCCCTCTGCTCAGACTCCTACATAAGGGGGTCGAGTGGGAATGGGACGAGGGCTGTGAGGCAGCATTTGTCCGTCTTAAGAGAGACCTGCAGGTAGCACCAGCCGTGGGGGCAATTGATGGGGGGGAGGAATTCTTCCTGGAGGTGGCAGCCAGTGGTGACAGCTTAAGTGCAGTGTTGCTCCAGGAGCGAAACGGTCAGCTGAGACCAGTGGTGTACTCCAGGGTCCTCACCGAGGTAGAAAAGGGATACTCCAATTGTGAGAGGCACTTGCTTGCCACCCACTGGGCAGTAAAGAGAGCTCAGATCTTTACCGGAATATCCCCCATTACACTCCTCACCCATCATACCCCGACGCAGATGCTGTTGGATGGGAGGATTAAGGACGGGACAGTGAGCAGTGCTAGAATCACTCGCTGGACCCTCCTCCTCTCCCAAATGACTTTAAAGGTCAAGGGCCTCTGCGAACCCAGGCTCGCAGCAAATTTAATCTATCCAGGGCAGCCGCATCGATGCTCTGTGGAGGGAGTATGGGACATTAACTTTGGATTTCGGGCAGGGATACACTCCACAGGCCGCGAGATCTACGTTGATGGCTCCAGTTCAGTGTCCGCGGGTACAAGGCTCACGGGCTGCGGAGTTTGGGATCCCAAGGCAGGAATTGCCTTGGCTCTTAAACTCGCATGCACCCTGAGCGCCCAGCAGGCGGAACTCTCGGCGGTGATGTATGTGGTCACACACCCCGAGGAATTCCCTACCCCATACACGATTTGCTCGGACAGCATGTTCACTTGCAATTCATGTACAGAGTATTTGGCGATTTGGTCACGCCGGGGGTACACCTCTGCGGATGGGAAGCCCCTTGTGACCAAACCCCTGCTAGAAAAGATCGTGGCTGCAGTGGGAGAAATCGGGGATGTATATATCCATAAGGTAAAGGCCCACTCCAAAACTGAGCCACGGGGGGAAGGTAATCAGCAGGCAGACCTGCTGGCAAGGGAAGGTGCTCGCACAGGTCGCCCATGGGACCCATACGAGGCAGGCAGGATAGCAGCAGCAAGAAGCAAGCCAGGGACACAAGGGAGCGTAGGGGCGGCTGCGGCTCCGGACCTTAAAGTAGTCCAGATGCAGGATTCGATCCTGAAGGCTGCCTTGGCTGCTATAAAAAGGGGGGAAAAGGCGGAGGGCCCATACAGTGCTGTAGATATTGCTGTGCGGGAAGGCATGTTGTTTAAAGGGGACAAATGGGTAGTGCCGCCACAACACCGGAGGGAATTCCTTCAGCTGGCCCATGAAGGTCCAGCTGTGGGACACCCTGGGCCGGAATCTACCTGGCAACGGGTAGAAAAGGCAGGGTGGTGGCCAGACCTCCGGGAAGACGTCCGCAACTTCTGTGCTGGCTGTCTGGTTTGCGCTGCAAACAATCCAGACCCTCAGAAAAGGAAGGCGTCTATGGGACACGTCAGGCGGGTAGAGGGACCATGGCAGTCGATCCAGATCGACTACATCGGACCCCTACCGGCCGCCCAGGGAGGTTATAAATACTGCCTCGTCCTAGTGGATGTGTTTTCCAAGTGGGTGGAAGCCTTCCCTTGCCGAACAGCTACCGCGGTGGGGACTGCAAAAATCCTGGTGAGGGAGGTGTTCTCTCGGTGGGGTCTACCTCAAATCGTGGAGTCCGACCGAGGAAGCCACTTCACCGGCCAGGTGATGCAGGCCACCCTAAAGGTGCTGGGGATAAGAGCCAAATGGCATGTTGCCTACAACCCTCAGTCCTCAGGCACCGTAGAACGCCTGAACCGGACCCTAAAGGAAAGGCTGCGCAAGGAGACGGGAGACTCACCGAACAAGTGGGTGGAGGTTTTACCGTTGGTCCTCATGGGAATCCGGGCCAGTCAGTCAAAGAGCTGATGACGGGCCGGATCATGAGAACCCCAGTGCATGTGTTGGCGCCGGTTCTCACTGAAGGGCAGCTCTGAGAGGTGAACCGGGACCGGTTTGTCAGGAACCTGTTTGAACACCTCAAACAGATTCACTGGCAGGCTGCTAGTAACATGGGCAGACAGCATCAGAGTAACCGATTGCTGCTAGAACCCAGCAAACACCACGAATGGGAGATAGGGGACCAGGTCATGGTGAGGAACTATGCTCGGGTCGGGGTTTTTGAAGCATTATATATGGGACCATACAGCATAGTCGACAAGGCTAGCCCTATGGTCTATGCGGTTCGACTGCCTCGCCGGGTGAAGTGGTATCACATTAATCAGTGTAAATTGTTTGACCCCAAAAGAGGTAAAAAACAGAGGGGACGAGCAAGGGAAGGGAATCAGGCACTGGGGGAAGAACAGGCCCCGGTGGATTTGGAGGCTCCGGAGGAGGCAGCGGGCCCCGAAGCTCTACAGCCAGGGCTGGTTCATTGCTCCTGTAAGGCTATCCCACCACTGGGTAGAGGTTCCCAGCCCACTAACAGAAGTAGGGAGAAAGGCTCTACCATTAGCAAGGTTCAAGGGGAAGCTGAACCTCCCATGGTGGATCAGCTGGGGCTAGCCCAAGAGGTGGAGGAGATGGCATTGCAGCCCATAACGTGGGACTCTGCACCGACAGTAAGGAGGAGTCACAGAGTGCCACAGCCCAGGACGCCGTGGTCCCCTGTTTACTTAGCCTCCCACCCCAGACTGATACGGCGAAAGACAACAGGGAGGGTGCTCTGTTGCACTAGCAAGGGTCTCCCACCGATTATCCGGGGCTCGGGAGGGCCTTGGAGGGCAGCACAAGACTCATTAAGGGGGACCATACGAGCCCCTCAGCGGAGGACATCCTGGTCCCAGGGTACGGTCAGCCAAATGGTCGACGATGCCTGTACAGTGACAGGATATAGCCTGGCCACCCGGGGACGGGTGGCGGTGTGTATATTTTCCCTTCCTGTTTTGTTACTTTGTGTTGTGAGTATATGTGTTTAGTTAAGGCAGTGACGGTTGGGTACAGCATTTTTGTGTTTGGAACATGTTAAGTGGGCCGAGCCTGGAGAGGTCTCTCAAGGCAAGGCCATGTTCTTCTTGCCTTTCAGGTGTCAACACCTCCCTACTGGACGTTAGTGATGCTGGTATCGCTAAGGATCTGCACCGGGCACCGAGGGGACACCGAGGACTCCCTAGTTTTCGGATGCTCCGGGGGCAGAGCGCCGACAGTGACCACAGGAAAAGGGACTCCGGTGGCGGATGGCCGGATCACCTACTCCCACGAGGGGAAATGGCCTGGGTGGTTGGGATCGAACTCCACCAAGTACTCCAACCATAAGGACTTTACCTACGGAGAGGCCTCCGTCCCCTGCCCGGAGATCACTGTGGCCACTTCCAGAGTGAGAGTGACAGAAGGCAGGAAGGTATGCCTAACTTGCCAAGGGGACATACCTCTGGGACGGTGGTGGTGGCTCAGAAAGCTCAAGAGGGACATGGGAGACCGACACTCGGACTGGGAACGTCTGGATAATGATACCTACCGAACCATCATGGGGTCATCTGGCGGGGTCACGGTGTGCTGGGAGAAATGGTGGGCGTACGACCAAGGAATTTATTTGTGTATGTGGGGATCCACTCGTGTGTGTTCAGAGGGGGTCTCCATTGCTTTTTATAGGTGGTGGCAGGATGTCGGGGATGGGGTGGTATGGGATCGCAGCGGGGAGGTGTGTGTGATCCCCAATCCCCGGGTACCAGTAAATGCCACCGAATTTGTAGTTCGGGAAAGAAAACCCCCACCCACGGCCAAGCCCACCGTCCCACACGAGTGCCCGACAACAACCAGGGGGCCGGGGAATGGTTTAGTGTTGGTCCCTACCGAGAAACTATTTTATCAGGGGGTACACTACGCAGTGGCATCAGTGGTGCTAAATCTGACAGAAGTCCGCCTACCTACGTGGTGTCCCCGGGAAACCGAGCTGTTATACCAGGCTCTGCTGCGGGAGATGTTCCGGAAGTTCTATGAACTGGACTTCGGGGATGTCAAAGTGACAGACTTGTATAAATAGTGGGATAGGGCCGAACCGGGCAGGCAGAAGCGTGGCACTTTAAATGACATTCTTACGGGGTTTAACACCGGGGCGTCCGCCATAAACAGTTTGGATAACATGCAGCTGGCCCTCCAGATAAATGGGTTAAAGAATCAGCTGCGCAAAGTCCTGGGGGACGAGAATACCGTAGTGGGATCCGCGCTCCACGAAGAGGTGGCAATGACAGTTCACTTAAAGGAGATTATCTCTCAATTGGAGGCGCAGGCCAGGGCTGTAAACGCCTTGATTCGGGAGGATAGAAACGCCTCCGATCAAGCCGCCCAAAATGAGGTGTGCGTGCTCTATGGGGCCTGGTTGCTGGGAGAGGGACGGAGTAACCTCGAGGATCTGAGACAGGGACAGGTCCCCTCCTGGATCAGCAACCAGCACTTAGCAGCACTGCACCCTTACGATAATGTTTTGAGTCCTTGCCAACTTCGTGTAGCATCGGAAGCCTACCCGGTACCGGTGGACTGTGGAAAGTCAAATCATACCATCATGGGTGTGGTGGTCAGGATGCCCGTGATGGGGGCGTCCCCACGACCAGCACCCTTGTACCGAGTGGAGAATGTGGGAGTCATTCGTGGAGGGGTGCATGTTCGATTCCAAGAGGTCCCACCTTATGTCACAATGTGGGAGCACACTGTGACAGGTACAGACCTCTCGGGTTGTCGGAGCAGGGGAGCACAGGTAATCCTGTGCCCTCAGCACTTGAACGCTTTTGCAAGACCACAATGCGGGTTCAGCACTGCTGGGGCAGAGCCTATCAATTGCACAATGGAGGTAATGGCCCCTAACCACATGCCTCCACAGGTAGCATATGTAGGCGGTGCGACATATTGTGTCACCACAAGTGCCCAACGGTATGAACACGGACCGGGAAGGTGGTGTCCAATTCCGTACAGCAGCTTTTGCTTTAAACCCAGGGCAGAGGTTCAAATGGCACACACCAGAATCACACCCATCCCTGAACCTTCCACGATTCACCTCACGGTACAAAACAACCTCAGCCATCTACAACAATATGTCGCCCAGTTTGGCTATCCCATTGCCCCACTACCTGAGAAACTTACAGCCCTCCTCCAGGCAGTGAATTTGTCTCAAAAACATTTTTACACCATGGAGCAGAAAACTGAAATTCTAGCAGGGGAGATTGCCCAGATTAAACCCCTGGCATGGTGGGATTTGGGAATACGGGCAGACATACCTGCATGGATCCGGGTGGGATCGCATGCCTTAGTAATCGGCCAACTCCTGATTGTAGCTTATCTGCTAGTTACAAGCTGTAAGCTCAGGAGAAAAAGAAAAAGAACGCAGTTCCTCAGGCTACTACACAGCCAGGAGAGCCGTTGCTAAACACTCAAGGTGTGTAAACAAAGCTTGACCGCGACACTTAGGCGGTTTTGTTATTTCCAGGGATGACTGCGTTTTCATACATGGCTCCTGGGGAGTTTGCAGGGCAGGTTTCTTTGTTTTACGTTTGAGACCGAAATGAGACTCAATATACAATTACTGCTGTAACCTTAAGTACATATATGTATGTTGCTGTCGTGTATTGTAACCTGTTGGATTTCTGTGTTTAGTACCACGTTAAAAGGAATTACGATATATATCGACGGGATCAGTTTAGAGTTAAACTGGGGAAAGTTGGGCAATTTGGGAGACCTAGGGTTTTCTCACCACCCTGAACTTTGACACACTCGAGTGGTGTCTGACTGTGTCAGATGGGGGATTATGTAGGGGAGGACGAAAACCCCCTCATTTTACCCAGAAGGAAAAGGGCTGTGGGATCAGTCTCTGCTGTGAATTGAAACCGATGGAAGGAAAACTTTGGGACACAAATGGAGACCCCCCCCCAGTGTTTAGACTCATAGGAAAGGGAATTTAATTTGGAACTATCTACCAGAAAGTTTGAAATCCTAAAGTGCACATGGAAGAAACTACGAACTTTAATCGAATTTGGGATTTTTTAAAAGGTCTGCAAAAAAAGGGGTGGAGTCAATATCAAAAGGGCCAGTTTGGACATTGGAACTAATCAAATTGTCTGGGAACTGTATACCCTTGAAACTTGCCCCTTGAAAACATTAGCATTTAAACAATGTCACATACATATTCCAACACCTTTTTCATCAGGCATAGAAATATCTGGCTCAGGCCAGACTAGCACAATGGCTACAGGAGGCCAATGCAATCAACACCCACTCAAACCTTGAGTAGGTTAAGATCAGTGGAAAAAAAACCTAAAAACCTCAAACTGCTGCATTTTTCAAAATCAAAAGTCCACCAATGAGAAGAATCGACTTCAGCAGGAGAGGCGGACTGGATAATCTGGCTATAAAAAAGGGGTTTCTGACGTAGTGAAAAAAAGAAGTGATGATTTTCCCTGCCCTCGTGATTCAACAACCATAACCACAAGCATCTCGACACTGAAGGAAAACCAGTGTCCGAAGACACCGAAGATAGAAGAAACAAACCACCAGACTGCGGAAGGCACATTAGTGAGTATAACCTCCGGTCCCCAGAACTCCCAACTCAGTTAGGCCAGGAAAGGTGGGAGGTTGGGCATTGTACTGCTAAACTGGTGTAAAGATTTTCGTTGGGTCCGTTTTAGTGGGATTTAGGGGGATTGTTTTGTTGGTGTATTGCTGTTTGTTGAGTTACACCTTGTCAAATAAATTGGAAGCCTAAAGTTCCTCTTGGAATCACCTTGTCTCAGTTCTATTGTATTACATCTCCTGATCGTAAGTCTTATGTCAGAACCGTGTAAGTGAAGCTAGGAGCACCTTGAAAACGCTCAACTGTGTGTCACAGGCTAGGGAAGAAGGGGTTAGGAGTGTTTGACACTCACAGGTGCCTCACAGGCTAGGCATAAACTATGGGGACGCATGAGTCTCAAAACCCCCTTCATAAGCTGTGGACACAGTCTCTCCAGGGGTGCTCTTGCAGCACTCAGGGTACATCACAGGCCAGGCATAAGCTGTGAGGGCAGAAGCCCAGAGAGAGACACCCAAGGCACAACAACAACCCTGTGAAAACCCCTTACAACGCCAAAAAAACCCCGTCCAATGGTGGCGAAAATAGAGCCCAAAGTCTTTCCTTTTCACTGGAATATATTTTTGTTGAGAGTTATGAAATATTTCCTTAAATATCTGCCACTGCTTATCAACCGTCTTACATTTTAATCTATTTTCTCAGTCCACTTTAATGAACTCTGCCTTTATACCTTTTAATCGACTTTATTTCAGATCAGGACACTGGTTTGTGATCCAACTTTCTCACCCTCAAATTGAATTTTAAATTCAACCATGCTATGATCTCTCTTTCCTGGAGGATCTTTTACTACAAGATCATTTATTAATCCTGTCCCATTACATAGTCCCAGATCCAGGATAGCCTGCTCCCTGGTTGGTTCTGCAACATACTGTTGAAGGTAACGATCCTGGATGCACTCTATGGGCTAGATTTTACACTTTTGTGCAGATTGCCCCAAAATAGGTGTTATTTCTGGTGTGGGTGGTAAAAATGGGTTTTCAGATCACCAGCTTCTCGCCCATTCTCAAAGCCCCTAGTCTCCATTTTTGAAATTGGGCATTACCGCGAGCGATATGAAATGGGCGGTATCCTTAAATCTTTCTGACTTTCTGCCGTAAAGTGTCGCCGTCCTTAGAAACGGCATGGCAACGCTCGATTCCTGCGATTCAGGAGGTCAAGGGTCATCATGACATGTGCAGAAGAGGAGACAGAGAGAGAGGGAGCTGAGAGGGACTGAAAGCATGTGTGGCTGTGGTGGGTGCTTGTTTGGCTGTTGTGGGAGGCACGAGGGAGATTCACCAGCAGCAAAAAGCCTAAGCATCAAGAACACAGTTGGCAGCGAGTTTTTGTCCAACAAATAATATATAACATGGAAGGGATGGAGGAGGCCCTGGAGCTGGTAGCCAGGAACACTGGTGGCAGAGGTCTCCCAGTGGTCCTGGAGCGCGGTACTGCACCCCAAGGTGCCGCACCCCCATTGCCAATGACACATCAAAGCCAAGAGCAACATCTTGCTTCTGGCTCAGAGTATGCTCCCACTTCGGGACCGCCCTCTCCCGTATCCGTCCAAGCAGCGGTTCGCCCTTCATCCCCCCCCCCCGCCCGCCAATGAAGCATCGCCTGAGGAGCTCCTCAGCCAGGCGGCTTGGTGTCAGGAGGGGAAGGGGATGGGGTAGAGGTGGGGAGGAGAAGCGGGGGGGGGGGGGGCGGGAGGGGTGGAGGTTTGGTTTTTACAGAAGTACTTATGATTTCAGACAAATGTTCAGTTTAAATGTTTTTTATTTAATAAAACCTTGTTGCGCATTGACTCAGATCGCTGCACTATTACATGCTGGTGATTCCTTAACATCAAAGGGTATAATTACACTTAATTTCAATCAACTTAAACTTTCAGTGTCACCAAGGTGATGCCCACCATTGATGTATGATCTGCACACCCAGCAGTGTGTCAGCTTTGTAAATACCAACAACGTTCTTTCAGGCAAAGCATTCATTGATGAGCTCCTTACGTAAGAGTCTTGCAGCTAGCATGCCACCATGGGCCCTTTCATTGGGTCTACAAGGGGGTGGGGGCATGGCTTCAGCGTCAGCCTGATTGTCTGTGCCGATGTCAGCGTCCACCTCCTCGTCCTCCTCTTCTTTCTCTGGTGAGGTGGACTGTCAGACTCTTCAGGCAATCCTTGTCCCCTCCTGATAGCCAAGTTGTGCAGCATGGAGCACACCATCATGAATTGAGCTAGCTGCTCAGGGTGGTATTGGAGCTCACCTCCTGAGTGGTCCAGGCATCTAAAGCGCTGCTCAAGCGCTCCAATGGTTTTCTCCACGATATTGCGAGTGGCTCTGTGGCTCTCGTCCTATCGCCTCTCAGCTTCGGTGTAGGTGTCCCGCAGTGGGGTCATCAGCCAGGTGGCGAGGTCATATCTTTGTCACCAAGCATGCAGCATTGACCTTGTGGCTGATTGTTAAACAAGTTAGATACAGTGCTTTCACGCAGGATGTGAGCATCATGGATACTGCCTGGAAATTTAGCATTCACTGCCATAATAATTTGCTGGTGGTCGACAACGAGTTGCACATTCAGGGAGTGGAATCCCTTGCAGTTCCTGAAAACCTCTGCATCCTGGAAAGGTGCCTGCATTGCGATGTACGTACAGTCGATTGTTCCCTGCACCTTGGGGAAGTTTGCAATTCTGGAAAATCCTAGAGCCCTCTCAGTCTGTGCCTCCCTGGTCATAGGGAAGCTGATCAAGTCCAAGCTGCATGCATACAGGGCTTCAGTGACCTGTCTAATGCAGTAATGTGTGGCATGCTGAGACAGACCGCAAATGTTGCCAGCTGAGGCCTGAAAATAACCCAACGCGCAGAACGATAGTGCTGCGGTAACTTTGACCTCGACGGATAGTGCAGTACTGATGCTGCTGGCAGGCTACAGATCTCCCCTTTTGAGCTGGCATACCTCAGTGACAACCTCTTTGTGGAAGCGCAGTCTCCGAAGTCAGGTGGTGTCGGGTAAGTTGAGATAAGACTGCTTCTCCCTGTACTTGCTGGGGGTATAACCTCCTCATCGGTGTGGCACATCTTATATTGGACACATAATGCTGTGGAGCGTACCTTCGACCATCTTGAGTCTGCAGCATGTAATTGGTCATCAAGAGAGGGTGTGAAAGGACAGGCCCCATTGCAATAGCTATCTGGTTTCCACTGATTGGTCACAAAGAATGAATGTCCTGACAAAGACACCTATTAAATTCCAATCGTTTACAGTATAATAAAGATGTTTGTTCAGAT
The DNA here is from genome assembly GCF_044704955.1 of Pristiophorus japonicus. NCBI lineage: Eukaryota > Metazoa > Chordata > Chondrichthyes > Pristiophoridae > Pristiophorus > Pristiophorus japonicus. The sequence goes on from NC_091992.1 coordinate 88,309,840, forward strand.
GTTCACATCACCTCCAAACACTTCCAGAGTACATCCGAACTCCTCCGAGGTTGAAGCAGAACAGTCTTTTAAATGATGCGACATGTGATTTAGAACATGACGTCCATAACGCTGTGAGTAGCTCCGGTTAGTTCCACTTTTTCCGGGCGTTGTTTTGGGTGAGTGATCTTGTGGGCGATATGTGTGCGAGGTGGTGAAAGTGAAGCTGGGCAATCTCCTGGGTGTTGATTTCACCCATTCTGATGATTCCGCCCAAAACAAGTAGGCGGGCGGTATTATTTTTTCCCGGCGTTACACACATGGGGAAAGTAACGCTCAGCGATAAGTGTCTGAAAAATGCCCGTCAGTTTCCATTTTGTGGCTAAATGGGTGATATATGGGCGTTATACCTCATTTCAGCGGTAAAATGGACATTAAGTGGGCGTTAAGCATGCAAAAATGTGGAAAATCTAGCCCTATGAACTCTTCCTCAAGGCTACCTTGGCCAATTTGATTTGTCCAATCAATATGAAGATTAAAATTGCCCTTGATTATTGCCAAACCTTTCTTACAAGCCTCCATTTTTTCTCGATTTACAGTCCGTCCAACAGTGTAGCTACTCTTAGTGGGCCTATAGACCGCTATAGAAGAGCCGAGGACCCAAGGGCAGCACAGACCAGCCCACACTGCGATTGTGTGTGCACTACATCCATGCAGCAGAGCTGGTCTCCAGTCGTATTGGTTAATCCTTGCCACTGGACCAAGACCTATCTCTGTCAAGCCCGTGTGGTGGCTGGTGTGCAACTGCCACCACACGTTAAAAAAATCCATGGACAGGCATCTTCCACTCTCCAATATGTAGTTCGGGACCTGGAATATTAGGTCCTTCTTGAAACACCTGTGAACTCATTGAACTCATCCCTTCTTGGCATGGAAGCAAGTCATCCTCGATTCGAGGGTCCGCCTAAGAAAAGATAGACTGCGCCCATCAGTGACTTCTTCCACTTATTATTTCTGATCTCCACCCAAACTGGTTCTACATCTAGATCTTCTGAGCCAATATCATTTCTCACTAGTGCACTGATCTCATCCTTTATTAATAGAGCTATCCCACCTCCTTTTACTTTCTGGCTATCTCTCTGAATTGTCTACTTTTTCTGCTACAATTAAGGATCTGTGGACATAGACTCCAAGATCCCCCTGTTCCTCCACACCTCTCAGCATCTTCCCATTTATTGTGTATTCCCCTGCCTTGTTGCCACTCCCCAAATGCATTACCTCACACTTTTCCGGATTGAATTCCATTTTCCACTTTTCTGCCCAACTGATCAGTTCATCGATATCTTCCTGCAGTCTCAAGCTTTCCTTCTCACTGTCAACCCCACCGAATTTTCGTATCATCTGCAAATTTCTTTATCAAGACCCCGACAGTTAAGTCTAAATCATTAATATTTACTGGAAAAAGCAAGGGACCGAGTACTGGGCCCTGTGGAACCCCACTGGAAACAGCCTTCCAGTCACAATTTTTAAATTAAGAATTTACTTGATACTTAACTTAATTATGGAATTAATGTATCCTTTGCACACCAACAGTGCATTAAATTAGTTTATTCTCCTTCCTATTATAACACACTCATAGGAGCACACATCTTTACGTATTATGCATTCTTTAGAAAACATAGAAAATAGGTGCAGGAGTAGCCTGCACTACCATTCAATAAGATCATGCCTGATCATTCAACTCGTACCCCTTTCCCCCTTTCTCTCCATACCCCTTGATCCCTTTAGCCGTAAGGACCATATCTAACTCCCTCTTGAATATATCCAATGAACTGGCATCAACAACTCTCTGCGGTAGGGAATTCCACAGGTTAACAACTCTCAGAGTGAAGAAGTTTCTCCTCATCTCAGTCTTAAATGGCTTACCCCTTATCCTTAGACTGTATCCTCTGGTTCTGGACTTTCCCAACATCGGGAACATTCTTCCTGCACCAAACCTGTCCAGGGCCGTCAGAATTTTATGTGTCTCTATGAGATCCCCTCTCATCCTTCTAAACTCCAGTGAATACAGGCCCAGTCGATTCAGTCTCTCCTCATATGTCAGTCCTGCCATCCCGGGAATCAGTCTGGTGAACCTTCGCTGCACTACCTCAATAGCAAGAATGTCCTTCCTCAGATTAGGAGACCAAAACTGAACACAATATTCCAGGTGAGGCCTCACCAAGGCCCTATACAACTGCAGTAAGACCTCCCTGCTCCTGTACTCAAATCCCCTTGCTATGAAGGCCAACATACCATTTGCCTTCTTCACCGCCTGCTGTACCTGCATGCCAACTTTCAATGACTGATATACCATGACACCTAGGTCACATTGCACCTCCCCTTTTCCTAATCTGCCGCCATTCAGATAATATTCTGCCTGTGTGTTTTTGCCACCAAAGTGGATAACCTCACATTTATCCACATTATACTGCATCTGCCATGCATTTGCCCACTCACCTAACCAAGTCACCCTGCATCCTCTTAGCATCCTCCTCACAGCTCACACTGCCACCCTGCTTAGTGTCATCTGCGAACTTGGAGATATTACACTCAATTCCTTTATCTAAATCATTAATGTATATTGTAAATAGCTGGCGTCCCAGCACTGAGCCCTGCGGCACCCACTAGTCACTGCCTGCCATTCTGAACAGGACCCGGTTATCCAGACTCTCTGCTTCCTGCCTGCCAACCAGTTCTCTATCCACGTCAATACATTACCCCCAATACCATGTGTTTTAATTTTGCACACCAATCTCTTGTGTGGGACCATGTCAAAAGCCTTTTGAAAGTCCAAATACACCACATCCACTGGTTCTCCCTTGTCCACTCTACTAGTTACATCCTCAAAAAATTCCACAAGATTTGTCAAGCATGATTTTACTTTCATAAATCCATGCTGACTTGGACCGATCCTGTCACTGCTTTCCAAATGCGTTGCTATTTCATCTTTAATAACTGATTCCAACATTTTCCCCACTACTGATATCAGGCTAACTGGTCTATAATTACCCGTTTTCTCTCTCCCTCCTTTTTTAAAAAGTGGTGTTACATTAGCTACCCTCCAGTCCACTATTTCTAGGGCCACTTCTTTAAGTACTCTGGGGTGCAGACTATCAGGCCCCGGAGATTTATCGGCCTTCAATCCCATCAATTTCCCCAACACAATTTCCCGCCTAATAAGGATTTCCTTCAGTTCCTCCTTCTCACTAGATCCTCGGTCCCCTAGTATTTTAGGAAAGTTATTTGTGTCTTCGTGAAGACAGAACCAAAGTATTTGTTCAACTGGTCTGCCATTTCTTTGTTCCCCATTATAAATTCACCTGAATCTGACTGCAAGGAACCTATATTTGTCTTCACTAATCTTTTTCTCTTCACATATCTTTAGAAGCTTTTGCAGTCAGTTTTTATGTTCCCTGCAAGCTTCCTCTCATACTCTATTTCACCCCTCCTAATTAAACCCTTTGTCTTCCTCTGCTGAATTCTAAATTTCTCCCAGTCCTCAGGTTTGCTGCTTTTTCTGCCCAATTTATATGCCTCTTCCTTGGAATTAACATTATCCTTAATTTCCCTTGTTAGCCACGGTTGAGCCACCTTCCCCGCTTTATTTTTTACTCCAGACAGGGATGTATAATTGTTGAAGTTCATCCATGTGATCTTTAAATGTTTGCCATTGCCTATCCATCGTTAACCCTTTAAGTATCATTTGCCAGTCTATTCTAGCCAATTCACATCTCATACCATCGAAGTTACCTTTCCTTAAGTTCAGTACCCTAGTCTCTGAATTAATTATGTCACTCTCCATGTTAATAAAGAATTCTACCATATTATTGTCACTCTTACCCAAGGGGCCCCGCACAACAAGATTGCTATTAGTCCTTTCTCATTACACATCACCCAGTCTAGGATGGCCAGTCCTCTAGTTGGCTCCTTGACATATTGGTCTAGAAAACCATCCCTAATACACTCCAAGAAATCCTCCTCCACCGTATTGCTACCAGTTTGGTTAGCCCAATCTATATGTAGATTAAAGTCGCCCATGATAACTGCTGTACCTTTATTGCACACATCCCTAATTTCTTGTTTGATGCTGTTCCCAACCTCACTACTACTGTTTCGTGGTCTGTACACAACTACCACTAGCGTTTTCTGCCCTTGGTATTCCGCAGCTCCACCCATACAGATTCCACATCATCCAAGCTAATGTCCTTCCTTACTATTGTGTAAATTTCCTTTTTAACCAGCAACGCTACCCCATCTCCTTTTCCTTTCTGTCTATTCTTCCTGAATGTTGACTACCCCTGGATGTTGAATTCCTGGCTTTGGTCACTCTGGAGCCATATAATATGAATTATATCATATTCATTAATTGCTGCCTGTGCAGTTAATTCGCCCACTTTATTATGAATACTTCTCGCATTGAGGCACAGAGTCTTCAGGCTTGTCTTTTTAACACACTTTGCCCCTTTAGAATTTTGATGTAATGTGGCCCTTTTTGATTTTTGCCTTGGGTTTCTCTGCCCTTCACTTTTACTTTTCTTCTTTCTATCTTTTGCTTCAACCACCATTCTACTTCCCTCTATCTCCCTGCATAGGTTCCCATTCCCCTGTCATATTAGTTTAACCCCTCCCCAACAGCACTAGCTACCACTCCCACGAGGACATAGGTTCCGGTCCTGCCCAGGTGCAGCCCGTCCAGTTTGAACTGGTCCCACCTCCCCCAGAACTGGTTCCAATGTCCCAGGAATTTGAATCCCTCCCTTCTGCACCAATCCTCAAGCCACGTATTCATCTGAGCTATCCTGCGATATCTATTCTGACTAGCACGTGGCACTGGTAGCATTCCTGAGATTACTACCTTTGAGGTCCTACTTTTTAATTTAACTCCTAGCTCCGTAAATTCACCTTGTAGGACCTCATCCCGTTTTTTATACGTTGATACCTATATGCACCACAACAACTGGCAGTTCACCCTCCCACTCCACAATGTCCTGCAACCACTCCGAGACATCCGTGACCCTTGCACCAGGGAGGCAACATACGATCCTGGAGTCTTGATTGCACTAGGATTTGCTACAGCTAATGTGAAACTGAGCATCCAAACAGGAAAAGCCTGCAATAAGGGCATTAAATCACCCATTAAACCATTTAATAGACACATAAGTGCAGTACATAATGTTCAGCACATTAATTGAGTTGTGGAGTCCAATAAATGACAAATGAAGAGGACAAGAACGTCCCAAAAAGCCCTCTTCCTAGATGATCATTGTAAATGGCCTCAGGGATTGCCAAACAGCCTTTTTTGAGTTGGAGAGAGTTCTCTGTAGGGTCCAGCATGCATTGGAGGCAAACAAAAATGGCAAAGTGAGCAATAGGGATCATTGCCAACTATGTTATGCTGATAAATATGGGTATGACTATCAATTGCTTTGCAAGGCTACATTTACCAATGTGTTGAGTTGATAGAAATGGGTGTCATGGGGAGATTACAGGTGTCAGCAAGGTTCAGCTGAATGGTTGCATTGACTTAAATTTAGTTAAATTTGTATGAAATGGAACACGAAAGGGAGGTAATGAGAATATTTTGGTAGTATCAGAATTGGCAGAAAATACAAATATAGTCAGTAGCAGCTGGAAAAAAAATTGATCACGAACTATCCCCTGCACAGAGTAAATGAGCTAACGAAACAAATGTACTCACTTCAATGTTCTTGCTAATTCTTTTTTGGGCTATGTAGCCCCATTAATGGGCTGTGCGGCCCATTCAAAATTCCGCACATGTGTGTTTTTTTCCATTTAAAAGCCGGTGGGCCAACTGCACGGAACCTCTGGAGCACTGCTTTACTTTTCGAACTTCAGCTTGGAAGGAACTTGACATTTCATTCTATTGTTTCTAACAATATACACATTATTATGCAGCCCTTGTTCCCTCTGCAAACTTGAATCTCAAATGATACATAATGTTGTTTACTTTAAGAAAAAAAACATATAATTGAATAGGTGCAACCAGGCCAGAATGGGGGTAGTTTGCAGCAAATAATGGCAATTTCTAGGTAAAGTTTTCATTCTTAGGTGATCTTCTGAGTCACCCTTAGGCAAAGGCAAACTGCAACCATGGCTCCTCAGGGACCAAGACTGCTCTCTTCAAACCTGGCTAGTGACCCCTCTTTGCCAGCATTTGACATAAGCTGAGTGCAGATACAAGATGCCTGCAATTAGCAGGATCATTATAGAACACACAATATGGAGATGCAAACAGCACTTCAGATCCAACACCCTATCCTGTCCATCAAAAAAGATGGCCTACTTCCACCATCTCCAGCTCCGCCTCAGCCCATCTGCCACTGAGACCTTCATACATACCTTTGTCACCTCCAAACGTGATTACTTGCAACTATGGCAGAGTAGGAATCACGGCCCAACAGTAAATTTGGAGCTGGAGCTGAAATGCAGTATCCAGGGTCAGGGTTAACTAATTATAATAAAGTAGATAGATGCCTGCACCAGTATAGGCAAATCTTGGGTGCTGCTTAGAATCAGTGAGGGTGGTAAAATGTGATACTTGACAGCTGCTTGGGGAGAAAAGCCAGCTCAACTAGCTGAATGCAAAATGATCCAATCAGCCCCATTTGGAAGAGGGCTGTTATCATTTTATCTGCTTCAAGTCAGATTGCAAAGTCCTCCTGAGTGATATAAACATCTGAGCAGACCAGATGTCTACTGGTCTACAGAGTGGCTTATAGGTGTAATGAACAGCAGTTGCTGTGCATACTCACAATCTTCAAGGAGCCAACGTTGCAATCGTCCTTTTATTTTAAGAGGCCAGCAAGCCTAAATGAAGCAGGATGTAGTGTCCTGGAATTTTGTGGGGGGTTAGCGGGTGCGATCGGTGACGGGTCAGATGGGAAAGTGTTTTTTTTTGGACAGCGGGTCGGGATCCCGCTGTCAACACACTGCCACACAGCTTTTCCAATGTGAGGTCTGTCAGCGCTGAAAAGACCCGACAAGCAGCGGCAGGGGATCTAATTAAAATGATTAGCATCTAGTTACCAAATGCTTTACAGCCTTTTTTCACTTACCTTTTGTCTTTAACTTCATGACCATGGGATGCTTGCTGTATGCAGACCACGGCATGGGTTAAGTGGCCATTGCTCCAGCTAATTACTTGACAGCTTCAAATGTACAGTAAAAGCTCCCACCTAACTGATATTCACTTTCCTCAGGCAGAAGATTTTTCTCATTCCATTTCCAGCACATAATTTGCAGGCTTTCCACTTTCCACATTCCATCTACTCTCACCTCATTGGAAGAACTCTCTCACTATTGACAGAATGCTTCTGCCATCTCCTCTTCTCCTGCCATCTATTCCATCAACATGGATGCCCTTTAAACTCTCTCACCTTAGTCCTCAGAATCCCACCATAATGAGCCCCAACACCAGCATCACCAAGCACACCAACAGCACCAACAACAATACCAACCTCCGCAATCAACTGATGCTGCACAGGACAAAGGGCATCAGCACCTGACCACATTGCTGCCCAGGAGGCCAGGAATGGCCTCACCATGGCCAGATTTACTTCACTTGAGGCGGTACACCCTGGCTGCCACATGATGCACCAGGTTGGTACTCTACAATGTCCAAGCTTGTGCTCTCCTCTGCAATGTGCAACCAGGCTGTTAAGGTCTCCAAGGGAGGTCTCTTCCGCCCATGGAAAGGGAAGAGGACCTCCTTGCGTGCTGTGACTCCCTCCATAAGCATATGGAGAATCATGGGAGAGCCTGAGTATAGCCCTGTGCAGTCATTGTCAGTGTTTGCGGCACATCAATGCTATAGAACACTGAGAGCACAAATATCAAGATAAATTTGGACATGGTCCCTTTAAGGAAACTTACTGATGACACGTCATGAAATGATGTCATCAGACCAGCTTCCTCTAATCGGCCCAGGAAACGTGCTGGGTGGGCTTAACAAGTCCCATCAACGGAAAGTCATTTTGGACAGCGGGATGAAGCCAGCAGCAGGATCGGGACCTACCACCGACGTTGCCCACCACGGACCTGTTATGTCTCAAATAAAGCAATGTGATTGAGTACTGTAGACTTGAGTAAATGTGACCTTGGTCTCTTTATTCTGACTCCAGAGTGCTAACGATGCATGGGAAGCCTGCTTATATACAGTGCTCCCAAGGGATGCTGGGATTCCTTGGGACTCCAACAGATGCGCCCTTTGGTGGTGGCAGAATTCTGGTTTACAAGGTGTTGCATCACTCCCCCCCCCAAAAGTCAAGAGCACACTTAATTACAAGGTGAGATGATCTGGGGCTTTCTGCTCCCTAGTCGATCATCTCAGTACAAACAAACGTGCAGGTGAATTGGTTGGGCCATCGCTGGGCTGCTGTGCAGCTGGTCCTGCTGGACTGCTGGGGATGATGAGTTCAGCTTCGTGGTCAAACGTGATGTCCGTTGCCACTTGTGTGTGTATCGAAGGGTTGAAGTTGGTGGTGTCCTCTTCAGGTTGCTTGTGGCTGTCTGTGAATCGCAGTTTGGTTTGGTCCAAATGCTTTCTGCAAGTTAGTCCATTTGCAAGTTTGACCTGAAACACCCTACTTACTCACTTCTTTGGCTATGACAGTGCCAGCAAGCCATTTGGGACCATGTCCATAGTTGAGTACAAATACAGGGTGATTGACTTCAATATCACGTGACAAATTTGTGCGATCATGGTACATGCTTTGTTGATGCCGCCTGCCCTCGATATGATCATGGAGATCAGGTGGACTAGAGAGAGCCTTGTTTTGAGTGCCTTTTTCATGAGCAGTTCGGCAGGGGGTGCCCCGGTGAGCGAATGGGGTCTTATGCAGTAGCTGAGCAGGACTCGGGACAGGCGGGTCTGCAGGGAGCCTTCCGACATGCGTTTAAAGCTTTGCTTGATGGTTTGGACTGCCCATTCTGCCTGGTCGTTAGATGCGAGCATGAATGGGGCAGATGTGATGTGCTTGATCCCATTGCGGGTCATGAATTCCTTGAATTCAGCGCTGGTGAAGCACGGCCCATTGTCGCTGATAAGAACATCAGGCAGGCCGTGCGTGGTAAACATGGCTCGTAGCCTTTCGATGGTGTCAGTGGACGTGCTTACAGACATTATTATACACTCAATGCATTTTGAATAAGCATCCACAACAACCAAAAACATTCTGCCTAGAAACGGGCCAACGAAGTTAACGTGGATCCTAGACCACGGTTTGGAGGGCCATGACCACAAACTTAGCGGTGCCTCCCTGGGTGCATTGCTCAGTTGAGAGCAAGTGTTGCATTAGCGCATGCAAGACTCCAAATCTAAGTTGATGCCGGGCCACCACACATGGGATCTGGCTATACCTTTCATTATTACTATGCCTGGGTAGGTACTGTGTAGGTCGTGTATGAACATTTCCCTGCCTTTCTTTGGCAAAACCATGCAATTACCCTACAAAAGACAGTCCGCCTGTATGGACATTTCGTCTTTGCGTCGCTGGAACGGCTTGATCTCTTCATGCCTCTCCGCTGGGACGTTGGACCAGCTCCCATGGAGGACACAGTTTTTTACAAGGGCAGTATAGGATCCTGGCTGGTCCAGGTCCTGATCTGGCGGGCCATAACGGATGACTTTTCATTTTCAAATGCATCCATCACCAAGAGCAAGTCTGCAGGCTGTGCCATTTCCACACCAGTGGTGGGCAATGTCAGCCGACGTTGAGCATCAGAGCAGTTCTCTGTGCCTGGCCTGTGGCGAATTACATAGTTATATGCAGACAGTGTGAGTGCCCATCTTTGGATGTGAGCAGAGGCACTGGTATTAATACCTTTGCTCTCTGAGAATAGCGATATGAGCGACTTATGGTCAGTTTCTAACTCGAACTTAAGCCCAAGCAGATACTGGTGCAATTTTTTCACCCCGTAAACGCATGCCAGAGCTTCTTTTTCAAACACGCTGTAGGCCCTTTTGGCCTTGAACAAACTCCTGGATGCATAAGCGACCAGTTGCAATGTTCCCGATTCATTTGCTTGTTGTAACACACACCCGACCCCGTATCACAAGCTAGCACTAAACGTTTACATGGGTCATACAGAACAAGCAGTTTGTTGGAACATAACAGATTTCTGGCTTTCTCAAAAGCAGTTTCTTGTGATGTCCTCCATACCCAGTCATCTCCCTTGTGTAGCAACATATGTAGAGGTTCTAGCAAGGTGCTTAACCTGAGTAGGAAATTACCAAAATGATTGAGGAGTCCCAGGAACGACCGCAGCTCCGTCATATTCTGTGGTCTCGGCGCGTTCTTGATGACCTCCGTCTTAGCGTCAGTGAATCTGATGCTGTCTGCCGCGATTCTTCTCCCTAAGAACTCGACCTCTGGCACACTTCGAGCGTTTCCCACATGAGTCCCACATGATCTAGCCGACTTAGAACCTCTTCCAGGTTCTGCAAGTGTTCAATGGTGTCCCGACCTGTGATAAATATGTCGTCCTGGAAAACCACAGTGTGCAGAACCGACTTGAGCAGACTTTCCATGTTCCTTTGAAAAATAGCCACGGCCGATCGAATCCCAAACGGGCATCTATTGTAGATGAACAGACCTTTGTGCTTGTTAATGCAGGCGAGGCCTTTCGAAGATTCCGCCAGCTCCTGCGTCATGTAGGCCGAGATCAGGTCCAACTTGGTGAACATCTTCCCTCCTGCCAGGGTCGCAATTAGGTTGTCTGCCTTGGGTAGTGGGTACTGGTCCTGTAGCGAAAAATGGTTAATCGTTACTTTATAGTCCCCACAAATTCTGACCGTACCATCGCCCTTGAGGACCGGAACAATTGTACTAGCCCACTCATTGAATTCCACCGGCGCGATCATGCTTTCTCGCTGCAGCCTGTCCAGCTCGATTTCCACTTTCTCTCGCATCATGTATGGCACTGCACGTGCCTTGTGGTGGATGGGTCATTTCTCACCCATACTTCCCGAATGAACCCCAATCTCCTCAAATAAACTCCTCTGTGAGATCTAGGTAGTTCATTCTGTTATGGGGTCTGGTCTGGGGTTAATATCGAGGCTCATTTCTCTGGAAGTTAAGTTCTGCCAGCAGCAAACGTAAATGCCTGCCACTGCCAACGCTCAACAGTGTGGCTGGATGCCATTTTACCCGAATGTGATTGTTGAACAACTACATATGTGTAAATCTTGCACATTTGCAGTTGCTTCAGTGTTGCTGCCAGCCCTCTGGGGTACTGATCTTCCTCCATCAAAATGGTACTAGATTTTTCTTTGGGAAGTGATTACGAGTTCTCATAGTACTGCTGGTGTTCCTGTGTGCATCGTTTTTACTGAGGGTGGATTCAGAGGGCTGGCAGCAACACTGAAACAACTGCAAATGTGCAAGATTTACACATATGTAATTGTTCAACAATCATAAACGCGACTTTAAAATAACGATGCATGCGTGAACTTGTGCATGTACATTTGCTTTAAAGTCACATTCATCATTTCCCGATCCTGCTCGTCAACCTTTCCTGACATGAAGCAATATGAAAATATTCCACATCCAGGTAAAATGGCATCCAGCCACACTGTTGAGCATTGGCAGCAGCAGGCATTTACGTTTGCTGCTGGCATAACTTAACTTCCAGAGACAGGAGGCTCGATATTAAGCCCGCCGCCACATCCTCTGCACACGACAGGTGCGAGAGGGTGGAGAGTTATAAAGTGAAATACGTGGAACACAACCCCGGCCCACTGCCCATCACCATTCTGTACAGCAGCAGATAGGAACATAGGAACAGGAATAGGCCATTTAGTCACACAAGCCTGTTCCGCCATTCAATGAGATTACAGCTGATTTGTGACCTTACTCCGTGGGCTGGATTTTCAGCTCATTTATGCATCGGTTAGTGCTCCGGTGGGGACTTAAATGCTGTTTTTGGGTGTTACGCCGGACGTCCAGGATTTAGCATCTGGTCGGGAGATTCGGTTATAAATTTACCACCCTGCCCTCCGTTTTCTGCGTGATTATGACGTCAATCGTCGTGCAAGGCTGCGCTAGTGCCCCAGATGGAGCTTTCGGCCTTCACGCATGATTTAACACCAGCCTCAGGAAACGCCTGAAAAAAACAGACAGTCCCAGGTGCAGCAGGTGATATTGGCAGCATATTTAAACAGAGGCTGGAGGATCTTATATTAGTGACTGCTACGGTTGCGCGCAGAATGTTGTGTGAGGCTCCGAGTTGCAAATGGTACTTTTGTGTGCCTTGATACTTTGCTTACAAGATCAGTGAGAGATTTCAAAGGAGGCAATACTAGTTTGCCAGCATCATGCTGGTTGCTATTTGCAGGCGGCTTCAAAGCTGGAAGAAGAGTTCTTGGCCATTTTAGGCCATGGATTCGAAGAGGTTGCAAATGTATGGGGAGGAGGCCTTACCCCCCCACAGGTTTACAGGGAACATAGAAACAAAGAAAATAGATGCAGGAGTAGGTCCTTCAGCTCTTCGAGCCTGCACCACCATTCATTAAGATCATGGCTGATCACTCACCTCAGCACCCGTTTCATGCTTTCTCTCCATACCCCTTGATCCCTTTAGCCGTAAGGGCCATATCTAACTCCCCCTTGAATATATCCAATGCACTGGCATCAACAACTCTCTGCGGTAGGGAATTCCACAGGTTAACAACTCTCTGAGTGAAGAAGTTTCTCCTCATCTCAGTCCTAAATGGCTTACCCCTTATCCTTAGATTATGTCCCCTGGTTCTGGACTTGCCCAACATCGGGAACATTCTTCCTGCATCTAACCTGTTCAGTCCCGTCAGAATTTTATATGTTTCGAAGAGATCCCCTCTCATCCTTCTAAACTCCAGTGAATACAGGCCCAGTCGATCCAGTCTCTCCTCATATGTCAATCCTGCCATCCTGGGAATCAGTCTGGTGAACCTTCGCTGCACTCGCTCAATAGCAAGAACATCTTTTCTCAGATTAGGAGACCAAAACTGAACACAATATTCCAGGTGAGGCCTCACTAAGGTCCTGTACAACTGCAGTAAGACCTCCCTGCTCCTATACTCAAATCCCCTACCTATGAAGGCCAACATACCATTTGCCTTCTTCACCGCCTGCTGAACCTGCATGCTAACTTTCAATGACTGATGTACCATGACATCCGGGTCTCGCTGCACCTCCTCTTTTCCTAATCTGCCACCCTTCAGGTAATATTCTGCCTTCGTGTTTTTGCCACCAAAGTGGATAACCTCACAATTATCCACATTATACTGCATCTGCCACGCATTTGCCCACTCACCTAACCTGTCCAAGTCACCCTGCAGCCTTTTTGGCGTCCTCCTCATAGCTCACACTGCCACCCAGCTTAGTGTCATCTGCAAACTTGGAGATATTACACTCAATTCCCTCATCCAAATCATTAATGTATATTATAAATAGCTGGGGTCCTAGCACTGAGCCCTGCGGTACCCGACTAGTCATGGCCTGCCATTCTGAAAAGGACCCATTTATCCCAACTCTCTGCTTCGCTTGACTCTCCCGACTCTCTGCTATCCCGACATCGCTCATATGTCCAGATCTCTGAGGCGCAGTGTGTTCGAACACTGTGCTTCTGATATGAAGTACTGACAGAGATATGCCACCTCCTACAGGCAGACCTACAGCACTTACAGGACTGCACTGCCCGTCAAGATGAAGCTGAGTGTGACGATGGCCTTCTATCCCTACGGCTTCTTCCAGACAGCAGCAGGGGACATATACAGCATCTCTCAGCATGTTGCGCATTGCTGCATTTGGCAGGTTACAAAGGCACTGTATGCATGCAGAATGGATTTCACAAAGCTACCAATGAGCAGGGACAGCCTAGGCTTCCCCAAGGTTCAAGGAGCCATTGACTGCACACACGTCACCTTGCGAGCACCATTATACAACACAGAGGTCTTCAGAAACCAAAAGGGTTACCACTCCCTAAACGTACAGCTGGTCTGCGACCACATGGAGCGCATCGTCACAGTGAATGCCCACTATCCAGGAAGCGAATGTGATGCTTTCATCTTGCCTGAGAGCAATGTGTCATGAATGTTTCAGCATCGAAGACAAGGGCAGGGTTGGCTGATTGGGGACAAAGGTTACGGCTTGGCCTCCCTCCGGAACCCTACCATAGAAGCCGAGCAACATTACAATGACAGCCATGCAGCTACCCGCAACATCACTGAACAGACAATTGGCATGTTCAAGAGCTTGGACCACTCTTGACGCAGCATTCAATACTCCCCTCGACAGGTCTCTGAATTCATTGTGCTGTGCTGCATGCTAGCCATCATGAGAGGCCAGTGAGGACTGCAGGACCACCTCAGGAGGAGGAAGACGAGGAAGACGAGCCTGGCCAGGAACCCATTGCGGACCCACCACAACCAAAGGGGAGGCAGCATTGCCAGATCATCATTGATCAGTTTGCTTGAAGGTGGGTTTGCAGCTTTGACTCGCGACTCTGTGCCACCATGGCGCCTCATCTATATTGAATTCTGCAATGAGACACAAGATACCAATGGCAAAGATACAAGAAACATTTTCATTATCATCAATAATGAACAATGCCTTCCCCCCCCCAACAACCCAAAACAATACAATGATAAAACCAAAACTAAATACTCACAAAATTGCTTCCTGCAGCAAGTCAATGCAAACAAACCCATTTTTTAAGATACAACTATTTACAATGTGAAAATTCTACATGAGCTCAACCTTGTGCCAGCCCTTAATGGCTCTTAGCCACACTTTTCCCCCCAACTTTCCTGTCAGCCTCCCTCCATGCCTACCACTCCTCCTCAATGAGGCCTCAGTGACCACAGCAAGACTGCCAGAGGGTTGCTGTGTTGGGGGGGCAGCCAATGTAGATGGCTTCTGAGGACGCCCTGTACCAGCTCTTGGCCTGGAAGGCCCGGCTATGGACTGCTGTGCCTCATCATCGGCGGAAGCAGTCACTGGTGGCCGGGGTGTCAATCGTGTATGGTACATGTTTGGTGAATCAGTCATGGGAGCCGGAATGCTGTCATCCTGAGGAAGGATAGCACCATCCATTCCCTTGGAGCCACTGACTTTTCAATGGGGCTGGGCCTCAGCATCCAGAGCACAATGTGTTTCCACAACTTGCTGGTCTGCTTCGGCACCATCCCTTCCCCGTTGGACAGTGGGGAGTGCAGAGAAGATGGCAGCAGTCATCGACCGCATCACATTACCAAGCTGAAGTCTAGCTTGTGCCTGCGATTCGTGCGATGCTGCAACGTGCTCAAGGGCACACGCTGCACACTCTGGAACGCCACTGTCACTGCTCGATGTCACCAGCCTCTGTGTGTGGGCAATGATGGCCTCGCTGGAGTCCTGAATTGCATTGACAATCTGTGACACTGCCACCGCAAGTCACAGTAAGTTTGTCGATGCTCTCTGGGATCCATCCCAATGCCTCCATATGCTCATGGTGCATTCCTGTGTTTCCCCTGGACATTTCCACCTCGTCCAGTTCCATGTCTGCCTGTCATTGTGCTGACCAACTTTGCTGACTCACCCTCTGGGGAGCTGGCCTGCGAAATTGCGTATGCGCAAAATGGCCACTTCCTTTAGCGACACAAGTTTCGGCTCGGGCGCTCAAAGTCCGTTGTGTAACACCTGACTTAATACCAACACTCCTCTAACTTAAATTTTTGCAGAAACTTGCAGTCGAAGGCACAAACTATTTTCAGGTGCTAACACCCCGTAATCCATAAAGCCCAAAATCCAGTCCCTTATACCCCACCTTTGCCCCACATCCCTCAATACCTTTGGTTACTGAAATCTATCAATTCAATTAAAATTAACTATTGACCCAACATCAACTGCCGTTTGTGGAAGAGAGTTCAAAATTTCTATCACCCTTTGCATGTAGAAGTGCTTCCTAACTTCACTCTTGAAAGGGTTGGCTCTATTTTAAAGGTTAGTCCTAGATTCCCCAACCAGCAGAAATAGTTTCTCTCTATTTACTCTATCGGTTCCCTTTAATATCTTAAAAACTTCGATCAAATCACCCCTAATCTAAATTCCAGGGAATACAACCTCAGTTTGTGTAATCTCTCCTCATAATTTAACCCTTGGAGTCCAGGTATCATTCTAGTAAATTTACACTGCACTCCTGCCAAGGCCAATATATCCTTCCTCGGGTGTGGTGCCCAGAACCGAGCACAGTACTCCAGGTGTGGTCCAACCAGTGTTTGTATAATTGTAGCATGACTTCTAACCCCTACAATTATATAGAGCCTTGGTGAGACCACACCTGGAGTATTGTGTACAGTTTTGGTCTCCTTATCTAAGGAAGGATATATTTGCCATGGAGGGAGTGCAACAAAGATTCACCAGACTGATTCCTGGGATTGAGGGATTGTCCTATGATGAGAGATTGAGTAGACTAGGCCTATATTCTTTTGAGCTTAGATGATCTCATTGAAACATCCAAAATTCTTACTGGGCTTGACAGGGTAGATGCAGGGAGGATGTTTCCCTTGGCTGGGGAGTCTAGAACCAGGGATCATAGACTCAGAATAAGGGTTCTGCCATTTAGGACTGAGATGAGGAGAAATTTCTTCACTCAGAGGGTGGTGAATCTTTGGAATTCTCTACTCTGGAGAGCAGTGGAGGCTCAGTCGTTGAGTATATTTAAGACAGAGATCAATAGATTTTTGGATATTAAGGGAATCAAGGGATGTGGGGATAGTGCAGGAAAGTAGAGTTGAGGTAGAAGATCAACAATTGAATGGTGGAGCAGGCTCAAGGTGCCAAATGGCCTATTCCTGCTCCTATTTCTTATGTATTTTAGTCCTCTAGATATAAAGACCAGCATTCCATTAGCCTTTTTGATTATTTTTTGTACCTATCCATGACATTTTAATGATTTTTGTACATGGACCCCTAAGTCTCTTTGGACCTCCACTGCTTGTAGCTTTTCACCATTTAGAGATCAGGGCATTTGAGTCTCCCAATGTGGAGAGGCCGGATGGTCATTAACAGAATTAAATCAAGCTCCTATAATGCAATTGGGAGCCTAATTTGAAATTAATGATTTTACAAGTGTTTCCTGAGGGTCACAGTGCAGCGGTTGCAGGAGGAACTATAGCTGCAGGAGGAACATGTTGCTCCGCATTCCTTATTCCAATGGCAAGGAGCAGGAAGATGGGTTGCACAACGCCAGACCAGCTGATCACATTGTTGCTTGAGATGCCAGGAATGCCCAAATAGCTTGATGGTTCAGTCAGTCACTCACACGGGATTGAAGAAACTATAATATTCTCTGTCGTTCCAACCCCCCACTCTATCCCACTCCCCTCACACATGCACTCTAGTAATGATCCATCTTGCCATTCAAAAATGGGGAACATGGGAAACTGATGTAAATAATAAATTCATTGTGATGTAACAAATTAGCTGTATTTACAAATATCCTTCGATACCCACGTGCTTACCTTTGGTGAACTATACAACCTTTCTCTATTTCGAAAAGGGTGTGACATTCAAACTCTTTAGAGGAGTTAGCATTTTCATCTCCCTCATTGCCATTTCCATGTCCTAGGCAAGTGGAACAAATGTCCTGCCATTCTATGGGAAATCAACTTGGAGGAGATTAGTGACGCCTTGGAAGCTCAGTCTAATCTGCCAGGGGTTACATCACGTCTGCTGACATGCAGTGCAGATGCGTAACCAGAAGTAAAATGATAATGAGGCATCCCTATTGAAATCATAGATTCCCATGCATCCCACGATGTTTCCTGTTTGTTGTCCACTGTTGCCCCCTCTCCCCACCACTGTTCCATTCCCATTTCCACGTGAAAAGTGGGGACATGGAAAGCAACCACCTTGCAAGGTTGTATTCTGACACAAAAGCTAAATTGTTTACGTTATATTGCTTTCCCTTGAGGCAAGCCTGGCTCGGGAGATAGCACTAATACTTAAATTGATACTTCACATGTTATTAAAAAGACTAAAACAACAATATACTTTGGACCTGTTTTTCACCATCTTGTAACACTTTTATTTGCATGCCAAGTCAGAAGCAAGGCAATTTATCATCACTATTAGAGAAGCCAGAATCATACCAGAAATATTTCCATGTCACTTAATATGTCTACAGATTGAAGAGATAACTTTCACGTTATGCTACTTAAATTATAAAGTGAATTTTATATGATTGTTGATGGACAATGTTGAATACAGAGGTTAGATTAATACTGATGATTGTATTATCTTCATTATCAAATTTTCGTAGTTTGATCCCATAATATTCTTCTTGGTAGTCTGTCATAACCAACAAAGACGTTGTTGTGCTAATCATCAATGGCATGTGTCTTCAAGTGGCTGTATAGACCAATTCTGGATGCACATAGTCTCTTACACGTCGGACAAGGGAAGTTTAGTGTGCCTGATGCTGACAGTACTGCCACCTGATGTTGTCTATCTCTAGTGTCCCGCAGGCGTTGACATCGGCTTTCTTCGAAGGTCTGGCAAGCAGTCCTCGTGAGGGTTCGCCACTGGATTTTACTAGCTGCTGTATTCTCGAGGTCCTTTGGTCGGATGCCACAGTACTGGAGGTTAGCCTTAATGCAATCTTTATAGTGCTTGCAGGGGTGCCCTTGGTGTCTTCGGCTTTTACAGAGCTCGCCACGAAGAAGCTGATGAGGGATCTTTGACTCAACCATGTGGATGACATGTCCAGCCCACCGGAACTGGGCTCGCAAGATCATCACCTCAATGCTAGTTGATTGTGCTCTCTCCAGAACTTCAAGGTTTGACACCCGGTCTTGCCAGAGTATGTGGAGTATAGATCTGAGACTGCGCATGTGGAACGCTTCCAACTTTTTGGTGTGTCGCCTGAAGGGTGTCCAGGTCTCACATCCATAAAGGAGCGATAAGAGAACGACTGCTTTATACACCAACAATTTAGTTGACAGTCGGATGTGGTGGTGACTCAACACCTTGGTGTGCAAGCAACCAAGTGCCTGGCTGGCTTTGCAGATCCTTGCATCAATCTCCTTGTCCAAGGACCCATCACTTGATATGGTGCTGCCAAGGTACTTGAAGCTGTCCACTGTCTTTAATTGTATACTGCCGATGGAGACTGTGGGAGCAGGTGCTGTGGTGCCAGGGGCAGATTGTATTATCTTCATTATCAAATTTTCGTAGTTCGATCCCATGATATTATGCCAATCTTTTTCACATTTGGAACTGTGTCAAGTTAATTCTGAAAGTTGGAACATACTATTCGACTCATTATTGGATTTCATGGGCCTCGATTTCAACCCCCTCAGGGCAGGTGAGGGTTGAGGGTTGGGTTAAAATATCAGACTCACCCAACCTGACCCGAACCTGCTATGGACAAGACGGCTGCCATTTTAACAGACCCCAAGTTGAATTTAACCAGTGAAACGGGTTTCCTGATCTTCAGCAAAGTTGCCATGGGAAACAGAGGATAGATTGCTTGCCAGTTTATTGGGGTGATTAAAGGTAAAGGAATAAAGCTTCAGTACTCACAGATCCTTCCTTGGTTTATTGTGGTCTATGGTTTGCTGATAGTACTTGGTGTGAGATAGTGATTTGGAAAATTTACAGTTGTTAAGGGAGAAATTCATGGTGGATGGCACCATGACTGCTTTCAATTGACTGAAGAAGAGAAGGAAAATGAGATCACCAGCAGCAAGGATGTGCTGTGGAGGGAGCTCAGGTGTCCAGCAGAGAAGGAAGCAATAGAGGGGATTGTCGTGTACGTATGCTTGGGGTCACTAGAAGTCATTGGGCTGTACGCATGTGTGTGCGGCCCAGGTATAAAAGGCAAGCCATCATGTAATGCAATCACTTTGGGTCCTAATAAAGCAGAGTCAGGTTTGTACCTGTGTTAGTTTACAGTATTCAGTCTATCGAGTTATTACATACGTAACATTTCGCTTTAACTTAAGAACCTAGGCATGCAAGAATGAGCCCATTGGAATTCTGGAGAGATTCGTGGAGGGAGAGGACTGGCAGATTTTGTAGCTCACCTGGACCAGTACTTCGTGGTCAACAAAATGAAGGAACCCACTGACACAGTTAGGTGCAGGGCGGTCTTCCTCACGGTTTGCAGACCAAAAATCTATGGACTCATAAAGACTCTTCTCTTGCCTGCAAGTCCAACGGACAAGGACTATGAGGAATTGTGAACTCTGGTACATGACCATCTCAAACCAGAAGAAGGCATCATCATCACACGATATCGATTCTACATGTACGTTTGTTCTGAGGGCCAGGATGTGTCGGAATTCGTTGCCGAGCTAAGACGTCGAGCTGGACCGTGTAAGTTCGAAAACACATTGGGAGATATGCTGCGGGACTTCTTTGAAATCGGCATTAATCACGAGCTGATCCTGCATAAGCTACTGGCGGCAGAGACGCTGGATTTGAGCAAGGCCATCACGATTGCCTAGGCATGCATGACGACTGACAAAAACTTAAAGCAGATATCATTGAAAAGTCGGAACTTGGCAAGTGCTGTAAACAAGATTGTATCGTCGTTTGGCAGAGCTGTATATGGCAGGGCCTACTCGACTGCATATGTGAAACCTATGGCTGCCCAAAGTCCGCCAATGGGAATGAACCCAATTTCACTGTGTTGGCATTGTGAGGGCAATCATCGGCCTCATCAGTGTCAGTTTAAACAGTACATTTGTAAAGGTTGTTCGAGATTGGGGCATCTCCAGCGCACGTGTCCGCAACTGAGCAAGTGTGCTGCGACACACCACATGGAGGATGATGACCAGTATAGCATGGATATGCAATCTGAGATACCAGAGGAGGAAGTGTATGGACTGTATTCATTCCTAACAAAGAGCCAACTGATAATGATTAATGTGAAACTTAACGATGTGCCGGTAGCGATAGAATTGGACACGGATGCGAGTCAATCAATAATGAGCCAGAGGGCATTCGACAAGCTGTGAGATACTAAGGCTGTGAGGCCTAAGCTGAGTCCAGTCAATGCCAAGTTGCGTACGTACACTAAAGAACTCATAACGGCGATTGGCAGTGCAGTAGTCAAGGTGTCGTATGATGGTGCGGTTCACGATTTACCTTTATGGATTGTTCCAGGCAATGGTCCAATGCTGTTTGGCAAGAATTGGCTAGAAAAAATCAAATGGAATTGGAATGATATCAAAGCATTGTCATTGGAGGATACTCCATGTGCTCAAGTGCTGAGCAAGTTCCCCTCGCTGTTTGATCCAGGCATTGGCAATTTCACAGGAGCCAAGGTGCAGATCCATGTGGACTTGGATGCAAGACCCATCCATCATAAAGCTCTGGTGGTTCCGTACATGATGAAAGAGAAGGTCGAAATCGAAGTGGACAGACTCCAGCATGAAGGGATCATATCACCGGTCGAATTTAACGAATGGGCCAGCCCCATTGTTCCTGTGTTGAAGAGTGATGGCACTGTCAGGATTTGTGGAGACTACAAGGTTACGATCAATCGAGTTTTGAAACAGGATCAATACCTGTTACCGAAGACTGATGACCTGTTTGCAACGCTAGCCGGGGCGGAGTCGTTCACTACTCTGGATTTGACGTCAGCCTATATGAAACAGGAGCTGGTCGGGACGTTGAAGAAACTTACATGCATCAACACTCATAAAGGACTGTTTATCTACAACAGTGTCCTTTTGGAATTTGCTTGGTTGCAATCATATTTCAGAAGAACATGGAGAGTCTACTGAAGTCCATCCCTAGAACCGTCGTGTTTCAAGATAACATCCTGGTCACAGGTCGTGACACCGCCGAACATTTGAACAACCTGGAAGAGGTTCTACATTGTCTGGACAAAGTGAGACTCAGATTGAAATGTTCGAATTTATTCCTCATGGCATCCTGGAAGTCGAATTCCTGGGGAGGAAAATTGCTGCTGACGGCATCAGGCTTACGGACTCAAAAACCAAGGCCATCAATAATGCACCCAAGAGTGTGACGGAGCTGCATTTGTTCCTCGGTCTACTCAACTACTTCAGTAATTTCCTACCTAGATTGAGCACTTTATTAGAGCCACTGCACATGCTGCTAAGAAAAGGTGACAACTGGGTTTGGGGTGCATTGCTCTAACCAGCTGCGGGTACATTATGATCCATGTAAGCGTCTAATATTGGCCTGTGATGCTTCATTATATGGAGTTGGTTGCGTGCTCCAACAAGCTAATGAGTCTGGTAAGCTACAACCTGTTGCGTATGCTTCTAAAAATTTGTCAATGGCGGAAAGAGCCTACAGCATGGTAGAAAAAGAAGCATTAGCCTGTGTGTATGGGATTAAAAAGAGACATCAGTACCTGTTTGGTCTTCAGTTTGAACTGGAAATAGATCACAAGCCACTCATTTCATTGTTTTCGGAAAACAAAGGTATCAATATCAATGCATCGTCGCGCATCCAGAGGTGGGCGCTGACATTATCTGCCTTTGATTATGTAATTCACCATAGACCTGGCACCGAGAATTGTGCCAATGCACTGAGCCGTCTGCCATTGCCCACACCAAAGGTGGAGAAGCCACAACCTGCAGACCTACTGTTAGTTATGAATGCTTTTGAAAGTGAAGGAACCTCTGTCACGGCTCAACAAGTTAAGACCTGGACCAGTCAGCACCCGATATTATCAGTTGTGAAACGTTGTGTCCTTAGTGCTGATTGATCTGCCATACCCAAGCAAATGGGTGATGAGACCAAACCTTACAACCATCGCAAAGACGAACTATCCATTCAGTCAGATTGTAAACTGTGAGGAAATCATCTTGTTATGCCTAAGAAAGGCAGAGAGAAATTTGTACACGATCTACATAGCACCTATCTCGATATTGTCATGATGAAAGCCATTGCCAGGTCTCATGTATGGTGGCCTGGAATTGACTCTGATCTGGAATCATGTGTGCATCAGTGCAACACTTGTATGCAGCTAAGTAAAGCACCAGTGAAATCGTCGCTGAGACTGTGGTCATGACCATCGAAACCATTGTCCAGGATCCACATCGACTTTGCAGGTCTCTTCCTGGGAAAGATATTTTTCGTCGTAGTGGATGCTGTTAGAGTAAATAGAGCTTGCTGGGAAATCGGACGGGTGGCAGCTTGGCGGCAGGGGGTGGAAAATCTCCAGTTGCACAACTAGGGATGAGGTCACACTCTAGCATAAACCATTTAACCGTATAATCATATACAGACATCATGTAGATAGAAAAAGGCAGTAGCAGTTATATGACTCATGGGTCAGGTGATTTCTTATCAATAATGAGATTTTCTGTACAATAATGAGATTTTCTATACTTTTTACTTCAATGTATAAATGATTGTGCTCCGCTCTGCTTAAACGAGAAGCCGGCTGCTGTGACTGCGGAGTCCACGGCGTCGTTCCCAGAGCGCTCTGTTTAATAAACCGTTTATGATTCGCAAAGCTCACTCTGTATTCCGATGAATAAGTTATTTCACTAACAATTTGGCATAGTCGGCAGGATCCGTGTCGAAGACTCGCTCTACCTAGGCCTGCGGTACCGGGCGAGGAGTCACATTTCTGACCGTCCATAAATTGACACCGTGGGACTGGTGAGTAGGTCATTCGGACGGATCCAACGAACTAAAGGAGTGGGTTTGTGACTTAACTGGCTTATATAGGTCGCGACCCGCAGTTCCGTAACTGTATTGTTTCTTATTTACAGAAGACTAAACGTTAAATAGGTCCGTGATATGCCACATATTTGTCGCAAGTGAGACACCGCTGAGAGACACGGAAAGTGTGGGTTTACAAGTGAGACACTGCTGAGAGACCCGGAGAGTGTGGGTTTACAAGTGAGGCACCTCTGATGATGGATTATAGCAGGCGTCCCAGCTGGATAAGCGGGACCCACTAGGACATAAGTGAGGTAGTAGACCTACTGCGATGGCAGGTAAGGACTCTACATTTAGTTCGGGGCCGTCAGGATCCTTGACCATATGGTTTATGGAGGAAAGAAAGACAGTGAGAGAGAAAATGAATAGGGACGGGTGGGACACGTCCAAACCATTCCCGGAGCAATGGGACTGGTGGGAAAAACAGAAGAAAGATAGAACAAAAAAGGCAGGGATAATGTTGGCCCAAGCATCTATACAGTTACAGGAAATAGCGGAAGAAAACGATAGATATAAAACAAAAAGAATCAGAGAATTAGAGAAACAATTGGAAAATGTAACCGGTACACCAAATAGGTCATACGCATCAGGAGAAATGTTCAGTCGAGAAATACCGCCCCCATATGCGCCAATTTTTCCCGTGGCGTCGGCCCTTCCGGAAATGGAGGGTGAGAACGGAGAAGGGGGTGACAGCATCATGGAAATAAAAGCAGCTCTAGTGAGAAGGGGAGGAACTGTGGCAAATCCAACTGCGAAATATGCCGCGTTTACACCATTAGAGAAACAAACCATCCTGAAGGATCTTGGGTCTCTGAAACCAAGGAGTAATAACATAGAATTTTGGAAGGCCCTTGACAAGACCTGGGATGTACATGACTTACACCCTAGGGACATCGATCAACTGGTCAGGGCCAAATGCCCGAAGGATCGGTGGAGAGCCCACGCTAATGCAAATTATCGGGACGGGACTTGGGCCTCGAATGTTGTCCTGGTGGCCGACAGAGCTGCCCAACGGGCACCTTTTGCTGCCTTTAAGGCCTCCGTCCAAACCACCCTCGGGCCAGCTCCCACTAATTGGGGAAAAATTATGACATACAGACAGATAAAGGGAGAGGGGGCATCAGAATACGGGGAACGACTGTTCGCCGTCTATGAGGAATCATCAGGACAGCCAAATGCTACATTGAATGACCCTGCCTTTGTCCAAATGTTTAAGGAGGGATTATCATCCAAACACCAAAAGATTTTGAAAATGGGGGTGGTTGCCGCCGCCACCTATGATGATGTAGTACGGTGGGCTAGTAACGTAAATGCCCAAGAGGCAAAGCGAGAACATGGGGGCCCAACTATAAAACAAGAGAGAGGGGCGGCGGGACAGGCGCAGGGTACCCGACCCTGAACCTGTTTTAATTGTGGTAAGGCCGGGCACATGACAAAGGCCTGTAAAGCCCCGAAACCAGTCTGCAAGAATTGTGGAAAGGTGGGACACCTAACGGAAAACTGTTGGGCGGGACAGCCCGAGGTCAGTAAAACATCGGCCCCTGGGACCCTCAAACAACAAATAGGTAGCGACGAGTACCGCAAATACCTGGATTACCTCAAGAAGTCAGGGAGCAGCTATTGACGGTCTGCGGCCCCCGGGGAAGGAGGGTCAGATGAACGAATGTGTGTGTCTGCACTAATAGGGGGCCGACAGTGTGAAATGTTATTGGACACAGGATGCTCGGTCTCTATTACCAATATACCCCTCCCGTTAACCAAGGATAAAATAGTGATAGTGGGCTTAGGAGGAGAACGAGTCCACGTGTACAAAAGCACAGTGCAGGTGGTAGAAATAGATGGGAAAATGATATCCACACAGTTCTATGTGTGTAAGAATAATGAGGGTACCATCATGGGGCTCGACCTCATGAAGGACCTTAACCTCTTGATAGATGCCCGACAGTCTAAATTGCACTGGCCGAAAGCAAATGGGGCCAGGACACATCTCACCAAATATACCTGCCATACGGCACAAGTTTTGGCACAAGATTGGACAAAGCTTAAGGGAATCTAGCGAGCGGTATGCAGTGCGTTGTCCGCAGTTTGGGCTAAGGACAAGCAAGATGCTGGAGAGGTGGTTATGCTGCCCATTACAGTCAAGGGACCAGCCCATACCGCCCACAGACAGTACCCCATTAAAACAGAAGTAGAACAGGCGGTTAAAGAGATAGTTAAGGAGCTGGAGAAAAGAGTAATAGTGAGACATGCTGAAAGCACTACTGTGTAGCCAGTGTCTAAACCAGACGGGTCTTACCGCCTTACGATCAACTACACGGCCCTAAATAAGGTCACCTCGAAGGTACACCCAATTGTGGCCTACCCGGCCACAATATTTAACCGGCTCAGCCCCACTCATAAGGTTTTTACTGTTTTAGGTATAGCAAATGGGTTCTGGTCTATCCCCCTCGACTGGGCGTCTCAGGACAAATTCGCTTCACAGTCGGGGCAAAGCAATACACCTGGACAAGACTCCCACAGGGATTTCACAATAGAGCAGTCATCTTCCACCGGGCCATGAGCACGTTATTAGAAAAAGTAGACCTGACACCGTACCACAGTACGGTTTTACAATACATAGACGACCTCCTAATCGCTTCAGAGGATGAAAGGGGGCACGCCGCTGTGCTGGTCGTGGTAATGCAAGCACTGCTGGAGGGCGGATTTAAGGTAAATCCGAAGAAAGCACAGATAGGGTTGGCCCAGGTCATGTACCTCGGACAACAATTGTCGCAGGGACAACGAACCATGCCCGGAGACCGGCTGAGTGCCATAGAACGAATGCCTCGTCCGGTCTCCGTAAGGGGGGGGGAGGTGAGGAAGGTCCTGGATCTTTTTAATTACAGCCGGAGCTTTATTCCCAATTTTGCAGAAATAGTCGAACCTATACAGGCATTAGTGAGGGGCTCCCCTCCTGCCACGTCGGAGGTAGAATGGGGCCCGAAACAACAGGAAGCCGATATGGAGTTAAAACGGGCGCTCATTACAGCACCCGGACTGGGATTGCCGGATATGCGAAAGCCATTCCATATATTCTGCAATAATCAAGCAGGATTTTACACAGCAGTAGTGGCACAAGATCATGGGGATAGAAAAAGGCCGGTGGCATATTACTCTACTAAGATGTCGCCGGTAGAAGAGGGACTATCGCGATGTGTAGCCGCCTTGGACTGTGCTGCATGGGCGGTAAAAGTCAGTGAACCAGTGGTAATGATAGGAGATATTATCCTACATACCAAACATACCATTGTGGAAATGTTAAACACTGGAAGGCTGAGGTCCATCTCTAACATGCGCCGGGCAAGGTGGGAGGCAGTGTTACTACCCGCCGATCAGTCAGTCAAGATAATCAGAGACACAGGGGAGAATCCAGCAGAGGGGATGATGGGGGAAGGTATTCCCCATGAATGTGAGGAAGTGGATGAGGAAGTGAATATGGGAAGGCTGAAGGATGTACCGTTGGAGGACCCGCAGCTCACCTTCTACGTAGATGGGTCACGTAAATATATAGATGGGGGTCCCACGGACTGCGTGGGCTGTGGTGAATGAGCACTTAGACGTTGAGAGATCGGGACGAATAGATGGGAGCTTGTCGGCTCAGGTAGCCGAATTGGTGTCCCTCACGGAAGCATTGAAGCTAGCAGAAGGAAAAACCGTAAACATTAATACGGACAGTCGGTATGCATTTGGGGTAGTGCACGACGATATGACCGCATGGGGACGCAGGGGCTTTATCACCACAGGGGGAGAGCCCGTTAAGCATCAAGTAAGAGTTAGGAACCTATTAGAAGCCTCAAGTAAACCAACACAGGCAGCAGTTATAAAGATTAAGGCACACCAAAAGGTTAAGATGAAAGAACAGGAGGCTAACCAAGTGGCTGACAAAGCCGCGCAGAAAGCCTTAGAGTCGGAACGGTGGAACAAGTGGCGGCCACAAGAGTAGAACAGGAAAGGATAAATATAGTACAGCTTCATGCTGACATCCCCGCCGCTGAGAAAGGGGAATGGGCACAGAAGGGAGCAAAAATGGAAGCGGACCATGTGTGGAGGAAAGACGGGAGAGTAGTAGCCCCGTCCTGTATAAGGCAGATGTTAATGGAATTACACCATAGCACGAGCCATGCCGCACGAGTCCCAATTGCAATTGCGATTATGAAAGACTGGTGGTGGCTGGGGTTGAGGCCGGACGTCAGCCGATATTGCCATAGGTGTATTATATGCGCACAGCACAATAGTGGAAAACCGGTACAGGTCCAGATGGCACATCAGCCACGCCCGCGGGGACCTTGGGAAAATGTCCAGATAGACTTCACTGGGCCCCTCCCAGCTTCCCGGGGAAAACAATATTGCTTGGTGGTGATAGACCAATTCGCCCGTTGGGTAGAAGCCTTTCCAACGAGAAACTGCATGGCAACTACCATGGCACGAATCTTGGCAGAGGAGGTAATTCCACGATGGGGGATACTATTGCAAATAGATTCAGATCAGGGCACACACTTTACGGGATCGGTAATGAAAACGGTCTGTAAATTATTGGGAATCAGGCAAAGGTTCCACATTCCACATTCAGAGCTCGGGTATGGTAGGACGAATGAATAGAACATTAAAATTGGCTTTGGGGAAGGCCATCCGGGACACCGGACAAACATGGGTAGAAGTG
This sequence comes from Pristiophorus japonicus, assembly GCF_044704955.1. NCBI lineage: Eukaryota > Metazoa > Chordata > Chondrichthyes > Pristiophoridae > Pristiophorus > Pristiophorus japonicus. The sequence goes on from NC_091992.1 coordinate 88,338,253, forward strand.
CTGCCTATAATCCTCATGAAATTAAGAGCAACCTCCAATCGCACTACCGGATTTACCCTGTATGAACTGATGACCGGACGGGCAATGTTGCTGCCCGAGGGCATCGCCACGGGAGGAACGGAGGTGGGCCCATTGAAAGATAGAATACGAACCTACCTCATCGAATTGAGTCAGCAATTGGCAGATATGAGGAAAACGATTCGTTCTGACCAAAAGGAAAGAGATGATAACCTTAAGTTGACCACTCTGCCTGAAGTACTCCCGGCAGGGACAAGGGTAATGGTCAAGGTCATACCGGGAAAACCGGGCTTCGCCCCGAAATAGATAGGACCCTATGAGGTCGTGCTTAGCAGTGATACTTGTGCTTGTGTGGACATTAAGGGAAAGGGACAATGGAAACACTGGTCCCAGCTTAAAGTATTTGAGCCCTAACACTTAACAAACCTCATTATTACCATTGACAGGAAGGCCCTGACACATCTTCTATCAACACGTTGCGCGCGGGTTTGGGAGATTGTTAAAGTGTAAAGTAATAAGTAACAATGAGAATGAAAGTGCTGTCCGCTTCATCTGTGTTTTGTTCCTCGGCGTTAGCCAATGGGGAAAAGGTACGGCCCTCCGGAGAAAATGGGAATTACATGTTAGCACGTTCTTGTATATGTCATATACGTATGCTAAAGCAAAAAATTTGTCAAGCTGCTGGGTATGCGCACATGTCCCAATTCACGCTAAGGGAGGTATTCCGCTGAGGCCCATACCGCTCAACCTGTCGGAGGTGGCGGAATGGTACACCAACCAGAACACCTCCTCCGCGGATGAGACAAGAGAAGGAAGTCTAGCCACCGGGGGGGTGAAAGGTATATAGTTAGTATGAAGGGAAGTGCGGCAGAATGGGAACAAGCAGGCCACCCATTAAAAACCTTCACAGGATGGGACCAGCCCAAGTACAATACAAGTTGTCAGCCCCCGTTCCTGGTTCTTACTGACACCTCAGGAATAGGAGAACCACTCGATCAGTTTGTTTCATTAGAAACCAGACTGGAGGTCAAACAATGGGGCGTAGTAAGGGCTCCCAGTATTTTAACATAACTGATAACGCTGATAATAGTCTCATAATATTCCAGAACCTTACAAATGGTAGCAACCTGACTGACGCATGGGCCCCTGAGGTAGTAACACGATACAGCTCATATAATGGGGCATACTTTGTCTGTGGCATAAGGCGTACCCCTGGCTACCACTGAAGTGGACCGGGTCTTGCTACCTGGCTTACGTGGTCCCATACCTACACCATCTGAGGTCTTTGACACAACACCCTCATTTGGCAAAAAGAGATATAAGTGAGACCGCCCGATTCTTTGCTATCATAGCATCCTCCTATGGTGTTGCCCGAGCAATAAACGAAATACAACTCCTGACCTCCCTACTCGAAGAGGTTGTCAATGAAACGGCTGAAGCGCTGGAAGGCATAAGTGGTAATACGCACAATAGTTTTACAAAACAGGATGGCCCTAGACTTTATCTTAGCCGAGAAGGGAGGCACATGTGCGATAATTGGAAGAGAGTGTTGCACTTACATCCCAGAAAGCTCGGAGACTATCCACGATTTAGCTAACCACATCCAAACAGAGACAGCAAAGGCTCGACAAACGCCGGATTCCTCCCTGTGGGGATGGGCGACCGGCTGGTTGGGATCAATAGGAACCACCCTGATGCAGGGATTTGTTACAATTGTTATTGTCATAATAGTGCTGTATCTCTTGGTTATGCTGGTAAAGTGCTGTTGTGCCAGAATGGGAGAAACGATAGTCCCAGCAGCTGCCGCGGAATATCAACAAGGGATCCAGCGCGGATCCCGTTACTCCAACATTGCTAACACTCACAAGAAAGGAATTTGGCTGTAGGACCACCACAGCCTGAGAACATGGGATTGCAGGATTGGCGAACCTCATACATGCTGAACATCAAGCAAAACACCAGAAGAGGTGGCGAGAAGAACGACATCAGCAGAAGGGTCCAGGGCATAAAGGTTCAGAGGGGTGGGAGCTTCCTCCGGTCCCCATGAACCACAGGAGGGACTGTTGGAGTAAATAGAGTTTGCTGGGAGATCGGACGGGTGGCAGCTTAGCAGCAGGGGGTGGAAAATCCCCAGTTGCACAACTAGGGACGAGGTCACACTCTAGCATAAACCATTTAACCGTATAATCATATACAGACGTCATGTAGACAGACAAAGGCAGTGGCAGTTATATGACTCATGGGTCAGGCGATTTCTTATCAATAATGAGATTTTCTGTACAATAATGAGATTTTCTATACTTGTTTATTCAATGTATAAATGATTGTGCTCCGCTCTGCTTAAACGAGAAGTCGGCTGCTGTGACTGCGGAGTCCACGGCGTCTCTCCCAGAGCGCTCTGTTTAATAAACTGTTTATGATTTGCAAAGCTCACTCCATATTCCGGTGAATAAGTTATTTCACTAACAGATGCATATTCCAAGTAGATAGAATGTATAATCATGTCATCCAGACCATCCACAGCTACCATTGAGAGTCTTCGTGTCATGTTTGCCACACATGGTCTGCCCGACATCGTTGTAAGCGACAACGGACCTTGCTTCACTAGTCTGGAGTTTCAAGCATTCATAAAACTCAATTGTATCAAACTTGTGAGATCAGCAACATTCAAACACGCATCTAATGGTCAAGCAGAGCATGCTGTCCAAACCATCAAGCAGAGTAGAAACGTGTAACTTTCACTGCAGACTCGCTTGTCATGCATATTGTTTAGTTACAGGACAAGACCCCACACGCTTACTGGGGTCCCCCCCTGCTGAATTACTGATGAAGAGAAGTCTCAAGACCAAGCTCTCTCCTGTCCACCCTGACTTGAACGATCATATTGAATACAGACGTCAAAGTCAGCAGTGGTATCATGATCGCGCTGCTGTGTCACGCGACATTTCTGTTAACAATCCTGTGTATGTACTAAATTATGGTCAAGGTCCCAAGTGGATCGCCGGTACTGTTACGGCCAAGGAGGATAACAGAGTCTTTATCGTCAAGCTCAAGAATGGGCAAACATGCAGGAAACATGTTGATCAAATAAAGCTGTGGCACACGGATGAACCGGAACAGTCTGAGGAAGACACAATCAGTGACCAACCAACCTACTCTCAGTCATCAGAGGACTCCGCCGTCATCAATGAATCTTGACTTTCAATCCCTGACATGGTCATTGCCACTCCCATCAGATCGGCTACCCAGTCATAACAGACTCAGAACGCTCGCCCAAGGCTGGAGTTGAACTGAGACGATGAACTCGGAAGCGGAAAGCCCCGGACCATCTCAATTTGTAAAAAGACTGTTACTAATATCTTAAAGGTGGATATTGTCATGTATGTATGCTTGGGGTTACTAGCCACCAGTTGGAGCCACTGTCGGAGGTCATTGGGCTATACGCACATGTGTGCGGTCCAGGTATAAAAGGCAAGCCATCATGTAATGTATTCACTTTGGGCCCTAATAAAGCAGAGCCAGGTTTATACCTGTATTAGTTTACAGTATTCAGTCTATCGAGTTATTACATACATAACAGGGATGAGCTTGCAGAAGGCCCTACATACCTAACGGGGTCTACGTGTATTGGCTGATGTTCCTTGACCTGTCAGAGGAGCAGTGCTTCTGGGGGTTCAGAATGTCATGTCAAGTAATCGTAGATCCCTGCAGCCTCCGAGAGGAAGGTGCCTTCAACACCTGCGGGCCATTAGACGCTGTAAAAGTTACCACCGCCCTCAATTTCTTTGTCTTCAGATCCTTCCAGACTGCGACGGGAGATAGAGGAGGTGTCATAGTTGGCTACACATAAATGCATCTGGCATGTGACCAACGGATGATTTTCCAGGACAAGCAGGCATATAAGTTTCCCCTATGATGACTGCAGCTAGACTGAGTGAGCATTTGGATTCACATCTCTGGCTGGCTTCAGACAGCTACATCGACTGCCCACACTTGACAATCCAAACACCCGCTAGGCCAGCCAGGAGCATTTGTGAACTGCAAAGGATTTCATTCCATCAATGTGCAGCTCGTGTGCAACCACAAAAATAATTTTATGCGGGTCTACATGAGATTTCCAGGGAGCTGCCATGATGTGGCAGTCCAACATCCCAAACATGTTTAAACCTGGTATGTACCTGGTTGAAGAATGGTTGCTTGGGGGAAATAGGATTCTCTCTTCTAAATTTGGCTGATGACACCTCTGATGAATCCCATCAATATGGTAACGAGATGTGTCATCGAGCAAGCCATCGGCATGCTGAAATTGCACTTCAGGTGCCTGAACATGTGTGGAGGCTCTCTGCAGCACTCACTATAAAGTCCTGACCCTGCAGTACAGACTTACACGAGGCACATGCTGAAGTCAAGGTCACTCTGGACCTGCACCTTTATTTCACAGCTCTCGAGTGCCTCACTTGCCTGAGACCTGCCTTTATATACCTGTGTGGAACAGGTATGCAGTGTCTCCTGCAAGTGCACCCCTGGTGGTAAAGTATGCTTGTGGTTACAGGTCATATCGAGTTACAGTCATGTATAGCATGGTAAGATACAGTTACATACAGTAGTGTAAGATACATGACATCACCCTCCCCCAAGGTCTTATTGTCTTTATAGATTCATTCTCTCAGGTGGTCTACGCTCTTGCGTGGAGTGTCTTAGTTGTGGTTCAGTTGTTTGCCTTGGTGCCTGTTTTTCTTTTGGTGTGATTGCTGGTATCTCGCCTGGGCTGTCTATTTCATTCAGTATGATTGCTGGTATCTCGCCTGGGCTGTCTGTTGAGACTGCCCTTTCCTCAGGTTGTTCCCCCTGTCTGTCTACCAGGTCTGGTGTGAGTTTTACATTGTAGTCTGCCTCTGGTTCTGCAGTGTCGTTGGTGAATCTACTTTTTACTTGGTCTACATGCCTCCGGCAGGTTTGGCCATTGTGCATTTGTACAGCCAGTAGCCTGTTTCCTTCCTTGCCTGTTACTGTCCCTGCAAGCCATTTGGGACCCCTGCCATAGTTTAGCACAAACGCTTTGTCCCCTATCTCATTCCACCTCCCCCTCCAATTTCAGTCATGGTACTCAGTTAGCTTCCGGCGCTTTGCCTCAACAATTTCATGCATGTCTGGGAGGATTAATGAGAGCCTAGTCTTTAAGGGCCGTTTCATCAATAGTTCCGCGGGGGGAACCCCAGTCAATGAATGCGGATGAGATCTCGATGCCAGCAGCAGTCGCGACAGGGAACTCTACAGCGTGGGACCTTGGATTTTTAGCATGCCTTGTTTAACGATTTGCACTGCTCGCTCTGCCTGGCCATTCGAGGCCGGCTTGAACGGTGCCGTCTTAAACGTGATTTATGCCATGGTCAACTATAAAATCTTGAAATTCTGCGCTGGTGAAGCACGGACCATTATCACTGACCAATATGTCAGGGATTCCGTGCGTTGCAAACATGGTTCTAAGGCTCTCCACAGTGGTGGAGGTGGTGCTCAAGTTTAAAATGGTGCACTCGATCCACTTTGAAAATGCATCGACGACTATGAGGAACATTTTGCCCATAGTCTACATGCACCCGTGACCACGGTTTGGTGGGCCAGGGCCAGGGGCTTAGGGGGGCCTCCCTGGGGCCATTACTGAGTTGGGCACAGATGGTGCACCGCCGGACGCAGAGCTCCAAGTCTGCGTCAATGCCAGGCCACCAGACGTGGGATCTGGCTATGGCCTTCATGAGAATGATCCCTGGGTGCTCGCGGTGGAGCTCCCAGACAAATGCCTCTCTGCCTCGCAAGGGCATAACTACTCGGCTGCCCCACATCAGGCAGTCTGCCTGTAGTGATAGTTAATGCATGTGCCTATGGAAAGGTTTGATCTCCTCGGGGCAGGCATCGCCAGCCTCTGCCCAGTCATCAGTTAAAACACATCTTTTGACTAAAGATAACGTGGGGTCGCTGGTCGTCCAGGCTCTGACTTGGCGAGCCGTCATGGGTGAACCTGTGGATTCAAAGGCATTGATTGCCATGACCATCTCACAGTCCTGTTCAGCGGACCCTTCCGTGGTCGCCAGGGGTAGCCTGCTAAGCGCGTCGGCACAGTTGTGTGTGCCTGGTCTGTGCCTTATTGTGTGGTCGTAAGACGCCAGCATGAGTGCCCACCGCTGAATGCGCGCCGAGGCGTTGGCATTTATTGCCTTGCACTCAGATAGCAGGGACGTGAGGGGTTTCTAACGCGAACTTGGCCCCGAAAAGGTATTGGTGCATCTTTTTGACACCGTACATGCACGCGAGCGCCTCCTTCTCAACCATACCGTACCCGCGCTCCGCCCGCGAAAGTGACCTGGAGGCATGAGCAATCGGTTGTAATTTACCCGCATTATTGACATGCTGTAAAACGCACCCGATCCCATACGCTGATGCATCACACGTAAGAACTAGTTTTTTACTTGGGTCAAAAAAGGCTAAAACACTGTTGGAACATAGAAGGTTGCGTGCCTTATTGAAGGCACGTTCTTGGGCGTCCCCCCAAAACCAATCGCACCCCTTTCTGAGTAGCATGTGGAGAGGCTCCAGCACCATGCTCAAGTTCTGCATAAAGTTCCCAAAGTAATTGAGTAGCCCGAGAAAGGCGCGCAGTTCCGAGACATTCCAGGGCCTGGGTGCCAGATGAATTGCTTCGGTTTTGGATTCTGTTGGGCGGATTCCATCAGCGGCAATCCTTCTGCCCAAAAATTCAACCTCGGGCGCAAGAAACAGACACTTGGATTTCTTAACTCTTCGGCCTACCCAAGCCAATCGACTTAGTACTTCCTCCAAATTGCGGAGATGGAAGTCGGTGTCCCTGCCCGTGATGTGTAAGTCATCTTGAAACACCACTGTCACCGGGATGGACTTGAGCAGACTCTCCATGTTGCGCTGGAATATAGCAGCTGCCGACCTGATGCCGAATGGGCATCGATTGTACATAAAAAGGCCTCAATGTGTGTTGATGGTGGTGAGTAGCTTAGACTCTTCGGTCAGTTCTTGCGTCATATACGCAGATGTGAGATCTAGTTTCGAGAAAGGTTTACCTCCAGCCAATGTGGCAAATAGGTCCTCCGCTCTGGGCAGCGGGTATTGGTCCTGTAGGGAGACTCTGTTTATGGTAGACTTGTCATCCCCACAGATTCATACGGATCCATCAGGCTTCATGACGGGGACGATGGGACTTGCCCAGTCGCTAAATTTCACGGGTGAGATAATGCCTTCCCGCAGAAGCCGGTCCAGTTCGTGTTCAATCTTTTCCCTCATCACATAAGGCACAGCTCTAGCCTTGTGATGGACCAGTCTGGCATCCTGTGGTGATGTAGATTTTAACTTTGGCCCCTTTGAAGGTGCCCACACCTGGCTGAAAGAGATGTTCAAAACGACTTAGAACTGTTGAGCAGGAGGTCCGTTACTCTGACGACATGGCGTGAACATCATCCCATTTCCAATTTAGTTTTGCAAGCTAGCTTCTCCCCAACATTGCTGGGAGATCTCCGGGGACAATCCACAGGGGCAGTCGGTTCACCGTCCCTTTGTGACTGAGAGCATGGCGCTGCCAAGGACTGGGACAATTTCTTTGGTATAGGTCCTTAGTTTGGCGTTGATCCTTGTGAGTTTTGGTCTGTTGCTTTTGTGCGGCCGCAGCTGTTCATATTGTTGGACACTCATGAGAGATTGACTAGCTCCCGTGTCCAGTTCCATGTTGACGGGTATCCCGTTGAGTAGAATCCTCATCATTATTGGAGGCGTCTTGTTGTAAGAACAGTGGACATTGATCGTGTTGACCCGCTGTACCTCGGTGTCCCGGGCACTGTCCCCACCATCTTCTGGTCCGCTTTCCGACCTTTCCGATTCATATACCATCCGAGCTGCTGTTTTTCTACACATGCGAGCCAGATGCCCCGTATAGTTGCAATTTCTGCAAACAGCATGCTGAAATCGACACCCCCTGGTTGAGTGCCTTCCCCCACATCTCCAGCACAGACTGCTTCCATTGTTTCCGAAGGATGAGCTGCGTCTGGCTGATCTCTCTTGAGCTTCTCTCAGTTTGTAGTTGATTGCTCGCATTGTGGGTTGATTGCTCGCATTGTTCTTCGTGTGATGGCCCTGGAAGTGAGAAGAAAAAGATATAATAATGAAAATTTGTAAATCTTGAAATGCACATGATTCACCTGATCAGCTTTGATGATGTGCTGAAGTCAACTGAGGGTGATTTTGTCATGTAGGACATCCAGGTCTGAGAGATTAATGCTGTCACCCTGCTCCAATGAACCACAAACCTCACCATCACTAATGATCAGGGCAACAGAGATGTAATTTATATTCAGAGTCTTTTGTTCTATTGGGTAAATTTCAACAACTGCTGGGGGTCCGCCACTGGTCTGCGCTTTCTTCCCCTGCAAGGATGGCACAACAGACCTATGAGTGGCTCTGTGGCATGGGTGCATTCCATGGATGCAAAGCATGCAGTGAGGCTGGCAATCCGGCAGATGCATTACAAGTGAGACTGGCATGTATTTGAGGAACATGTTGACAGTGCCATTTCAGGCCATGTGCTGAGGATTGGGGCAGCTAAATGAGTTGGTATCAGATTACAGATGATTGGAGTGACTGGCAGTAGCCAAGGAAGGAAGCAGGAAATGATGATGTGAGGGGAGTGAGGTTGAGAGGATGTGCATCTAAGCAATATGATAGGTGCTGATGAAAGTGAAGTGGCTGTGAGGAGTGCTATGAATGGAATATGATTGACAAGACAGAGTCAGAGGGGTTTCTCTGCATGATGTAGGTGCATATAAAGGTTTGCTGACATTTCCTGATCTGGTCAAGTCAGTGACCTATTACGGTACTGGATCCAAGACCTCACGGTCAAACGCCTGCTGCTCATCTCTTCTGGCACATTCACCCACGCTGTGGTTGCAGCAGGTTTTTTCTTCCCACTGCTGGGAAATAGCACCTCTCTCCTGGCCCTTACTGCACCCAGCAAAACATCCAGGGAAACATCTGTGAACCTAGAGGCCGGCCGGCTTCCCTCTCCTTGCAGCAATAATGCACTATTTTTTCTTCTCCGTTTCAGTGCTGCACTGGGTCTTTAAAGAGTCACCAAGAAATTGAATAATTAGGGCAGGCCCGCTCATGCGTAATGGAGCCGCAAAGCCTCTTAAAATAATCCAGGCTTACCCATCTTGCGATGTTTTGTGTTCGTCACATACTCGCACCCCCCTCCACCTCCCCTCCCAACCAGCTCCCCCCTCCCCCACACCCTCCATTCCTGTCTCTGGATATTGGGACCTTACTGTGTTGGCAACAAAGTTTATGTGTGATGTTTGAGAAAAGTAGCTGCTTTGTGGCATCCAGTGTCCTGGTATCAAGCCAATGATGTCTTCCAAGTGAGTTAAGTGTCAAATCGTAAATTTTTATCACTGTTGTATGATAGCCAAATTGACAGTTGGCTGTCACTTCAGCTCTTAATTAAGTTGTTTATAGATCACTAGGCCTAAAATTAGACATCACACTAAAACAACTATAGCCATAAGTTCTTCCCACTTTTACTCCTTGCATGTTATACCTACACAGGATAGATGGCAGAATGGTGCATGTTCAAGTGAGACCTGAGGATTAGGGAACTAACAAAATAATAAAACAACTGTAGAAGGATGTTGACTGTTAGATTTAAAACAATGACACATGAAACAATTTCAAATTAATTTACAGTTTTATGCAATTACTGTGGTGTCCCTGCACCTTACTACAAATTCACACAAGGCATGTATTGCAGACACAGTCACTCTGTGACCTTAACCTTTATTCCCAGGACCAAGGAGTGCTGACCCTGGGTGGGACCTCCCCTTTTATACCTGGAAACCCAGGTGAGGAGTGTCTCCCACAAGTTCACCCCCTGTGGTCAGGGTGTTCATTTCTAGGGTATAAGTACAGTGTACAGGAGTTGCATGAAGGTTACAGTTACATGAAGATTACCGTTGCATGATGGTTACATACATGACATCACCTCCCCCCTTACATCTTTTTGTGTCGAAGGTTAAATCTTTCAGGTGGTCGACGCTCTCTCGTGGAGCGCCGCAGTTGTGGCTCTGGTGGCTGAGCCTCGGCATGCGTCTCTGTCACCTGAGGTGATTCCGGCCTGTCCGGGCTGGCCGCAGGGACTGTGCATGCTGTGGACTGTCCTTGTTGCTCGTCCACTGGCAGTGGTGTGGGTGACATCTCATGCTCTTCTTCAGGTTCCTCCGTGTCTATGCTGAACCTTTTTTTTACTTGATCTAAGTGTTTGCGGCATATCTGCCCATTGTTTTGATTCAGTGGGCCGGATCACGTCTGCGGCAACCCTCCTGCCCAAAAACTCGACCTCTGGGGCCAAAAACACACACTTGGCCTTTTTCAGCCGCAAGCCTACCCGGTCCAGTCGGCGTAGCACCTCCTCCAGGTTGTGGAGGTGTTCCTCGGTGTCTCGACCCGTTATAAGGATGTCGTCTTGGAAAACGATTGTTCCAGGAATGGATTTGAGCAAGCTTTCCACGTTTCTCTGAAAGATGGCTGCCGCCGAACGAATGCCATATGGACACCTGTTGTAGATAAATAATCCCTTGTGCGTCGTGATGGTGGTCAGAAGCTTGGATTCTTCAGCCAGTTCCTGAGTCATGTAGGCCAAAGTGAGGTCCAGCTTCGTGAACAGCTTGCCACCTGCCAGCGTGGCAAAAAGGTCCTCCGCTCTCGGGAGCAGGTATTGGTCTTGCAGCGACACTCGGTTGATGGTGGCTTTGTAGTCGCTACAAATCCTGTCTGAACCATCTGCTTTAAGGACAGAAAAGATGGGACTTGCTCAGTCGCTGAATTCAACGGCCGAAATTATGCCCTCTCTGAGCAGCCTGTCCAATTCACTTTCAATTTTCTCACACATCACAAATGGCACCGCTCTGGCTTTGTGGTGCACTGGTCTGGCGTCCGGAGTGATGCGTATCACTACTTTAGTGCCCTTGAACGTTCCGACACCGGGTTGAAATAGTGACCCAAATTTTTGTAGGACCTGTGAGCATGAACTTCGCTCCACAGATGAAATGGTGTGCACGTCCCTCCATTTCCAATTCATCTCAGCTAGCCAACTCCTCCCCAAGGGCGCGGGACCATTTCCCGAGGCGATCCAGAGTGGCAGCCGGTTCTGTGATCCATTATGTGTTACCACCAAGTTTGCACTGCCCAGCACTGGGATGATCTCTTTGGTGTACGTCTGTACTTGCGTCTCAATGTGTTCCAGTTTGGGCCTGCTAGCTCTGTGTGGCCATAGTCTCTCAATTTGTTGGACGCTCATAAGTGACTGGCTAGCTCCCGTATCCAGCTCCATGTGGAGTCATTGATGCCATTCATCATCATGGGTGGTGTTTTAGTGTATGAGCTGTGGACAGCCACATGAACCCGCTGAACTTCAGCATCCATGGCTTTTCCCCAGGCATCATCCTGCATTGCAGACCCCTCGTCTGGTTCCTTTGTCTCGCAGATTAGCCTCGCTACAGCCTTTTTGCACATCCTGGCCAAGTGTCCACTGACGTTACAAATCCTACAGGTATATCGCTGAAACCTGCAGCTTTTCGCAGTATGTCTACCCCCGCACCTCCAGCATGAGCTGAGATTGTTGTTAACAAAGGGACTGTTACCAGGCATTACTCACTGATTGCCCATTTGATTGTTTCTAAGCACTCTGATGTTGGGTGTTAATGATCCCATCGTGGGATGCATTGTTCCTTGTGATGGCATGAATTGCCGATCCCCTTTCCATTGTCTCTGTTGCGGGCCCACCCTAGAGTCTGTTGCTGCCTGGGCGGTTTTGAAATGCCCTTGCCTGCCTGCAGGGTCCCGAGCCGCGATCACCATGTTAACTCCCTGGTCCGTCGCCACACTGGGACCAGGGCTGTGCATGTGAATTAGCTTGGTCTCCTCTTCCCCTGCCATGAAGGTCTGAGCAATCAACGCCACCCTGTCTAAAGTCAAGTCCCTGGTCTTTATGAACTTCCTGAAAATCCCGGCATGATTAATGCCCTCAATGAAGAAATCCCGTAACATCTCTCCCCTGCAGGCGTTTGTGAACTTACAGAGACTGGCCAAGCGCTGCAGATCCGCAATGAAGTCCGAGATGTTTTGTCCCTCCTGACGCCGGTGTGTGTAGAACCGGTGCCGGGCCATGTGTACGCTATTCGTCGGCTTGAGATGCTCACTGATCAGCTGGCTGAGCTCGTCAAAGGATTTGTCCGCTGGCTTTTGGGGTGCAAGCAGGTCTTTCATCAGTGCATACATCTGTGGTCCGCAGCTGGTCAGTAGATGCGTCCTCCGCTTATCAGCCGCTGTCGCTCCCAGCCAGTCCTTCGTGACAAAGCTCTGCTGGAGTCTTTCCACAAAGTCGTCCCAGTCCTCACCCACACAGTAACATTCCTCTGTGCTACTGGTGGCCATCCTCGTGGTTTGGTGATTCCCGTTTCTCGTCGCCAAATGTGGTGTCCCTGCACCTTACTACAAATTCACACGAGGCATGTATTGCAGACAGTCACTCTGTGACCTTAACCTTTATTCCCAGGACCAAGGAGTGCTGACCCTGGGTGGGACCTCCCCTTTTATACCTGGAAACCCAGGTGAGGAGTGTCTCCCACAAGTTCACCCCCTGTGGTCAGGATGTGTATTTCTAGGGTATAAGTACAGTGTACAGGAGTTGCATGAAGGTTACAGTTACATGAAGATTACCGTTGCATGATGGTTACATACATGACATCTACTAATACATTTTACTTAATAAAAAATTGTTCTTGAACGTGTTGTTACCTCCAAAATCCATGCCCATCTTTTCCAGAACTCCTTGTTTGAATCCCTCCAAGCAGGTTTCTGCCCTGCTACAGTGCTGAAATTGCTCTTACCAAAGTCGCAAATGACATTCTAATTGTCTGTGACAAACTTAATCTATCCTTTCTCATCCTTCTGGACCTGTCTGCAGCCTTTGACATGGTTGACCACAAAATTCTGCTCCATTGCCTCTCCACCGTTGTCCAGTTGGATGCGACTGTACTCGCCTGGTTTCATTCTTATCTTTCCAGCCATAACGAATAAAGAGTCTGACCAGCTATTGTGAACTCAAAGTAAAGTGTGACCTTAGCCTTTCATTGCAGGTCTCCAGAGTGCCTCTCCAGTCTGTGAGGGCTCCTTAAGTACAGGTGCTCCCAAGGGATTGTGGGATCCCTTGGAACTCCAGGGGATGAGCCCTCTGGTGGTTAAACAAGGTATTTACAGGTTTACATATATAATAACAGTCCCCTCCCCCCCCCCACCCCCAAAAGTCAATAGTGTAACTATTTTCAAGGTGAGTCGAGCTGGGGCCTTCCTTTCCCTGGTTGATCGTCTCAGTGCAAATGCTGGTTTTGGTGAGTCGTTTGTTGGGCCCTCACTGGGCTGCTGTGCAGCTGGCCTTGCTGGGCTGCCTGGTGTGATGAGTCCTGCTGGGCTGCTGTGGGTGATGGTCAACCGCTGTGTCGGTTGTCACTGGTATGTGTGTTGGGGGGTCAAAAAAGGTCTAAAGTGGATTGCTCTGGATAGTCCGTGAATCTGAGTTTGGTTTGGTCCAAGTGTTTCTTGTAGATGAGTCCATTTGAAAGTTTGACCCGAAACACTCTACTCCCCTCTTTGGCTACGCCTGTGCCGGGAAGCCACTTGGGACCTTGTCCATAGTTCAACACAAGTACAGGATCATTAATCTCAATTTCGCGTGACACATTTGCGTTATCATGATATGTACTTTGTTGAAGCCGCCTGCTCTCTACCTGTTCGTGTAGATTAGGGTGGACTAACTAGAGCCTTGTCTTAAGTGCCCTTTTCATGAGCAATTCGGTGGGTGGAATCCCAGTGAGCGAGTGGGGTCTTGTGCGGTAACTAAGCAGGACTCGGGATAGGCGAGTCTGCAGTGAGCCTTCAGTTACCCTCTTCAAATTCTGCTTGATTGTTTGCACTGCTCTCTCTACCAGACCACTGGATGCTGGTTTGAACGGGGCAGATGTAACATGTTTGATCCCATTGCGGATCATGAACTCTTTGAACTCGGCACTGATAAAACACGGCCCGCTGTCACTCACAAGGAATCAGGCAGGCCGTGCATGGCAAACATGACCCGCAGGCTTTCAATGGTGGCAGCGCACGGGCTTGCCAACATTATCTCACTTTCAATCCATTTGGAGTACGCATCTACAAACACAAGGAACATTTTTCCCAAGAACGGGCCTGCATAGTTGACATGGACCCTAGACCACGGTTTGGAGGGTCAAGACCAGAAACTTAGTTGTGCCTCCCTGGGTGCATTGCTTAACTGTGAACATGTGTTACATTTGTGCATGCATCGATACCGGACCACCACACGTGGGATCTGGCTATCGCTTTCATCATTACAATGCCTGGGTGGGTATTGTGGAGATCACTAATGAAAGTGTCCCTGCCGTTTTTTGGTACCAATACCCGTTTACCCCACAAAAGACAGTCTGTATAGACATTTCATCTTTGCGCCGCTGCTACGACTTTATTTCTTCCTGCATTTCTAATAGGACACTGGACCAGCTCCCGTGAAGCACACAGTTTTTTACTAAGGACAGTAAGAGGTCCTGGCTCGTCCAGGTTCTAACCTGTCGGGTGGTAACAGGTGATTGCTCACTCTCGAATGCTTCAATTACCGTAACTAAAACTGCTGGCTGTGCCATTTCCACCCCAATGGTGGACAATGGCAGCCTACTGAGAGCATCGGCACAGTTTTCTGTGCCTGGCCTGTGGCGGATGGCATAGTTGTGTGCGGACAATGTGAGCACCCATCTCTGGAAGGGGGCCGATGCATTTGTATTTATCCCCTTACTTTCAAAAAAGTGGGCTATCAGTGGCTTATGGTCAGTTTCCAATTCAAATTTGAGCCCAAATAGATATTGATGCATTTTCTTTACCCCATAAACACACGTTAATGCTTCTTTTTCAATCATGCTGTAGGCCCTCTCAGTCTTAGACAGACTTCTGGATGCATAATCAACCGGTTGCAATTTCCCAGATTCATTAGCTTGTTTCAATACACACCTGACACGGCATCACATGCTAGTACCCAAACTCTTACATGGATCATGCAACACAAGCAATTGTTTGAGCATAACAGTTTTCTAACTTTTACAAAGGCATTTTCTTGGCTTTTACCCCATACCCATTCGTCTCCTTTACGCAGTAAAGCATGCAGTGGTTCTAACAGTGTGCCGAGACCCGGTAAGAAGTTACCAAAGTAGTTCAGCAGTCCTAGAAACGACCGCAGCTCCGTCACGTTCTGTGGCCTTGGTGCGTTCTCGATTGCCTCCGTCTTCGAATCGGTGGGCCTGATGCCGTCTGCCGCGATTCTTCTCCCAAGAAACTGCACTTCAGACGCAAGGAAAACAAACTTTGAGTGTTTTAACCTGAGCCCCACGCGATTAAGCCAACTAAGAACTTCCTCCAGGTTCTGCAGGTGCTCGACGGTGTCCCGACCTGTAACCAAGATGTTGTCCTGGAAGACGATGGTGCACGGGACTGACTTCAGTAAGCTTTCCATGTTTCTCTGGAATATCGCCGCAGCTGATCGAATCCCAAACGGGCATCTGTTGTAAATGAAGAGACCTTTGTGTGTGTTGATACAGGTGAGGCCCTTCGATGGTTCCTCCAGCTCCTGCGACATGTAGGCCGAGGTCAAGTCCAGCTTCATGAACGTCTTTCCACCCGCCAGCATCGCAAAAAGATCATCTGCCTGCAGGGAGAAACAATTGATAGTTACTTTGTAATCACGACAAATTCTGACGGTGCCATCTCCCTTGAGGACTAAAACAATAGGACTGGCCTACTCGTTGAATTCTATCGGCGAAATGATGCCCTTTCGTTGCAACTGGTCCAGCTCGATCTCCAACCTCTCTCTCATTATGTACGGTACTGCTCTCACCTTGTGATGGATGGGTCATGCCCCCAGAATTAGGTGGATCTGCACTTTTGCTCCTTGGAACTTCCCGATGCCTGGTTCGAACAGCGAGGTGAACTTGTTTAGGACCTGGGCACACGAAGTGTCATCGACGGGTGAGAGCGTTCGGACGACATCCCAGTTCCAGCGTATATTCCCCAGCCAGCTCCTGCCGAGCAGCATGGGGCCATTGCCCGGTACCGCTCCATCGTAGGAGACCTTTACAGTAGCACTTCGATTACAGGAATCAGTTCCTTTGTGTAAGTTTTCAGTTTAGTGCGAATTGGAGTCAGAACTGGCTTTGAGGCCTTGCTGCACCACAATTTATCGAAAGTCTTTTTGCTCATAATGGACTGGCTCATGCCTGTGTCCAGCTCCATTGACACCGGGAGTCCATTAAATTCAACCTTCAGCATTATCGGGGGACACTTTGTGGTAAATGTGGGCACCCTATATACCTCTGCCTCCTCGGTCTGAAGCTCTGGTTCATCGTGATCTGCCGTGGATTTGTCCTCCTCTGCAACATGGTGGTTTGCAGTATTAGCATGGTGTGCAGCTCGCCTGCACATACGTTGAAGATGTCCCATTGTTCCACAGCCCTTGCAAACATATCCTTTGAAGCGGCATGAATGGAAACGATGATCACCCCTGCAGCGCCAACAAGGTGCTAATGGCCTAGCATTCATCACCCTTGAGGGTAAACTCTGAGACATCTGCAGACTTGCAGCTGCAGGCATGTGAGGCCTGCCCTGTACGTTACGATTCGAAAACAACATTACTTTGTTCACAGTACTTGTAGCAGCACTTGTGTGCTGACAGATTTGCTTGGTATTGTCACTGGTGGCAATGAATGCCTGGGCTGTCGCTATAGCGTTACTCAAGGTGGGGTCTTTACGGTCAAAAGTTTGCGAAGTATTACCTCATGGCCAATGCCAATAACAAAGAAGTCCCTGAGCATGTACTCCAAATCTCCTTCAAATTCACAATGTCCTGCAAGGTGTCTTAACTCGGCGACATCGCTCGCCACTTTCTGGCCTTCAGATCTCTTGCATGTGTAGAACTGGTACCTCGCCATCAAAACGCTTCCCTTTGGGTTAAGATGCTCCCGGACCAGTGTGCACAAATCATCATACGATTTCTCTGTGGGTTTCACTGGAGCAAGCAGATTTTCCATACGTTGGTGCCCCGCAAACGGTGAGGAGAATCACCCTTCATTTGACAGTGTTCGCTTCTCCTTCCAGCTCGTTGGCCATGAAGTATTGGTCAAGTCGCTTCATGAAGGTTTCCCAATCATCTCTCTCCAAAAATTTCTCCAGGATGCCCACTGTTCTCTGCATCGTTGCGGTGGAGTTCATCATCTATATCGCCAGTTGTAGTGTATGAACAAAGAGTCTGACCAGATACTGTGAGCTCAAAGTAAAGTGTGACCTTAGTCTTTTATTGCAGGTCTCCAGAGTGTCTCTCCAGCCTGTGAGGCCTCCGTAAGTTGTGGGATCCCTTGGGACTCCAGGGGATGAGCCCTCTGGTGGATAAACAAGGTATTTACAGGTTTACATATATAACACAAATGACATCCTAATTGTCTGTGACAAACTTAATCTATCCCTTCTCATCCTTCTGGACCTGTCTGCAGCCTTTGACATGGTTGACCACAAAATTCTGCTCCATCACCTCTCCACCGTCATCCAATTGGATGCGACTGTACTCTCCTGGTTTCATTCCTATCTTTTCATCCGTAACCACAGAATCACTGCAATGGCTTCTCTTTCGATCCTGCACTGTCACCTCTGATGTTCCCGAAGGATATGTCATTGGCCAGCTCTTATTTCTTATCTACATGCTGCCCTTGGTGACATCAGCCGGCAATACAACGTGAGTTTTCACATGTACGCTGATGATACCCAGCTCTACCTCTCCTCCACCTCTCTTTCTCTCTCTCTCTCAACCCCTCCACCATCTCTATTCTATCAGACTGCTTGTCCGACATCCAGCACTTGATGAGTAGAAATTTCCTCCAATTAAATATCGGGAAGACTGAAGCCATTGTCTTCGGTTCATGCCACAAACTCAATTCCCTTTCCAATGATTCGATCTCATTCCCTGGCAACTGTCTAAGGCAGACCAAGTCTGTTTGCAACCTTGGTATCATATTTGATCACGAAATTGAGCTTCCTACCTCATATCTGTTCTGTCACTAAGACCGCCCATTTCCACCTTCGTAATGTCACCCAACTCCGCCCTTACCTCAACTTATCTGCTGCTGAAACCCTGCTCCAAGCCTTTATCAACTCTAGACTTGACTATTCCAATGCATTTCTGGCCGGCCTCCCTAGTTCTGCCCTCCATAAACTTGAGATCATCCAAAACTCTGCTGCCCATGTGCTAACTCACGTCAAGTCCCGCTCACCCATCTCCCCTGTGTTTGTTGACCTACATTGGCTCCCAATTAAGCAATGCTTCGATTTTAAAATCTCTCATGCTTGTTTTTAAATCCCTCTATGGCCTTGCCCCTCTGCCTCTGAAATCTCCTCCATCCCTATAATCCCCCTAGACCTCTATGCTCCGCCTATTCCAGCCTTTTGAACATCCCTCATTTTTAAATGCTCCACCATTGGCGGTTGTGCCTTCAGCTGCCATGGTCCTAAGCTCTGGAATTCCCTATCTAAATCTTTCCATCTCTCTTTCCTCATATAAGATGCTCCTTAAAACCTACTTCTTTGACCAAGCTTTTGGTCATCAGCCCTCACATCTTGTTATATAGCACGTTGTCAAATTCTGTTTTTTTTATGACACTCCTGTGAACCACTTTGGGATGTTTCACTACATTAAATGCGCTATATAAATATAAATTGTTGTTGTTATGCTTTCAAACCCAATTTAGAATGCTGCATATTAAGCACAGACCAAGACTTGGAGAATTAATGTCCTTATTACAATTAAATGGAGAAAATATAGTAAATACTGCAACTTCATGCCATTCATTGCTTTTCAATGGTGAGCAGGACAAAGACATGCTGTTTTCGCAAAGCCACTCGGACAGCAACTTTTAAATTTTTTAGTTTAACCCCTCGCCTGAAGTTGCTGCACCACTTGCGCATAAATAACGGCACGCACCATTAGCCTCACTTTTATTTTGACAGCAAAATCTGGCAATGTATCTTCTTTGCCGTAAATTGCTATATTTTGTATAAACTAATAATGGCAAGTAACATTAATTCACCATATTTATCCAGCAATTTCTAGGCCAAAATGTGCAAAAGCTTGTAAGAAAGATGCCATGTTCTACTGTATGATATTTTAGAAAAAATATACATCTCAGCAATTTTTCATTATAATTAATTTAATTGTAGTAAAATATTTTGATGCAAGATGTCATGCCATACTCCAGAAATATATGTTAGCAACAAAGGAATGAGTGGATTTATAAACAGCAAGGTATTTTTTGGCCAGTGGATTTCTAAATTATAAATGCAGTGTTTGCTTACCAAGAAAGTGCCACCTGTTCAACACAAGCCTATTTTAGAGGTTCGGTGGAATGAAGATTCTAAAAACTGGTCTTGTTGTATGTCAGCTTTACATGTTCATCTTATATGGATACACAAGATGACGACTGATTAATGTCACAGAATTCCAAACCAAATTGCTGACGTTGCTTCTCTAATTATATCCTAATATTAGAATGCCAGTTAATGCAATAAGAAAATCTGCTCATCAGGGTTTTGTACACTAAATATAGGAACTGGACCTGCTGTGCCTACAAAAAAAAACGTATATATATGATGTCCAGAGAACACATAAAGCTGCTGGTGTCCAACCATCAGGGTAAGTTTCTCACTAACTTTCTTCATGTTATTTGGGGTATTGATATTTTTTCTCGGGGACGTAGGAGGAAGAGGACCTCATCAAGTTATGTAAAATATTAAATTATATAATAGAGGAAATCAACCCAGAAAATTATCTCAAAATAAGTAAGGGCCAAAGGACATAAATGTAATTGATACATTTAAATCAGATCCAAAGAAGTAAAATTAACTTATCGATTATGTCTTTTCTTTTGCTAGAATTGCTGTGGAGGATTTTCTCTTATCTGGGACTGATAAAGGTAACGGATGTTAAGACAAGCAAGTGTAAACTACATTTCTTAAATAGAAAACGAATCCAAAAAGTCTAATAGCTTTGTTTGAAATTGAATTTGATCGTACATGTTCAATTACACTCAGTTAATTCATTAATTAGACGTTAATGACTCTCCAATGGTTGTTATTCAATACCGCATTCCAAGCAGCTGGGTCAGCATCGATAAACACAGCATCATGCAGCAGTTCAATACCATATAAATACGCCACACACATTCTATGTAACAGTGACAAGGCGATCATCATTTCCTACTATTATGAAACACTTATTCAGAA
This sequence comes from Pristiophorus japonicus, assembly GCF_044704955.1. NCBI lineage: Eukaryota > Metazoa > Chordata > Chondrichthyes > Pristiophoridae > Pristiophorus > Pristiophorus japonicus. Next base: position 88,358,716 of record NC_091992.1, read on the forward strand.
GTATTTAGTGTAACTGAAACGTAATGTGCCTTATGATTTATATTCCATTGAGCGATGTTTAAATCACATTGGTATTCTAAACATGCCAGGCAAATGAAAATTATTTTAAAGATATGATAACATGGGATTTTCTAGTCTCATTTGCAACACTATTAAATTACACAAGAACATTTAAAGCTACATTCCGCCTTGTGGCAATAATCCGAGAGCGGCAGACCAAAGATGCATCTTTGTTAGCTTTTTAAAAAGACTACCAAGGAAATACCAATAATATGCTTTAGATGAGAAACAGCTAACCGGAATATGAAGCTAACATAGTTCATCAAGTCTATCTAAACTGTCTTAGTCTTGAATGTATAAACTATATTTTGCAATCGGATGTCAATCAAATTCATAATAGACTGATGAACAAGGTCAGAGAATGCAGAGTCAGGGGACAAGTAGCAGACTGGATAGCAAGCTGGCTTCAAGACAGAAAGCAGAGAGTAGGAGTAAAAGGTAGCTTATTCACAGTGGCAGAAGGTGGGTAGTGGTGTTCCACAAGGATCAGTGCTGGGATCGCTGTTGCTCATAATTTATATTAACGATTTCAACATTGGAATCAAAAACACAATTTCTAAATTTGCGAATGACAACAAATTGGGGGCGATAGTCAATACTGAGGAGGACTGCGACAAATTACAGGAGGACGTTAAAAAAACAACAACTTGTATTTATATAGTGTCTTTAATGTAGTGAAATGTCTGAAGGTGCTTCACAGTATTATGAGACAAAGGATTTCACACCGAGCCACATGAGGAGAAATTAGGGCAGCTGAACAAAAGCTTGCTCAAAGAAGTAGATTTTAAGGAGTGTCTTGAAGGAGGAAAGAGAGGTTGAGAGGCGGAGAGGTTTAGGCAGGGAATTCCAGAGCTTAGAGCCTAGGCAACAGAAGGCACGGCCACCAAAGGTTGAGCGATTATATGCTCCTTAAGGCTGCTCAAGAGGGCAGATTAGAGGAGCGCAGACATCTCGGGGTGCGGGTGGTGGTGGGGCGGGGGGAGGTTGTGGGACTGGAGGAGATTACAGAGATAGGGAGGGGCAAGGCGATGGAGGGATTTGAAAATAAAGATGAGAATTTTGAAATCGACGTGTTGCTTAACCGGGAGCCAATGTAGGTCAATGAGCACAGGGGTAGCGGGACTTGGTGCGAGTTAGGATATGGGCAGTTGAGTTTTGGATCACCTCTAGTTTACGTAGGGTAGAATGTGGGAGGCCAGACAGGAGTGCATTGGAATAGTCAACTCTAGAGGTAACAAAGGCCTAATAAGAGCTTCAGCAGCAGATGAGCTGAGGCAAGGACAGAGACGGGCGATGTTACAGAGGTGGAAATAGGCGGTCTTAGTTATGCTGCAGATATGTGGTCGAAAGCTCCTTTCAGGGTCAAATATGACACCAAGGTTGGGAACAGTCTGGTTCAGTCTCAGACAGAAGTTGGGGAGAGGGATGGAGTCAGTGCTAGGGAATGGAGTTTGTGGCGGTGACTGAAAACAATGGCTTTGGTCTTCCCAATATTCAATTGGAGAAAATTTCTGCTCATCCAGAACTGGATGTGGGACAATCAGTCTGACAATTTAGTGACCAAGGAGGGGTCAAGATAAGTGGTAGTGAGATAGAGCTGGGTGTCATCAGCATACATATGGAAACTGAGGCTATGTTTTCAGATGATGTCGCCAATGTCATTTAGATGAGAATTAGGAGGGGGCCAAGGATAGATCCTTGGGGGACACCAGAGTTAACAATGCGGTGGTGGGAAGGGAAGCCATTGCATGTGATTCTCTGGCTATGATTAGATAGATAAGAGTGGATCCAGGCGAGTGCAGTCCCACCCAGCTGGACGATGGTGAAGAGGCATTGGAGAAGGATAGAGTGGTCAACCATGTCAAAGGCTACAGACATGTCAAGAAGGACGAGGAGGGATAGTTTGCCTTTGTCACAGTCACAAAGGTTGTCATTTGTGACTTTGATGAGAGCCGTTTCGGTACTGTGGCAGGTGTGGCAACCGGATTGGAGGGATTCAAACATGGAATTGCGGTAAAGATGGGCACAGATTTGGGAAGCGACAACACTTACAAGGATATTGGAGAGGAAAGAGAGCTTGGCGAAACTTGCAGAATGGGCATATAATTAGCAAATGAAGTTCAACACAGATAAATGTGGTTGGGCCGAATGGCCTGTTTCTGTGCCATATATGCTATGCAATCCTATGTAATTGAGAAATAAAATGATAGAAGTTAATAGACTTTTTTTCCAAAAAGCAATAGCGAATCAGATTCAAAACTTACGCTAATTAATAAAGGATACAATATTTAGTGGATCATTTAAATTCAAACCTGATAATAACATGTTATAATTGAATTTTACTTGATGAATTATTGCGACATGGAACAAAATCTAATAAACAAAGAAGTCATCATCACAATTCAAAATAAGTCAATCGGAATTAATTGACGTTTTTCTGAAAAGCATTAGCTAATTAAATTAAGTTCAAATATGAGCTATCTTGCTTTCTGATAAACACTGAAATATGTTGATTTTATTCGGGATCATTATTTATATAAACATGCATGTTTATTTCAGCAATAAACCGACGCCATGGGGGATGCAGAAATGGCAGTATTTGGAAATGCGGCGCAGTTTTTGCGTAAGACTGATAAGGAAAGATTGGAAGCTCAGAATCGACCATTCGATGCTAAAAGTTCCTGCTTTGTCCCCGACGATAAAGAATTGTACGTTAAAGGTGTCATCAAGAGCAAGGAGGGTGGCAAAGCCACGGTGGAGACCGAGGACAAGAGGGTCAGTTGAAAATTTAAAAAGAAATAAATCATTCTGAAAAGTCTTGTTGCTTTCATGAAAGCCACATTTTGTTAAATAACATGATAGGTCTGTTGATTATTTTTCAGACCGTAACTGTTAAAGATGATCTTGTCCTCCCAATGAACCCTCCAAAATTCGATAAAGTCGAGGACATGGTCATGATGACCCACCTGAATGAAGCCACTGTGTTGTATAACCTCAAAGAGCGTTACGCAGCCTGGATGATCTATGTAAGTACAATAGCTTCAGATTGCAAAATGATAACGACAATTGAATAATTAAAAGTTCTTAATTCCTTTCTCCGACTTTAGACCTACTCTGGGTTATTCTGTGTCACTGTAAACCCCTACAAGTGGTTGCCAGTGTACGATCCCATAGTTGTGACTGGCTACAGAGGCAAGAAACGTCAAGAGGCTCCTCCCCACATCTTCTCCATCTCTGACAATGCTTATCAGGCCATGTCAACCGGTAAGTATGTAGGTTTTGATTCTAGGTTTTTTTTGCTGTCCAGAACTGAGTTATTTTTGACTCTCGTTGAACCCAGAATCACGAACAAATTTATGCAACATTCTCTCTGTTGTCTGAACTGGGCGTTGATCTTGTGATTGTCTTATTTACAGATCGTGAAAACCAGTCCATCTTGATCACGTAAGTGTTGCTGGTTTAATATATCCCCCTGGATGTTATTTGTTTTCTGATAGAATTGTAATCCACTCGGACCACTCGGATGCTGGGATCCCTTGGGACTCCCTCTGGTGTCGGTATGATACTGGTTACATAGGGTTTTATACATAACATCACTCCCTCCCAAAGTCAATAGTACACTTAATTACAGGGTGAGATGATCTGGGGCTTTTTGCTCCCTTGTCGATCGTCTCGGCACAAATGCAGGTATAGGTGAGTTGGTTGGTTTATCGCTGGGCTGCTGAGCAGCTGTGCAGCTGGCCTTGATGGGCTGCTGGGGATGGTGAGTTCAGCTTTGTGGTCAACCGTGATGTCGGTTGCCACTTGTGTATGTATTGGAGGGTCGAAGTTAGTGTGTCCTCTTCAGATTGCTCGTGGCTGTCTGTGAATCGCAGGTTGGTTTGGTCCAAATGCTTTCTGCAAGTTAGTCCATTAGCAAGTTTGACCTGAAACACCCTATTCCCTTCTTTGGCTATGACAGTGCCAGCAAGCCTTTTGGGACCATGTCCATAGTTGAGTGCAAATACAGGGTCATTGACTTCACTATCACGTGACAAGTATGCGCGATCATGGTATATGCTTTGTTGATGCCGCCTGTCCTGGACGTGATCATGGAGATCAGGGTTGTCAAGAGAGAGCCTTGTTTAGAGCATCCTTTTCATGAGCACCTTGGCTGGGGGAACCCCGGTGAGCGAGTGGGGTCTGGTGTGGTAGCTGAGCAGGTGGGTCTGCAGAGAGCCTTCTGACACATGTTTCAAGCTTTGCTTGATGGTTTGGGCTGCCCATTCTGCCTGGTCATTGAATGCGGGCTTGAGTGGGGCAGATGTGACGTGCTTGATCCCATTGCGGGTCATGAATGCCTTGAATTCAGCACTGGTGAAGCACGGCCCATTGTCGCTGACAAGGACATCAGGCAGGCCGTGCATGGCGAACATGACTCATAGGCTTTCTATGGTGGCAGTGGACATGCTTACAAACATTATTACACACACAATCCACAACATAAGCATCCACAACAACCAAAAACATTTTGTCTGGTAATGGGCCAGCAAAGTCAACGTGGATCCTAGACCACAGTTTGGAGGGCCATGACCACAAACTTAGCGGTGCCGCCCTGCGTGCATTGCTCAGTTGAGGGCAAATGTTGCATTGGCGCATGCATGACTCCAAATCTGAGTTGATGCCGGGCCACCACACATGGGATCTGGCTATAGCTTTCATCATTACTATGCCTGGTGGGTACTGTGTAGGTCGTGTATGAACGTTTTCCTGCCTTTCTTAGGCAAAACCACGTGATTGCCCCACAAAAGACAGTCCGTCTGTATGGAATTTCATCTTTGCGCCGCTGGAACGGCTTGATTTCTTCATGCATTTCAGCTGGGACGCTGGACCAGCTCCCATGGAGAACACAGTTTTTTACAAGGGACAGTGAAGGATCCTGGCTGGTCCAGGTCCTGATCTGGTGGGCCATAACAGGTGACTTTTCATTTTCAAATGCATCCATCACTAAGAGCAAGTCTGCAGGCTGTGCCATTTCCACCTCAGTGGTGGGCAATGGTAGCCGACTGAGAGCATCTGTGCAGTTCTCTGTGCCTGGTTTGTGGCGGATTACATAGTTATATGCAGACAGCATAAGCACCCATCTTTGGATGCCGTCAGAGGCATTGGTATTAATCCCTTTGCTCTCTGAGAATAGCGATATGAGCGGCTTATGGTCAGTTTCCAACTCAAACTTAAGACCAAACAGATACTGGTGCATTTTTTTCACCCTGTAAACGCATGCCAGAGCTTCTTTTTCAATCATGCTGAAGGCCCTTTCGGGCCCTGGACAAACTCCTGGATGCATAGGCCACCTGTTGCAATGTTCCAGATTCGTTTGCTTGTTGTAACACACACCCGACCCCATATGATGATGCATTGCAAGCTAGCACTAAACATTTACATGGGTTATACAGAACAAGCAGTTTGTTGGAACATAACCGATTTCTGGCTTTCTCAAAAGCAGCCTCCTGTGATTTCCCCCTTACCCAGTCATCTCCCTTGTGTAGCCACATGTAGGGGTTCTAGCAAGGTGCTTAACCTGGGTAGGAAATTAACAAAATATTTGAGGAGTCTCAGGAACGACCGCAGCTCCATCACATTCTGTGGTCTCGGCAATTTCTTGATGGTCTCCGTCTTGACGTCGGTAGGTCTGATGCCGTCTGCCGCAATTCTCCTGCCTAAGAACTCGACCTCTGGTACCAGGAAAACACACTTCGTGCATTTCAACCTGAATACCATGCGATCTAGCCGATTTAGAACCTCTTCCAGGTTCTTCAAGTGTTTGATGGTGTCCCAACCTGTGATCAATATGTCGTCCTGGAAAACCACGGTGCGCAAAACTGACTTTAGCAGGCTCTCCATTTTCCTTTGAAAAATGGCCGCGGCCGATCGGATCCCAAACGGGCATCTATTGTAGATGAACAGACCTTTGTGCGTGTTGATGCAGGTGAGGCCTTTTGAAGATTCCACCAGCTCCTGCGTCATGTAGGCCGAGGTCAGGTCCAACTTGGTAAACATCTTCCCTTCTGCCAGGGTCGCAAATAGGTTGTCTGCCTTGGGTAGTGGGTACTGGTCGTGTAGCGAAAAACGGTTTATCGTTACTTTACAGTCCCCACAAATTCTGACCGTGCCATCGCCCTTGAGGACCAGAACAATCAGACTAGCCCACTCATTGAATTCCACCGATACGATGATGCTTTCTCGCTGCAGCCTGTCCCATTCGATTTCCACTTTCTCTCGCATCATGTATGGTACCGCACGTGCCTTGTGTTGGATGGGTCGTGTACCAGGAACCAAGTGGATCTGCACCTTCGCCCCCGAGAAACTTCCGATGCCTGGCTCAAACAACGATGGAAACTTGCCCAGAACCTGGGCACATGAGGCATCATCGACAGATGAGAGCGCTCGGATGTCGTTCCAGTTCCAGCGGATTTTTCCCAGCCAGCTTCTGCTGAACAGTGTGGGGCCATCTCCTGGTACAATCCATACTGGTAGTTCGTGCAATGCTCCATCATATTAAACTTTTACTGCTGCGCTGCCAATTACAGTGATCAGCACTTTAGTGTAAGTTCTCAGCTTGGTATGAATGGGCTAAGCTTGGGCCTGTGTACCTTGTTGCACCACAGCCTGTCGAAGGTCTTTTTGTTCATGATAGACTGACTCGCACCCGTGTCCAGTTCCGTGAATACTGGAATTTCATCCAATTCGACTTTTAACATGATCAGTGGACATTTCGTGGTGAAGGTGTGTACCCCGCACACTTCTGCCTCCTCAGTTAGAGTCTCTAGTTCAATCTGATCCACCATGGATCAATCTTCCTCTGCAGTGTGGTGGTTTGCAGGGTTTGCAGCTCGTCTGCACATTTGCTGGAGGTGTCCCATTGTTCCACAGCGTTTGCACACATAGTGTTTGAAGCAGCATTGATGGGCTCGATGATCACATCTGCAGTGCCAACAAGGTGTTAACTGCCTTGCATTAATGTTTGATGACGGACTCTGGGTCATCTGAGGTCGTGCAGCGGCAGGCGTGTATGTTCTGCCACATGCATTCCTGCCTGAAAATGACGTTACTTTGTGTACAGTACTTGCTGAAACCTCTTTATGCTGTGAAATTTGTTTGGTGTTATCGCTGGTGGACATAAATGCCTTGGCTATCATTATGGCTTTGCTCAGGTTCAGTGTTTCAACAGTAGATATGACCCTTACGGTTAAAGGGATCAAGGGGTATGGAGAGAAAGCGGGAAAGGTGTAATGAGGTGAATGATCAGCCATGATCATATTGAATGATGGTGCAGGCTTGAAGGGCCGAATTGCCTACTCCTGCACCTATTTTTTATGTTTCTATGTTTAACAGTCAATAGTTTGTGAAGGATAACCTTATGGCTAATGCCAAGCACAAAGAAGTCTCTTAGCATTTGCTCAAGGAATCCATCGAATTCGCAATGTCCTGCAAGGCGCCTTAGTTTGGCAACATAGCTCACCACTTCCTGGTCTTTAGACCGTTGACATATGTAAAATCGAGACCTTGCCATCAGAACACTACCCTTTGGATTTAGGTGCTCCCGGACCAGCGTACACAGTTCTTCATACGATTTGGTTGTTGGTTTCACCGGAGCTAGAAGATTCATGAAGCCATAGGTTGTTGCCCCACAGACTGTGAGGAGGATCGCCCTTCATTTGGCAGCATTCTCATCCCTGTCAGCTCATTGGCCATGAAGTATTGGTCAATTCGCTCCACGAAGGCCTCCCAATCGTCCCCTTCTGAGAATTTCTCCAGGATACCAATAGTTCTCTGCATTTTCGCATGATGGTTCGTTATCTCGTTGCCAGTTGTTATGTCTCAAATAAAGCAATGTAACTGAGTACTATAGACATGAGTAAGTGTGACCTGAGCACCTTTTATTCTAACTCCAGAGTGTTGGTACAGCATGGAAGGCCTGCTTATATAGCGCTCCCAAAGACGCTGGGATCCCCTGGGACTCGAACAGATAAACCCTCTGGTGGTGGTATAATACTGGTTACATAGGGTTGCATACATAACACACTCCATCATCAAAACTGCATACATATAACAACAACCCTGCCTCAGCTCATTTGTTGCTGAAATTCTATCCATGCTTTTGTTACCTCTCGGCTTCACTATTCCAATGCTTTCATGATCGGCCTTCCATTTTTCACCCTCCATACATTTGAATTCATTCAAAACTTAACTGCCATATCCTAACTCACATCAAGTCCGGTTCACCCATTAGCATTATGCTTGCTGACGGACACTGGCTCCCCTCCAACAGTGCCTCATTTTTAAATTCATTCTTGTTTTGAAATCGCCCAGCCCTGTGTCTGTAACCTCCTCCAGCAGTACAACCTTCTGAGATTTCTGCACTCCTCCAAATCTGGCCTCTTGTGCATCCCCAATTTAAAATCGCTCCGCCCTCGGCGGTTGCGGGTTTTAACTGCTGAGGCCCGAAGCTCCGGAATTCCCTCCTGAAAACTCTCTTCTCCTTCAAGACGCTCCTTAACACCTAACTCTTTGACCAAGTTATCTGATAGAATTGTAATTTACTCCAGTATTTTGCTTTATTGGGGCGGTAATAGTTGATTGCTTCATTTTCTACTCCCACCTCTTGCAGCGGAGAATCTGGTGCTGGAAAGACTGTGAACACGAAACGTGTCATCCAGTACTTTGCATCAGTTGCATGCACTTCTGACAAGAAGAAGGAGGATCAACCAGTTGGGAAGATACAGGTGAGACAAAACTGATACAAGGTACAATAAAATGTGGTAACTTCTTGTTTAGCTGTAATTCATTTCTTCGCGTGGTAAATGCTCCAACTCATAGTAATCAAAAGTATTTCTGCAGGGGTCCCTGGAGGATCAAATCATCCAGGCTAACCCGTTGCTGGAAGCCTTTGGTAATGCCAAAACAGTGAGAAATGACAACTCGTCTCGCTTCGTAAGTTTCTTGAATATGTCCTACAGTTGCATCTATTGCACCCTATAATGTGCACGATATTGATTAACAATCCAGTGTAACAATCAAGATTTTTCAATAACGCAATTATATTGTGCGCGTGTTGTGAAATCGTGTTTCAAATCTCTGACTTGAATAATCTTTACATTTCAAGGGTAAATTCATCAGAATTCATTTCGGCGCCACCGGGAAACTGGCTTCTGCTGATATTGAAACCTGTAAGTACCGTTGAACTTGATTTGCAAATATCAGCCGTAAATCAAGTTGTTGATATGTAGACTGGTTCTTCAGTAAATCCACATTTGTATTTCCACATGTCTCTCCAGATCTACTGGAAAAATCCAGAGTAACATTCCAGCTAAAAGCTGAAAGGAGTTACCACATTTTCTACCAGATGATGACAAACCATAAACCAGAAATTGTTGGTAAGGACGGAAGTTTTGGAATGTCGTAGCCCTGAATTATTTTTCTTGTTTGCTAAAATGGTGACTGTTAGTTATAACGGATTGTGATATGTTAATGTTTACAATATACCTTTATCTCACTCACAAGTCTTCTTAAAAAACATTTTGTTTTCCTCAGAATCTTGTCTCATTACCACCAACCCCTATGATTATCAATTCATCAGTCAGGGTGAAATTACTGTCAAGAGTATTGACGATACGGAAGAACTGGTAGCGACTGATGTGAGTATCAGTTGCATCTGTACCTTTATTTTTTATCGCCATTTATGCTTCATAAGGAATGTGCATATATGACCAACCATTACCAATTATCCATTTTGGTACAAACATGCATGTCTAGAACTTACGTGATATGGAATAAATAGGGATTATCAAAAAAGATCATCTACACTGTTAGTAAAAAAAAAAGTTACATTTTTAAAAATATTGGGGTACAAAATCTGGCATAAAACCGTTTTAAAGTAAATTTTTTAAATTTTTCCACGACTAAGTATATTAGCGTTTCTGTTGGATTCTAACTTTATCGTTTGGATTTAAAGACCGCTATCGATATTCTGGGCTTCGTTATTGATGAGAAATGGGGCATTTACAAATTCACTGGTGCAGTAATGCACTTTGGTAACATGAAATTCAAGCAAAAACAGCGTGAAGAGCAGGCTGAGCCCGATGGCACAGAAGGTAACAGTTTCATACGTCTCACTTCACTACAGCATTTACTAACATTTATATATTCAAATTAAAAAATGTTTACAGTGCTATATTTTGGAACTACATTATTCATGGAAACAGAATAATTCGTAGATTGTCTATATCCCCAATATCTGTATGATTAATGTCCTGCGTCTGAATGTGAGTTCTCGTGTGGGTCCTTACTCCATCCGTGGCACCTCCCAAACCTGATCTCAGCTCACTCGTTCGTTCGATGGTGATTGTTCAGTTATTTTTCCTGGTTTAAAATTGTAACTTTATCACCAGGAAAGGCCAACATCTTTGGATGGGTATTTAGCGTTTTTTATTCTTGCCCGTGCTAAAATCTACCTCTGGCACACCAACAGCAGCAGATAACATATGCACTGCGATTGAGATGCGGAGGTTGCTGTCGGTGGGTACCCTGCTCCACCACAGGGTGCGCTGTTGCAGTCTTCGTAGATGAAATCAACACAAAATCAGAAAATTCCGGGCCATTGTTTTTGCTGCCATTGTGAAGGGGGAACCATTTTGCAGCAAAGCTGTGGATGGTATGTAAATGGATCCTTAGAGTGTCTTAATTGCAGAATTAGAGACCACTGTTTCCTGAACCATTTATCCTACCAGGACACATTGAGCACTGCTTATCAAAAGATCAGAAGTTTCTGCAAGCTGAGGGCTACTGGGACTTCCTGTTGGTGCTTTCGAGGCTGCTATTCCAAAGCAGCATATTCTGTGTTCACCACAAGCAATGCAACAGAAGATACTCTGGTTTGATACTCTGGTCATCCCCCTGCAAAACAGATACACCGCTTTGAGTTCTGTTGAGGGTGATGATTCATCAGGGGAGGGCAGCAGCAGCCAAGTTCATGGCACCATGGCTGGCTCTGCTGCACATGAGGGCAGAAAAAAGAGTGGGAGAGCGACAGTGATAGGGGATTCAATTGTAAGGGAAATAGATAGGCGTTTCTGCGGCCGCAACCGAGACTCCAGGATGGTATGTTGCCTCCCTGGTGCAAGGGTCAAGGATGTCTCGGAGCGGGTGCATGACATTCTGAAAAGGGAGGGTGAACAGCCAGTTGTCTTGGTGCACATTGGTACCAACGATATAGGTAAAAAAAAGTTCCTACGAGACGAATTTAAGGAGCTAGGAGCTAAATTAAAATGTAGGACCTCAAAAGTAGTAATCTCGGGATTGCTACCAGTGCCACGTGCTAGTCAAAGTAGGAATTGCAGGATAGCTCAGATGAATACGTGGCTTGAGCAGTGGTGCAGCAGGGAGGGATTCAAATTCCTGGGGCATTGGAACCGGTTCTGGGGGAGGTGGGACCAGTACAAACCAAACGGTCTGCACCTGGGCAGGACCGAAACCAATGTCTGAGGGAGAGTGTTTGCTAGTGCTGTTGGGGAGGAGTTAAACTAATATGGCAGGGGGATGGGAACCAATACAGGGAGACAGAGGGAAACAAAATGGAGACAAAAGCAAAAGACAGAAAGGAGATGAGTAAAAGTGGAGGGCAGAGAAACCCAAGGCAAAAAACAAAAAGGGCCACTGTACAGCAAAATTCTAAAGGGTCAAAGTGTAATAAAAAGGCAAGCATGAAAGCTCGGTGCCTCAATGCAAGGAGTATTCGGAACCCAGGAGAGGGCTCTGAGCTAGTTAGAGTGGGTGAGAGCTCAGATGAACAGGAACCCAAGAAAGAATGCAAAAGGCAGGAGGCAACAGAGCAGAGTAGCACTGGGGTAAGTGTAAACCACAAGGTGATAGGAAGGGACAATATGTATGAATATAAAGGGGCTGCAGGAGGGGTCAAAACTAAAACTCATGGTTTAAAAACTAGTTTAAAAACACTCTACCTAAACGCACGCAGCATTCGAAATAAAGTAAATGAGTTGACGGCACAAATTATTGCAAATGGGTATGATTTGGTGGCCATTACAGAAACGTGGTTGCAGGGTGGCCAAAACTGGGAATTAAACATACAGGGGTATCTGACAATTTGGAAAGATAGACAAGAAGGGAAAGGAGGTGGGGTAGCTCTGTTAATAAAGGATGATATCAGGGCAGTTGTGAGAGACGATATTGGCTCTAATGAACAAAATATTGAATCATTATGGGTGGAAATTAGAGATAGTAAGGGGAAAAAGTCACTGGTGGGAGTAGTTTATAGGCCCCCAAATAATAACTTCATGATGGGGCGGGCAATAATCAAAGGAATAATGGAGGCATGTGAAAAAGGAACGGCAGTAGTCATGGGGGATTTTAACCTACATATCGATTGGTCAAATCAAAATCGCACGTGGTAGCCTTGAGGAGGAATTCATAAGATGCATACGGGATTGTTTCTCAGAACAGTATGTTACAGAACCTACAAGGGAGCAAGCTATCTTAGATCTGGTCCTGTGTAATGAGACAGGAATAAAAAACGATCTCCTAGTAAAAGATACTCTCGGAATGAGGATCACAGTACGGTTGCATTTGTAATACAGATTGAGGGTGTGGAAGTAGTGTCTCAAACGAGCGTACTATGATTAAACAAAGGGGACTAGAGTGGAATGAGGGCAGAGTTGGCTAAAGTAGACTGGAAACACAGACTAAATGGTGGCACAATTGAGGAACAGTGGAGGACTTTTAAGGAGCTCTTTCATAGTGCTCAACAAAAATATATTCCAGTGAAAAAAAAGGGCGGTAAGAGAAGGGATAACCAGCCGTGGATAACCAAAGAAATAAAGGAGAGTATCAAATTAAAAACCAATGTATATAAGGTGGCCAAGCTTAGTGGGAAAGTAGAAGATTGGGAAAATTTTAAATGACAGCAAAGAATAACTAAGAAAGCAATAAAGAAAGGAAAGATAGATTACGAAAGTAAACTTGCGCAAAACATAAAAACGGATAGTAAAAGCTTTTGCCGATATATAAAATGGAAAAGAGCGACTAAAGTAAATGTTGGTCCCTTAGAAGATGAGAAGTGGGATTTAATAATGGGGAATGATGAAATGGCTGAGACCTTAAACAATTATTTTGCTTCAGTCTTCACAGTGGAAGACACAAAAACCATGCCAAAAATTGCTGGTCACGGGAATGTGGGAAGGGAGGACCTTGAGATAATCACTATCACTAGCGGGGTAGTGCTGGACAGGCTAATGGGACTCAAGGTGGACAAGTCCCCTGGTCCTGATGAAATGCATCCCAGGGTATTAAAAGAGATGGCGGAAGTTATAGCAGATGCATTCATTATAATCTACCAAAATTCTCTGGACTCTGGGGAGGTACCAGCGGATTGGAAAGCAACTAATGTAATGCCTCTGTTTAAAAAAGGGGGCAGACAAAAGGCAGGTAACTATAGGCCGGTTAGTTTAACATCTGTAGTGGGGAAAATGCTTCAAGCTATCATTAAGGAAGAAATAGCGGGACATCTAGATAGGGATAGTGCAATCAAGCAGACGCAACATGGATTCATGAAGGGGAAATCATGTTTAACTAATTTACTGGAATTCTTTGAGGATATAACGAGCATGGTGGATAGAGGTGTACCGATGAATGTGGTGTATTTAGATTTCCAAAAGGCATTCGATAAGGTGCCACACAAAAGGTTACTGCAGAAGATAAAGATATGCGGAGTCAGAGGAAATGTATTAGCATGGATCGAGAATTGGCTGGCTAACAGAAAGCAGAGAGTCAGGATAAATGGGTCCTTTTCGGATTGGAAATTGGTGGTTAGTGGTGTGCCACAGGGATCGGTGCTGGGACCACAACTGTTTACAATATACATAGATAACCTGGAAGAGGGGACAGAGTGTAGTGTAATAAAATTTGCAGATGACACAAAGATTAGTGGGAAAGCGGGTTGTGTAGAGGACACAGAGAGGCTGCAAAGAGATTTAGATAGGTTAAGCGAATGGGCTAAGGTTTGGCAGATGGAATACAATGTCGGAAAAGGTCATCCACCTTGGAAAAAAAACAGTAAAAGGGAATATTATTTGAATGGGGAGAAATTACAACATGCTGCAATGCAGAGGGACATGGGGGTCCTTGTGCATGAATCCCAAAAAGTTAGTTTGCAGGTGCAGCAGGTAATCAGGAAGGCGAATGGAATGTTGGCCTTCATTGCGAGAGGGATGGAGTACAAAAGCAGGGAGGTCCAGGTGCAACTGTATAGGGTATTGGTGAGGCCGCACCTGGAGTACTGAATGCAGTTTTGGTCACCTAACTTAAGGAAGGATATACTAGCTTTGGAGGGGGTACAGAGACGATTCACTAGGCTGATTCCGGAGATGAGGGGGTTACCTAATGATGATAGATTCAGTAGACTGGATCTTTACTCGTTGGAGTTCAGAAAGATGACGAGTGATCTTATAGAAACATTTAAAATAATGAAAGGGAGAGACAAGATAGAGTCAGAGAGGTTGTTTCCACTGGTCGGGGAGACTAGAACTAGGGGGCACAGCCTCAAAATACGGGGGATCCAATTTAAAACCGAGTTGAGAAGGAATTTCTTCTCCCAGAGGGTTGTGAATCTGTGGAATTCTCTGCTCAAGGAAGCAGTTTAGGCTAGCTCATTGAATGTATTCAAATCACAGATAGATAGATTTTTAATCAATAAGGGAATTAAGGGTTACAGGGAGCGGGCGGGTAAGTGGAGCTGAGTCCACGGCCAGATCAGCCATGATCTTGTTGAATGGCGGAGCAGGCTCGAGGGGCTAGATGGCCTATTCCTGTTCCTAATTCTTATGTTCTTATGATATAGAATCATAGAATGGTTACAGCACAGAAAGATATCATTCGGCCCGTCGAGCCGGAGCCAGCTCTCTGCAAGAGCACTTCAGCTAGTACTACTCCCCCATCCTTTCCCCTGCAACTTTTTATCCTTCAGGTACTTATCCAATTCCATTTTGAAAGCCACGATTGAATCTGCCTCCAACCACTCTCTCAGGCAGTACATTCCAGATCCTAACCACTTGCTGCGTAAGCAAATTTTTCCTCATATCGCCTTTAGTTCTTCTGCCATTCACCTTAAATCTGTGTTCTTTGGTTCTTGACCCTTCCACTAGTTTCTCTCTTTCTACTCTGTCTACACCTTAATGATTTTGAACACCTCCATCAAATCTCCTCTCAACATTCTGTTCTGAGGAGAACAATCCCAGCTTCTCCAGTCTATGCACGTAACTGTCGTCCCTCATCCCTGAAACCATTCTTGTAAATATTTTCCGTGCCCTCTCTAAGGCCTTCACATCCTTCCTAAAGTGTGGTGCCCAGAATTGAACACAATACTCCAGTTGAGGTCGGACCAGTGTTTTTTAAAGGTTCAGCATCACTTCTTTGCTTTTGTATTCTATGCCTCTGTTTATGAAGCCCAGGATTCCGTCGACTTTTTAACAGCTTTCTCAACCTGCCCTGCCACCTTCAACAATTTGTGCACATATATTGCCAGGTCTCTCTGTTCATGCATCCCAACTTTAGAATTGTACACTTTAGTATATATTGCTTCTCCTCGGTCTTCTTACCAAAATGTATCACTTTTCACTTTTCTGTGTTAAATTTAATCTGCCACATGTCCACCCATTCCACCAGCCTGTCCATGTACTCTTGAAGTCTATGTAATCCTTCTCACTGTTCACTATACTTCTAAATTTTGTGTCATCTGTAACTTTTGGAATTGTGCCCTGTACACCCAAGTCCAAGTCATTAATATATATCAAGAAAAGCAGTGGTCCTAGCACTGACCCCTGGGGATCACCAATGTGTACCTTACTCCAGTCCAAAAACAACCGTTCACCATTAGTCTGTTTCCTGTCACTTAGCCAATTTCGTATCCATGCTGCCACTGTCCCTTTTATTCAATGGGCTTCAACTTTGCTGGCAAGCCTATTGGGCCCAAATTTCCACAAGAAAAAAAACGGGCGCCCCTCCGAGCTGGGCGCCCGTTTCTCGCGCCTAAAACGGCGCCTAAAAAAATCCTCGGCATTCTCCACCTACTTACAGGTCCCCTGGCCCGAGGCGCATTCCGCACGAGCTGTGGGGGGGCGGAGCCAGGTCCCGGCGCTGAAAACAGTGCTGGGACCTCTGCACATGCGCGCTACAGTCGGCACGCAAGTGCAGTAGCTCCAGGCGCCGAACTGTGTGGGAGGGGCCCGAAGCACGCAGCCCCTAGCCCTGGCTGAATGGCCTCACTGGGGCTGCGTCAATGAGACTCCTCCCACGGCCAGCTCCTGCTCCCCACCCCGACCAGACCCGACACTCACTCCCCCGCCCGCCGACCAGACCCGACCCGACACCCACGCACCCCCCCGCCCCGAGACCCGACACCCGCTCCCCCCTCCCCCCCGCCAACCAGACACCCGCTCCCCCCCCCGGCCCCGACCCGAGACCCGACACCCGCTCCCCCCTCCCCCCCGCCGACCTAAGACCCGACACCCGCTCCCCCCCCGCCCCGACCCGACACCCGCTCCCCCTTCCCCCCCGCCCCGGCACCCGCTCCCCCCCCCGCCCAGCCCGAGACCCGCTCCCCCCCCGCTGACTGACCCGACCCGCGCTCCTCTTCCCCGACCCTCCCCCCCGCTCTCTCTCCTCCCCCCCCTCTCTCCCTCCCCCCCCACTCTCTCCCTTCCCCCCTCCCTCCCCCCTCTCTCTCTCTCCCCCCTCTCTCTCTCTCTCCCCCCTCTCTCTCCCCCCCTCTCTCTCCCCCCCCCGCTCTCTCTATCTCTCTTCCCCCCCTCTCTCTCTCTCCTCCCCCTCTCTCTCTCCCCCCCCCCTCTCTCTCTCTCTCTCTCCCTCCCGCTCCCGCTCAGCGGCACGAACGGCTGCAGAATTCTCCCTGGCTGAAGCACTTTCACACAGGTAGGAAGATGGTTTATTTAATCTTTTCTTGGCTTATAAATGTTTATTCAGGTTGGATTTATTTGTATAATATTTGTAGAAATATAAATAAGGATTTATTGTCGAATTTAATGAGTTCCCTTCCCCCCCCTTCCCCCCCCCCCACCTCGTTCTGGACGCCTAATTTGTAACCTGCGCCTGATTTTTTAATGTACAAAAATCTTCACTGGCTCCATTCTACTTTAGTTTGGAGTACATTTTCACTGTGGAAACTTTCAAATCAGGCGTCAGTGGCCGGACACACCCCCTTTTGAAGAAAAAATTCTGTTCTAAACTAGAACTGTTCTATCTGACTAGAACTGCAGAAAAAAAAATGTGGAGAATTGCGATTTCTAAAATAGTCTGTTCTCCACCAGTTGCTCCTAAAAATCAGGCGCGAATCATGTGGAAACTTGGGCCCATTATGTGCTACTTTATCAAATGCCTTTTGGAAGTCCATATACACCACATCAATCACAATTCCCTCATCAACCCTCTCTGTTGCCTTATCAAAAAACTTGATCAAGTTAGTTAAACACAATTTGCCTGTAACAAATCCATGCTGGCTTTTCTTAATTAATCCACACTTAATGTTGTCCCAGATTAGCGCTTCTAAAAGCTATGTTCGACTTATCTTTCTCTCAATAGTTTCATTGGTAGTGTGAGTTATCAGTGTACTAAAAACTGCATGTGTTATGCGTGATGTGAATGGGATATCACATCACCCCACGAACAATTAGCCCTTAATTAAAGTATAACAAGAATCTTACCTCACTTTTCTATTTAACTCCAAAATGCAATAAATACCATACTGTCAGGCTGTTATGTTCAGTCTATAGCTAAATCAGATTTACAAGTAAGATGCACATGAGCAGAAAATACAGCAAAATAGTGTTGGAAAAAATATTTATAAAACAAGAAAAATAAAGCCAGTCCACAAAGGCTTAAATTATCTTCTGTAGAATGTATTTCTTGTAGAGACTGTTAATGTGCAAGATTTTTGGGAGGCAACAATCTTTCATAAATATTGTTCTTTCACCCTTAATACCTAAAGTCAAATAAAAAGAATCTACTTTTGCCATCTGTATGGTATTATTTATCTGAAACTCAAAAAGTGTTTGATGTTCAACTAACACTCCATTTTATTAACTGACAGAAAACTGTATTTAATGTTTGTTTCCCCATGCATCAATTCATACATAGTTCATAAATATAATCCATTTCCCTTTATGTTTTGTTAGAAGCCGACAAGGTTGCTTACCTGACTGGCCTCAACTCTGCAGATTTGCTAAAGGCTTTATGCTATCCACGAGTAAAGGTTGGCAATGAATTTGTGACCAAAGGTCAGACTGTTCAGCAGGTACAGTTTCCAAGAATTATAGTAAAATAACATGTCTAAATGTTTAAAATATTTAATTTAGGCTGCTGCTTTCAACTAAACTGTATATTGTATTCTTTCAGGTATACAACTCAGTTGGTGCCCTTGCCAAATCAGTTTTTGAGAAAATGTTCTTGTGGATGGTTGTCCGTATCAATCAGCAATTGGACACTAAACAGGCCAGACAGTTTTTCATTGGTGTGCTGGATATTGCTGGGTTTGAAATTTTTGATGTAAGAATCATAAATATCAACAAAATAAATTACTTAAAATTAACAGTATTAAAAAGGCAATCCAATGATTAAATAACACCTTAAATTGCTCTATATATTCAGTACAATAGCTTGGAACAGTTATGTATCAACTTCACTAATGAGAAACTGCAGCAGTTCTTCAACCATCACATGTTTGTTCTGGAACAAGAAGAGTACAAGAAGGAAGGAATTGATTGGGAATTCATTGACTTTGGTATGGATCTGGCTGCCTGCATTGAACTCATTGAAAAGGTAGGTGATACAGTGCACTTTGTTAATGTATATCACTTTATCAATTGCAAGAATGTCTTGATATTAATATATGTGTGGTAACCACAGCCCATGGGTATCTTCTCAATCCTGGAAGAGGAGTGCATGTTCCCCAAGGCCTCAGACACTTCTTTCAAGAATAAACTGTATGACCAGCATCTCGGTAAGTCAAACAACTTCCTTAAACCGAAGCCTGTCAAAGGAAGGCCTGACGCTCACTTCTCACTGGCCCATTATGCTGGCAATGTGGACTACAACATTACTGGCTGGCTGGATAAGAACAAGGACCCTCTGAATGAAAGTGTAATTGGACTGTTCCAGAAATCATCAGCAAAACTTTTGGGCGTTCTCTATGCTGCACCTGCTGAAGGTAAAACCCTATTACACTCAAATATTAATATTCCTTTTTGTTAACATTGTATTCTTTCCTTTTCCTAATCAGTTTAGACCTGTTGTTTTTTTGCAGCTGAATCCGCTGGCAAGAAAGCTGGCAAAAAGAAGGGTGGTTCCTTCCAGACAGTGTCTGCTCTGTTCAGGGTATGATTTTCTCTTACATGTGGATTTATCAATCTGTCGTGAACTAAGGTTTAATAAATATCAGTGGGTTAGCAAAACATTGATAGAAGTGTGCCAAATATGAGTAATACATAAAACAGTGTCATATTATTGTTACAAATACTCATGGGAAGGATCTATGTTACTTTCTTGTTCACCTCACAGGAAAACTTAGGCAAGCTGATGGCTAACCTGAGAACTACGCATCCACATTTTGTGCGTTGTTTAATC
Organism: Pristiophorus japonicus; assembly: GCF_044704955.1. Taxonomy (NCBI): domain Eukaryota; kingdom Metazoa; phylum Chordata; class Chondrichthyes; family Pristiophoridae; genus Pristiophorus; species Pristiophorus japonicus. Next base: position 88,378,462 of record NC_091992.1, read on the forward strand.
CCCAACGAGACAAAGACACCAGGTAAGGGCGATTCCTTTTCTATACATTACAATTTTGAGGAAATAAATCACAAGTGAAATCAGTAATGGATGCAATCCTCTGTTTTTAATTTAATAGTACAGGAAAAAAAATCATTGGTTTGTGTTGTATTTTAAGGTTTATGTTACATCCAACAGGTATTATGGAAAACCATCTTGTTATACACCAGCTGAGGTGTAACGGTGTGCTTGAAGGTATCAGAATCTGCAGAAAGGGATTCCCAAGCAGAATCATCTATGGTGACTTCAAGCAAAGGTAATGAAGCTCAAACTCTACTATGAAATTGTTGAGTATATTCCGTTCTAATGAGAAAAAACAACCTGATTAAATCTTTAATACAACAGATACAGGATTCTTAATGCAAGTGCCATTCCAGAAGGTCAGTTCATTGATAGCAAGAAGGCTTCTGAGAAGCTATTGGGATCCATTGATGTAGATCACACCCAGTACAAATTTGGACACACTAAGGTAATTATATTTAAAACCTAGATTTTCACTGTGAAATAATAGGCTGATGAACCTGTAAATATAATTTAAGTTTAACTTGAGAAGCATCAGAATTGTCGATCTGCTTCTGTGTTATTATGCAACTAGATATATGTAGCAATTCCAGTCACATTAGACTGCTCCATTCGGGTGGGGACAACCAGATCGCATACAGTGCAAATGCAACAACGGCTGCAATTTCGACAACCGTGGCAAGTCCGGGGCGGCTGAGGTAGGTGGCAGGTTGCGACACCGCTCCTGGCTCCATCCCGCACTGTGAAAAGAATCTGACCTTGATGGGGGTGGTTAAGCACGCTGTGCGAGGTTTCCGGACAATTAAAAGGAAGCGGATCCGATGACATCATTTGATGACGCGTCATCAGCCAGTTTCCTTCAAGGGACCATGGCCAACATTATTTTGACAGTTGTGCTGTCAGTGTTCTGCAGCATTGAGGTGCTGAAAATACTGACAAGCACAGCACAAAAGTGCAAGGCTGCTCCCAGACTCTTCATCCTTCCTCCATATGCTTATGGAGGGAGTCACACGATGCAAGGAGCTTCTCTTCCCTTCCCATGGACAGAAGTCACCTTCCCAGGACACCAACACAGCGTGATGCACATTGCTGAGGAGGGCACAAGCAGGGATGTCATTAGGAGCTGGCTGCAGTGGCGCAAACCTTTCAATACTCTCAGTAGATCACGAAACATTACTGCAAAGCCATGCTCAACCTTGTCCTGCTGTGCCACTCATCTCATCCCGATCACTCTGTCTTCCTGCCCCTACTCCTGCACATCCTTACTCACACCAACTTACCTTGCACCTCCATCTTTCTCTCTCTATCTACATTATCACATCCCCATCGCACTATCTACCCCTTACTCACCCTCATCTTTGTCCAATCATACCACCTATCAACACATAAGGGTAGGGACTTGGGTCTTTTAGCCAATGTTCTTGTAGAGTTTCTGATAATGTGTTGTCAAGCATTGAAATCCTTATTTTGAACACTTTGCATTCTTGGACAGATCTGTGTGTACCTTTGGAAGTGGCTTTGTGAGTTGTAGTGAATGGTGAGACATAAGAGTACCCCCCGCAATGGTGATGGGTGTGAAAGGAATGGCTTTGGCATTGCAGGAATGTTTTATGGTGCTGGTGTGGGGTGGTGCAAACCTAGCACATCATGTGGCAGCCTGGGTGTATAGCATCAAGTGAAATAAATGTGTATGGTGATGCCATCGCTGGCGTCCCAAGCTGCAATGTGGTCAGGTGCTGATGCCATGTCCTGTGCAGCATCAGGTGATCGCACAGAAGGTTGATGTTGTTGGTGATGCTGGTGTGTTTAGTGATGTTGGTGTTGGGGCTGACCATGGTGGGATTCTGAGGACAAAGGTGCGAATTTTTGAAGGGCACTGATGCTGATGGAATAGATGGCAACTGAAGTTGAAATGACGGAATCGATCTGTCAGCGGTGAGAGAGGATGCTCCAAGGAGATGATACTGGATAGAGAATTCATTTAAACACTTCAGACCTCGAAAAAGTTGAAAAGTGAATTCCAAATCCTGAAGGCTCCAGCTTCTTTGATTGGAAATTAAACAGCAGTGAAATAGTAGGTTTTATACCACTTCTGCTGCTGTCAACAAGTCAAACCAATCCAGATTTGTTGAGAACCCGACACACTTACCTGACATGTACCCCGAAGGACATGAACCACGTAAAAAAACTTGGAAAAATCTTTTGGATCAGGTAAACTGTTGCTTAAATAGCTTTAAGCAGCTTCTTAATTCGCACAATTGCCTGACACGTTGCTTAGTGCCGGGTGCAGGCAGAGCCGGCACTTTGGAAATTCACAAGGGGGCAGATTCGGAGCGGACTTCCGCATGCTGTCAATCACGGCATTTTGACAGCAGGCCCAGCTCCACACTCGCAGTTGCAGGGCTGGTAAGATTCCAGCCAACATTTCTAATATCAGTTCAACAATGCAAACACAAATTGAATTATGTTTTTTTTATTGTATTATATTTTGTGTATTGAACATAAAAAGTGAACACTAACCTTAATTTATTCAAGGTGTTCTTCAAGGCTGGTCTCTTGGGTGCACTTGAAGAAATGAGAGATGAAAAGTTGGCACAACTCGTTACCGGCACCCAGGCTCTTTGCCGTGGATATTTAATGAGGATTGAATTTACGAGAATGATGGAAAGGAGGTAAATATCATCCGTATGAACATCTAAAAATATATTTGCCAGTAAAAAATATTTTACTCTTACTCAAAAGCTAAAGAAGGATTTTTATGAACTGTGTTCCCCTGTCTAACTGTATCCATTAGGGAAGCACTGTTCACTCTACAGTACAACATCCGTTCATTCACGAATGTCAAACATTGGCCATGGATGCAATTGTATTTCAAGATCAAACCGCTTCTGAAGAGTGCTGAAACTGAAAAGGAAATGGCGAATATGAAAGATGAGTTTGAGAAAACTAAGGAGGCACTTGCCAAATCTGAAGCACGAAGGAAGGAATTAGAAGAGAAAATGGTGGCTTTTGTACAAGAAAAGAATGATCTCCTACTCCAAGTCCAATCGGTATCAATGTTAGCTGTCTTAATGAAATAAATTCTGTATACAACTTATAAAAACCATAGTCTGGTATAATTCATTGTATAATATTTTTACAGGAAGGTGAAACTCTGGCAGATGCGGAAGAAAGATGTGAGGGATTGATTAAAAATAAAATTCAACTGGAGGCTAAATTGAAGGAAGCTAATGAAAGATTGGAAGATGAAGAGGAGATAAATGCTGAACTCACAGCTAAAAAGAGAAAACTGGAGGATGAGTGTTCTGAACTGAAGAAAGATATTGATGACTTGGAGCTCACTTTAGCCAAAGTTGAAAAAGAAAAACATGCCACTGAGAACAAGGTATGACTAGCTGATTTTTATATATAATAAATATACAACTTATGAAAGGAAGTTCATACCTATTATTTACCTTCAAGACATTCTTCTATATGTTTTGTTTTTCGTGAACATAGGTTAAAAACCTCACTGAAGAGATGGCTAGTCTCGATGAAAACATCGCTAAAGTAACAAAGGAAAAGAAAGCCCTCCAAGAGGCCCATCAGCAGACTTTGGATGATCTCCAGGCCGAGGAAGACAAAGTCAACACTCTAACCAAAACAAAGACTAAGCTGGAACAACAAGTTGATGATGTAAGTGTTCTTAATCACAATTAAGTCAAATGGGTTTGATGATATGGTCATTGTTTCAAGCGAATTCTGACAAAACATGTTTTTGCTGTAAAAGCTCGAAGGTTCTCTAGAACAGGAGAAGAAACTTCGCATGGATCTTGAACGCTCCAAGAGGAAGTTTGAAGGTGATCTGAAACTGTCGCAAGAAACCATAATGGATTTGGAGAATGATAAGCAACAACTGGATGAGAAACTAAAAAAGTCAGTCTGGGGCTTTAACACCTTTATTCACGTACTGTTGCTTGAGTTCTATGCCCATCTTTTATATAGTTGATTAGCTATAGAAATTCAAACTGTAGACATTGATTCTTCAGTTAACTAACTTTACTGACCTTGAGCATGTGAACTTATAGGAACAAGAGTAGGTTCTTCAGCCTCTCAAGCCTGTTCCGCCTTCCAATGAGATCATGGTTGATCTGTATCCTAACTCCATCCACCCACCTTGGCTCCATATTCCATAATAACCCTGGCTAGAAAAAATCTATCAATCTCGGATAAAAAACTATTAATTGAGCTCGCATCTACTGCTTTTTGTGGGAGAGAGCTCTACATTTCTACCACCCTTTGCGTGAAGAATTGTTTCCTATCTTCTCTCCTGAATGGCCTTGCTCTGATTTTAATGTTATGTCCCCGTCATAAACTCCCACACCAGTGGAAAAAATTCTATCTACCCTTCCTTTCAAAATCTTAAAAATCTCAATCAAATCACCCCTTAACCTTCTACATTCAATGGAATAAAAGCATAGTTTATGTAATCTCTCCTCATAATCTCACCATTGGAGCTCTCGTAAAGCCTGTGGTTAGATAACTCAGCTGATGTAAAAATATTTCCTTAAAGAATAATGTGGTGTTAACTGGGGAATTAAGATTGCATTATAAATATCCTTAGCTATCCTATTTATATTACTGCTTTAGCATGTCAAGGAAAATAATTAGATTTCTTTTGAGTTAATTAATACTCAAAATCTATAATTTTATTTTTCACTCTTTTTATTAAAGGAAGGAATTTGAAATCAGCCAGCTTCTAAGCAAAGTTGAAGATGAGCAGGCTTTGGCTTCCCAGCTGCAGAAAAAAATTAAAGAATTACAGGTGATGTATCAGTCCAGTGAAATTATTGATGCTACCATTTTAAGGGTTATATATGCATGAACTATGTGTTATTGTTCTAAGATTATAAAAAGCACACATTTGTTTTAAGGCACGCATTGAGGAGCTTGAGGAAGAAATTGAAGCTGAACGTGCCTCTCGTGCTAAGACTGAGAAACAGAGAGCTGATCTTGCTCGGGAACTTGAAGAGATTAGTGAGCGACTAGAAGAAGCTGGAGGTGCAACTGCAGCACAGATTGAAATGAACAAAAAACGTGAAGTTGAATTTCAGAAAATGCGCCGCGATCTGGAAGAATCTACCCTGCAGCATGAAGCCACAGCCGCTGCTCTTCGTAAGAAGCAGGCTGATAGCGTTGCAGAACTCGGGGAACAAATCGATAACCTGCAACGTGTGAAACAGAAACTAGAGAAGGAAAAGAGTGAGCTGAAGATGGAAACTGATGACCTTGCTAGCAACATGGAATCTGTATCTAAAGCCAAGGTACGGTTCTGAATGTTTGTGAACCTCATTCCCTCATCTGATTGCATTATATTTAATTAACTTATGGTTTTTCTCACTTGTAGAATCTAAATTATTTGAGAATTATGTATATTGGTCTTAGGCAAATCTGGAGAAGGTGTCCCGGACTCTTGAGGACCAGGTTAGTGAACTAAAGACCAAACATGATGAGCATCAACGTTTGATCAATGATTTATCAACTCAAAAAGCACGTCTTACAACTGAGAATGGTATTTATCAGTTCCATAATTATACATTGTTATTTAAAAACAGTTACATAGTCACAATGTTTTGTAAATGCTTATGGCATTATTCAGCTTCATTGCTTGCAATCTCTTCTGATTTGTAGGTGAACTGAATCGCCAAGTAGAGGAGAGGGAAGCTTTGGTATCTCAGCTGACAAGAGGAAAACAAGGATTTACTCAGCAGCTTGAAGAGCTCAAGAGGCAATTGGAAGAAGAAACAAAGGTACCAAGATAATTTGAACAAAACAGTTGTATTAGTTTTAACTAAACTTATGAGAATGTAACACGACATATTCATACTGATTATTTAAACAGTTCATAGATATTTGGTCATTTACTTTTGATAACAGTTTAGTTTTCAAGCCTGTGATTTTGTAAAATATTACATTGCAAATGGTTTGACTGTATTTATAATTTTACTTTTGGAAATCCAAACAGCTTTAGTAATGTCATAGAAACATAGAAACATAGAAAATAGGTGCAGGAGTAGGCCATTCGGCCCTTCGAGCCTGCATCACCATTCAATAAAATCATGGCTGATAATTCACCTCAGTACCCCTTCGTCATGATAAAGTACAACATAACAACAACAACTTTTATTTATATAGCAGCTTTAATGTAGTAAAATGTCCCAAGGCGCTTCACAGCAGTGTTATAAGACAAAACAGATAAATTTGACACTGAGCCACATAAGAAATTACGATAGATGACCAAATGCTTGGTTAAAGAAGTAGGTTTTAAGTTGCGCCTTCAAAGAGGAAAGAGAAGTAGAGAGGTAGAGAGGCGGAGAACTTTAGGGAGGGAGTTCCAGAGCTTAGGGCCCAGGCAGCTAAAGGCATGGCCCCGATGGTTGAGCAGTTGTAATCAGGGATGCTCAAGAGGGCATAATTTGAGGAGCGCAGATATCTCGGGAGCGTTGTGAGGCTGAAGGAGATTACAGAGCTAGGGAGTGGCGAGGGAGGGATTTGTAAAGAAAGATGAGAATTTTGAAATCGAGGCATTGCTTAACCGGGAGCCAATGTAGGTCAGCGAGCAAGGGGTGATGGGTGAACGGGACTTGGTGCTAATTAGAACACAGGCTGCCGAGTTTTGGATGACTTCAAGATTACATGTGGGAGGCCAGCCAAGAGTGCATTGAAGTAATCAAGTCTAGATGTAACAAAGGCATGGATGAGGGTTTTAACAGTAGATGAGCTAAAGCAGGAGCGGAGACGGGCAATGTTACAGAGGTAGAAATAGGCGGTTTTAGGTATGCCGTGGATATGTGGTCGGAAGCTCATTTCCAGGTCAAATATGACACAAAGGTTGCAAACAGTCTGGTTCAGCCTTAGACAGATGCTCGGGAGAAGGATGGAGTCAGTGGCTAGGGAACTGAGTTTGTGGCGTGGACCAAAGGCAATGGCTTTGGTCTTCCCAATATTTAGTTGGAGAAAATTTCTGCTCATCCAGTACTGGATGTCAGATAATCTGGGACCTGCATTAACAGGACAAGTAACTGTGTATCTCTTTAACCAATCATATTGAAGAATTGTTAATGAGCAGCACAGAGTCTGAATCAGAAGTGTCAGTTAGAATAGTGAATTCAATGTCAAATCAGGGACAGAAAGCAAAATAAAGAGAGGGAAGGAAAGATTGGATTAAGAGAGAGATAAAAGAGACAGAAAAGAAAGAAAAGATTAAAAAATATTTTATTTAATTTAAAAAAATGTTTTCCAACAATAATTAAAAGCTGAAGGAGTGAGACTCCACACTTATAAAAGTTAATTTTCGGTGACAGTGAAGTTGTTTGTTAGAAATTAAGACTTATTACACTGTTAAAAGGGTACTTACTCTGGAATAGATGATATCTAACTTTTCCTGGTGAGTTTATTCATATATATCAGGTAAGTACAGCAACTTCATGCAGTTCAATATATTTGAATGGTGAGTCAGACGGCGAAATACAATTATCGCGCAACTTTTGGAGGAGTAGGGCATCTCGGACAGCAACTTCCTGATTTCCACATTTAACTGCGAAGTGCAGTCACTGGAACTTGCTGTCGGATTTACTCATTAATAACGATGAGCGCTGATAGCCTAACTATTATTTTTACTGAAAAATCTGGCCCAATAAATTGCATTTCATCATTATCAGTTCTTGATCAATTTCAGGCTAAGAGTGCCTTGGCACATGCTCTGCAATCTGCACGCCACGACTGTGATTTGCTCCGTGAGCAATTTGAAGAGGAACAAGAAGCAAAGGCTGAGCTCCAGCGTGGTATGTCCAAGGCCAACAGCGAAGTCGCTCAGTGGAGAACAAAGTATGAAACTGATGCAATCCAGCGCACAGAGGAACTGGAGGAGGCCAAGTATGTTATAATAAAATGAGAAATGGTTTCATACTACTTATTGTGTCAATTAATATTTAATGCTAATTCAACAACTTTGGTTTTGTACTTTTCAGGAAAAAACTTGCTCAGCGTTTGCAGGATGCAGAAGAGCACATTGAGGCTGTGAACTCAAAATGTGCTTCATTGGAAAAGACAAAACAGAGATTGCAAAATGAAGTGGAGGATCTTATGATAGATGTGGAGAGGGCAAATTCAGCAGCAGCAACTCTTGACAAGAAACAGAGGAACTTTGACAAGGTAAAAGTCATATTCCAAAGATTGGTCATTTCTCTCTCTTTCTCTTTCCTAATATTTGTTTTGTAATTTTTGCAATTGTACAATAAAGGTTCTGGCAGAGTGGAAGCAGAAATTTGAAGAAAGTCAGACTGAACTGGAAGCAGCTCAGAGGGAAACCCGCAGTCTAAGTACTGAGATCTTCAAGATGAAAAATGCATATGAAGAGTCTCTGGATCAACTCGAAACTCTTAAACGAGAGAACAAGAACTTGCAGCGTAAGTCTTGTTGATCTTTTGTTATTTCAATATTTTAAAATGTTGATACTTTTAAATTTCTACGTTTATCATAGAGCGCTTTCATTACAGAATTACTAAATTTGCATTTTTTTTCATAAAACAGAGGAGATCTCTGATCTGACTGAGCAGCTGGGTGAAAGCAGCAAGGCCCTCCATGAGCTAGAAAAAGCAAAGAAAACAGCTGAGCAGGAGAAGAGTGAAATTCAGTCTGCTTTGGAGGAGGCAGAGGTAAAAAATAACTATTATTTTGGAAGTACATATTAGAAATTGTACTTTAGAACAGCATTTGTTGAAACCAAATATTTATACAACAATAAATCTATATTATATTAAAAAAATCTTACAGTGGATGCAACTCTCCTATCCACAGCCTTATTTTTTGTTATCATGATTTTTGGTCATGATTTAGTGTCAACTCTATCCACATTTCCCATTAAATTTTCCTGTGTCAACTGTAGCTGCATCACCCTACCACTGCAATACCTCCATCTCCTGTCACCCAGCCCCACCATCACTGATGGTGCTCTGGTGCTTTCTGTTTCCCATATTCCAGCTGCTGCTATTTCGCTAAATGATTATATATTTTTTTTATCAGTCTACTTGTCCCTGTGTCTTCTCTTACTGCAATTTAAAAACAAACTTCAGTTGCAGTCCCCACTGCCTTCTAATCTGGCTTCCAACACTTCAGCATCACTCTAATTTAAATTACTGCCTCATATGGCTTTTGCTCCCAGCCCCGTCTGTCCCCACTCGGCAATTATATTTTTAAATTGTCTGCCTTGAGCATTGCCAGGTGCTGGCCATGACTGAATCTTGGCTTGAGCTGCTCTTTCTCTCAGTTCCAATCTGAATTTAAATTTTTTATTTGTCTGCCTCAGGTCTTGTGTCTCAGCCCTGTTCGTGGAGGCTCTTGTTCTTAGCCTGTCAGGCTTTCAGCCCCATTCCTGCTGCTTTCCTTGACTCAGACCACTCCCCAACTGTTGACCCTGCTGTTGCTGTTGCTATATCACATAAGGTCATGCTCTCCCTTCTGTCAGCTGCATAAAATGTTTAAAAAGTACAACCCTTCAATCCCCCCACCCCTTCAGTTTGTTTTTAAACCATTACAAGATGACCCTGATTCCCAGAGATCAGAGAGAGAACCGAATGTGAAAGAGACAGACAGAGATCAGAGGGACAGCAAGATAATAAGAAAGATCACTTGAGGACAGGAGTCATCATGAGCAATGCCAAGGGAAGTCTATTAGTTAATATATTTTGAAGAGCTGCAAAATTAGTTTAAATGTACTGGATTTTTAAAAATTCAGTTTGATCAACTGAAAGGCGTCAGTAAAACATACATTTAATGATATTCCTTAAGTGAATTTTGTGAATGACTGTTCAAAAGCAGTGCTTACTTAACCTTGGCTAAATTGTTTGGTCATGAAAGCATATTATAGGTTTGATCCAAGTAATGAATCATATTTTCTGCAGCGTAAAATGCTAAACCTTTAAAACTCAGATATTCTCATTAGAAAGTTAATGTTATGATGCATTGTTAAAGTGGGAAAAGTAGATAGATTGGCAACTTTGAAAGAATCTCTGGTCACTCAAAATGGTGACTTCCCTGTAGAAGTTCCAAGCTTTAGCAAGCCATAGCCACAATTAATAACACCATATTTAAAAATCTGGTGTTCAAAGTGTAATGGCTCTTGACATTAAATTATTTAAATAATTGTTGTCAAATAATATCATAACAGTTGCTGCATAATTTTCTTTTCAATTACATAACTAAAAGTTAATATACAAAGGTGCAGGTAGTTAGTACACACTATCATAGGTATTTCAAGCACTTCTTATAACTACAAATGTGTGACATGGTGACAATTTTGTGCAATGTCCTTTTGCAGGCTTCTCTGGAACATGAAGAGAGCAAGATACTCCGTGTTCAGCTGGAACTGAACCAAGTAAAATCTGAAGTTGACAGGAAAATTGCTGAGAAAGATGAGGAGATTGATCAGCTGAAGAGGAACCAACAGAGGGTTGTAGATACAATGCAAAGTGCCTTGGAGTCTGAAGTCAGGAGCAGAAATGATGCTTTAAGAATCAAGAAGAAAATGGAAGGAGATCTGAATGAAATGGAGATTCAGTTGGGCCATGCTAATCGTCAGGCTTCAGAAGCTCAGAAACATCTCAGGAACCTGCAGGGTCAATTAAAGGTTTGTATAATAGTGCATTTGTGTTTGTTTTTCATGTAATCACATTTAAAATATTATTAGTGAAACTCAACAAATTATTCCTTGTCAGTACTTTTAGACTTTTTAAACTGTTAAGCATTTTGGTTAAAAGTTAAAAGAAAACTTAGTATTCACCGTATAATACTGAAAATGTATCCGCACTAACAGAGTGTAAATGTTAAGTTTCCAATAAAATCTTACATTCTAATAAATGTTTATGTGTTGCAAATAGGATACCCAGTTACAGCTGGATGAAGCTTGTAGAAGCCAGGAAGACTTGAAGGAGCAATTGGCCATGGTTGAGCGCAGAAGTGGTCTGCAGCAGGCTGAGATTGAAGAAATGAGAGCAGCACTGGAACAGACAGATAGAGCTCGCAAAATTGCTGAACAAGAGCTTGTTGATGTCACAGAGAGGGTACAGCTGCTGCATTCTCAGGTTTGTTCATACATTCATGTAAAGTTGAACCAATTGGACATTCAGGGGGAATTGGGGTTACTGCCCCTCACAGTAAGTGGTGCGCAAAGTCCCGTGCTCCACCTTCTGTTCGAGCGGTGTCTGGGGCACTACACGGAGAAGCCATTGCCCTTCTGTTAAAGGGAAGGGCCAATGCGAACTCTGCATGGTCTCTGTCGGCCTCCACTGGGCCACCTGAACGGCATGGTGCCGTGGCCGCTGCACGGTGCCCAAACGGAGTGCCAGGCTGCACGATGGTGGACCAGACTGTCATGTATTCAACCATCATTGTAACCCATGTATAAACTGACCCAAGTTGTACACCGTGAGAACATTGACCACTAGGTGGCGAACTTGTGGGAGACACTCCTAACCTGGACTTTTAGGTATAAAAGGGGAAGCTCCACCCACCTTCATCACTTGAGTGCTAGCTAATAAAGGTTACTGGTCACAGAGTGACCTTCTCTCAAGCATGGGCCTCGTGTGCATTTATACTGTATAGTAAGGACATATTACAGACTACGCCAGGGAGCACCAAGATGGGCGGAGCAGTGAGTCGGCCAAAATGACAAAATTGTGGCTTGCGGCGCAGCGCAACTCCCCTTTAACTTACGCCCTGGAAGCGGAGGTTGGCCCGGTTCGCGACCCGCGAGGCTGGTACTGATACTGCTTATGACAGCCTTGTGGGGTGCTGAAGAATTTTTGCGATGGGGTGGCGTGCATGGCAATGACGTCATCGACGGTTGCGCGGTGGCCCGGGATGCTATCGGCGGAGCACAGCACTACCATGTTTGCATCTCTGCTAACTCCCGCACAATTTCGCAGGAGATGGTAGCAACCCTCCCCCACCACCCAGTGAAAACAGGTTCATGCCCTGTTAATGCCCTCTAGAAGCGCTAACGGGAGGCGCATAAAGGAGAATTTGCTCGCGCAATCTTTTTTAGTTTGCACATCCTACAAGTTCTTACAAATTGACTTTTCATGCAGAACACAAGTCTCATCAACACGAAGAAGAAGCTGGATTCTGACTTGAATCATCTCCAGTCTGAAATGGAAGAAACAATTCAGGAATCAAGAAATGCTGAAGATAAAGCAAAGAAGGCTATCACAGATGTAAGTCAGAAGTTATCTTAACTATTTATTTATATTTTTACAAATACTTATTGTCTCACTTCAATTACTTTTTTGAACTTGAGCTTGAATAATGATTTGCCCAATTACCTCACCGTTATAAGGCTGCCATGATGGCTGAAGAGCTGAAGAAGGAACAGGATACCAGTGCTCACCTTGAACGAATGAAGAAGAACCTCGAGCAGACAGTGAAGGACCTGCAGCATCGTCTGGATGAGGCTGAGCAACTGGCAATGAAAGGAGGAAAGAAACAGCTCCAGAAACTGGAGTCTAGGGTAAGCGTCAAGATTATGTTCATGGTATGCTGCATACCAGTATTTGTGAATACAGGTCATATTGAAACAATTAGGAGAAAAAAATTAAAAAGACATAGGAAAATTTGCATGGATATAAAACAATTAATACCATTTGGTGACTGGTTTAGGTGCATGAACTGGAAAATGAACTGGAAGCTGAGCAAAAGCGAGGCATTGATGCCGTCAAAGGTGTTCGCAAATATGAAAGAAGAGTCAAGGAGCTGTCCTATCAGGTATTGTATAGTTTTTTCTTGTGCTAATTTCAGAATTCTGCACAGTCTTATTACCTGCAGTGGCACAATGTAGTGTCACCAAGACTAATTATTTTCATGATATATTGTTCTTTTGTGCTATTCACAGTCTGATGAAGATAGAAAGAATGTTCTGAGACTGCAGGACTTGGTTGATAAACTGCAGCTAAAGGTTAAGGCCTACAAGAGACAATTTGAGGAGTCAGTAAGTAATTCGCCATTTTAAACCTCAAGGATAAAATATGTACAGAACTTGAAATGCATTTCTATTTCTTTAAAAAATATTTTATAAAGTTGTCATATTATGGAAAATAACAGTAAAGTTGTTCAATATTGTTTTTAATCAAAGCTACAATGAATGTCCAGCATTTACTGCATCCCCGATCATCACTAATTCATGTTTACATAAGAAACCATGGAATCAGAAAAGACCACTTAGCTCATTAAATCTTATCATTCCACAAGCTAGTTACAAACTGCCATAGTAAGATGTCTACCTGTCCAATTTATTCTCAAAGGAAAGTTCGAGATACTCCCTGATCACTAAAGAAGTCCAAGCACAAAGCTCATCTTTTGCCACATCTCTACTATTTAGCCACATACCGTCACATATTCTTCCCCCTCCCTATGATAAAAGCACAGAAACCAGCCTGTTTTATGTTATATTTAATCACCTCGGTTATTGTTGTAACCTGCATTCCTGTCTCCTGTCAGTTATTAATCAGGTCCTTTCTGAGGTCACCAACTGCTACAGCCAGCTGCTTTGCTACAAGTCAGCTTTAGGCTTTTAAATTTTAAACAGGTCTTCTCATTTTGTGCTTGCGGTCCAAATCAAATAGCCTGCTTACATCTATGTTAACTATGCTTCTCAGCATTTTGAAGACTTGCCTCATAGAAACATAGAAATTGGTGCAGGAGTAGGCCATTCGGCCCTTTGAGCCTGCACCACCATTCAATAAGATCATGGCTGATCATTCCCTCAGTACCCCTTTCCTGCCTTCTCTCCATACCCCTTGATCCCTTTAGCCGTAAGGGCCATATCTAACTCCCTCTTGAATATATCCAATAACTAGCATCAACAACTCTCTGCGGTAGAGAATTCCACAGGTTAACAACTCTCTGAGTGAAGAAGTTTCTCCTCATCTCAGCCCTAAATGGCCTATCCCTTATCCTAAGACTGTCCCCTGGTTCTGGACTTCCCCAACATCAGGAACATTCTTCCCGCATCTAACCTGTACAGTCCCGTCAGAATCTTATATGTTTCTATGACATCCCGTCTCATCCTTCTAAACTCCAGTAAATAAAGGCCCAGTTGATCCAGTCTCTCCTCATATGTCAGTCCAGCCATACGGGGAATCAGTCTGGTGAACCTTCGCTGCACTCCCTCAATAGCAAGAACATCCTTCCTCAGATTAGGAGACCTAAACTGAACACAATATTCCAGGTGAGACCTCACCAAGGCCCTGTACAACTGCAGTAAGACCTCCCTGCTCCTATACTCAAATCCTCTAGCTATGAAGGCCAACATACTATTTGTCTTCTTCACCGCCTGCTGTACCTGCATGCCAAATTTCAAAGACTGATGAACCATGACACCCAGGTCTCGTTGCACCACCCCCTTTCCTAATCTGCCGCCATTCAGATAATATTCAGCCTTCGTGTTTTTGCCCCAAAGAGGATAACCTCACATTTATCCACATTATACTGCATCTGCCATGTATTTGCCCACTCACCCAACCTGTCCAAGTCACCCTGCAGCCTCTTAACGTCGCCCTCACAGCTCCCACAGTCACCCAGTTTCGTGTCATCTGCAAACTTGGAGATATTACACTCAATTCCTTCATCTAAATCATTAATGTATATTGTAAAGAGCTGGGGTCCCAGCACTGAGCCCTGCAACACCCCACTAGTCATTGCCTGCCATTCTGAAAAGGACCCGTTTATCCCGACTCTCTGCTTCCTGTCTGCCAACCAGTTCTCTAGCCACATCAGTACATTACCCCCAATACCATGTGCTTTGATTTTGCACACCAATCTCTTGTGTGGGACCTTGTCAAAAGCCTTTTGAAAGTCCAAATACACCACATCCACTGGTTCTCCATTGTCCACACTACTAGTTACATCCTCAAAAAATTCTGGAAGATTTGTCAAGCATGATTTTCCTTTCATAAATCCATGCTGACTTGGACCGATCCTGTCACTGCTTTCCAAATGAGCTGCTATTTCATCATTAATAATTGATTCCAACATTTTCCCCACTACTGATGTCAGGCTAACGGGTCTATAATTACCTGTTTTCTCACTCCCTCTGTTTTCAAAAAGTGGTGTTACATTAGCTACCCTTCAGTCCATAGGAACTGATCCAGAGTCAATAGACTGTTGGAAAATGATCACCAATGCATCCACTATTTCTATGGCAACTTACTTAAGTACTCTGGGATGCAGACTATCAGGCCCTGGGGATTTATCAGCCTTCAATACCACCAATTTCCCTAACACAATTTCCGGTCTAATAGGGGTATCCTTCAGTTCCTCCTTCTCACTAGACCCTCGGTCCCCTAGTTATTCCGGAAGGTTATTTGTGTCTTCCTTCGTGAAGACAGAACCAAAATATTTGTTCAACTGGTCTGCCATTTCTTTGTACCCCATTATAAATTCACCTGAATCTGACTGCAAGGGACCTACATTTGTCTTCACTAATCTTTTTCTCTTCACGTATCTATAGAAGCTTTTGCAGTCAGTTTTTATGTTTCCGGCAAGCTTCCTCTCATATTCTATTTTCCCCCTCCTAATTAAACCCTTTGTCCTCCTCTGCTGAATTCTAAATTTCTCCCAGTCATCAGGTTTGCTGCATTTTCTGGCCAATTTATATACCTCTTCCTTGGATTTAACATTATCTTCAATTTCCCTTGTTAGCCACAGTTGCGCCATCTTCCCCATTTTATTTTTATTCCAGACAGGGATATACAATTGTTTAAGTTCATCCATGTGATCCTTAAATGTTTGCCATTGCCTATCCACCTTTAAGTATCATTTGCCAGTCTATTCTAGCCAATTCACGCATCATACCATCAAAGTTACCTTTCCTTTAGTTCAGGACCCTAATCTCTGACTTAACTGTGTCACTCTCCATCTTAATAAAGAATTCTACCATGTTATGGTCACTCTTCCCCAAGGGGCCTCGCACACAAAGTTTGCTAATTAGTCCTTTCTCATTACACATCACCCAGTCTAGGATGGCCAACCCTCTATTTGGTTCCTCGACATATTGGTCTAGAAAACCATCCCTAATACATGCAGTTACAACAGGCGGTGAAGAAGGCAAATGGTATGTTGACCTTCATAACTAGGCGATTGGAGTATAGGAGCAGGGAGGTCTTACTGCAGTTGTACAGGAGCTTAGTGAGGCCTCATCTGGAATATTGTGTTAAGTTTTGGTCTCCTAATCTGAGGAAGTACATTCTTGCTATTGAGGGAGTGCAGCAAAGGTTCACCAGACTAATTCCAGGGATGGCTGGACTGTCACATGAGGAGAGACTGGAAATCCTCCTCCACCGTATTGCTACCAGTTTGGTTAGCCCAATCTATATGTAGATTAAAGTCGCCCATGATAACTACTGTACCTTTATTGCATGCATCCCTAATTTCTTGTTTGATGCTGTCCCCAACCTCACCACTACTGTTTGGTGGTCTGTACACAACTCCCACTAGCATTTTCTGCCCTTTGGTATTCCGCAGCTCCACCCATACAGATTCTACATCATTAAAGCTAATGCCCTTCCTTACTATTGTATTAATTTCCTCTTCAACCAGCAACGCTACCCCACCTCCTTTTCCTTTCTGCCTATCCTTCCTGAATGTTGAATACCTCTGGATGTTGAGAAACATAGAAACATAGAAACATAGAAAATAGGTGCAGGAATAGGCCATTCGGCCCTTCGAGCCTGCACCGCGATTCAATAAGATAATTCCCTCAGTACCCCTTTCCTGCTTTCTCTCCATACCCCTTGATCCCTTTAGCCATAAGGGCCATATCTAACTCCCTGTTGAATATATCCAATGAACTGGCATCAACAACTCCCTGCGGCAGTGAATTCCACAGGTGAACTACTCTCTGAGTGATGAAGTTTCTCCTCATCTCCATCCTAAATGGCCTACCCCTTATCCTAAGACTATGCCCCCTGGTTTTGGACTTCACCAACATCAGGAACATTCTTCCTGCATCTAACTGTCCAGTCCCGTCAGAATCTTATATGTTTCTGTGAGATCCCCTCTCATCCTTCTAAACTCCAGTGAATAAAGGCCTAGTTGATCCAGTCTCTCCTCATGTGACAGTCCAGCCATCCCTGGAATTAGTCTGGTGAACCTTCGCTGCACTCCCTCAATAGCAAGAATGTAATTCCTCAGATTAGGAGACCAAAACTGAACACAATATTCCAGGTGAGGCCTCACTAAGGCCCTGTACAACTGTAGTAAGACCTCCCTACTCCTATACTCAAATCTCCTAGCTATGAAGGCCAACATACCATTTGCCTTCTTCACCACCTGTTGTACCTGCATGTTAACCTTCAATGACTGATGAACCATGACACTCAGGTTTCGTTGCACCTCCCCTTTTCCTAATTTGGCGCCATTCAGATAATATTCTGCCTTTGTGTTTTTGCCTCCAAAATGGATAACCTCACACTTATCCACATTATACTGCATCTGCCATGCATTTGCCCACTCACCTAACCTGTCCAAGTCACCCTCCAGTCTCTTAGCGTCCCCCTCACAGCTCACACCGCCACCCAGTTTAGTGTCATCTGCAAACTTGGAGATAATACACTCAATTCCTTCATCCAAATCGTTAATGTATATTGTAAAGAGCTGGGGTCCCAGCAGTGAGCCCTGCAGCACTCCACTAGTCACTGCCTGCCATTCTGAAAAGGACCCATTTATCCCGACTCTCTGCTTCCTGTATGCCAACCAGTTCTCTATCCACATCAGTACATTACCTCCAATACCATGCGCTTTGACTTTGCACACAAATCTCTTGTGCGGGACCTTGTCAAAAGCCTTTTTAAAGTCCAAGTGCACCACATTCACTGGTTCTCCCTTGTCCACTCTGCTAGTTACATCCTCAATAAATTCAAGAAGATTCGTCAAGCTTGATTTCATTTTCATAAATCCATGCTGACTTGGACCGATCCTGTCACTGCTTTCCAAATGCACTGCTATTTCATCCTTAATAATTATTCCAACGTTTTCCCCACCACTGATGTCAAGCTAACCGGTCAATAATTACCCACTTTCTCTCTCCCTCACTTTTTAAAAAGTGGTGTTACATTAGCTATCCTCCAGTCCATAGGAACTGATCCAGAGTCGATAGACTGTGGGAAGATGATCACCAATGCATCCACTATTTCTAGGGCCACTTCCTTAAGTACTCTGGAATGCAGACTATCAGGCCCCGGGGATTTATCGGCCTTCAATCCCATCAATTTCCCTCACACAATTTTCCACCCAATAAGGATATCCTTCAGTTCCTCCTTCTCACTAGACCCTCGGTCCCCTAGTATTTCCGGAAGGTTATTTGTGTCTTCCTTCGTGAAGACAGAACCAAAGTATTTGTTCAATTGGTCTGCCATTTCTTTGTTCCCCATTATAAATTCACCTGAATCCGACTGCAAGGGACCTACATTTGTCTTCACTAATCTTTTTCTCTTCACATATCTATAGAAGCTTTTGCAGTCAGTTTTTATGTTCCTGGTAAGCTTCTTCTCGTACTCTATTTCCCCCCTCTTAACTAAACCCTTTGTCCTCCTCTGCTGAATTCTAAATTTCTCCCAGTCCTCAGGTTTGTTGCTTTTTCTGGCCAATTTATATGCTTCTTCCTTGGATTTAACACTATCCTTAATTTCCCTTGTTAGCCACGGATGAGCCACCTTTCACGTTTTATTTTTTCTCCAGACAGGGATGTACAATTGCTGAAGTTCATCCATGTGATCTTTAAATGTTTGCCATTGCCTATCCACCGTCAACCCTTTAAGTATCATTTGCCAGTCTATTCTAGCCAATTCACGCCTCAAAACCATCGAAGTTACCTTTCCTTAAGTTCAGGACCCTAGTTTCTGAATTAAATGTGTCACTCTCCATCTTAATAAAGAATTCTACCATGTTATTGTCACTCTTCCCCAAGGGGCCTCGCACAACAAGATTGCTAATTAGTCCTTTCTCATTACACATCACCCAGTCTAGGATGGCCAGCTCCCTAGTTGGTTCCTCGACATATTGGTCAAGAAAACCATCCCTAATACACTCCAGGAAATCCTCCTCCGTCGCATTGCTACCAGTTTGGTTAGCCCAATCTATATGCAGATTAAAGTCACCCATGATAACTGCTGTACCTTTATTGCATGCATCCCTAATTTCTTGTTCGATGCTGTCCCCAACCTTACTACTACTGTTTGGTGGTCTGTACACAACTCCCACTAGCGTTTTCTGCCCCTTGCTTTTCCGTCGCTCCACCCATACCGATTCCACATCATCCAAGCTAATGTCCTTTCTTACTATTGCATTAATTTCCTCTTTAACCAGCAATGCCACCCCGCCTCCTTTTCCTTTCTGTCTATCCTTCCTAAATGTTGAATACCCCTGGATATTGAGTTCCCAGCCTTGGTCACCTTGGAGCCATTTCTCCGAGATGCCAATTACATCATACCCGTTAACTGCTATCTGCACAGTTAATTCGTCCACCTTATTCCGAATACTCCTCGCATTGAGGCACAGAGCCTTCAGGCTTGTCTTTCTAACACACTTTGCCCCTTTGGAATTTTGATGTAATGTGGCCCTTTTTGCCTTAGGTTTCTCTGCCCTCCACTTTTACTTTTCTTCTTTCTATCTTTTGCTTCTGCCCCCATTCTACTTCCCTCTGTCTCCCTGCATAGATTCCCATCGCCCTGCCATATTAGTTTCACTCCTCCCCAACAGCACTAGCAAACACCCCCCCCCAGGACATTGGTTCCGATCCTGCCCAGGTTCAGACCGTCCGGTTTGTACTGGTCCCACCTCCCCCAGAACTGGTTCCAATGTTCCAGGAATTTGAATCCCTCCCTTGTACACCACTCCTCAAGCCACGTTTTCATCTGAGCTATTCTGCGATTCCTACTCTGACTAGCACGTGGCACTGGTAGCAATCCTGAGATTACTACTTTTGTGGTCCTACTTTTTAATTTAGCTCCTAGCTCCCTAAATTCGTCTTGTAGGACCTGATCCCATTTTTTACCTATATCGTTGGTACCAATGTGCACCACGACAACTGGCTGTTCACCCTCCCTTTTCAGAATTCCCTGCACCCGCTCTGAGACACCCTTGACCCTTGCACCAGGGAGTCAACATACCATCCTGGAGTCTCGGTTGCAGCCGCAGACGCGCCTATCTATTCCCCTTACAATTGAATCCCCTATCACTATAGCTCTCCCACTCTTTTTCCTGCCCTCCTGTGCAGCAGAACCACCCACGGTGCCATGAACTTGGCTGCTGCTGCCCTCCCCTGATGAGTCATCCTCCTCAACAGTACCCAAAGTGGTGTATCTGTTTTGTAGGGGGATGAGCGCAAGGGACCCCTGCACTACCTTCCTTGCACTGCTCTTCCTGTTGGTCATCCATTCCCTATCTGGCTGTGTTCCCTTTACCTGCGGTAAGACCAACTCACTAAACGTGCTATTCACGTCATTCTCAACAATGCTAAATATTACTTACTGATATAGAATTAAATTGGCAACAACAATGCTAAATATTACTTACTGATATAGAAAAGAAATCAACCTCTATGTAAACAATGGAAAGAGAAAGAGCAGTCTTGCGAACTCCTCTTCAAATGAAATCACTCTAATATAACTACATTCGCCATGAGCTGACCCCAAATTGTGGATCAACCAAGCAAAGTGTCAATCAAATTTCTCCCTTGCATGCATTTGGCCTCAGACTGATGGTCCATTTTACTTTGAAAATTATCATTATGGAAAAAATTGATCCAGCTTTTCCCATAGATCAGCACTTAAGACCAAAAGTCCTTGATCTAAAATTGTATGTAGAGTTTAATCATAATATTGAATTATTAAGACTGGTAAAAGTATATTAATATATTTACCATTTCTGTATTCTTCATTTAATGCACTTTTTGGTGACTATTCATTGATCTTAAGCAAAGGGAAATTATTGTACTAATATTTTCTTGTATGTATTTTCTTTAGGAGGAGCAAGCCAATGTGCATCTGTCCAAGTTCAGGAAGGTCCAGCATGAGCTAGAAGAAGCTGAAGAGCGTGCTGATATAGCAGAATCCCAAGTCAACAAATTTAGGGCTAAAACCCGTGATGTTGGTGGCAAGGTAATGCAAATGATTTAAAAATTGAGTAAGTTACATAGTTAAATACACACTGAATTACAATAAAGTTTCAGTTATACTGTCACTTTCACAACACTGCAAAGCCATTTGAGTGTGCATCAACTCAAAAACAGCAGTACAACTTGGGAGTCGGGTCAGCCAATTGGCTCCCAAGAACACAAAAGAAACAATAGCCTTGCATCATTTGGGGTTTGCATTGTTGTAGCACAAATCCAATTTTAAAATGCTAAAGTTGTTTTTTGATTCAGTATAAGGTGCACTGGCAGTATCAGTCAAGTCCAGCAGTTGAGCATTGCATTCAATAGATATTAGTCTAAGACTGGTACCTTTAGTGTAACTGCAGCTTTTTTCAAAATATTGGGTGAATTTTCTAGTTTAAATTAATAATATTTAAAAAGCTCTCTTTTCATTGTATTAATTTAACAACTTGCATTTTCTTTTTCACATTAGGTAGCCGAAGAGTAGGAGAATTGAAATATTCCAGAGAAGAAATACGCAAAATGTGCGTTTCTGTGACATAATTTTGTAACATTCATTAATTAATTAGTCCTGTCCATAGAAATAAAATTGCAACTCTGAAAATTCTTCTTTGTTGTTTTTTTTGCTACATTAATCAATAATCATGCTTGAATGTGAACACTAACACATAGAGAAAAAGTTGTGTTAGGAAATAGATTTACTACCTATGCAGCGATTAACAACCAAAACCTTCTCAAAATGTTATTGAATCACTGAAACTATATATAGATTTTTTTAAATTAAGAGAAAGCTCTGAAATATAAATCCATGTTGAAATAAATTTAGATGTAGCTGATTCTACTTCTGATCAAGCCTGGTAAAATTGAATCTTTTTTAAACTATCTTTATGTTCATTGTTACCTTAATCTGTTGTTAAATTATTCATTTTATGTATCTTTTGGATAATTGTTAATGTTATTAGGGTGCCAGTGTTTTTTGTTGGTTTCATTGATTTTCTTTAGTTATATCAATGAAGAAAGGATACTCTCATGCACTCTAGGTGTAAGTGAATATTTAAAATACAACAGACTTTGTCCAAGATAAAATAACCGTCAATCTCCTGTGGCTTTTCACACAGTTTGATAAACCAAGGCTGTCTACAGGTCAAGAAGGTTAATTAGATAAAGGCAGAGGAAGGAGGAGATACGAGTTAATAATCAGGGAAGAAAGCATGAATGATGGGTGAGGAAGGAGAAAGAAATACTTCCATTTATATAGCGCCTTTCATGACCTTAGGACTTTCCAAAGCACTTTACAGCCAACTAAGTACTTTTAACAAGTAGTCACTGCTGTAATGTAGGAAACACATCAGCCAATTTGCGCACAGTAAGCTCCCACAACCGGCAATGAGGTCATGATCAGATAATCTGTTTTGTTAATTATGTTGGTTGAGGGATAAATATTGGTCCAGGTCAACAGGGAGAACACCCCTGATTTTTGAAATCGTGCCGTGGGATCTTTAATGTGCACTTAAGAGGGCAGACGGGGCCTCAGATTAAGGTCTCATCCAAAAGGTGGCACATCCGACAGTGCAGCACTCTACTGACACCGGAGTGTCAGCCTAGATTATGAAAAACTATATAGGTTCCAATTTATTGGATTTTTTAAACAGTGAAGAGGTTTTAATATTTCAAGCTCGAAGAGAATTACATTTTTTAAAAGCCAGTCATGCCCATCTATACTGGCAAGATTTCTTCACTCTGAACAGGCAACGATTTCTCCAGATTAATTCCTGTGAACAAAGTTAGTACTGAAAACCCCCATTATAGTGCCACCCAATATTGTAGTTAAATGTGGACATTATTGTAATGGGATTTTCCATAGGACCAGGTTCGCAAAAAGGCATAGAAATTCGACTGCGAAATGGTCTCTTAAGTCTCTAATATGGCGGGCAGGAAGCATGGACACATTTCTGACATGGAGTGTATCACCCAACATATTGGATAAGGTGGTTGTGCTGGCACCAGGAGCGTATATCAGACATATTGAAAGGTGGAAGTAATACATTTAGGATCCTGCAGGACCCATTCTCAATTTTTGAATGCCACAGTGTTTCGCTTGCCACGTGCTGAACTCGCACAGCACAATGTAGCGCTAACCAGCAAGAAAGCTCCCATACTTACCTGAATGTGCAAAAATCTGGAAATACAGTAAGGACAGGAGTGCTTCTTCTGATCCCATATTAAAAGAACACTGGTTGCACTCCCCACCACCCCCTCCCCCCCCCACTCCCTTGCTGGCCATCGATTTCCCCCTCTCGCGCCCCATCCCAATCACAAATCATTGCATCCCAGCCAACGATTCCCTCGATCTGGCCACCATTCGCTTCAACTGGCCATAGACCCCCTCAGCCCAGTAACCAAACACCTGGACTGGGCTATTGAGCCCCCCCCCCCGAACCCAATCACTGATTGATCCGTCCTGGCCCGAGGCCAGATCCTACACCCCCAATCACCGATCTCTTCCCCCCCTCCCTTATCTGAGGTCCGATCTCTTCCCTCCCATCCACTGATCACTTCACCCCCAGCCAATGGTACTTCACCGCCCCCAACCCATCCCCAGGCTTCCAAGTGAACGATTTCATCCCCCCCTCTACCCCACACCCCCACCCTCAACCACCATCATGCCAACCCTGCCCCCAGTCACACCCATACTTACCTGAGGCCCATTGCTAGCATCACCGCAGCCCAATCTTCAATGACACTTCTTGGGTGAGCTGTGGAGGGTGAGCGGCAGTTCACCTGGTTCATGAAAATGAGGCCTGAGGTCCAATATCGGGGACACATCATGCTTCACTATTCAGGTACACGGGACTGTAACCTGTGCTCCGGCTGCCCGAAAATTGGTGCACCTGAATTTCTAGGCCACGATGATATCTTTGCAATATTGAAATGTATAATTTATAGGCTGAGAAATTTGATACTGTTGGAAAGCAGGTGCAGACACCGCGATGCAAGATATGCCCATGCTGGATCAAAAGGCGCAGGCAACATGACAAATTCGTGCTGCCTGCTAATTATTATTATAGTGCATAGGCTAGCATGGAATGTGCTGCTGACAGTTCGCATAGCTGGAGTGCAGCTAGCTTGCTCCTCTCAAGGCAGTCTGCAATTCTTAAAGGTGAGCTGCCATCTGCTGATCAAAAATGCTAAAAGTAATTCAGCAGTAACACAAAAGGCTCAATAGGCAAGGGAAAGGGCACTCAGGTTCTCACATGCAGCACTCAAGCTTTGTGCAGGGGGGCAACACTGGAAGAGAGGTCCTCTATACGCAAGGGGCCAGAAAGAAGGATGTGAGACTAGATAGACGAGGCAGTCACTCCCAGCAGTGTCGCCCCCAGGAACTGGCTCCAGTGCACGAATAAGTTTCATGACCTCTCCCACTGAGAGTCATCAGCCTTCCACCAGCCATGCTGCAGCCACAGGGGTAGCACTGTGTGGGAGCACTAGGACAGGCAGTCACATGGAGACAGACAAAGGCAACTAGTTGACTTTTGAATGAAATAATGTAATGGTTTGATTCATAAAATTGGTTTGGAATGTTTTTTTGTGGTGACATTTAGTTTTGCATTGTGGCGAAGGGGATGCTGTGATGGTCAGTAACAGATGGAAGGTAAGAAGTGGGACTACTGGTGAATATGGAATTGGGATTGCTTTCACTGGTATCACAGTCGGATGAGTCGTTCATGTACAGCCCAAACAGAAAGGGTCTGTCTGGGCTGCCTCCTCCTTTCCTCCTCCCTGTCCTCTTCCGCTTCCTCTTCAACTGATCACGGTATGCCTGGTGGTAAGGGCTCATGATGCCGAGGTTGTAGAGCATGCAGCAGACTATGATGAATCTTGAGACATGTTCTGGTGAGTACTGCGGGGCTCCTCCAGAGTGGTCCAGGCAGCAGAAGTATTTAGGATGCCAATGGTCTGCTCTATCAGATTCCGTGTGGCAGCTTCCCATGTGCGTGGGTTGCGCAGCGGAGTCATAAGCCAGGTGGTATGTGTATAGGCCTTGTCGCACAGTAGCCATCCTCTTGTCATGGTGGCTCAAATGCTGATGGCAGAATAAAGGCATCATAGCAACTGGCAGGATACCGGGCATGATACACTGAGTATGGTCGCATACCAGCTGGAAATTGAGAGGAATCCCTTCTGGTTGCAGTACATCTCAAAATTGAGATGCAGTGCCCACAAAGCAATGTGTATGCAGTCAATGGCACCCTGCTCGAAAAGAAGCCTATCCCGGCGAAGCCATGTGCTCGCTCTGCCTGTTTCATTCTGGAAAGAGAGAATGAAATGTAGCACAAATAGCAGTTCAAAAACATACAAAAGGGAAGAGAGTAGAGTAACAGTCAGAAATTGTGCTTTAGGCACCACAGTAAAGGGAAAATTAAAAGATGTAAAGCGATTAAAACTGTAGAGTGAAATAAGAAACAAGTGAGTAAAACATTAAGAGCTGAAGGACAGGCTTGGGTATGCGCCACAAATAAGCATTCTTTATACAAACGCAAAGAGTATACAGAATAAATTGAATGAACTGCAGGTGCGAATTCAAATTGGAGGGTATGACACTGCAGCCATTACTGAGACATGGCTGCAAGACAGTGAAATAAGATGACAGATGCTCCGTATGCACTGGAGAACTTGCAGTTCTTACATAAGAACATAAGAATTAGGAACAGGAGTAGGCCATCTAGCCCCTCGAGCCTGCTCCGCCATTCAACAAGATCATGGCTGATCTGACCGTGGACTCAGCTCCACTTACCCGCCCGCTCCACATAACCCTTAATTCCTTTATTGGTTAAAAATCTATCTATCTGTGATTTGAATACATTCAATGAGCTAGCCTCAACTGCTTCCTTGGGCAGAGAATTCCACAGATTCACAACCCTCTGGGAGAAGAAATTCCTTCTCAACTTGGTTTTAAATTGGCTCCCCCGTATTTTGAGGCTGTGCCTCCTAGTTCTAGTCTCCCCGACCAGTGAAAACAACCTCTCTGCCTCCATCTTGTCTATTCCTTTCATTATTTTAAATGTTTCAATAAGATCACCCCTCATCCTTCTGAACTCCAACGAGTAAAGACCCAGTCTACTCAATCTATCATCATAAGGTAACCCCCTCATCTCCAGAATCAGCCTAGTGAATCGTCTCTGTACCCCCTCCAAGGCTAGTATATCCTTCCTTAAGTAAAGTGACCAAAACTGCACGCAGTACTCCAGGTCCGGCCTCACCAATACCCTGTACAGTTGCACCTGGACCTCCCTGCTTTTGTACTCCATCCCTCTCGCAATGAAGGCCAACATTCCATTCGCCTTCCTGATTACCTGCTGCACCTGCAAACTAACTTTTTGGGATTCATGCACAAGGACTCCTAGGTCCCTCTGCACCGCAACATGTTGTAATTTCTCCCCATTCAAATAATATTCCCATTTACTGTTTTTTTTTTCCCCAAGGTGGATGACCTCACATTTTCCGACATTGTATTCCATCTGCCAAACCTTAGCCCATTCGCTTAACCTATCTAAATCTCTTTGCAGCCTCTCTGTGTCCTCTACACAACCCGCTTTCCCACTAATCTTTGTGTCATCTGCAAATTTTGTTATACTAGATTCTGTCCCCTCTTCCAGGTCATCCATGTATATTGTAAACAGTTGTGGTCCCAGCACCGATCCCTGTGGCACACCACTAACCACTGATTTCCAACCCGAAAAGGACCCATTTATCCCGACTCTCTGCTTTCTGTTAGCCAGCCAATTCTCGATCCACGCTAATACATTTCCTCTGACTCCGCGTACCTTTATCTTCTGCAGTAACCTTTTGTGTGGCACCTTATCGAATGCCTTTTGGAAATCTAAATACACCACATCCATCGGTACACCTCTATCCACCATGCTCGTTATATCCTCAAAGAATTCCAGTAAATTAGTTAAACATGATTTCCCCTTCATGAATCCATGTTGCGTCTGCTTGATTGCACTATTCCTAAATAGATGTCCCACTATTTCTTCCTTAATGATAGCTTCAAGCGTTTTCCCCACTACAGATGTTCTTGTGCGAGATTGGGCAATTTGCCCATCTACCGGTCAGAAATTGTCCATGAAAGTTCTGCAGCAGATAGGAATCGGTGTAGAGCCTGCATTCTATTTAGCGAACAGCAGCAGGAGGAAGCAGAAGGAAGTAAGATGGGGACGTTTTGAATGGGAAGTTTATATAACTTTTAAATTTGAGAAAATAGTTTCTGAAAGGCTGATTTGAGTCTTTAACATCATAATTTTAGATATTTCATCGGTTTTGTATCTTATTCTTAGCAGTGTAGTTAATTTGAAGGGTAACTTCAGCTGTGTATTCAATTTGATTGCATTTGTTTTTAACCTGAAAATGACTTTCAAACTGAATGATTTTTCTCATAGTTACTGCTGTTTAAAATTTATCCAATAATATGTGAATGTTTTAAATGTTAATTGTTTATGTTGTTTAAAAATTTTATGTTTGAATTTATAAAGAGTCTTAAAAATTTTTTGGGGGCGTGATATTCATCAGACGGGTATGACGAGTGGCAATCAGATACCGATCATTTTGCTTCTCCACCCAATGTGAATTTCTACCGTCTCATTTTAAAAATGACTTTTACAGGTCTTTTCATCTTTCCTCCTATGTGTACAGCATCTATCTACAGAGGAAGCCTGTGAGGGAGAAACGTGCCTCTTTCTGATTTAATCCTGATCCTCTGTGAGATTCTGGCGCATAAAATGTGACGCTGTAGGGAACAACTAAGAAGATTGGTGAACCATGAACGTCATCTTATCAGAAGGAACTGATAGAGTATAGGGAGAGGCTATCTTTTGAAATGATGTCGGAGGAGTTATGTGTGAGAAGGCTGCACTTTAGCAGTCAATCGGATGACTGCGTGACATGTTACAGGATGACCTTCAAACACGCTCAAAGATCCGCACTGGCTTGTCTGTGTCCATGAAGGTAGCCACTATACTGAACTTCTTTGCACCAGAGCCATTTCAGACAGCCACCGGTGACATTTCAAACATCAGCCAGTTTGCTGCGAGGTCATGCATTCACCAGTTAATGGATGCCATATTCCATAGGGCCTCTTGAGTTCATACACTTTGACTTGTCCACTTGGCAGCAAAAGGAGAGTGCCCTTGCTTTTTATAAGCAAAATAGTGATTGGGGCTGTCGATGGAACCCATGTTGCATTGAAGGCACTAATTGGTACAACTGTGAGATTCATCAACAGGAAGGGGTATCATTAATTAAATGTAATGATCGCCTGTGATGTGCAACTCAGGATCCTAAGTGTTAATGCAGGTCACTGTGGAAGTACTCATGACTCCTTTGTCCTCCGTCACTCCAACATATATGACGCTCTCAACAAATTGCCTCCAGGATCCGCATGGATATTGGGCGACAAGGGCTACCCGCTAAAATCGTAGCTGTTGACACCATACCGCAGGACCAATAATGAGACACAGGAGAGATACAACCAAGCATATGTGGGCACACGGTCGAGAGGACAATTGGGGTTCTGAAATCATGCTTCCGGTGCCTGGACAGGTCAGGAGGGACATTGCAGTGCAGACCTGTGAAAGTGGCAAGTTGGCCTGTTGCACTCTGCACAACTTTGCCATGCAGGAAGGACTAACTCTTAACCCTGCAGATGAGCTCCCTGTTGAAATGGAAGATCTTGAAGGGGAGGCGTGAAGGGGAGGAGCCAACTGGTGCCGAAAACAGAGCTGCCAGGGAACAGCTAGTCGCTAACACGTTTATGAGGTGATGATACCGTTGCCTCCTCCCTCCCCCATACCCCAGGTGGAATGCATGAATCGCACTCTTAAAGCTGAGTTATCCAAAGTATGTGATTGTGCTGGAGGAGATTAGGTTAATCTTTTTCCATTCGTACTCATGCGATTGAGGTCCCAGGTGAATCGAATGATTGGGTATCACCATATGAGATCCTGTTTGGCCGATCCATGCCAATGTGGGAGAATCTGTTTGTACCTATGGATCCGAGCCTGACATTCACCCTGGCGATGGAGGAGTGGGTCACCTTGCTCCAGAGGCACCTACATTTGGTTAATGGCTTGGCAGGATGCATTGATGCTGAGCAGACAGCTCGCATGAAAAAGGAATTTGATCAAAACGCTGACCTTCGTGATTACCAGGTCGGGGATCAGGTTATGGTGATCAAAGACAGGAAGAGGCAAAAATTCCCCAAGGGAGATTGGGATGGGCCCGACAGAGTAATCGATAAATTGAGTTCCTCTGTGTATCTGATCCAGAGGAGTACAGCAATTGTCTGGAAACACGTTTGGGGAAAACAGCGCAGTGCACGGATTAATGTTGCGAATGAAGCGGGAAGGCAGTTAATGTTGGCTTATGCGTTTTTTTCTGTTACATGTTTATGCAGTTTGGGCGATTATGTGTACATAAAGTGCATCCTTGTAACGGTTTTATTGTTACTAATGACTAGCGACATATATATGCATCTGGAGGTTGGATCTATTGCTCTAATCGATCTCTTCTAATTGTGGAGTGTGGTAATTTACAATTCTATCAACACAAAGTGATCGCAGACCAATGGACTTTAAAATGACATCCTGAGAATCTTTTGATGTACCATTGATCAGGTCGTCGACCAGGCCAACACTTCCAGCATTGAAGCACTGACCACATTCGATCAGCTCCACTGGGCAAGCCACATCGTTCGCATGCCAGATTCCCAAAGCAAGCGCTCTACTCGGAACTCCTTCATGGCAAACGAGCCAAAGGTGGGCAGAGGAAACATTACAAGGGCACCCTCAAAGCCTCCCTGATAAATGCAACATCCCCACTGACAACTGGGAGTCCCTGGCCAAAGACCGCTCGAAGTGGAGGAAGTGTATCCGGTTGGGCGCCGAGCACCTTGAGTCTCATCGCCGAGAGCATGTAGAAAACAAGTGTAGGCAGCGGAAAGAGTGTGTGCCAAACGTGTCCCACTCACCCCTTCCCTCAATGACTATCTGTCCCACCTGTGACAGAGACTGTGGTTCTCATATTGGACTGTTCAGCCACCTAAGAACTCATTTTAGGAGTGGAAGCAAGTCTTCCTCGATTCCGAGGGACTGCCTATGATGGTGATGATAATGATGATGATGATAGTATGCCCGGACGCCGTCAAGGAGGAGAGAGGCCCAGCTGCTGTCACTGGAGGGGGCCGATTGCCACTGGAGGTGCCTGATCGCCTGGGCGGAGGCTCACCAGGCGTCGTTGAGGGTCGGGGATCGGGTGGAGCAGCTGGGTCGACATCGAAGGAGGGGGTTGCCGAAGGAGGTCGTCGAGGGATGGGGGAGGGGGGGGCGGAAAGAAGTCCAGGTCGCCGCTGCAGAAGGCCCGATCGTTGGTAGTTTGGTCGTCGTCCTTCACGACAGCATCTGGGCCTCCTGCTATTCTCTGACAGCGGTTGGCCTTTCCTCTTACTTCAGTGATGACTGGGCCTCTCCTTCCCCACTGGTGACCTGGCCTCTTCTGACTGGTGACCACCCTGACCTTCCACTCTGAACTCCAGTGGACCACTGACTCTACCAATGCCTGCCCCCAGCCAAGCTTTGGACAACCTACCATCAAGGGCGCTACTCAGCACCGAGCTTGCGGCCAACATCTCGCCATAGGCAACTAGGCCCATACAGCAGTGCCTGGTCTCCAATCATCTTGGACCCTCTTGCCACTGGACCAAGACCTTGCTCAGCTAAGCCCGTGTGGTAGCCGGTGTGCAACGACCACCCCGCATTAAAAGAACTCATGCACAGGCATCTTCCACTCCATTAACGTGAAGTTCCGAATCTGGAACGTCAGGACCTCATGGGCAACTCCAACAGCGACAGGCCTAAATGCCGCACTGCCATAGTTGCCCGGGAACTTAGACACTTTGATATCGACATCGCCGTCCTAAGCAAAACCCGGCGGGCAGGGGAAGGCCAGTTCAAGGAACAAGGTGGATGTTACACCTTCTTCTGGAAAGGGAAATCAGACGAAGAATGCCACCTTCACGGAGTTGGTTTTGCCATCAAAAACGAGCTGGTTGACCGCCTCAAAGACTCCCCCTGCGGGGTTAACGAACATCTCATGATTCTCCGAGGGACTGCCTATGATGATGATTCTCCGACTCACCGTATCCTGGAATCAATGTGCCACAGTCATCAGTGCAGATGCCCCAACACTCGATGCAACAGATGAGACCAAAGAGGGTTTTTACTCAGACCTTGAAAAATCCCTGTCCCGCGTCCCTGTGGACAACAAACTGATCCTCCTCGGTGACTTCAATGCCAGGGTCAGCAAGGACACAGCCCTCTGGGGAGGCATGATTGGCAGAGAGGGGTAGGGAAAACCAACTCCAGCGGTACCCTACTCCTGACAAAATGTCTCAAACATGATGTTGTCATCACCAACACCCTGTTCCGCCAGAGCGACAAGTACACAAGGCATCGTGGCAACACCCTTGCTCCAAACACTGGCACCTGCTCGACTATGTCATCGTCCAAGCCAAGGATCGTAAGGATGTGCGTATCACCCATGCCATGACAGGAGCTGATGACTGCTGGACAGACCACCGCCTAATCTGATCCACCATTGACATCAACATAGCCCAAAAGCGGCGAGGGTTGCAGAAGCAGTGCCACAAAAAAGTCAATGCTGGGGCACTCAAAAAACCCAGCTAAGAGAGC
This sequence comes from Pristiophorus japonicus, assembly GCF_044704955.1. NCBI lineage: Eukaryota > Metazoa > Chordata > Chondrichthyes > Pristiophoridae > Pristiophorus > Pristiophorus japonicus. The sequence goes on from NC_091992.1 coordinate 88,410,451, forward strand.
CCTATACAGTCAGCACCTCACAGCTAACCTGGCGCGCCTTGATGACCCCAAGACTCAGAATGCCCACAGTGCTTGGTCAGCCCTCCAGGCCTCCACATAACCAGTGCCTGCGAAGAGACGCTCGGTCATTCAACCAGGAAACACCAGGACTGGTTTGATGAAAATGACCAGGAGATCCAAGAACTAATAGGTCGCAAGTGCAGAGCATTTCTGAGCCTTAAACAATAACACAACTCAAGAGCAGCAAGGCAGCATTACAGGCGGCTTAAGGCCGAGGTCCAACAAAAAACTTCGGACCTAAAGAACAGATGGTAGCTGGAGAAAGTACAGGAGATACAGTAGCTGGCCGACAGCCATGATGTGCGAGGTTTCTTCATCGCAGTCAAGGCCACCTACGGTCCAAATACCCAAGACCCCACCCCACTGCTGGCCAAGAATGAGGAAACCGAGGCAGTCAGGGCCCGCTGGAAGGAGCACTTCGAAGATCTCCTCAAATCGAGACTCTGCCTTTGATTTGAGTGCTCTGGACTCCATCCCACAGCATGCTGCCTGCCACCACCTCAGTAAAACCCTAACACTGCACGATGTAGAAAAAGCCGTAAGACAGCTTAAGAACAACAAGGCTACTGGAGTGGATGGAATCCCCACTGAGGCACTGAAGTATGGCGGAGAGACATTGTTGGCGCAAATATGTGACCTCATCTCTCTCATCTGGAGGGAGGAGAGCATGCTGGGAGATCTCAGAGATGCAGTGATCATGATCATCTTTAAAAAAGGGGATAAGTCCGACTGCGGCAACTACAGAGGAATCTCCCTGTTATCAGCCACTGGGAAAGTCGTCGCTAGAGTCCTCCTCAACCATCTTCTCCCTGTGGCTGAGGAGCTCCTCCCAGAGTCACAGTGCGGATTTCGTCCCCTACGGGGCACAACGGACATGATTTTTACAGCGCGACAGCTGCAGGAGAAATGGAGGGAACAGCACCAGCCCTAATGCATGGCTTTCTTCGACCTTACAAAGGCTTTTGACGCTGACAACCTTCGTTTCGGATGTCCCCAAAGGTTCGTCACCATCCTCCGCCTGCTCCACAACGACATGCAGGCCATGATCCTTACCAACGGATCAATTACAGACCCAATCCATGTCCGGACTGGGGTCAAACAGGGCTGTGTCATCGCCCCAACCCTCTTCTCAATCTTCCTCACTGCCATGCTCCATTTCACAGACAACAAGCTCCCCGCTGGAGTGGAACTAAATTACAGAACCAGTGGGAACCTGTTCAAGCTTCGTCATCTCCAGGCCAGGTCCAAGACCACCCCAACCTCTGTCGTCGAGCTACAGTACACGGACGATGCCTGTGTCTGTGCACAGAGGCTCAACTCCAAGTCATATTCGACGTATTTACTGAGGCGTACGAAAGCATGGGCCTTACGCTAAACATCGGTAAGACAAAGGTCCTCCACAAGACTGCCGCCGTCGCACAGCTCTGCCCCCCAGTCATCAAGACCCACAGCGTGGCCCTGGACAACGTGGACCATTTCCCATATCTTGGAGCCTTTTATCAACAAGAGCAGTCTTTGATGATGAGGTTCAACACCGCCTCCAGTGCGCTAGTGCAGCTTTCGGCCACCTGAGAAAAAGAGTGTTCGAAGACCAGGCCCTCAATTCTGCCACCAAGCTCATATAGTCAAGCTCAAGGCTGTAGTAATACCCACCCTCCTGCATGGCTCAGAGACATGAACAATGTACAGTAGACACCTCAAGTCACTGGAGAAATACCACCAACGATGTCTCCGCAAGATCCTGCAAATCCCCTGGGAGGATGGACGTACCAATGTTAGCGTCCTCGACCAGGCCAATGCCCCCAGCATTGAAGCACTGACCACACTTGAACAGCTCCACTGGGCAGGCCACACCGTTCGCATGTCAGACACGAGACTCCCAAAGCAAGTGCTCTCCTCGGAACTCCTTCACGGCAAATGAACCAAAAGGTGGGCAGAGGAAACATTACAAGGCCACCCTCAAAGCCTCCCTGATAAAATACAATATCCCCACTGAGACCTGGGAGAGTCTGGCTAAAGACCGCCCTAAGTGGAGGAAGTGCACCGAGCACCTCGAGACTCATCGCCGAGAGCAAGCAGAAACCAAGTGCAAGCAGCGGAAAGAGCGTGCGGCAAACCAGTCCCACCCACCCTTTCCCTCAATGACTATCTGCCCCACCTGTGACAGGTACTGTGGTTCTCATATTGGACTGTTCAGCCACCTAAGGACTCATGTTTAGAATGGAAGCAAGTCTTCCTCGATTCGGAGGGACTGCCTATGATGATGAAGATAGTATGCATTGAATGTAGAGGTCAACGACCTGATTTTGTATAGAGTTGAGAAAGAAGACTGCTTGGACAGGACACTAGATTTGGAGTGTGTTTCTCAGAGAGCATACACTGGGTTTGTAAAGTGTGTCTCAGTAACTTTCATACGGTTTTTTGTGTAGCATGAAGTTTTAACTGAGCATGTGTGTAATCTGATATTTAAAGCAACAAAATGAAAAAGAGCAAGAAAGCAGTCCAACAATTTCCATCCCAAGATATTAAGGGAAGTGGATGAGCACATTGCAGATGCCCTAACTATAATCTTCCAAAGTTCTCTATATTCAGAAACCATTCCTTTAGATTGGAAAATTGCGCATGTCCCACCGCTATTTAAGAATGGGGAGAGAGGAAAACCAAAGAATTATTGACCAGTTAGCCTAACATCTGTTGTTGTGAAATTTCTAGAGTTTATAATCAAGGATAGTGTGACTGAACACCTCAAAAATTTTCCGTTGATCAGAGAGAGCAAGCATGGATTTGTGAAAGGTAGGTCATGCCTGACAAACCTAATTGAATTTTTTAAAGAGGTGACTAAAGTAGTGGGTAGGAGAATGTCTATGGATGTTATTTATGTGGACTTCCAGAAGGCATTTGATAAAGACTTATCTACGGTAGAAGCTCACGGAATTGAGGGCAAATTATTAACCTGGTTAGGAAATTGGTTGAGCGGCAGGAGACAGGGAGTAGGGATAATGGATAGGTACTCGTATTGGCAGGAATTGACTAGTGATGTCTCGCAAGGATCTTTGTTGAGACCTCAGCTATTAACAATATTTATTAACGACTTAGATGATGGCATAGAAAGTCGTGTATCCAAATTTTCTGATGACACAAAGATAGCCGGTATTATAGGCAGTGTAGATGTAAGTATAAAGTTATAAAAGGATGTTGATAGATTAAACAAATGGGCAAAACTGTGGCAAATTAATTTCAATGTAAGGAAATGTGAGGTTATCCACTTTGGACCTAAAGAGGACAGAACAGGGTACTTTATAAATGGTGAAAAGCTACAAACAGTGGACTTGGGGGTCCAGATACATTGATCATTAAAATGTCATGACCAGGTTCAGAAAATAATCAAAAAGGCTAATGGAATGCTGGTCTTTATATCTAAAGGACTAAAATACAAGTGAGTAGAAGTTATGCTGCAGCAATGCAAAACCCTGGTTAGACCACACCTGGAGTATGGTGAGCAGTTCTGGGCACCACACTTTAGGAAGGATATAAGGGGCCTGAACCTGGTAGAAGCTAAGTTCCGTCCAAGTGCTGCCCAAAGAACCGCCGAGATACCTGACGGTACTTTGAGCGGGAGTTTCGTTAAAAAGTCCTTGAAAGACAGCCCAGCGGCAAAAAAGGGACTTACGCCGTAAATCTGGATGGCAGTGGGCGGGAGCTCCCAATCTTGGCAGCAAATGCAATCCTCGCCAAAGTGCTGCCGCGGATAAGTTGGGGCCAGGGAGCGGGGAGCACATAAAAATAAAAATTCACACCAAAAAACCCACTAGGAAACCTTCAGGGGACTCCATCCACAAAAAGCGCTGAAAAAAAAATAAAAGTTCACTAACCTTTTTTTGCAGGTTTTCATACTTACCATTGAGGTTAGACCTGCCTCCATGCAGCGGTCCTTCCCCCTGCTGCCACCGGCTCCTGCCCGGAGCAATCTGCCACTTGGTGGGCGGGAAGCCACCAAACGCCTTGCGCGCTAGCGGCCGGTTCTCAGCGGTCCTCCCCTCCTGCCAACGGGAGGCCTAGTGGAAACTGGCACTGAGGGGAGACCACCAAAACAACTCAGCGGCAGCGGGCGGTGAGTGCGCCAAATTCGGGCCCAAGGCCTTAGAGGGAGTGCAGCATACGTTTAGGTAATAACACAAGAATCCTGTTATTATAAACTGCCTAGGGTGCGTACCTGATCTCTTTTATTCCCACTTCGGATAAGAACAAGATCCGACTTCCTGTATTGCCTGCATGACATACAACAGTGGCGCCCACTGGTGACCACAAACATAAATATATTACAACATCCCCCTTTCAAGATCTTAATATCAGTCACTTTACAATACAAGACGATCTGGGGTTTTCTGCTCACGAGTTGATCGTCTCAGTTCAACATTAGTTCTAAGTCAGTTGTGACTGGAGGTTGAGTAACAGTTCTGGTGGGAGTAGTAATAACAACATCAGAGACTGAAGGTCCGGGTTCAGGAATGACAACAGAGGCCCCTGGTGAATGAATGATAGTTGGTGGGTCACTGACTGGATCTTCCTCAAACAGTTCCAGTTCATCTATGTGCCACAGTTTTACCTGGTCAACATGTTTTCTGCATGTTTGGCCATCCTTGAGCATGACAATGAAGATGCTAACACTCTGTTACCCTCTTTAGCTGTAACAGTACCAGCGATCCATTTTGGACCTTGACCATAATTCAGTACAAACACTGGATCATTAACAGAGATACCTCGTGACACAGCAGTACGATCATGATACAATTGCTGAATTTGACATCTGTTTTCAACACGATCATTTAAGTCAGGTTGAACAAGCGAAAGCTTGGTCTTGAGATTTCTCTTCAACAGTAGTTCAGCAGGGGAAACACCAATAGCAGTAGGAGGTCTTGTCCTATAACTGAGCAATATACATGACAAATGAATTTGAAGTGAACCCTGAGTTACACGTTTCATACTTTGTTTGATAGTTTGAACAACACGCTCTGCTTGACCATTAGAAGCAGGTTTGAATGGAGCTGACCTCACATGTCTAATATCATTGGGTTTTATGAACTCCTGAAACTCAAGACTTGTGAAACAAAATCTGTTGTTGCTCACAACAATGTCAGGTAAACCATGAGTAGCAAACATGATACGTAGGCTCTTAATAGTGGCTGTAGTTGTACTGGATGACCTAATAATACACCGTATCCACTTTGAATATGCATCCACCACAACAAAAAACATCTTTCCAAGGAATGGACCCGCAAAATCAATGTGGATCCTCGACCATGGTTTAGGTGGCCATGACCAAAGACTCAACGGAGATTCCGCTGGTACTTTACTTAGCTGCATGCAAGTATTTCACTGATGCACACATGATTCCAGATCAGAGTCAATTCCAGACCACCATACATGAGACCTAGCAATGGCTTTCATCTCATGTACAAATCTTTCTCTACCTTTCTTAGGCATGATGACACGATTACCCCACAGTAAACAATCTGACTGAATGGACAGCTCATCCCTGCGATGGGTGTAAGGTTTGGTCTCTTCACACATCTCAGTAGGTATTTCAGACCAATCACCACTGAGGACACAATGTTTCACAACCAACAAAATAGGGTCATGACTGGTCCAGATCCTAACTTGTTGAGCAGTGACAGGAGTTTCATCACTCTCAAAAGCATCCATTATCAACATTAGACATGCGGGTTGTGGCATTTTCACATCAGGTGTAGTCAAAGGCAAATGACTCAGTGCATCGGCACAATTCTCAATACCAGTTCTATGACGAATAATGTAATTATAGCCAATGTCAATGCCCACCTCTGAATATGGGATGATGCATTGGTATTAATACCTTTGTTTTCAGAAAACAATTAAATGAATGGCTTGTGATCCGTTTTGAGTTCAAAACGGAGACCAAACAGGTACTGCTTCATTTTTGTTACACCATACACACAGGCCAAAGTTTCTTTGTCTACCATGCTGTAAGCTCTTTCTGCTTTTGATAAACAGGTTGTAGCTTCCCCGACTCATTGGCCTGCTGGAGTATACATCCAACACCATATGATGAAGCATGATGAAGGCTAATACAAGACACTTACACGGATCATAATGAACAAGCAACTTGTTTGAACAGAGCAGACTCTTAGCTTTCTCAAAGACTCCACCTTGAGACTTACCCCAGACCCAATTGTTACCTTTTCTGAGTAGCAAATGCAGTGGCTCTAATAAAGTGCTCAATCTGGGTAAGAAATTACCAAAGTAGTTGAGTAGCCCAAGGAACAAACACAGCTCTGTTACATTCTGAGGCTTGGGTGCATTTTTGATGGCCTTGGTTTTTGAATCAGTAGGCCTGATTCCATCAGCAGAAATCTTCCTACCAAGGAATTCAACTTCAGGTGCCATCAAAGCAAACTTCGAACCTTTCAACCTGAGTCCCACTTTGTCCAGACGATGTAGAACTTCCTCAAAATTGTTCAGATGTTCAGCGGTGTCACAATCTGTGACTAGAATGTCATCTTGGAACATGACAGTTGTAGGAACGGACTTCAGTAGACTCTCCATAATCCTCTAGAATATGGCTGCAGCCGAACTATTGTGTTCCTAACACAGATGAGACTGCACACAGGGAGGTTTAAGTAACAGTCACCTCAGTCTTTATTAAGACACTCCAGAGTGAGTAACAGGCCTTAGGGGCCGGCTTATATACAGTGCTCCCAAGGGATGCTGGGATCCCTTGGGATATACAGGGAAGCACTCCCTGGTGGCGGAACATGGGAGTGCATGCTTTACAAATACACAACATCACTCTCCCCAAAAGTCAAAGTGAAAACTATTACAAGGTGAGGCGATCGGGAGCCTTTCTTTCCCTGGTGGACTGCCTCGATACAAATGTCTGTTCTGATGTGTTGGCTGTGCCCTCGCTGGGCTGGCGTGTTGTTGGCCCTGCAGGGCTGCTGGGTGAGCCTTGCCTTGCTGGGCTGTTGGGCATGATGGGTTTGATTTCCAGGTCCGGGGTGGTGTCGTTGATCCTTTGGGTGTGTGTTGTGGGCTCAAAAAAGGTGGTGTCTGCTGCAGGTTGTTCAGGGCAGTCTATGAACCGCAGTCTCGTTTGGTCCAGGTGCTTTCTGCAAATTTGACCATTGTCTAGTTTGACTACAAACACCCTACTCCCTTCTTTAGCTATCACCGTGCCCACGATCCACTTGGGTCCATGTCCATAGTTTAGCACATACACAGGGTCATTCAGATCAATTTCCCGTGACACTGTGGCGTGACCATCGTTTACATTTTGTTGCTGCTGCCTGGTCTCTACTTGATCATGCAGGTTGGAGAGTCTGGTTTTAAGTGTCCTTTTCATGAGTAGCTCAGCCGGGGGCACACCTGTGAGCGAAATGGGTCTCGTGCGGTAGCTGAGCAGTACGCGGAACAGGCGGGTTTGAAGTGAGCCTTCTGTGACTCGTTTGAGGCTCTGTTTGATGGTTTGTACTGCCCGCTCTGCCTGCTCATTGGAGGCTGGTTTAAACGGGGCCGAGGTGACATGTTTGATCCCATTGCGGGTCATGAATTCTTTAAATTCGGCACTGGTGAAACATGGCCCGTTGTCACTGACCAGTATGTCAGGCAGGCCATGGGTGGCAAACATGGCCCTCAGGCTTTCAATGGTGGCGGTGGTAGTGCTTCCCAACATTATTTCACATTCAATCCATTTTGAAAAAGCATCCACCACCACCAGGAACATTTTACTGAGAAATGGGCCCGCATAGTCAACATGGATCCTCGACCATGGTCTGGAGGGCCAGGACCACAAACTTAGTGGTGCCTCTCTGGGCGCGTTGCTCAACTGAGCACACACGCTGCATTGCCGTACACAGGACTCTAAGTCAGAGTCGATACTGGGCCACCACACGTGGGATCTGGTTATTGCTTTCATCATTACTGTACCCAGGTGTGTGCTGTGGAGATCCGAGATGAACGTCTCCCTGCCCGTTTTGGGTAGCACTACGCGGTTACCCGACAACAGGCAGTCTGCCTGAATGAACAGATTGTCCTTTTGCCGCTGGAACAGCTTGATTAGCTCTTGCATTCCAACAGGGTGCTGGCCCAGCTCCCATGCAGTACACAGTTTTTTACTAGGGACAGCAGAGGATCTTGGCTGGTCCAAGTCCTAATCTGGCAGTCCATGACAGGTAATTTATCATTTTAAAACGCTTCCATGACCATCAACAAGTCTGCGGGCTGCGCCACCATCAACAAGTTTTCAGGCTGCGCCATTTCTACCCCGTGGTGGGCAATGATAGCCGACTGAGAGCATCTGCACAGTTCTCGGTGCCTGGCCTGTGGCGGATGATATAGTTATATGCTGATAGCGCGAGTGCCCATCTTTGTGTACAGGCTGAGGCATTAGTATTTATCCCCTTGTTTTCAGCGAACAGGGATATGAGGGGCTTGTGATCGGTTTCCAGCTCAAATTTGAGGCCAAACAGGTACTGATGCATTTTCTTTACCCCGAACACACACGCTAATGCCTCTTTCTCAATCATGCTGTAGGCCCTCTCGGCCTTAGACAAGCTCCTGGAGGCAAAGGCGACAGGTTGCAACTTCCCCGCAACGTTAGCTTGTTGTAATACACACCCGACTCTGTACGATGATGCATCACATGCGAGCACAAGTTTTTTACACGGGTTATACAATACAAGCAGCTTGTTGGAGCATAAAATGTTTCTGGCTTTCTCAAAAGTAATTACTTGTTTTTTTCCCCATACCCAGTTCTCACCTTTGCGCAATAACACATGTAGGGGCTCTAAGAGGGTGCTTAAACCCAGTAGGAAGTTACCAAAATAGTTGAGGAGTCCCAGGAACGACCACAGTTCCGTGACGTTCTGTGGCCTGGGTGCGTTCCTGATAGCCTCTGTCTTGGCATCTGTGGGCCGAATGCCGTCCGCCATGATCTTACGCCCCAAAAACTCCACTTCTGTTGCCATGAAGACACATTTCGACCTCTTCAGCCACAGCCCTACGAGATCCAGTCGCTGGAGGACCTCCTCCAGGTTTTATAGATGCTCGACGGTGTCCCGACCCGTGAACAATATGTCGTCCTGAAAAACCACCGTGCATGGTACCGACTTGAGTAGGCTTTCCAGGTTTCTCTAGAAGATCGCTGCAGCCGACCGAAATTCAAACGGCATCTGTTGTAGATGAACAGTCCCTTATGCGTGTTGATGCAGGTGAGGCCCTTAGAAGACTCCTCCAACTCCTGCGTCATGTAGGACGAAGTCAGGTCGAGCTTGGTGAACGTCTTGCCTCCTGCCAGCGTCGCAAATAGGTCGTCTGCCTTAGGTAGCGGGTATTGGTCCTGTCGTGAGAAACGATTAATAGTTACTTTATAATCGCTGCAAATCCTGACCGTGCCATCACTTTTGTGTACTGGAACAATCGGGCAGGCCCACTCGCTGAATTCCACTGGGGAGATGATGCCCTCGCATTGCAGCCTGTCCAGCTCGATTTCCACTCTCTCCCTCATCATGTGAGGTACCGCTCGCGCCTTGTGGTGAATGGGTCGTGCCTCTGGGACCAAGTGGATCCGCACCTTCGCCCCGGAAAAGTTTCCAATGCCTGGCACAAAAAGGGAAGGAAACTTGTTAAGAACCTGGGTACATGAGGCCTCATCGACATGTGATAGCGCTCGGATGTCATTCCAGTTCCAGCGGATTTTGCCCAGCCAGCTCCTTCCAAGCAGTGTGGGGCCATCGCCTGGAACAATCCAGAGTGGCAGTTCGTGCACTAGGCCCTCGTAGGTGACATTGACCATGGCGCTGCCCAGGACAGTGATGAGCTCTTTGGTGTACGTTCTCAGTTTCATGTGGATGGGGCTCAGGGCTGGTCTGAGTGCTTTGTTGCACCACAGTCTCTCAAACATCTTTTTACTCACGATGGATTGGCTAGCACCAGTGTCCAGTTCCATGGCTACGGGTAAGCCATTCAATTTTACATTTAGCATTATAGGTGGATATTTCATCGAAAATGCGTGTACCCCATGTACTTCGGCCTCTGCCTCCTCTTTCTGAGGCTTGAAATTGCTTTGATCCACCATGGACCGATCTTCCTCTGCCACGTGGTGGTTAGCAGATTTTGCAGAACTTGCAGCTCGTCTACAAGCTCGTTGGAGATGCCCCATTGTTCCACAGCTCTTCCAAACATACCCTTTGAAGCGGCCTGAATAGGCTGAATGGAAGCCTCCACAACGCCAACAAGGTGTGAATTGCCTTGCATTCATCCTTTGTTGCAGAGTCTGAGTCATCTGGGTCACCTGAGGCCTGCTGGCAGTTGCAGATTCATGGTTTCTGTCCTGTACATTTCTGCTTGCAAACATAGTTCCAGTTAATTTATGAACATTGCTAGCACTTGTGTGCTGAGAGATTTGTTTGGTGTTATCACTGGTGGACATAAACGCCTGTGCTATCGCAATGGCCTTATTGAGTGTCGGTGTCTCTACAGTCAAATGTTTTTGTAGGATGGTCCCGTGATCAATGCCCAGTACAAATACAAAAAAGTCTCTGAGCATCTGCTCCAGATAGCCATCAAACTTAGATTGTCCTGCAAGTCACCTTAGCTCGGCGACGTAGCTCGCCACTTCCTGACCTACAGATCGCTGGCACATGTAGAACCGATACCTCGCCATCAGCACGCTCTCCCTCGGGTTAAGATGCTCCCGAACCAGTGTACACAGCTCCTCATATGACTTATCTGTGGGTTTCACCAGTGCCAGAAGATTCTTCATGAGGCTGTAGGTCTGTGCCCCGCAGACCGTGAGGAGGACCACTCTCCCTTTTGCAGCACTTCCTTCTGCATCCAGCTCGTTAGCTACAAAGTACTGGTCTAACCGTTCAACATAGGCTTCCCAGTCCGTACCCTCTGAGAACTTCTCCAGAATGTCCACAGTTTGCTGCACCTTTGCGTTGGATTTGTACACTCGTCGCCAGTTATTGTGTTCCTAACACAGATGAGACTGCACACAGGGAGGTTAAAGTAACAGTGACCTCAGTCTTTATTAAGACACTCCAGAGTGAGTAACAGGCCTGAGGGGCGGCTTATATACAGTGCTCCCAAGGGACGCTGGGATTCCTTGGGACTTCAGGGAATGTGCTCCCTGGTGGCGGAACATGGGAGTGCATGCTTTACAGATACACAACAGAACGACTTCCGAATTCCGACAAACAGTCCTTTATGGGTGTTGATGCAGGTCAGTTTCTTCAAATTATCGACGAGCTCCTGTGTCAGGTAGGCCGACGTCAGATCTAGCTTAGTGAATCACTTTTCACCAGCTAGCATGACGAATCAGTCATCAGCCTTCGATAACGGGTACTGAACCTGTTTTGAGAATCGGTTAATCATAACCTTGAAATCTCCGCAAATCCCGACAGTGCCATCACTCTTCAAAGCAGGAACAATAGAGCTGTCCCACTCATTGAACTCAACAGGTAATATGACCCCTTCACATTGGAGTCTGTCAAGCTCAATCTCAATCTTCTCCCTCATCATATAAGGGACAGACCGAGCTTTGTGATAGACAGGCCTTGCATTAGAATCCAGGTGAATTTGCACCTTGGCTCCAGGAAAATTACCAATGCCAGGCTCAAACAAAGAAGGAAACTTCTTCAACACTTGAGCACAAGAAGTGTCGTCCACCAAGGACAACACTTTGATATCACTCCAATTCAGCTTGATGTTCTCGAGCCAATACTGACCGAACAACGTTGGACCATTATCTGGGACGATCCATAATAGTAGATCTTGGATCACGCCTTTATACGACACCTTGACTACTGCATTGCCCATCACAGGTATGATTTCCTTCGTTTAAATACGCAACTTGGCCTTGACTGGACTCAGCTTAGGCTTCATAGCCTCAGTGTCCCACAGCTTGTCAAATGTCACTTGGCTTATGATCGACTGGCTTGCACCTGTGCACAGCTCCATTGATACAGGCACGCCATTCAGCTTCACATTAATAGTTATTGGCTGGCTCTTTGACGAAAACGAATACAAATTATACAGTTCCTCCTCAGGTTGTGTATCAAAGTCAGCACTGGACTGGTCATCATCAACAATATGATGAGCAGCAGCAGCACACTTGCTCAGTTGTGGGCACATTATCTGGAGATGTCCCACTTTCGAACAGCCATTACAGGAGTATTGTTTAAACCAACACTGATGAGGCCGATGATTGCCCCTACAACGCCAACAGAGTGAACTCAGCTTCGTACCAGTTGTCAGGCTCTGAGCAGCTATAGGCTTCACGTAAACAGTTGACTTAGCCCTGCCATGAGCAGCTTTGCCAGAAGAAGACACAATCTTGTTTACAGTACCTGACAAGCCTGCCATGGAGCTCTGACCTTTGGATGACATCTGCCTCAAGTTCTCATCAGTCGTCACGCATGCCTGGGCAATCGCGATGGCCTTTTTCAAGTCCAGTTTCTCTTCGGCCAGTAACTTCCGAAGAATCACATCATGGTTGATGCCTATAACAAAAAAGTCTCTCACCATGTCTTCCAGCATGTTCCTGAATTTATATATGGACTTTAGCGAGGCTTTTGATAAGGTCCCACATGGTAGACTGGTCATGAAGGTTAAAGCCCATGGAATACAGGGCAAAATGGCAAGTTGGATCCATAATTGGCTTAGAGGCAGGAAGCAAAGTGTAATGATTGATGGATGTTTTTGTGACTGGAAGGATGTTTCCAGTGGGGTTCCACAGGGCTCAGTACTGGGTCCCTTGCTTTTTGTGGTATATATCAACAATTTAGATTTGAATATAGGGAGTATGATTGAGAAGTTTGCAGACAACACTAAAATTGGCTGTGTGGTTGATAATGAAGAGGAAAGTCATGGACTGCTGGAGGATATTAATCGACTGGTCAGGTGGGTAGAGCAGTGGCAAATTCAGGGAAGTGTGAGGTGATGCACTTTGGTAGGGCTAATAAGGAAAGGGTATACACATTAAGCGGTAGGCCACTTAATAGTGTAGATGAGCAAAAGGACCTTGGAGTGCTTGTCCACAGATCCCTGAAAGTAGCAGGCCAGGTGGATAAGGTGGTTAAGAAGGCATACAGAATGCTTGCCTTTATTGGCCGAGGCATCGAATATAAGAGCAGGGAGGTTATGTTTAAATTGTATAATACTTTGGTTAGGCCACAGCTGGAGTACTGCGTGCGGTTCTGGTCACTGTATTATAGGAAGGACGTGATTGCACTAGAGGGTGCAGAGGAGATTTACTAGGATGCTGCCTGGAATGGAGAATCTTAGTTATGAGGTTATGAGGACAGATTGGATAGGCTGGGTTTGTTCTCATTGGAACAGAGGAGGTTGAGGGGAGACCTCATCGAGGTGTACAAAATATTGAGGGGCCTGGACATAGTGGATAGTAAGAGTCTATTTCCATTGATGGAGGGGTCTATTATGAGGGGATATAGTTTTAAGGTGGTTGATGGAAGGTTTAGAGGAGATTTGAGGGGGGGGGGGTGTTCTTTACGCAGAGGTTTGTGTGGATCTGGAACTCGCTGCCTGGAAGAGTGGTGGATGCAGAAACCCTCACCAATTTTAAGAGATGGTTGGATGGGCACTTAAAGTGCAGTAACCTGCAAGGTTATGGACCTAGAGCTGTTAATTGGGATTAGACTGGATGACCTTTTGTTGGACGGCGCAGATATAATGGTAAGTACTGCAGGGAATAGAATATGGCCAGGGTGATCTCCTGGACTAGTGTCGATCGCCTGGATGGGTTGGAAAGGAATTTTCCCAGATCTTTTCTCCCTAAATTGGCCTGGGTTTTTATCTGATTTTTGCCTCTCCCAGGAGATCACATGGCTCCGGTTGGGGTGGAGTGTAGATATTTTCAGTATAAGGGATGTCACAGTTGTGTGAGGCGGACTGGTTGGGCTGGGTGCTCTTTGCCTTTCCCTCATTGTTCATAGGTTTATATGAACCTTTAGGGCTACTGACTAAGGGCCGTGCAGCTCTTTGTCGGCTGGTACAGACAAGATGGGCCTAAATGGCCTCCTTCTGCGCTGTAAATTTCTGTTTCTATGTTTCGCACATGGCTCAGCAAGACGTCATAGGTAGGTAATGAATCCCGACACGTCCTGGCCCTCAGCACGGACATGCTGTAGAAGCGATAGCATGAGATGATGATCCCTTCTTTTGGCTTTAGATGGTCACGCACCAAATCACACAATCCCTCGTGAGACTTGGCAGTTGGACGTAAAGGCGAGAGAAAGTTCTTCATGTTGCCGTAAACCTTCTGACCACAGACGATGAGGAGAACCACCCTGCGACGGACTGCATCAGCCTTCCCCTCCATTTTGTTGGCAACAAAATATTGATCCAGGCAGTCGACAAAATCCGCCCAATCCTCGCTATCCACGAATTCGTGCAGAATTCCGATAGTGCCCATTGTAAATAGGAAAGTTCTTAGTTTACTACATCACCAATGTAATAACACAAGAGCCCAGCTATTATAAACTGCCTCGGGTGTGTACCCGATCTCTTTTATTCCCACTTCATATAAGAACAAGATCCGACTTTCTGTATTGCCTGCATGGTGTCAGGGGACCCCAAGCATAAATATATTACAGTTTACCAGAATGATACCTGGACTTCGAGGATTAAGCTATGAGGGGAGATTACATAAATTAGGGTTGTATTCTCTAGAATTTAGACGGTTAAGGTGTGATCTGATCAAAATGTTCAAGATATTAAGGGAAACAGATAGAGTAGACAGAGAGAAACTATTTCCACTGGTTGGGTTTCTATGACTAGGGGACATAGATTAAAAATTATATCCCGACCTTTCGGTACTGAAATTAGGAAAAACTTCTACACACAAAGGGTGGTAGAAGTTTTGAACTCTCTTCCGCAAATGGCAATTGATACTAGATCAATTGTTAATTTTAACTGTGAGATTGATAAGTTTTTGTTAACCAAAGGGATTAAGGGATATGGGCCAATGGCAGGTATATGGATTTAGGTCGCAGATCAGCCATGATCTCATTGAATGGCCGCACAGGCTCAAGGGGTTAAATGGCCTACTCCTGTTCCTATGTTCCATGAAATGTATTCAGCTCTTTGCATACAGAACCTCACTCACCTCTCTTATACAGGAGTAGACGACGAACTGGGCAATGTTACAGATGTCACCTGCTCCAGCCTGAAAGGAGCCAAATGCGAAGGAGTTCAAGGCTACGGTAACTTTACAGCCATTGGCAATGCATTCCTCGCCCTGGACTGAGGCTGCAGATCTGCCTGGAATAGGTGGCAGATTTCAGTGAGCACCTCCTCAGTAAACCAGAGAGGTCACATGCACTGTTCCTCACTGGGGTTGAGGTGGGAGAATTGCTCCCTGAAGACACTGGGTGGATATGGCCTCCTGCTAAGAGCCCTTATCCCTCTCTTCTTGCTTCTTCCAGCAGCTTTTCTGCTCTGTGTCGACTCTGCTCATTCTTCCTGTCATGCTGCAGGTCAAAGGGGATACAACCGACTGCACCCATTTCTGGGAGCAATTGATCTGAGCAGACCCTGTGAAAGTCAGTACCAAGTCCTTGAGCATGTGCCACACCACTCCTTGTAGACTTTAGGCAACTTTAAAGAAGTTAAGAAAGCACCAAACACTTCTACAAACTCACCAACAGGCAGGTAAGTGATTGTCTGGTAAGTATTTATTTCTTTTTTTATCTTTTTCTCTAAACCAGGGCATTGGTTTCAATTAAGAGCCGTGATTTTAGATTAAAAACTATACATAGATAATTAAGTGATATTTCAAAACTTGAAAATCTAATCAGCTAAATAAAGTACAATAGAGATGGCAGGGCAGGTGATGTGTTGAGGCTGCAGCATGTGGGAACTGGTGGACACCAGTGTGATCCACGGCGACCACACCTGCATAAGCGTTTGCAGCTCAAGGAACTTCGGCTCAGAGCTGATGAGCTGGAGTTCGAGCTTTGGACAATGCGATTCATCAGGGAGGAAGTTACCTAGTCACTTTGTTCCAAGAGGCAGTCACATCCATTAGGTTAAATATTTCAAATTTGGTTCGTAGTCAGGGATAGGAGGGTGTGACTATGAGTAAGGCTGGTATGGGGACTCAGGATGTAGTGATGGAGGAGCCTCAGCCCTGGCTCTTATCCAACAGATATGAGGTACTTGCAGCCTATGTGGACGAGAGCAGGGACTGCAGGGAGGATGAGCAAACTGACCACAGTGTCCAGGAAGCCATTCAAGTTGGGGGGAGTATAAAGAAATGTAATCGTGGTAGGGGACAGTATAGTTAAGGGGATAGATACTGTTCTCTGAAGCCGAGAGCGTGAGTCCCGAAGGCTGTGTTGCCTGCCCGGTGCCAGGGTTAAGGAGATCTCCTCCGGGCTGGAGGAATTTGCTGTGGGAGGGGAAGGATCCAGTTGTTGTGGTCCATGTAGGTACCAACGACATAAGTAGGACTAAGAAAGAGATTCTGCTGAGGGAGTATGAGCAGCGAGGGGCTAAATTAAAAATCAGAACCACAAAGTTAATCATCTCTGAATTACTACCTGAGAGACGAGTATATTAGCATAGGGTCAATAAGATCAGAGAGTTGAATGCATGGTTCAAAGATTGGTATGGGAGAAATGGGATTCGATTCATGGTGCACTGGCACCACTACTGGGGAAAGATGAAGCTATTCTGTTGGGGAAGGCTTCACTTGAACCATGTGGGGGACCAGTGTCCTAGAGAATCGAATAACTAGGGCTGTAGATAGGGCTTTAAACTAAATAATGGGGGGGGAGGGCTCCGGTGAGGGGAAATTTAAAAAGTCAGAGAAAGGAGAAGGCAATAATGCAGGGTAGTGATAGGGGTAATGATAACCAAAGTGCGACCAGAAGGGACAGAGTGTACCAACACAAGAGTGCACCAGCAATTAAGAGTCAGAGTAGGGAAAAGTGGTAAAAAGACAACATGAAAGGGTCTTTATCTGAATGCACGCAGCATTCATAACAAGATGGCTGAGTTGATGACACAAATAGAAATAAATGAGTATGATCTGATAGCCATTACAGAGACATGGTTGCAAGGTGAACCAGGCTGGGAACAGAATATTCAGGGGCAATTGACAATTCGGAAGCATAGGCAGTAAGGAAAAGGAGGTGGAGTAGCTCTGTTAATAAAGAATGAGAACAGTGCAATATTGAGAAATTATATTGGCTCCGAAAATCAAGATGTAGAATTAATTTGGGTGGAGATAACAAATAGTAAGGAAAGGAAGTCACTGGTGGGAGTAATCTATAGGCCCTCCAACAATAGCTACACTGGAGGCGGAGTATAAACCAAGAAATAATGAGGGTTTGTAATGAAGATACTGCCATAATCATGGGCAATTTTAATCATATAGATTGGACAAATCAATTTGGCAAAGGTAGCCTTGAGAATGACTCCATAGCGTATATTCGGGGTGGTTTCTAGGAACAATACATTGTGGAACCAACCAGGGAGCAGATTATTTTAGATCTGGTAATGTATAATAAGATAGGATTAATTAATGATCTCATAGTAAAGATCCTCTAGGGAAGAGTGATCATAGCATGTTAGAATTTCAAATTCAGTTTGAAGGTGAGAAACTTGGATCTGAAACTAGCATCCAAAACTTAAATAAGGGCAATTACAAAGGTACGAAGACAGTGTTGGCTAAAGTGGACTGGGAAAATAGACTAAAGGGTAAAACGGTAGAAAAGCAGTGGTAGATATTTAAGGATATATTTCAATAACTCTCAGCAAAGATATATTCTGGTGAGAAAGAAAGACTCTACGAGAAGGATGAACCCTTCGTGGCTAGCTAAGGAAGTTAAGGATGCTATCAAATTGAAAGAAAAGGCATACAATGTTGCAAACATTGGTGGTAGGCCAGAGGATTGGGAAATGTTTAGAAACCAGCAAAGGATGACTACAAAAATAATAAAGAGGGAGAAGATAAGATTATGAGAGTAAATTAGCAAGAAATATAAAACCGACAGTAAGAGCTTCAACATGTATATAAAAAGGAAGAGAGTAGCTAAAGTAAACGAAGGTCCCTTAGAGGATGGGACAGGGGAATTAATAATGGGCAACAGGGAAATGGAAGAGACTTTGAACAAATATTTTGTATCGGTCTTCACGGTAGAAGACACTGAAAGCGTCCCAATAATAATAATCAAGGAGCTACAGGGAGGGAGGAACTTAAAACAATCACTAAGACTAGAGAAAAAGTACTTGGCAAACTAATGCGACTAAAAGCAGACAAGTCCCCTGGACATGATGGCCTGCATCCTAGGGTCTTAAAAGAAGTGGGTGCAGAGATAGTGGATGCATTGGTTGTAATCTACCAAAATTCCCTGGATTCTGGAGAGGTCCCAGCGGATTGGAAACCTGCAAATGTAAAGCCCCTATTCAAGAAAGGAGGGAGACAGAAAGCAGGAAACTATAGACCAGTTAGCCTAACATCTGTCATTGATGAAAATGCTGAAGTCCATTATTAAGGAAGTAGTAGCAGGACATTTAGAAAACCAAAATACAATCAAGCAGAGTCAATATGATTTTAGGAACGTGAAATCACGTTTGACAAATTTACTAGAGTTCTTTGAGGATGTAACAAGCAGGGTGTATAAAGGGGAACCAGTAGATGTAGTGTATTTGGATTTCCAGAAGGCATTTGATAAGATGACACAGCTCACGGGGTTGGGAATAATATATTAGCATGGATAGAGATTTGGCTAGCTAACAGAAAACAGTAAATCGGGATAAATGGGTCATTTTCAGGTTGGCAAACTGTAACTACTGGGGTGCCACAGGGATCAGTGCTGGGTCCTCAACCATTTACAATCTATATTAATGAATTGGATGAAGGGAGCAAGTGTACTGTAACCAAATTTGCTGATGATACAAAGATAGGTGGGAAAGCAAGTTGTGAGGGGACACAACAAATCTGCAAAGGGATATAGATAGGTTAAGTGAGTGGGCAAAAGTTTGTCAGATACAGTATAATGTGAGAAAATGTGAGGTTATCTACTTTGGAAGGAAGAATAAAAAAGCTAATTATTATATAAATGGGGAGAGATGACAAAATGCAGGTACAGCAAGTAATTAGGAAGACAAATGGAATATTGGTCTTTTTTGCATGGGCGATGGAGTATAAAAGTAAGGAAGTCTTGTTACAACTGTACCTGGACCACACCTGGAGTACTGCATACCATTTTATTCTTATTTAAGGAAGGAAATATTTGCTTTGGAGACAGTTTAGAGGTTTACTAGGTTGGTTCCTGAGATGAAGGGGTTGTCTTATGAAGAAAGATTGAATAGGTTGGGCCTACACTCATTGGAGTTTAGAAGAATGACAGGTGATCTTACTGAAACATATAAGATTCTGAGAGGCCTTGACAGGGTAGATGCAGAGAAGATGTTTCCCCTCATGGGGGAATCTAGAACTAGGGGGCATAGTTTCAGAATAAGGGGTCACCCATTTAAAACGGAGATGAGGAGGAATTTATTCTCTCAGGGGGCTGTGAATCTTCAGAATTCTCTACACCAGCGAGCTGTAGCAGCTCGATCATTGAATATATTTAAGATAGACAATATTTTTGAACTACAGGGGAGTCAAGGGTTATAGAGTTGAGGCCACGATCACATCTTATTGAATGGCGGAGCAGGCTCGAGGCACCAAATCGCCTACTCTTGCTCCTATTTTTTATGTTTTTATAAATGCCACAAGACTCGCATTAAGGTGAGGGCAGTAGAACAGGAATGGAGAAAGGAATGCAGAGAGTATGCTAGAAAGTGATAAAACCTTCTGGTGTGGGGGTGAAGTGGTATGAGAGAAGGAGAGAGGACATTGGAAAGTGATAAAGCCTTCTTGTGTGGGGGGAAGTGGTATGAGAAAAGGAGAGGGGAATTGAAAAGTGATAAAACCTTCTGATATGGTGGGGAAGTGGTATGAGAAAAGGAGCGGGGATAAAGAAAACGTTATTGTCCCCAGTGGGGTCAATGTCTCTGCCATCCACGACGCTCACCACTTGCGGGCCAATGAGCCCCAGCACTTGCTCCTCAAGCTCAGAGGGGCCGCAGATCAGGTTCCTCTCCTCCAGTCCTCTGCTGCTCCCATCTCTTATGTGCCATCTTGGCCTGCAAAAGAAAGGAAAAGAAAGTAAGAGTCCAGCTATGTATGTGGAAGATATGCCTGCCGTGGCTGAATAGCTGTGAATGTAGGCAAGGTGTGAGATGAAGATGTGAGTTTGAGTATCTGCAGATGTTCACACTCATCTGTGGTTGGGAAGATGTTGGAGTTCATTATTAAAGAAGCAGTAGCAGGACATTTGGAAAAGCAAAATTCGGTCAGGCAGAGTCAACATGGATTTATGAAGGGGAAGTCATGTTTGACAAATTGGCTAGAATTTTTTGAGGATGTAACGAACAGGATGGATAAAGGGGAATCAATGGATGTAGTGTATTTGGACTTCCAGAAGGCATTTGACAAGGTACCACATAAAAGGTTACTGCACAAAATAAAAGATCACGGGGTTGAGGATAATATGTTAGCATGGATAGAGGATTGGCTAATGAACAGAAAACAGAGAATAGGGATAAATGGTTCATTCTCAGGTTGGCAATCAGTAACCAGTGGGGTGCCGCAGGGATCAGTGCTGGAACCCCAACTATTTAGAATCTATATTAACGACTTGGATAAGGGACTGAGTGTAATGTAGCCAAGTTTGCCGATGATACAAAGATGGGAGGAAAAGCAATGTGTGAGGAGGACACACAAAATCTGCAAAAGGACATAGACAGGCTAAGTGAGTGGGCAAAAATTTGGCAGATGGAGTATAATGTTGGAAAGTGTGAGTTTGGCAGAAAAAAATCAAAGAGCAAGTTATTATTTAAATGGAGAAAGATTGCAAAGTGCTGCAGTACAGCGGGACCTGGGAGTACTTGTGCATGAAACACAAAAGGTTAGTATGCAGGTACAGCAAGTGATCAGGAAGGTCAATGGAATCTTGGCCTTTATTGCAAAGGGGATGGAGTATAAAAGCAGGGAAGTCTTGCTATACAAGGTATTGGTGAGGCAACACCTGGAATACTGAGTGCAGTTTTGGTTTCCATATTTACAAAAGGATATACTTGCTTTGGAGGCAGTTAAGAGAAGGTTCACAAGGTTGATTCCAGAGATGAGGGTTTGACTTATAAGGAAAGGTTGAGTAGATTGGGCCTCTACTCATTAGAATTCAGAAGAATGAGAGGTGATCTTATTGAAACGTATAAGATTATAAGGGGGCTTGACAAGGTGGATGCAGAGAGGATGTTTCCGCTGATAGGGGAGTCTAGAACTAGAGGGCATAATCTTAGAATAAGGGACCGCCGATTTAAAACTGAAATGAAGAGAAATTTCTTCTCTAAGAGGGTTGTGGATCTGTGGAATTCGCTGCCTCAAGGAGCTGTGGAAGCTGGGACATTGAATAAATTTAAGACAAAATAAACAGTTTCTTAAACGACAAGGGAATAAGGGGTTATGGAGAGCGGGCAGGGAAGTGGACCTGAGTCCATGATCGGATCAGCCATGATCGTATTAAATAGTGGAGCAGACTCGAGAGGCCGTATGGCCTTCTCCTGCTCCTAATTCTTATGTTCTTATGCTTGGTGGTTGAGTGGTGTGAAAGTGGTGGTTTTCACAGTGTGTACAGACAGAGGTTGAGAGACTGGTGTAGAGGTGTGGAAACTTGTACTCACCTTCACCACCTAACATAGATCGTTGAATATTTTACGGCACTGGGTGAGGCTTCTCTGTACCACTGTACTGGCCAACACCTCCCGGGCCACCTCTTGCCACAAGGCCCGGAAAACCTGCGGATATGACCTCCTTCCAAGTTCAGGGACTCCCTCCTGGTTTCCAGTGCTCCCCACCAATACCTCCAGAGCCAAATCATTGATTCATTGGCGGGGGTGGGGGTGGTTCACAGCAGCTATTTCACAAGCTTCCTCAGGTCAAGAGATCAGTTCAGCAATACTGAAAATGAGCAGCAGCAAATTCAAATGACCTCCCCTTTATGAGCCAGATCGGGCTGGTGTCAAGGATTGAAGACTGATTGATGAATGAAACTCAGCTAAAATTGGGTAACTCTCCGCGATTAGCATCCCTGCAGCACAAAGCTGGGGCCATTAGCACCTCATTTCCGTTCCTCTTCAATCCTGGGACCAAACTGGTGAATTTCACACAATTTGGCAAGGCATCTCGCCGGGCACTAAATTTTCGAAAACTAAAAAATTATCGCCTCAAATGGGGCGATACCGAATTTTGCCCCCCGCCCCCCCCAAAAGTCAAAATTACCCCTTCATTCATAACGCACACCTGAAACTTTAACTAAAAAAAGAAAGACCTGGATTTATATAGCGCCTTTCACGAACACTGGATGTCTCAAAGCGTTTTACAGCCAATTAAGTATTTTTGGATTGTAGTCACTGTTGTAATGTAGGAAACGCAGCAGCTAATTTGTGCACAGCAAGCTCCCGCAAACAGCAATGTGATAATGACCAGATAATCTGTTTTTGTTATGTTGATTGAGGGATAAATATTGGCCCAGAACACTGGGGTAATCTTCACTTGCTCTTCTTCGAAACAGTGCCATGAGATCTTTTACATCCACTACAGAGAGCACTCGATTTAATGTCTCATCCGAAGAAATCAAACTTTCAATCAAACACTGAAGGCAAGAACTTTGAAGTCGTGGGAATACGCAATGTCTAAAGACAGGAAAATTGGAAGCAAAAATTGGTTACAGTGTCCTAAAGCTGAATTCTTTCACCCCTGCTTTGTCGATGATTACCCTGTGATCTTGGACAACAACAGCACATGCACCTCTTGAGGGTACAGTAGTGTAGTGGTTATGTTACTGTAGCACTCCACTCCACTGCTTCAATTAAGAAATGTTTCAGATGCAAATTATATCTCATGGTGCCTTAATATGGTAAGATTGTGATACAATTCAACAATGTCAAATTGCAATGTAAGGTGACTTTGACTGCTCCCTGTCTACTGTTTACAATGCATCACATTAGCAGCCATTTGAACTGTAGCAGATGAAAAAAACAAAATGTCTGAGGTTCTTTCATGAACAATTTTCAGTGTTTTTTTTTCAATTTTCAATAACACCCAAACCTACCCTTTTCTCTCTCAAATGGCCATTGATGTGCAAAGTACCTCCATCACGTTCTGTTTTTATTTGGGATTCTCACCTTTGTGCTCTCGTTTCACCACAACACACGACGTCCGCCAACTGTCTCCCCAAAAAGTGCCTCAAAATCGATCGATTGTTCCCGAATTGACGCCACCCGGTTAGCAATGATTGCAAAGGCTTTTTTTTTGGGGGGGGGGGGTGCGGGTTGACGCTATAAGTAAGGAACACACTCTTTGTATTGCCCCTAACCATTGGCGGAACAACGGGAGCCCGGCTAAATATGGAGCCCGCGATCTCTCAGGCAGGCAGCAGTTTAACCTGGGAGACCGTGCGGGCGGGAAGCGCGCGCCTGTACATCGCTGGTGCACGTGGTCAGCATGCGCCTTGTGTTCTCCAAACCTCGCGCCCAAAGCTCCAAACACTTCCTGCACCCAGTCTCGTGAAATCCTTTCTTCCTCACCCTCACCCATTGCTCTGCAGCTGAGCAACTTCTGTTGTGAAGTAAAAGTGGGCATAACTTGGTGTTTTGTAGGACACTATAAATGGAAAATTTATATGCATTTTCAATGCATGACCTACATTATAGCAGTGATTGCACTTCAAAGGTACTTCATTGGTTGTAAAGCGCTTTAGGACCCCGCAAGGTTGCGAAAGGTGCTATATAGTTGCAAGTCTTTCTTAATGTAATTGTGCTCGTTGGTAAGAGGTTAAACTGAGAGGGCTAAAAATTCAGTAGAGTCTGGTTTAAGGCGGTGACACCGCCTGGTCGCTAATTTTAGTGTGGGCAACGTTTACCGCCTCCAATCAGGATATTCACTTTTAGCGTCGCAAGAGGGGAGTGGAGCTCTAAGGGAAGCATTCCACACCCCTTTTCGGGCGTTAACCCTGATTCCTAGGGCATTATCGCGGGAACGCTGCTGAAGTTCTGGTGCTAGGAAACCGGCAGCCTAGCGCCTAAAGGGGAGGTCAAACG
Source organism: Pristiophorus japonicus (assembly GCF_044704955.1). Lineage (NCBI taxonomy): Eukaryota > Metazoa > Chordata > Chondrichthyes > Pristiophoridae > Pristiophorus > Pristiophorus japonicus. The sequence goes on from NC_091992.1 coordinate 88,434,724, forward strand.
GACCATTCCTTTGTTTTATTGAGGGCAGATTTGAAATAACAACATTTATCTTGTTTCATGGGATATGTGAAACAATGTGTTTGAAGGCTGCGCTTCAGCAAGGAGGTGGTCACAGAGCTCTGCCACATCCTGCAACAAGACCTCGAGCCTCAGACCAGGGTAAGGATGGCTCTCTCAGAGGCACTTGACCTCCTGCTCCGACGTCACCATTGGAGGTTACTTAGGCGGAGACAAAGGCGGAGGCAATGGCAGAGAGAAATGCAGGGGAAATACAGGGAGCAAGACAAGGGGAAAGGCGGCCTAACATGGCTAGCAACAGGAGCCCTTACCCTCCCAAGGTATTCCGATAGCAGTTCTCTTACATCAATTTCAATGAGGAACAGTGTGTTTGAAGGCTGCACTTCAGCAAGGACATGGTCACAGAGCTCTGCCACATCCTGCAATGAGACCTCGAGCCTCAGACCAGGCTAAGGACGGCTATCTCAGTGGCAGTCAAGATCACCAATTTCTATGCCAATGGATCGTTTCAGTCATCCGTCACTCCATCCGCGAGGTCACAGATGCTATGTGCTGAAGGAGAAGGGTCTCTATTTCGTTCCCCATGACCAGAGAGAAGCAGCACAAGTGCACATATGGCTTCATCAGGAGAGCGAGTTTCCCCATGATGCATTATAGGCGGTCCCTCAAACGAGGATGACTTGCTTCCACATAAGTTCACAGATGTTTCAATGAAGGACCCGATATTCCAGTCCTGAACTCCAGTTGAAGGGGTGGTAGATGCTGTGCATGGATTTTTTAACATGTGGTGACCGATGCACATCAGCCAACACACGGGCTTGACAGAGCTAGGCCCTTATCCAGGGCACCATTGACTGTACCCACGTCACTTTGCGGGCACCCCGCTTAACAATCCTGAGGTATTTCGTGCAACTACACACACCAAATCTTCACCGTCAATGCCCGCTATCCTGGCAGCAACCACAATGCCTTCATCCTGCACCAGACCAATGTGCCAGCTCTCTTCCAGCCACCACATCAAGCTCACAGCTGGCTACTCGGAGTTAAGGGCTATCTGCTCTCCACCTGGCTCATGACACGCATCCGCAACCCAAATACTCCTGCCCAGCTCTCATACAATGAGAACCAAGAACATAATTGAGCAGACAATCGGAGTGCTCAAGCAACGGTTCTGCTGCCTTGGTCGCTTGGGAGGAGTTCACCAGTATTCGCCTGAGTGAGTGTCTCTATTCGTCACCATCTGCTGCATGCTGCACAAGCTGGCCATCATGAGGGCAGAGCCATTGCCACCAGGCATAGCCGTACCACCTCGAGAGGAGGAGGAGGAGGAGCAAGAGGAGGAGGAGGCCAAGGAGGACAACGAGAAGGAGCAGGAGCAGCAACACCAGCAGTCAGAGTACGCATAGCATCCAGCTGAGACTGCGTAAAAGCATTGTGAGACTCGATCCCAGCACTCATTGACTGCATGACAATAGTCAGACCATGCGTGGCATCAAGCTGAGAATACATGAGAGCAGTCTGGGACTTGATGCCAGCAGTCACTGACTGCATGACAGCACTAAGGAGTTGTATGGCACCCAGCTGAGAATGCATAACAGCAGTCTGAGCTTCCATGCCGCCAACCATTATCTGCATTAGAGGACCAAGACGTGTTGCTTCCATCTGTGCTGCAATGGAAGCTACCACATCGCCCATGACACATATGAGGTTTGGATCTGCACAGTCTCTCTGGGAGTCCACCATCATCTGCATACTGGCAATGACTGGGTTCCTTTTCTCCTTGTCCTAGCTGCAGCCTGCTAGGCCCTGGAGCATCACCCAGTGAAGACCCCTCTACTAAGCTAACCTCTAACGAACGCATAGCGCCAGTCTCTGAGCTTGTGCCTGCGGATGAGAGATGTAATGATACAGTGCTTGGCTCCTCCTCCTCCTCCTCTTCCTCTCCTTCCTGACTGTGCTGGGGGGAGCTGAAATACAGGTTGCACATCTGCTGACTGGTTATCTGAAAGCATAAATGGCACAAGACTCACGTTGAGGTGAGGGCAAGAGGGCAGGAATGGAACAAGTAAGGCACAGGAGGGCAGGAAAAAGAGTGGGAGAGCGATAGTGATAGGGGATTCAATTGTAAGGGGAATAGATGGGCGTTTCTGCGGCCGCAACCGAGACTCCAGGATGGTATGTTGCCTCCCTGGTGCAAGGGTCAAGGATGTCTCGGAGCGGGTGCAGGACATTCTAAAAAGGGAGGGAGAACAGCCAGTTGTCGTCGTGCACATTGGTACCAACGACATAGGTAAAAAAAGGGATGAGGTCCTACGAAACGAATTTAAGGAGCTAGGAGCTAAATTAAAAAGTAGGACCTCAAAAGTAGTAATCTCGGGATTGCTACCAGTGCCACATGCTAGTCAGAGTAGGAATCGCAGGATAGCGCAGTGGTGCAGCAGGGAGGGATTCAAATTCCTAGGGCATTGGAACCGGTTCTGGGGGAGGTGGGACCAGTACAAACCAGACGGTCTGCACCTGGGCAGGACCGGAACCAATGTCCTAGGGGGAGTGTTTGCTAGTGCTGTTGGGGAGGAGTTAAACTAATATGGCAGGGGGATGGGAACCAATGCTGGGAGATAGAGGGAAACAAAAAGGAGGCAAAAGCAAAAGACAGAAAGGAGATGAGGAAAAGTGGAGGGCAGAGAAACCCAAGGCAAAGAACAAAAAGGGCCACTGTACAGCAAAATTCTAAAAGGACAAAGGGTGTTAAAAAAACAAGCCTGAAGGCTTTGTGTCTTAATGCAAGGAGTATCCGTAATAAAGTGGATGAATTAACTGTGCAAATAGATGTTAACAAATATGATGTGATTGGGATTACAGAGACGTGGCTCCAGGATGATCAGGGCTGGGAACTCAACATCCAGGGGTATTCAACATTCAGGAAGGATAGAATAAAAGGAAAAGGAGGTGGGGTAGCATTGCTGGTTAAGGAGGAGATTAATGCAATAGTTAGGAAGGACATTAGCTTGGATGATGTGGAATCTATATGGGTAGAGCTGCAGAACAACAAAGGGCAAAAAACGTTAGTGGCAGCAGTTATAATGGGTGACTTTAATATGCACATAGATTGGGCTAACCAAACTGGAAGCAATACGGTGGAGGAGGATTTCCTGGAGTGCAAAAGGGATGGTTTTCTAGACCAATATGTCGAGGAACCAACTAGGGGGGAGGCCATCTTTGACTGGGTGTTGTGTAATGAGAGAGGATTAATTAGCAATCTCGTTGTGCGAGGCCCCTTGGGGAAGAGTGGCCACAATATGGTGGAATTCTGCATTAGGATGGAGAATGAAATAGTTAATTCAGAGACCATGGTCCAGAACTTAAAGAAGGGTAACTTTGAAGGTATGAGGCATGAATTGGCTTGGATAGATTGGCGAATGATACTTAAGGGGTTGACTGTGGATGGGCAATGGCAGACATTTAGAGACCGCATGGATGAACTACAACAATTGTACATTCCTGTCTGGCATAAAAATAAAAAAGGGAAGGTGGCTCAACCGTGGCTATCAAGGGAAATCAGGGATAGTATTAAAGCCAAGGAAGTGGCATACAAATTGGCCAGAAATAGCAACGAATCCGGGGACTGGGAGAAATTTAGAACTCAGCAGAGGAGGACAGAGGGTTTGATTAGGGCAGGGAAAATGGAGTACGAGAAGAAGCTTGCAGGGAACATTAAGATGAATTGCAAAAGTTTCTATAGATATGAAAAGAGAAAAAGGTTAGTAAAGACAAACGTAGGTCCCCTGCAGTCAGAGTCAGGGGAAGTCATAACGGGGAACAAAGAAATGGCGACCAATTGAACAAGTACTTTGGTTCGGTGTTCACTAAGGATGACACAAACAACCTTCCGGATATAAAAGGGGTCAGAGCGTCTAGTAAGGAGGAGGAACTGAGGGAAATCCTTATTAGTCGGGAAATTGTGTTGGGGAAATTGATGGGATTGAAGGCCGATAAATCCCCAGGGCCTGATGGACTGCATCCCAGAGTACTTAAGGAGGTGGCCTTGGAAATAGTGGATGCATTGACAGTCATTTTCCAACATTCCATTGACTCTGGATCAGTTCCTATCGAGTGGAGGGTAGCCAATGTAGCCCCACTTTTTAAAAAAGGAGGGCGAGCGAAAACAGGGAACTGAGGTCAGCCTGACCTCAGTAGTGGGTAAAATGATAGAATCAATTATTAAGGATGTCATAGCAGCGCATTTGGAAAGAGGTGACATGATAGGTCCAAGTCAGCATGGATTTGTGAAAGGGAAATCATGCTTGACAAATCTTCTGGAATTTTTTGAGGATGTTTCCAGTAGAGTGGACAAAGGAGAACCAGTTGATGCGGTATATTTGGACTTTCAGAAGGCTTTCGACAAGGTCCCACACAGGAGATTAATGTGCAAAGTTAAAGCACATGGGATTGGGGGTAGTGTGCTGACATGGATTGAGAACTGATTGTCAGACAGGAAGCAAAGAGTAGGAGTAAATGGGTACTTTTCAGAATGGCAGGCAGTGACTAGTGGGGTACCGCAAGGTTCTGTGCTGGGGCCCCAGCTGTTTACACTGTACATTAATGATTTAGACGAGGGGATTAAATGTAGTATCTCTAAATTTGCGGATGACACTAAGTTGGGTGGCAGTGTGAGCTGCGAGGAGGATGCTATGAGGCTGCAGAGTGACTTGGATAGGTTAGGTGAGTGGGCAAATGCATCGCAGAGGAAGTATAATGTGGATAAATGTGGGGTTATCCACTTTGGTGGTAAAAACAGAGAGACAGACTATTATCTGAATGGTGACAGATTAGGAAAAGGGGAGGTGCAACGAGACCTGGGTTTCATGGTACATCAGTCATTGAAGGTTGGCATGCAGGTACAGCAGGCGGTTAAGAAAGCAAATGGCATGTTGGCCTTCATAGCGAGGGGATTTGAATACAGGGGCAGGGAGGTGTTGCTACAGTTGTACAGGGCCTTGGTGTGGCCACACCTGGAGTATTGTGTACAGTTTTGGTCTCCTAACTTGAGGAAGGACATTCTTGCTATTGGGGGAGTGCAGCGAAGGTTCACCAGACTGATTCCCGAGATGGCGGGACTGACCTATCAAGAAAGATTGGATCAACTGGGCTTGTATTCACTGGAGTTCAGAAGAATGAGAGGGGACCTCATAGAAACGTTTAAAATTCTGATGGGTTCAGACAGGTTAGATGCAGGAAGAATGTTCCCAATGTTGGGGAAGTCCAGAACCAGGGGTCACAGTCTAAGTAAGCCATTTAGGACCGAGATGAGGAGAAACTTCTTCACCCAGAGAGTGGTGAACCTGTGGAATTCTCTACCACAGAAAGTTGTTGAGGCCAATTCACTAAATATATTCAAAAATGAGTTAGATGTAGTCCTTACTACTCGGGGGATCAAGGGGTATGGCGAGAAAGCAGGAATGGGGTACTGAAGTTGCATGTTCAGCCATGATCTCATTGAATGGCGGTGCAGGCTCGAAGGGCCGAATGGCCTACTCCTGCACCTATTTTCTATGTTTCTATGTTTCGATGTTTCTAAATAGTATGAGGAGCTGGATAGTGATAAAGCCTTCTGGGTTGACTGGGAAGTGGAATGAGAAAAGGAGGGCATAAACATACCGTTGTTGCCCCCAGCAGGGCCAACGTCTCTGCCAGCCACAGTGCCCAACACCTGCAGGTCAATGAGCCCCAGCACTAGTTCCTCAATATTGGTGAGCTCATGCAGTTCAGGTTCCCCCCTCCAGTTCTCTGCTGTTCCCTCCTGTCATGTGCCATCTTGGCCTTCAAAAAAAAGGATGTGTAAGAGTCCAGCTATGTCTGTGGAAGATATGCCTGCAGTGGTTGAATAGCTGTGAATAATAGCAAGGTGAGGATTTGAGTGTGAGTAGCTGCAGATGCTTGGTGGTTGAATGGTGGGGAAGTGTGGGTTGCGCAGTTTGCACAGCCAGAGGTTCAGAGGCTGGTATGTAGGAAGTTTGGAAGCATGTACTCACCTTGACCAGGCAACTGAGGTCATTGAATTTCTTGCGACACTGTGACAGAGAACAGTCTACCACAGTGCTGGCCGACACCTCTTCGGCCACTTCTCGCCACATGGCCCTGAAAACCTTCAAGATGGAAGGAACAGCGATTCCCTCCTTCTCTCCACTGTCCCTACCAATGTCTCCAATGCCACATTATTGAAGCACGTGGCCCTCTCCTTTGCACCAGGATTCGCAGCCGCCATTGCACAAAGGTTCTGAGTTGCTGAGAGGTCTGACTCAAGTCCAGCAGTGCTGAAGATGAGCAGCTGTAGCTTGAAATTACCTCCCCTTTAAGAATCGAATGAGCTTGAATCAAGGATTGAAGGCTGATTGCTGAATGCAAGTCAGCTGAAATTAGGAAGCGCTCGGGCAATAGCGCCCCTACAGGACCCCACTGAGGCCAGCAGCGCATCATTTACTACCCCACTTCCTTCCTGGGGTGAAAATGACCAATTTCACACAATTTTGCACCGCATTTTCCAGGCGGTAACTTTTCAAAAAGTTGAAAATTAGTGCCACAAGTGGGGCGCTATGGAATTTCACACCCACTCCTCCCACCCCACACACTGCCACCCCATCACCAAAGCAGCCAAATTGTCTCTTTTAACCAACAATGAAACACAAGGGTGCTATCTCTTGCAGAGTCCACCTCCTTTGACTCGCACCTTTTGTCACAGCGACCCTCAGGCATGCATGCAAGGGAGCATGTCTGTCATCTTTTTGATGTTTGCTATTCTTGAAATATTGGTGTGTTATTTATGGATATTTACTTTTATGAATGATTGTATTGTGACTCATTTTGTCTTAGATGTACAGTTTGTACATAAGAACATAAGAAATCGGAGCAGAAATAGGCCATTTAGCCCCTCAAGCCTGCTCCACCATGCAATAAGATCATGGCTGATCTGATCTTGCCTCAACTCCACTTCCCCGCCCATTCCCCATAATCCTTGACTCCCTCATTGTTCAAAAATCTCTCTATTTCCACCTTAAATATATTCAATGACCCAGCCTCCATTGCTCTCTGGGGCAGAGAATTCCAAAGATTCACAGCTCTCGGAGAGAAGAAATTCCTCCTCATTTCTGTTTTAAATGGGCCACCCCTTATTCTGAGACTATGCCCGCTAGTTCTAAGTTCCCCCACGAAGGGAAACATCCTCTCTGCATCTACCCTGTCAAGCCCCCTCAGAATCTTATACATTTCAATAAGATCACCTCTCAGTCTTCTAAACTCCAACGAGCAATCGGCCCATCCTGCTCAACCTTTCTTCATATGACAACCCCTTCATCTCAGGAATCAACCCCGTGAACCTTCTCTGAACTGCCTCCAATGCAGGTATATCCCTCCTCAAATGGCCACCAGGTATAGCCGTACCACCTCAGGACTTCCCTACTTACATACTCCATCCCTCTTGCAATAAAGACATTCTATTGGTCTTCATAATTACTTTCTGTACCTGTATGCTAACCTTTTGTGTTTTATGTACAACCCCCAGATCCTTCTGTACCACATTTTGTAATAAAAATAATTTAAATAATAATTTGCTTTTTTATTTTTCCTACCAAAGTTGATAACCTCAGTTTCCCACATTATACTTCATCGGCCAAATTTTTGCCCACTCACTTAACCTATCTATATCCCTTTGCAGATTCTTTGCATGCTCCACACAACTTGCGTTCCCACCTATTTTTGTATCATCAGCAAATTTGGATACATTACACTCGGTCCATTCATCCAAGTCATTAATATATTGTAAATAGTTGAGGCCCCAGTACTGATCCCTGTGGCACCCCACTAGTTAGTTTGCCAACCTGAAAATTACCCATTTATCCCAAAACTCTGTTTTCTGTTAGTCAGCCAATCCATGCTAATATATTAGCCCCCAACCCAGTGAGCTCTTACCTTGTACAGCAACCTTTTATGTAGCACCTAATTAAATGCTTTCTGGAAATCCAAATACATGACATCTACTGGTGCCCCTTTATCCACCCTGTTTGTTACATCCTCAAAGAACTCCAGCAAATTTGTCAAATATGATTTCCCTTTCATAAAACCATGCTGACTCTGCTTGACTGCTTAATGATTTTCTAAATGACCTGCTACAGCTTCTTTAATGATGGACTCCAGCAATTTCCCAATGACAGATGTTAGGCTAACTGTCTATAGTTTCCTGCTTTCTGTCTCTTTCCTTTCTTAAATAGTGGCATTACATTTGCGATTTTCCAGTCCGCTGGGACCTCTCCAGAATCCAGGGAATTTTGGTAGAATACAATCAATGCATCCACTATCTCTGCAGCCATTTCTTTTAAGACCCTAGGATGCAGGCCATCACGTCCAGGGGACTTGTCCACCTTTAGATCCATTAGCTTGCCTAGTACTTTTTCTCTAGTGATAATAATTGTCTTATGTTCTCCCCCACCCCCCGCCCCCATAGCCCCTTGATTATCAATTATTGCCATGCTTTCAGTGTTTTCTACCATGAAGACAGATACAAAATATTTGTTCAAAGTCTCTGCCATTTCCCTGTTTCCTATTATTAATTCCCCAGTCTCATCCTCTAAGGGACCAACATTTACTTTAGTTGCTCTTTCTTTTTATATGCTTGTAGAAACTCTTACTGTTTTTATATTTCTTGCTAGCTTACTCTAAAAGAATGATAGAGAAGATAGCTTATGAGTCGTCCTTTGCTGGTTTCTAAAAATTTCCCAATTCCCTGGCCTTCCACTATTCTTTGCACATTGTATGCCTTTGTTTTCAATTTGGTACCATCTTTTACTTCCTTATTTAGCCACAGATGGTTCATCCTTCTACGAGAGTTTTTGTTTCTCACTGGAATATATATTTGCTGAGAGTTATGAAATATCTTCTTAAATGTTTGCCACTGCTTTTCTACAGTCTTAACCTTTAAGCTATTTCCCAGTCCACTTTAAAGTGTTTAAATGTTTTTATTATCAACCATTTTAACATTACAACTGTTTACAAAGTAGCAAATAGCTAGTTAACAATTTGTATTTAAAGTCTTGCTATAAGAACCTCAAATATCTTTTTTTCTGCTATATAATCGGAAGTCACATTTACATTTTTACACTGTTTTTACTGTTTACTTTTTTATCAGCAATTTAACATTACAACTGTTTACAAAGTAGCAAATAGCTAGTTAACAGTCTTGCTCTAACAACCTCAAATAACCACCTCAAAAGTCTTGCAATAAGTATTTGCTGCTACAATAAAAGTTCAGTTTGATTTTAAATCTTGTCTGTCCTTTTGTGTGTCTTCCTTGGGAAATGAGAGGGAGGAGACATCTTGACACTCTCATCACTGTTGAAATGTATTAGACACCAGCTGCTCTCTAGCCACTCTGACTTTTGCAGCAGTTGCTTCCTTGGGTGCCCCACGAAGCCTGGGCATAACCACATCCATGTTGGTATCCTCCATGGCGTCTAGTTCCACAGGGTTCTCGTCTGCCGGGTTAAGGGTCAGTCCTTCCTGCAGAGCAAAGTTGTGCAAAGCATAACAGGCCACTATAATCCTCGACATTTTCACAGGTGAGTTCTGCAAAGTCCCCCTCTGACCTGTCCAGGCACCGGAAGCATGATTTCAGCACCCTAATTGTCCTCTCCACCACTTGGTGTGTGGATACATGTGCACAGTTGTAGCTCTCCTGTGCTTCATTATTGGTTATGTGCTATGTTGTCATCACACAGATTCAGCGGGTAGCCCTTGTCGCCTATTATCCATCTAGATCCAACGCAGTGTACTGTGGGCATCATGTAAGTTTGAATGCCGGAGGACAAAGGCATAATGAGCACTTCCCCAGTGATTTTCAGGATCTGCAGTTGAGCATCATAGACAATCATTATGTTTAAGGAATAAAACCCTTCCCTGTTCATAAATCTAACAGGTGTATTACTTGGTACCTTCAATACGATAAGGGTTCCAATGACGGCCTCAATCAGTTTGGGAAGCCATCAATCCTATAGAATGTGAGGGAGCACTCCCTTTGCTGCCCTGGGGACAGATCGGTGAAGTCAGAAGCCCTACAGAATATGGCATCTGTGACCTGGTGAATGCAGGCTCTTGCAGCGCTCTGGGTGATGTTGGAAATGTCACGGGTGCCTGACTGAAATGCCCCACATGCATAGAAGTTCAGTGCTGTGGTTATCTTCATGGCCACTGACTAGGCAATGTGGGTCTTAGAACATGGCTGAAGGTCCTCCTTTAAAATATCACAGCCGATTGCCTCTTTACTGAAGTGTAGTCTCTTTACACACAACTCCTCTGACATCATCTCAAAAGACAGCCTCTCCCTACATTCTTTGGGGTGGGTAAAAGTTCCTCCTTATCCTGTTCTTTGTTGTTCCCTCCTGTGTCTGATTCTCCGTACCAACAAAGTGTACAAGATTAAGCCAAAGAGTTCAAAAGGCATGTTACTCCTTTTCAAGGTTTCCTCTTTAAATAGTTGTAGTAAATATGGAGAAAAAAATGGAAAAAGTTGTAAAAGTCAAATGAATGGCAACCAAAATTTATTACAAAGTCATATGGGTGTGAACATTTTATAACCATATAAATGTTATCAATATTTTTAAAATTCATATATTTCTGGTACAATTATTTTTAAAAGTCATATAAATGTGAACAAAATATTTTATAAACAGTCATTCAAGTTTTTAAAAAGTGAAATAGAATTGAGTAAACGCAAACCTCTTTCTTGGAGCCCTTCCTGGTAGGTAAAATGCCTGCAAGAGTTTCAAAACCTTCCTTCCAGTCCCCTAATTAAATATCTGGGACATGCAAACAGAATCCCTGCGCCTGCTTGCACAAGACTTAAAAATTCAAAATAATATTAGTTCATAGTAAGTGGGCAATTAGCCCAAATCTTCACCAGCACGTTGGTTTCAATGAAGAGCTGAACAATGAAGCAAAGCCTCTGGGCAATCGTAAATTGACAGACCACAACTGCGGATTTCCACATGTGCCTGCACATGCGCCACATCCCGAACTTGTTGTCAGCTTCAAAGGCAGAATGATGGCAAATTTAAGGCCAATATATATACAGCAAGATAATAGAGGTAAAAGCATTGGCACTATGCAAGATACAATTAGATGCCATAAATTAAAAGCACTTAAAATGGCTGTTTTTCATCCGTGACCACACATATGCTCTTGTTATTGTGGTGGTCATCCTATAGCCTCAACAGTGCATTAGACACCATCACCTTAACTTCAGAAACTTTCTTATACATTAAGGCAGTAAAGAAAATGCCCATTCGGCTCTTTGGTGAAAATTAATTGTGAGTAGGGGAAATGTGGAGAGCTGCTATGCTAAGCTGTGAGTGTATGCATGTGTGTTTAGCTTTCCTCTGTCCAGGGAAATTCCTAGATAAATGTTTTTTAAAAGATGGAGCGGGCAACTTTCACCAAATACTTTAGGCGTTAAAGAGGTAACGTCATGGTCAAGCTACGGTCTTAAGCTGAAACACCAGTTTAACCCGTGTTTAGGGCAAGACACCATTTTGGTAAAGGAGTTGAAGCCATATAAGGAACGGCCACCCGGAGGCTTGTTAAACAGCAGTGCTCATTAAAGAGGCTGCAAGGCATTTTGGTGGCTAATGCTTGTCCTAATGCCCTCTCCTATCAGCGACCAGCTGCTTGGGAGTAAACATGGTGCTGATGTAGATTCCAAGTGCTACTTAAAGGAATACTCACAATTTCATATTCACGGTGCTGGAGCTGTGAAGAGGACCTCTGAAACATGTCGGGAGACTTTCTGGACACTTTGTCATGACTTCATCGACACTCAAGCAACATATATTCCGGAAATTCTCTGAGGACTTCCCGTAAAAAGAGTGAGTGCGGTGCTTCTCCACTTGGAGAAAGGGAATGCTTGGTAATGGAAATCTTGCTCGGGTTCCCCCTAAGTCTAGACAAGGAATGGGAGCACATGGTGAGGCCGGGCAGAGCAGTACCCACAGGAGAGCGAGGTGGTGTCCTTGCCCCCTGCAGGTATATGACATCCCTCCTCCTCTGGACCTCATCCACCAGTACCTTCAATGCTGCATCCATGAACCTGTGCACCCTCTCTCTCCGTCCCCGAGCCATCCTGCAACGTGCAGCAGTATGCCAGCCAGTGCACTCCACACATTCAGTGGAAGTGGGTGCAAGGAGCCCACATATACTGCTGTATGAAAATTGCTTCTAATCAGCACTGCAGGTGTCTGTTTAGCACCTCCAGGCACGTTCAAATTATGGTAATCAGCATGGCCAAATTGAGTGCTAAATTGGGACTTTCAAACAGGCTCGTCTTATTAGCACTGCACCCATTTAGGGCCTGCTTTCACCCTAGGTCAAAAAAAACCCCAGATGGTTTAAAAGGGTGTTAAATGGAAAAAAGCTACCCAGATTCTGAAAGCTTCAGCAACTATTTATTCACTCTGTATTTAATTACTTAACTTATATTGTTGAGTTAAATATTTCTTTCATAGGAAGAGAGAAGTTCATTGCAGAAATGCCTCTAAGGATTCCAATAGATGGGCACTATTAGCTTTGATAAATAATTTATTACAATATTTATGTGCCTGCATTTGGTGCATAAAAAGGGTTCATTATTGAGCGGATCAAATGTTATAGCCTCAGATACATTCCATTTTATCTTGGATTCTGGTAGCCTGCCAAACATGTTCACTTGGACGAGCAGATATGGGATGCTTTAAGCCATTTAGTGCAGAAAAAGGATAATTTCATCTTCAGACATATGATCACCAACATCAAACCAAAATCCTTCAATTCTTTCTAATTCATTCAGTAAAAGCTGCTAGCAGTTCTAATGCGTGATGAATACAAGCAATGACCATTGGCCATGTCATTGGGGTCTGCCATAGCTATTAATTTAGGAACAATTGGAAATCCAGTTTGAAATCCCTGAAAAATGAGAAGACTATTCATTCTACTTTACCAAAGACAGCAGCCATCTAGGAATTAGATTTTGTTTCCATCTACATTTGTCTCAAAGACAACATTGAATATATTTAAATGGTAATTGCTCCTTTGCCTGAACAGTCTTTACTGGTGTATGCCTCAATTTGTAGTACCCTCTATAATGCAACGCCTTAGCGCCATCATCTGGAAGTATGGGTTCAGCCTCCATATGTATGCTGATAATAGATTTATTTTTCTGCATCCTTTCTTGATTCCAAGGCTATTTCTCAACTCAACTGACATTAAGTCTTGAATGGTTGAAAATCCCCCAACTATAGGCAAAACTGAAACTTATTTTTGGCTTCTGTCAGTTCCTTTGTGTCTTGCCTCTTAACCCGAATTCCATTTCAGGCTAAGTCGAATAGTTCGGCAGCTTGATGTATTGGTTGATCTGGGGATTGTTTTTCTTCCCACATCCAAAGCTTCTCCTTTTACCTTGGAAACATTAATTGCCTCCAGTCTGACCACCCTCACTATTGCCGAAACTCTAATCTATGCATTTACAATCTCATTTACAATCAAGTTGTTATGATCTGGAATGCATTGCCTGAAAAGATGATGGAAGCAGATTCAACAGTAATTTTCAAAAGGAAATTAGATATATACATGAAAAGGAAAATTTGCAGGGTCATAGGGAAAGAGCAAGGGAGTGGGACTAATTGGATAGCTTTTTTAAAGACCTGACACAGGGACGATATGTCAAATGGCCTCCTTCTGTACTGTATGATTCGATGTATACAACTAACTTAAGAAATCATGTTTGATTATGCACATAATACTGTCATTACCTTAAGACAATCTGATCATGATAAATATTAGGTCTATATTCATTTTCTAGGCTTACACTCAAGGAGTGGTCACTTGGGGAAGGTTGTGGAGAGCAAGATAGGCGAGGGCATCACTAAGAGGCCATATCCTAGCTGAGAGGATCATAGGTTCTTACAATTTTAGCAGGAAGAATGTCATTTAGCCCACTGCAACTGTGCTGGTGAAGGTGAGCGGCACTGGTTGCTGTCTACTCTTCCAACCCTCACTAGATAATTATAGCAACCTTCCCACTGCATGGCTGAAAGCAGTTAACTCAGCATCTAACGTGCCAATCTCCTTATCTATCTAGCTCAGCTATTCACTGGATAAATAATGGAGTTATCAAGCGAGCTTATTTATATAGCTCAGCAACAGTAATGATTATTGTATTTGCGAATAAAAGATTAAAAGTAAAATGAGAACAAAATAATTGGCTTACATATCATTTTAACTTTTAATATACTTCTGATTATATAAAAGACTTGCATTTGCATAGCACCTTTCACAACCATCGGATATCTCAAAGTGCTTTACAGCTAATGAAATACTTTTGGAGTGTAGTCACTCTTGTAAAGGCAGACTTATCTTTGTTTTTTTTCTACATTTTTATCATTACTAAAGAAATTAAGACATGACCAATCTCAAGAAGTTGATGCTTTCTTTATTACTAACACATAACTTACAAGTCTAACATAATATACAAAAATAAGTTACAAAGAAATGCACATTCTGTGAATTTCTTCTGTGAACTCTTCAAGCTTGCAATTACTCTTCAGCTTGCACTACCTTCTGTAAAACAAACTTTTTTTTTAATTTAAGAAACAAAATCCAGTTAATAAACTATATTAAAAATGTTTGTATTCTTGTATGGATATTACTTCAATTTCTGGAAAAGCACTATTTACAACTGCGGGTGTATTTACAGTACAAAACAATTTCTGCTGCACAGTAATGCTAAATTAGCAGTATAAATTCAGTGTCAGAGGCCAACCTGATACCAGAGTGAGACTCCCTAAAAGAGGTAGACTCACACAACTTCAGTTTGAAACCACATAGTTTAAATCTAGTGCATTGTCAAATCTTGTTTACAAAATGCTCAAAATCCCACTTAAATGTTTATGGAGTGGGGATTTTGCCCTACCCACTTTCTAAACTTTTAAATTTTGAACTTTTAGATGAAAAGGCTCTGCCCTTGCCAGTGTCCAGGCATGCCAACAGTTCGCCCCTGGACAATACTGTTACAGTTACAGTCAGGCAGAAGCCAGGCAATTTAAATGCAGTTCTGCCTAGCTGGAACCTAAGCTGAAGCTACCAGCTGATTAATATCCACAATTAGGATCAATTGATCTGCATCAGAATTGTGGGCTTCAGATTACCTTGTGTGACAATATAGGTAACCACATTTAAAACAACACGTTTACCTTGATATCACGGCTTTTAGCCCGGAGTTTGTTGACCTGGGATTCCGCGATGTCAGCGCGTTCCTCAGCCTCCTCAAGTTCGTGTTGTACCTTTCTGAACTTGGATAGATGAACGTTAGCCTGTTCCTCCTGGAATTATGTGAAAAACAGTGAAGATTATGCATAAATATTCAAATGCAACATTAAATTCTTGAAATGGACACTGCACTGAAACGTTTCCAGCGGACATAACTGAACATCAAATTATTTCAAATAAATACCATCACTTACAGACTCCTCGGATTGCCTTTTGTAGGCTTTAACCTTCAGTTGTAATTTGTCAACCAAATCCTGCAGTCTCAGGAGATTCTTCCTATCTTCATCAGACTGTTAAAAATAGAAGAAAAGAACACGTAACTCTAGTCCGTATCTAGTACCTTGTAAGCAAAAATACAAAATGTCAACAATTGATGATACCTTTTTACTGTACTGTATTTAAAATGTCATTTGAAATTTGAATTCCATACCTGATAGGAAAGCTCCTTGACCCGTCTTTCAAATTTGCGAGCACCTTTGACAGCATCTGCACTACGCTTCTGCTCAGCTTCAAATTCACTTTCCAGTTCACGTACCTAAGGTAGGAGAATATAAACAGTCATATTTTCAAGCAAAGTCAATGCTGCTAATTTTTGTATTTCTATTTAGGCAAGTGATTCATGGTTCAGTATTATCACATACCCGGGCTTCCAGTTTCTGGATCTGTTTCTTTCCTCCTTTCAGGGCCAGCTGCTCAGCCTCATCCAGACGGTGTTGCAGGTCCTTCACCGTTTGATCAAGGTTTTTCTTCATTCTCTCAAGATGGGCACTTGTATCCTGCTCCTTCTTCAACTCTTCTGCCATCATAGCAGCCTTATCATAATTAAGCGTGATATATTCAATTATATAAATTGGTAAGCAATAGCTAAGTGTTATTGGCAACTTTGAATATAAAACTTACATCTGTGATTGACTTCTTTGCCTTCTCGTCAGCATTCCGTGCCTCCTGAATGGCATCCTCGACTTCAGACTGAAGGTGGGAGATATCAGATTCAAGCTTCTTTTTGGTATTGATGAGATTGGTATTCTATTAAAAATGAAACAATGATTCTCGGTTATATGAGCAAAGTATCAATCATTTATTGGGGCATAACACTTCTGGACGACGTTGTTCAAATCTGCCAGCAGCAAATTACCTGAGAATGAAGAAGTTGCACACGTTCACTGGCATCGATAAGTTCTTGTTCAGCCAGCTTGCGAGCTCTTTCTGTCTGTTCCAGAGATGCTCTCAGTTCTTCTATTTCAGCCTGCTGGAGGTTGCTTCTGCGTTCAGACATAGCCAGTTGCTCTTTCAGGTCTTCATTGCTCCTCAAAATTTCATCTATCTGTATCTGTGCATCCTTAAGAGTGTAAAGAGAGTTTTTTGTTAAATTGCAATTGCTTCCACCTTGTGAGACCACTAGTTAATTCTTCAAATAATGATTTAACACCTATGGAGGACATTTAATAAAATTTTAATATTTATTTCAAGTATATGAAGGAATATAGCGGACAACTACATTATGTTGCCCATACCTTAAGTTGAGCCTGTATGTTCCTGAGATGCTTCAGGGCTTCTGTAGCCTGGCGGTTTGCATGACTCAATTGAATCTCCATTTCGTTCAGATCGCCTTCCATTTTCTTTTTGAGTCTCAGAGCATCATTCCGACTTCTGACCTCTGCCTCCAAAGAAGTCTGCAGAGTGTCCACAATTCTCTGATTGTTCCTCTTAATTTGTTCAATTTCTTCATCTTTCTCAGCAATTTTTCTGTCAATTTCTGATTTTATTTGATTTAATTCGAGCTGGATACGAAGAAACTTGCTTTCTTCATGTTCAAGGGTTGCCTATATTGGGAAAAAAAATATGCTTTTGTTTTAAGCAAAAGTCTTGGATGCTGTGTGTTTAACTCACTTTCAAAATTGTTAGAAACGGTATAATCATAACCATTATTTTAACGTACCTCTGCTTCTTCTAAAGCACTCTGGATTTCACTCTTTTCTGCCTCAGCTAGTTTCTTAGCCTTTTCCAATTCATGCAGTGCCTTACCACTTTCTCCAAGTTGTTCAGTCAAATCGGAGATCTCCTCTGTTTAAAGATACATTCGACAGTGAAGCCACTTTTGCTACAAAAACAACAATTTGCATTTTATAGTGCCCTTAAGGTAGTAAAATGTTCTAAGTACCTTCATAGGAACATTTGTCACACAAACTTTGACACCCAGCCATATAAGGAGATATCAGGACAAATGATGAGAAGCTTGCTCAAAAAGGTACGTTTTAAGCAGTGTCTTAAAGGAGAGGGGACAGAGGTTTAGGGGTGGAATTACAGAGCTTAGGGCCTAGGCAGCTGGAGGCGCAGCGGCCACCAATGGTGAAATGATTAAAATCAGGGATACGCAAGAGGCCAGAGCACACAAAACTAAAAGAATGCTATAAGTTTGAAAAATAACACACGTTGAAGATTCTTGTTCTCTCGTTTAAGTGTTTCAAGTTGGTCCAATGATTCCTCATAAGCATTCTTCATTTTGAAGAGTTCAGTACTTAAAGAACGAGATTCCTTCTGAGATGCCTCCAATTCAGACTGGCATTCCTCATACTTCTGCTTCCAGTCTGCCAGAATCTGTCAGCACACAAGAGCCAAAAGGCTGTCATTGATCCAGGGGTGAAAAGAATCATTTTTTTAACACTCCTACTCGGATTTAGAGATCTGATTTATACCTTATCAAAGTTCTTCTGTTTCTTATCAAGAATGGCTGCAGCAGCATTAGCTCTCTCAACATCGATCATTAGATCTTCAACTTCATTTTGCAATCTCTGTTTGGTCTTTTCCAGTGAGGCACATTTGGAATTCACTGCCTCGATTTGATCCTCAGCCTCTTGGAGTCGCTGGGCAAGTTTTTTCCTGGAAAATAATAATACAAAAGTATGCAAATTTGAAATATGGCAAAATTGTGGAGAAATAATGGATAAATACATGTAATCAAAAAACAAAAGCACTGGCTTTCATTTCCAGTGGAATAGTAATTGAAAAGCAGAGCGATGATAAACTTGTATAGAACCTTGATTAGGCCACACTTGAGTACTGTGCAAAGTTCTAGTCTCCATATTATTAAACTATTTAGAGGCACTGGAGAAGATGGAAAAAAGATTTACAAGGGTAATACCAGAACTGAGAGGTTATAACTATCAGGAAAGATTAAGCAGGCTGGAGCTCTTTTCTCTAGAAATAAGGCCAAGGACAGACCTAATAGAGGTCTTTAAAATTATGAAGACGTTTGATAGGCTAGACGTAGATAAGATGTTTTCACGTGGGAAGTCCATAAGGAGCCATAAATATAAGATAACCAACAATAAATCTAATAGGAAAATCAGGAGAACCTTCTTTAGCCAGTGAGTACTTAGAATGTGGAGCTCACTACCACTGGGAGTAGTTGAGGCAAATGACATAGAAGCTAGATAAATACTTGAGGGAGAAAGGAATTGAAGGAGATGCAGATAGGGTTAGATAAGATAGGGTGGTAGGAGTCTCGAGTGGAACACAAAAACACCAGCATAGATCAGTTGGGCTGAATAGACTGCTTTTGTATTGTAAATTCTATGTGAAGAAATGAATGTGGCGATCAGAACGCACTTAGCATCTTCCAATTCCTCTGTACGCTGGATTGCATCAGTTTCGTATTTCGTTCGCCACTGAGCAACTTCACTGTTGGCCTTGGACATGCCACGCTGGAGCTCAGTCTTTGCCTCCTGTTCCTCTTCATATTGCTCACGGAGCAAATCACAGTCATGGCGGGAAGATTGAAGAGCATGTGCCAAGGCATTCTTAGCCTTTAAACAAGATACAGATAAGAGAAAATGATGTGTAAATATTAAAATGATCTTAGAATTTACAAATGGTATTTAAGAATTACCATAACTCGAACTGGAAAATGAATGCAGTGCAATCCATCCAACGTAATATATTAACACTAATGCAAAAGTCAATGTAGTCAGATAATGCACACTGCATTACTATGCATCCCTATTTTTATCAAGATTCTTGCTTGTTAATCAGCTGAACAGAACAATATAGGCCAAAGCTTTCTGCACAAAACCTGGGACATTTTTAAGCAGTTCACTACTTCAGTTCGTGAGCATCACACTCAGATTGCCTGCAAAGGTAAATACCTTCATTTCTTCTTCCAGTTGTCTCTTTAACTCTTCAGTCTGTTGAGTGAATGCTTGCTTTCCTCTTGTTAGTTGAGAAATCAGTGAATCCTTCTCTTCCAGTTGGCGTGCAAATTCACCTAGAAATAAATTAAGGATTGACTGCAACTTAGATTTTAAAAACGTGGCACAAAAGCCAACATGAAACTGTTAGAAATTCTAATGTCATGCCAACTATTACCATTTTCAGTTTGCAGACGAGCTTTCTGGGTTGACAGATCATTAACCATGCGTATGTGCTCATCATTCTTCGACCTAGTTTCACTAAGTTGGTCCTCTAGGGCACGACAAAGCTTCTCAAAATTAGCCTTTAAGGAAACAGTCATGACAGGTTAACTTATTAAAGTAAAGAACTTGATAATTTCTTAATGCAACCAACATTAAAAAGGTTTTCAGAACTTGCCTTAGATTTAGATACAGATTCCATGTTACTGGCGACGTCATCAATTTCCATCTTCAACTCACTCTTCTCCTTCTCTAGTTTCTGTTTCACACGTTGCAGGTTATCGATTTGTTCCCCAAGTTCTGCAACACTATCAGCCTGCTTCTTACGAAGAGCAGCAGCTGTGGCTTCATGCTGCAGGGTAGATTCTTCCAGATCGCGGCGCATTTTCTGAAATTCTGTTTCACGTTTCTTGTTCATTTCAATCTGTACTGCAGTTGCACCTCCAGCTTCTTCTAGTCGCTCACTGATCTCTTCAAGTTCCCGAGCAAGATCAGCTCTCTGTTTCTCAGCCTTAGCACGAGAGGCACGTTCAGCTTCAATTTCTTCCTCAAGCTCCTCAATGCGAGCCTAAAATATATATTTACATACCTTTACCTTTGCAATCTGCATTATGTAATTGTGCATGACACATACATTGCTCAAAATCCTCTAAACTTTGTTTTTATATTGTGACTTGCCTGAAGCTCTTTGATTTTCTTTTGCAGCTGAATGCCAAGGACCTGCTCATCCTCAATCTTGCTTAAAAGGTGGCTAATTTCAAACTCCTTTCTGAAATACAAATAGATTCATTTAAATAAATGCGGGCAGAAAAATGATACAGTGCAGCAGTTCAAAGCAACAATATTAATTATTCTCACTTTTTCAGCTTCTCGTCGATTTGCTGCTTGTCGTTTTCCAAATCCATTATTGATTCTTGAGATAGTTTCAGATCACCTTCAAGTTTTCTCTTGGCCCTTTCAAGATCCATGCGAAGCTTCTTCTCTTGTTCCAGAGACCCTTCAAGCTGATATGCATAGATTAAAAGCAAGTGCACATATTCAAAGTGAGTTCAGGAAGAAAGTTTTAGGATAGAATGATATTTCATTTTAATGGACACTTACATCATCAACTTGCTGTTCCAGCTTTGCCTTGGCTTTGGTCAATGTGTTGACTTTGTCTTCCTCAGCCTGTAAATCATCCAAAGTCTGCTGGTGGGCCTCTTGTAGGGCTTTCTTTTCCTTGGTTAACTTGATAATGCTTTCATCAAGGCTGGCCATTTCTTCCGTAAGATTCTTGACCTGTTTGCACAAAAGAATATGTAAAATTCACATTTACGCTGTGTAGCATTACTCAGATGAGTGAATTATTTTTTCACAGGAGCAGGAAAATGCCTTATGCATTTTGCCATTTTATAAAAATGTCATTATTATCACTATATATTCTGAAACATTAAAATAATATGGCACTAAGTGTTATTGCATGATCAGTTTACTTGCCTGTGGGATCTGCAAATAATTATTTTAAATCTATGCCTGATGATACCTTGTTTTCTGTAGCATGTTTCTCCTTTTCAACTTTGGCTAATGTGAGCTCCAGGTCATCAATATCTTTCTTCAGTTCTGAGCACTCATCTTCCAATTTTCTCTTTTTGGCCGTGAGCTCAGCATTTGTTTCTTCTTCATCCTCTAGCCTTTCATTTGATTCTTTAAGTTTAGCCTCGAGCTGAATTTTGTTTTTAATGAGCCCCTCGCATCTTTCTTCAGCATCTGCCAGAGTTTCGCTTTCCTGACAGACAAAATATGCATTCTTACTGCGTTTCAAAAACAAGAATAAATGTAAAAGAATCCTGATAAATGTAAATTTCACCGTACCAAAACTGAAGCAAAATGTCACTAATTTATGAAAGACCTTGAAATAGGAATAATGTTTCAGATAAAGTTAATTATGCCAATGATTTATGGCATAATTATTCTCTGATTTCCAATCCTTATTATTGGATTATTTGGAGCATTTTTTATTGACTCATCATAACCAGTGATATTAAAGTAAAATTATGGACCAATACCTAAGCTTCACCTCTGAGGTTTAAGTTCCATACCACCCAGACTATTGGAATGAAATGACCTTCATGCTACCATCTTTATGGGTTCTATGTGAAATGTGTTTGGCAGTTTCAACCATTCCTATTGGCCACAAGTCTCAGCAAATAAATAACCATAATTTGGCATAAACTGGCAACTTCTTTCAAAGAAGTTATAAGGATGGCTGGTGTGAGAAGTGAAACATACTTCTCAAGTTAGCTTCAAGGCAAATGGTTGGAGCAGAGTAAAAGGGATTATTCATTGATGCTTGCAATGTGTGTCAATAATGGGCAAAATTATTTGATATCCTTCTTAATGAGCGCAAAGTTTCAATGAAAAACAGTGGAGGTTTAATTGCTCGTTAAATTCAACAAGTAAAGGTGAACTCTTTAACTAACAGTGTCTGCGCTGAATTATTTTATCAAACAACCCGTTCCATGACTTATATAAAAGTATGTGCAATAATTTATCTAACAAAGCATACCGACTGTACTTGAATAAGCAGGTCATTCTTTTCCTGTACCAGAGTCACCATTTTCTCCTCCAATTCCTTCCTTCGTGCTTCAGATTTGGCTAGCAACTCCTTAGTTTTTTCAAACTCCTCTTTCATATTCTGCATTTCCTTTTCAGATTCGGCGCTCTTTAGAAGAGGTTTGATCTTGAAGAACAGTTTCATCCATGGCCAATGCTTGACGTTCATGAATGAACGGAAATTGTACTGCAGGGTAAAGACGGCCTCCCTGGAGGAAACAGTTGCAAAGAGAATTGTACAAACAATATCAACACATACCTTTCTTCATTTTCTATTGCTTAAAACGAAGCATACTAGGGTATATGCAAGTTCATTTTACCTTCTCTCCATCATCATCTTGAATTCAACTCTCATGAGAAATCCGCGGCAGACGGCTTGTGTGCGGGTAACAAGTTCTGCCAACTTGTCGTCTCTCAACTCCTCAAGATAACCCAGCAGACCAGCTTTGAAAAACACCTTTAATGGAATTAATAGCTTCAGATGGTAACAAAGTCTCATCGCCGCACTATAAAATGACAGACATAATTATAAAATAGCATCTTACCTTAGTATGACCAAACTTATACTGGGTACGATCAAGTTCGATGGAAGCCAAGAGTTTTTCAGATGCCTTCCTGCTGTCGATGAACTGTCCTTCAGGAATTGCACTTGCATTCAGAATCCTGTATCTGTTCAGTTTAATGTTTGAGAAATTTTTTAAAAAGTAAAACTTTATGCTAATTTTCATTCAAGTATAGTCCATTTACATAACTCCTTACCTTTGCTTAAAGTCACCATATAGAATCCTGCTTGGAAATCCCTTTCTACAGATTCTAATTCCTTCAAGCACACCATTGCATCTGAGCTGGTGCATGACTAGGTGATTATCCATGGTACCTAGGATATGAAATGAATGATGAAGAATAATTCACACATTTTATTTTTTGTTTTGTTTTAGTTCTAAAAAATCAAATTGATTGGATATTCATTAATGAGTAAAAAACGATCCGGGAAAATGAAAGGAAATGCTGAATTTTATTATAAAATGTGTTTTACTTGAATTACCTGGAGTCTTTGTCTCATTGGGAATTAAACAACGCACGAAATGTGGATGAGTGCTCCTCAAGTTAGTCATCAGTTTGTTCAGATTTTCCTGTAGAAGACAACATATCTTAATTATTTTACTAGCATTTCCATGACGCGGATACAATGTTGTTATAAATTTGTAATGCCATTCTAATCAATGGTTAATCAGTCTGAGCTTGAATCTTTTTTTTGATTGTAATGAACACTGTACCCAGCCTGGGAAAGTTATAGAAGGTTCCCAAGAGTGAAGCTCCATTCTACTTTTCAATTACAGTTGCAAAACACTGAGAATCTGTGTACGTTTTCACCCATAACTAAAACTTGCAGTCCTGATATATTAAAAAAACATACCCTAAACAGAGCAGACACAGTCTGGAAAGATGAACCCTTCTTTTTGCCTCCCTTCTTGCCAGCAGTTTCAGCTGCAAAGAATATTTTCAGCAATTAGTAATTGAAAAATGGACAAATACTAGCGGTTTGTCAAAATATTTTCTAAATTAATAAAATGGTTATGAGTAGATCAAACCATACCTTCCGCGCTATGACCACTGTAAAGTGTTTGCAAGAGTTTCAGGGAAGCCTTCTGGTAGAGCCCAATAACAGTTTCATTCAGTGGGTCCTTATTCTTGTCCAGCCAACCAGTGATATTATAATCCACAATGCCAGCATAGTGGATCAAGGCAAAGTGAGCCTCAGCCTTTCCCTTGACAGGCTTAGGTTTCTGGAAGTTGCTTGTCTTTCCAAGATGTTGGTCATATAATTTATTCTTGAAAGTAGTATCTGAAGCCTTGGGAAACATGCACTCCTCTTCCAGAATGGAGAAGATCCCCAAGGGCTATTAATTAAAATATGCATTTATTGGAGGAAAGTGTATCGGACTTTCATTCAATTATAAACATATATGACAGTTACAAACATATTATGTGCCCATTCTTAGCATAAATTCTTATATATAACACATTTTGATTCCTTACTTTTTCAATGAGTTCAATGCAAGCAGCCAGATCCATACCAAAGTCAATGAATTCCCATTCAATTCCTTCCTTCTTGTACTCTTCTTGTTCCAGAACGAACATGTGGTGGTTGAAGAATTGCTGCAGTTTCTCGTTAGTGAAGTTGATACATAACTGTTCCAAGCTGTTGTACTGAATATATAGAGCAATTTAAAGTGTCATTTAATCATTGGATCATTGGATTGTTCATGTTGTTAAACTAAATTTATAGAGAAGGTAAACACCATCTGTATCTACATTATTTTTTTTATATCTGTGAGTAAGTCCTGTCCATTTTTCCCATTTCAAATTCATATATCCACACTTAAATGGAAATTGGCCACGTAAGTTTAACACTCTGAAATGACACTCTGCCCCAGTAGAGGTGCTGCAGTGCCACCACTGGTAAGATGGTGCAATTATTGGGCTTGAGGTTCCATTATAATTGTGAACAGACACATTTATAATGGATATATAAATAACAACAGAATGCAGACTGAATTACATGTGGGCAGCAGGTCCAATTATTCCTTGCCATCTAACCTTGCTTTATCTGAAGTCTGCTCTTGGTTTTGACAAAGATTGAGTCGTAATATATTAAAAATAGTACGTCTGCTGCACAATCTGTCAATGTTTTACATTATAAATTCCTATTTCCACTTTTATAATGAAAACTGCCTATGTAACCTTGGCATCATGTAAATTTTTAAAAACTTGCATTTATATAGCACCTTTCATGGCCTCAGGATGTTACAAAGTACTTTACAGCATATTTAGTACTTTTGAATGTAGTTGCTGTTGAAATGTAGGCAACAAGGCAAACAATTTCTACACTGCAAGGTCCCACAAATAACAATGATCAGATAATCTGTTTTAGTGATGTTGGATGAGGGATAATTATTGGCCGGGACACCAGGAAAATTCCCCAGCTCTTCTTTAAAAAGTGAACTGGGATCTTTTATATCCACCTGAGTGAACATCTCATCTGAAAGACAGCACCTCTGACCACACAGCGGAGGCTCCCTCAGTTCTGTACTGAAGTGTCAGCCTAGATTTTTGTGCTCAATGTCTCTGGAATGGGTCTTGAACCCACAACCTTCTGACTCAGAGGTGCGTGCTGCCACTGAGCCATGACTAACACCAATTACTCTCTTGTACGAAGTGGAGAAACTAAAATGGCACTAGTGGCAGGAGGATGTAATTACAGCATGGTAAGCTTACACAGGCAGTTTTCATTATAAATGTAAACATAGAAATTTATGATGAAAATATAAAAGTAAGAACAGATGTATTACTTTAAACTGAGGACTAAGTTGCATTAGGGTACTCTGATCCAATTACCCCCACCCTCTAACCTTGTTACTTGAAGAATACACTAGGTCTTGACTCCCCATCTACAAAAGATCAAATAGTATCATCAAAATAGATTTAGGTTAGATATTCCTAAAAGTAATGTTTTGTCTCTCACATCAAAAATTTCAAAGCCAGCAATGTCCAGCACACCAATAAAATACTGCCTGGGCTGTTTTGTGTCCAATTGTTGATTGATACGTATCACCATCCACAAGAACATTTTTTCATAGACTGATTTTGCAAGGGCACCAACAGCGTTGTTTACCTACCAAGACAAAGTGTGTATCAGTGAGAGAATGTGCATCCATGGTTTCAGTTAAATCTTAATAACCAATTTTACAAGAATCTCTCTTTAGAATCAGAGGTGAATGCATTACCTGCTGTACCGTTTGGCCTTTCGTCACGTATTCATTGCCGACCTTTACTCGTGGGTAACACAAAGCTTTGAGCAAATCAGCAGAGTTGAGGCCCATCAAGTAAGCAGTCTTGTCAGCAACTAAAAGGAGAAAAATAGCTCAATCATAGATTCATAGAATTATACAGCACAGAAGAAGGCCATTCTGCCCATCATGCTTGTGCCGGCTATTTTAAAGAGCTATCCAATTAGTCCCACTGACCTGCCCTTTCACCATGGCCTGGCGAATTTTTCCCTTTCCCATATCTATGCAATTCTTCTTCCATCACCTTTCAGACAGTGCATTCCAGATCATAAAATTTGCTATGTAAAAAGCAGTTCTCATCTCAACTCTGGTTCTTTTGCCAATTACCTTAAATCTGTGTCCTTTGGTTACTGAGCCTTCATGATTTTGACCACCTCTATCAAATCTCCCCTTAACATTCTCTGCTCTAAGGAGAAGAAAAAAAACATTTCTCTAGACTCTCCACATAACTGAAGTCCCGCATCCCTGGAACTATCCTAGTAAATCTCCTTCGCATCCACTCGAAGGCCTTAACATCCATCCTAAAATGTGGTGCCCAGAATTGGACACAGTATTCCAGCTGGGGGCTAACCAGTGATTTATAAAAGGTTTAGCATAACGGCCTTGCTTATTTATTTTATGGCTCTGTTTATAAAGCTAAGGATCTCGTATGCATTTTCAACAGATTTCTCAACTTGTCCTGCCACCTTCAAAGATTTGCGTACATACATCTCCAGATCACTCTGTTGCTGCGTCCCCTTTAAAATTGCACCATTTTGTTTATATTGCCTCTTCTCATTCACCCTCCCAAAATATATAACTTCACACTTATCTGTGTTAAATTTCATCAGCTCAGTGTCTATCTATGTCCTCCTGAAATCTGTTACTTTCCTCCTCACTATTTACCACATTTCCGCAAACTTTGAAATGATGCCCTGTATACCCAAGTCCAGGTCATTAACATATATATAAAACAAAGAGCAGTGGTCTTAATGCCAATCCCTGGGGATGTCAGTGTACACTACCCTCCAGTTAGAAAACAACCATTAACCACTACTCTCTGCTGTTTGTCCTTTAGCCAATTTTATATCTACCCTGACAATGTCCCTTTAATCCTGTGGGGTTCATTTCTGCAAACAAGTCAATGATGTGGTACTTTAACAAACGCCTTTTGAAAGTCCATATACACAACATCAACCGCACTGCCTTCAATCAAGTTCGTTAAACACGATTCACCTTTAACAAATCTATGCTGGTTGTCATTTATTAAGCCATATTTTTCCAAATGACAATTAATTTTGTCTTGGATTATTGTCTCTAAAAGTTTCCCCACCAACAATGTTAGGCTGACTGACCTGTAGTTGGTGGACTTATCCCTTTCCCTTTTATTGAATAGGGGTGTAACATTTGCAATCCCCCAGCCTATCTTTAATTCTCTCTGCAATCTAGAATGCATCCCATCTAGACCGAGTGACTTTTCTACTTTGATCGCTGCCAACCTTTTAAGTACCTCCTCTTTATCTATTTTTATCCCATCCAATTTCTCTACCACCTCTTCCTTTACTGTGCTTTTGGCAGCATCTTCTTCTTTAGTGAAGACAGATGCAAAGTACTCATTTAGTACCTCAGCGATGCCCTTTGCCTCCACAAGAAGATCTCCTTTTTGGTCCCGAATCTGTCCCACCCCTTCTCTGACTACCCTTTACTATTTATATGCTTATAAAATACTTTTGGGTTCCCTTTCATGTTAGCTGCTAATCTATACAAATCCATTGCATGCACATCCTGTGCCATGTGGGAACTCCAGAATACCTCATGTGTCCTAGAAAACCACAAATGTAGAAAGTTCTGCCAACTGCTTGAGCTTGAGCTGAGAGTTTCTAAACTTGAGGGGTGGCTGGCATCACTACAGTGCATGCGGCTAGCTAAGAGTTTTGTGGATATCATGTTTCAGGAGGTGGTCACCCCGCAGCTACAGAGAGTTCGGGGGAGAGGGAGTGGGTGACCACCTTACAGATAAGGAGGAACAGACACACAGTGCAGGAATCCCCTGGGAGCCTGGCACTCACAATCTGATGTTCACTGTTAAATACCAGTGAGGGTGATGACACCTCGGGGGAGTGCAGTCAGAAGCAAATTCACAGCACCATCGGAGACTCAGCTGCACAAGGGGATTCGATGGTCAGGAGATAGACAGTCGTTTCCGCAACCGCAGATGTAAGTCCTGAATGGTGTATTGCTTCCCTAGTGCCAGGGCAAAGGATATCACTGAATGTATGCAGTACATTCAGCAAGGGGAAGGGGGCCAGCCAGAAGTTGTTTTGCATGTTGGAACCACCGATATAGGTAGGGAAAGTGTTGAAGTCCTACAGGCAGAGTTTCAGGAGCTAATGGAAAGGATGCACATGGGGGGCGGGGGGCGCCAGTGGTATGCACCAACAGTACAGATAGAGCAAACAGTCAGTCCACCAAACAGAGGACAGGACTGTGTTCTATTATCCATGCATTAATAAAAGAACTAGTCAAGGTAAACACATTGACGAACTAATTTCCATCACATTCTTCTACTTATGCGAATTTACCTTACAAAGAATTGTGTACTTAGCCTAAATTTTGGAGTGAAAAAATGGTTATATCATTGATGCTTTACAATATTCTGAACAAATGAAATTGTTTTTATGTTACCTTCAGTGCCATCAGGCTCAGCTTGTTCCTCTCGTTGCTTCTGCTTGAACTTTAGGTTACCATAGTGCATTACTGCACCAGTGAGTTTATAGATACCTGTTTTCTCTTCAGACGTGAAGCCCAAAATGTCGATGGCTTCCTAGGGACCAATAGGATCAATCAGTAACATTAGAGTTGTGCGAACAATTGCTGTAACATTAAATTCACAGCCATAGAGATCTAACTTACATCAGTAGCCATCAGTTCATCAGCATCGTCGATACTGGCTACAACAATCTCACCCTGGCTAACAAAGTGAAAATCGTAGGGGTTGGTGCTAATGAGCAACATTTCTGAAACCAAACAATAGATTTAGACTGCAGTGTAGAGATGGGTGATTTTTTTTAAAGCATTTCTAATTCATAACACATGCGTTTGAAATATAATAATTAATAAAAAACATAAAATGACAATTAGTGGAAATTTCAAGAACGTTAATGTCAAGATCTCTTACCAATAAGTTCTGGCTTTTTGTTGCACGTAACCTGATAGAAAATGTGATAGCTTCTTTCAGCTTTCAGTTGGAATGTCACTCTGGACTTCTCCAGTAAATCTGTTTTGGGAGCATCATAGATAGTTAAGAATATTGCTCTCCCCAATAAATTAATTGCAGCATTTCATTTGTTAAATTTATACATCTGAGCTAGATAAATACTTACAAGTTTCAATATCAGCGGAGGACAGTTTTCCTGTGGTTCCAAAGTGAATCCTAATGAATTTACCCTTAGAATTAGAATTTTTAAAAATGTTGGTTAGCTGAATTACTTGAGCAGTGTCTCAGAAACTGAGTAAGTATTATGTATATGTTTAGTTATTTTTGGCAGTTTATTCCCTGTAGGTAAAGTGCTGCTCAAACACTTACGAAGCGAGATGAGTTGTCATTTCTCATTGTCTTGGCATTACCAAAAGCTTCCAGCAGAGGGTTAGCCTGGATGATTTGATCCTCCAGGGTGCCCTAGAAGTACACATGGCAAGTGTTAATAATGAAACAACTAATTCATTGGATAAAAGAAACAAACACACATCAATAATGTTTAATTGGTATGAAGAAAGGCAAAGAAGAAAAATCAGGTCTGTTTTTTGTTAGAAAAAAGGTGATTACAGAGTGATTTGATAGAGATGTTTAAAATTGTCGAGAGATGCGGCAAATAATGCAGTTGAGTGGTCTAGAATGAGGGGATCTAGACGTACGACAGTTCTAAATCTCTTGTATGCAGAGAGGAGAAACTTTTTTTTTTACTTAAGAGGGCTGTGAAGCTGTGGTATTTTTTTATATTTCATTATTTTTGTATATTTCATTATTAACACTACCAGAGTTAATGATTGAAGCAGACACCATGTCAACAGTTAAGAATAAAATTGCAAAGCAATCAGTTAGGTAGGTGGTTGAAGAAAAGGATATTGGAACAGAGAGGACACATGGGATTACGACTACTCCTCGTGTGGATGATGACCACCAAAATAGCTGAGTTAGACCCAAATGGCTTGTTTCCATGCTGTAATTTCAAAGTAATTCTTTGTAAAATGTAAAGCAAAGATCACGGTATAATTTCATCCACGTTTATACGCTTCTGATGTACTAAATTGCTGCTGATGTTCTGGGACATGCGAATTATAACCATATGACATTGTCACATTGCTAGTATGGTATTTTCTCTCATTTTATAACTGAACCTAGACTTTCTTTAGCTTAACCATGTCTTTACAACAGAACATGTTGATTTACCTTCAGCATGCCAGATTGTTCTTTTTTCTTGGCATCAC
The DNA here is from genome assembly GCF_044704955.1 of Pristiophorus japonicus. Classification (NCBI taxonomy): domain Eukaryota; kingdom Metazoa; phylum Chordata; class Chondrichthyes; family Pristiophoridae; genus Pristiophorus; species Pristiophorus japonicus. Next base: position 88,465,403 of record NC_091992.1, read on the forward strand.
CACTGGCTGCAACTGATGCAAAGTACTGGATGACACGTTTCGTGTTCACAGTCTTTCCGGCACCAGATTCTCCGCTGGTTGGTGGTAGAAAGGGGACCAATGAAGGAAATCCAAAGAGGAGTATTTAAAAAATATATATTAAAATAATCTTTATTCCAGGTGTTAAATATGTATGTGAGAATTTAAAAATCTTACGTGATCAGAATGGACTGATTTTCACGGTCTGTGGACAGAAAAAAAAATGTTTCAATTTAAGTTGATGACATGGCAAACTAGAAGTGGATTACTGCATTAATACTCTTTCATTAAATCTGAGTAAAGTCTCTAGTTTACCGGTTGACATGGCCTGATAAGCAGTGTCAGAGATGGAGAAGATGTGGGGAGGAACCTCTTGACGCTTCTTGCCTCTGTAACCAGTCACGACCTCGGGATTGTACACTGGCAACCACTTGTAGGGGTTTACAGTGACACAGAACAGCCCAGAGTAGGTCTAAAGGGAAAGAATGGAAATGCTTTAGAATTCTGCAAAATCCTCATACATTAAGTAGTATTTCTGTTTTTACTCCTCTGACTTACATAGATCATCCAGGCTGCATAACGCTCTTTGAGGTTAAACAGCACTGCTGGTTCGCTCAGGTGGGTCATCATGGCCATGTCCTCGATTTTATCGAATTTTGGAGGGTTCATTGGGAAGACTTGGTCTTCTTTAAGAGTTAGTGTCTGCAAAATAATCAACAGATCTTTTTGGATTCTTTTTTTAAAAAATAGTCCCCAGCTCAATGTTTCTAAGATTAACGTTTTAAAGCACGTGCCTGTTTTTCCAAGGTCTCGACGATCACTTTGCCACCTTCCTTGCTCTTGATTGAGCCTTTTGTGAACTCATTCTTCGGATCGACGCAGTAGCACGCAATTTTAGCTTCGAAGGGTCGGTTTTGGGCTTCAATTCGTTCTTTCTCCGGCTTTCGCAGAAAGGGTGCCGCCAGCCCAAAAACCGACATTTCCGCATCCGAGCTCATGGTTGCAGTTTACTGTGAAAACAGTAAAACAGCGTCTCGAAAATTTTTTTAAAGGAATTTCAGCCCAATAGTAATAAAATGTAAAATTTAACTACCTCGTATATCCGCGTGTCCACCTTGCATTGCAAAAGGATAACAACTTAAAATCATGTTTTACTTTTTTTAACCACTGCGTTACCTGTCCGCGCAAAGACCGGATGGGCTTTTTGTCGGTGCCTGCGCTTTGTGTGTACAATTCTGACACCACTTAACGCGCCGATGCAAAGCAATTTCCACGCGAAAGTGACACTGAGAGTTAGGTTTCCAACCTGTCTGCCAACTGCAGTAAAACAAGAAATGTTAAATTATCTCTAGTAGGATTCACAGCACGTGAGGTTGAAGCCAGATGTTAAAAGTGCCCAGACACCCACAGATTAAAACTTGATATAGACTTCCGGTTGGAGCACTGAAGATAAAATCTTACAGTGATTTAAGTGACATGGGGATTTTGTGATGGGGAATGGGTTAGAAATTTCCCCCCATCATTTTTTTAATCGTGTTTCAGTGTTCTCATAAAGTTAGACGTGAATGCACACTCGTTGCTAAATTGAGGCAGTATGACTTAACATTGTACTCTGCAGATACTGGTCTCGGGCCAGCAGCTGTGGTCGGGCTGGGCGCAGCAGCAATATACGGTGGGGCTGCCTTCTAAGCATCGAGCATTAGACTCCACGAGTATAAGCTCTGTAGCCTCAGTATTAATTGCAGCCTAACACATTTCTTGTTGATCTCGCCAGAAGAGATAAGATAAATGTAGAATACTTGTTTTGCAACAATATTGGAACAGAGGAGGTTGAGAGGAGACCTTATTGAGGTGTACAAAATATTGAGGGGCCTGGACATAGTGGATAGTAAGGGCCTATTTCCAGTGGTGGAGGGGTCTATTGCGAGGGGGCATAGTTCTATGGTGGTTGGTGGAAGGTTTAGAGGGGATTTGAGGGGGGGCTTCTTTACGCAAAGGGTTGTGGGGATCTGGAACTCGCTGCCTGGAAGAGTGATGGATGCAGAAACCCTCACTACTTTTAAGAGATAGTTGAATGGACATTTAAAGTGCCGTAACCTGCAGGGTTATGGACCTAAAGCTGGTAATTGGGATTAGACTGGATGACCTTTTGTTAGACAGTGCAGATATAATGGTAAGTACTGTAGGGAATAGAATACGGCCAGGGTGATCTCCTGGGCTAATTTTGATCGCTTGGATGGATCAGAGAGGATTTTTCCCAGATTTTTTTCTCCCTAAATTGGCCTGGGTTTTTATCTGATTTTTGCCTCTCCCAGGAGATCACATGGCTCCGGTTGGGGTGGAGTGTAGAATGTTTCAGTATAAGGGGTGTTGCAGTTGTGTGAGATGGACTGGTTGGACTGGGTGCTCTTTGTTGTTCCGTCGTTGTTCATAGGTTTATATGTAACCTTTAGGGCTGCTGACCAAGGGCTCTTTGTCGGACGGCGTAGACATGATGCACCGAAATGGCCTCCTTCAGCGCTGTAAATTTCTATGTTTCTATGTTTCTATTTGTTGTTTTGCATATTCGTGGAAGAAAGCAAATCAAACACTACGTGTTAAAAACTCACAATGTTGGCCATCATTAAAGGACCACGTCATTAAAGACAATGCTATTGTTCTGCATATTTCACACATCAGGATCTTCATATACGAATTGGATAGCATTTGAAATATTTTCGAGAGTTTGAATTACAACACTTAAGTCAAATAGCTACTGATCATTAGCTGAGAATATAGTATACAGCGCAAATAATGGAAGTATCATATTTGAGTAAATTGTTGTAATGCCGGCTAGATTGCTTTTTTATGCAACACCTGCTAACCAGCCTGTATGATGTACTGCCATGTTACATATTAGTATTATCTTCAGAAACACCAGTGGTATCTGCAGTGCCTTCTTCATACAATTACACAGTTGCTCTTTGAGTGGCGCTTGATGACAACTTGTGTTAGCAAGAATGCTTTTCCAGAGTACAAGAAGGAGTTACGAGCACGCACAGTTTCTGATTTGTGTGCAAAATGTCTATATTTGCAAGAATATCTTTATAAGCCTGTTCAGGTACATCCAAGTGTTCAGTTGTACTCTTCAAAAAAGAAATTAATTTTTGAATTATTCAATAAGATTTAATTTAGTGAAAGATCTTTAGAATATTTCCATTTTTATGCTGGCTGACAGCCATCATCTGTTGTCGCTAGAGTCCTCCTCAATCATCTTCTCCCTGTAGCCGAGGAACTCCTCCCCGAGTCACAGTGCAAATTTTGTCTCCTACGGGGCACAACGGACATGATCTTTGTAGCGCGACAGCTGCAGGAAAATGCAGGGAACAACGCCAGCCCTTATACATGGCCTTTTTCGACTTTACAAAGGCCTTTGATACTGTCAACCACGAGGGTCTAAGGAGCATCCTCCTCCATTTCGGGTGCCCCCAAAAGTTTGTCAACATCCTTCGCCTGCTCCACGACGACATCCAAACCGTGATCCTTACCAATGGCTCCATTACAGACCCAATCCACGTCCGGACTGGGGACAAACAGGGCTGCGTCATCGCCCCAATCCTCTTCTCAATCTTCCTCGCTGCCATGCTCCACCTCACAGTCAACAAGCTCCCCGCTGGATTGGAACTAAACTACAGAACCAGTGGGAAGCTGTTTAACCTACGCCACCTCCAGGCCAGGTTCAAGATCACCCCAACCTCTGTCATTGAACTACAGTATGTGGTCGACGCCTGTCTCTGTGCACATTCTGAGGCTGAACTCCAGGATATAATCAATGTATTTACTGAGGCATATGAAAGCATGGGCCTTATGCTTAACATCCATAAGACAAAGGTCCTCCAGCAGCCTGTCTGCACCGCACAGCACTGCCCCCCAGTCATCAAGATCCACGGTGTGGCCCTCGACAACTTGGATCATTTCCCATACCTCGGGAGCCTCTTATCAACAAAAGCAGACATCGATGCGGAGATTCAACACCGCCTCCAGTGCGCCAGTGTAGCCTTCGGTCGCCTGAGGAAAAGAGTGTTCGAAGACCAGGTCCTCAAACCTACCACTAAGCTGATGGTCTACAGGGCTGTAGTAATACCCGCCCTCCTGTACGGATCAGAGGCATGGACGATGTACAGAAGACACCTCAAGTCGCTGGAAAAATACCACCAACAATATCTCCACAAGATCCTGCAAATCCCCTGGGAGGACATGCACCAACATCAGTGTCCTCGTCGAGGCTAACATCCCCAGCATTGAAGCACTGACCACACTCGATCAGCTTTGCTGGGCAGGCCACATAGTTTGCATGCCAGACGTGAGACTCCCAAAGCAAGTGCTCTATGCGGAGCTCCTTCATGTCAAACGAGCCAAAGGTGGGCAGCGGAAACATTACAAGGACACCCTCAAAGCCACCCTGATAAAGTGCGACATCACCACTGACACCTGGGAGTCCCTGGCCAAAGACCGTCCTAAGTGGAGAAAGTGCATCCGAGAGGGCATTGAGCACTTCGAGTCTCAACGCCGAGAGCATGAAGAGGTCAAGCGCAGGCAGCAGAAGGAGCGGGCGGCAAACCAGTCCCACCCACCCCTTCCCTTGGCGACTGTCTGTCCCACCTGTGACAGAGTCTGTGGCTCTCATATTGGATTGTTCAGCCACCAAAGAGCTCACTTCAGCAGTGGAAGCAAGTCTTCCTCGATTCCGAGGGACTGCCTATGATGATGATGCATAGAATGCAGTGTTATCAGTCAATTTACGGTATTGGTATGCTTTATTGTTTATTATGGCATTTGTTTTTAAAGCCTTTACAAATCAAATCAGCTCATCGTGAAAATCTCATGCATGGACAGAGTAATTATTTCATCTTACCTGGTTCGCTTCAAGTAGCTGGAAGTAGTGAATCATATGAAGCTGCCAGTAGCTGCAAGCAGAGAGAAGCGATGAGTTTCATTAACCAAGTAAAGCGCGACGTATTTTATTGATGTAGAAATTGGACCATTTTTTTACTTTAAACAGGCACTTCGTTATGTGATATGTAGTCTCCAATAGTGCGTTTCGACCGCGCCGTCAGAGATCTCCCCCATCCTGCTCCCGACACGGCTGCGCGGGCGGTTAGTAACTGCCTTAGCTAATCATCGATAAATCTGTTCGATTCTCGCAATTCAACTCCACTGGGATCGTTTTTAAAAAGCATTAAATCTCGAGTCAGTGTGAACAGCACAGTCATACAGAGGTAACGGTGAAATATGATGCGATGAGTAGCGCATTAGGGAAATTTTGTGGCAAAATAATGTAAAACTTTAATTTTGTACAATCAGAAATAGATGGGGATCAGCAGCATTTATATATAACAATTACATAGAAATAATATTTAGTTTTTTTCACAATAGGGTAATTTTTCCTAGAGCATTAAGAATTCTAATGCTTCTATTAAATAACCACATCCACTCTAATAAGAATGCACAACGTCGGAGAGAGGACCCATTGCAACCTACCTTGCTGTTGGCTCAGTGGAGGATGCCGAGTGCATCCACTGCACTTGCTTTTAAAAGAGAATGTTGCCGACTCAGCAGCTGTCGTCTCCAAATATGGAAAATACAACAATTGGCCCGATTCAGTGACCTGATGTGGTTGTCGAATATCATCTTTACAGGGATGGGTTATAATTAGTAGAAATGCATGTAACTCTTTAGATATTGGAATTATGTAATCATAAATCTGTCTGTCATTTAAAAAATCGATCGGTTTGACGCTGTCACACAGCCAGAATGGTCGTTATATAAAGCAGTGAGCGTTACTTGCGCTAACTTGTCTCTGTTAGTGATTCAGCGGTGATGTCTGAAATGCAAAACATTTCATTCTGAATTGGCTTACCATTTGATTACTAATTTCAAATGAATATTAGATGTATAGGTAATTAGTATAATTTAAGCCCAACGTGTGTGCATGATAAAGTAGTGGCAGTATACTGAACTTGCTTTTAACTGAACGGGGAGCTTTGTAGATGGAGCGTAAAAGATGAAGGTAACTAGAGTAAGAAATCTGGAAATTGGAGACCAGCAGCAAATGCAGACTAATAGGTCAGGTACCGGTTGTCAGGCTGCAACTTGGGTCTCAAATAATGGTCGGATTGCACCAGAACCAATATCACTATTTGCGGTGTTTTTACATAAAAATATAGGATTTGTCTAATTGTGTTCTCTGCAACATTGTTGTACCGGATTATTTGCAACTCGAATTAACATCTAAGGAAATTAGGACAAAAATTAATTGCGATGTTGTTCGAGATGTTCCAGAGAAAATGTGTTCAGATCAGATGTGTTTGTTTAGAGATGCTTCATTCCGTAAAATATTGAAAAAAAATATGAAAATGTGAATTACAGCACGCAATGACAGTGGGTAAACAAGTTGTGTCCCCTTTCACACCTTCAGAAACCCTACTACAGACATAATTTGCTAAAGAGTTAAATAAGAATGTAAAATAGTGCTAAATGCTTTTGGATTTGTGCATTGTATGTATGCAGTTCATTAGGAATAACCATCGAGAAACTGACGGAGATTACTAGAAGTGGTTCGAGGGAGACCATCCGCGAGATTATGATAACTCAGTATTTAACAACGGTTACAAAGGGCTGCAAAATGAGGAAACCGAAACATTAGGTTAAGGCAAAAAAATTGAAGTCTAGAAGCAAAATATGAAAATGTGGTGGCTCTGGTACTGCCTGGTACTGCAGCATCTCGATTTGTGTAATTTTTATAAGATCTAGTTGGAACAACTTTCTATATTTGCTTCACATTTCCATTACACATTCACAGGGAGGCGAGGTGACAGGCCGTCTAAATCAGTCTGGTAGACAACAGATAACTCTGCGGTCTGGCTTTTGATCCTGATTATTTCTGGGGGGGTGGTTATTACTGCATTGGATTACTGTCGGTTGTGGGACGCGCTCTGTGCTCAGTTACGTGGGATTAGTTTATGACGGGTATAACTATGTGGAGGTCCAGGGATTATTCCATTTGGAGTGGAGCCTTGTTGGAGAGAGCTAGGGGTTTGCTGCTTTCAGTGACTGCACCAGGAATTATTCCCAAATGTAAAAATAAAATAGCCACGCTTAAACAGACTTTAATTTCGAGTAAATAGCTGTTTAATAGGAAAATAGAGCAGGACAGACTGGGAATAACGACAATTATAATGACTTTTGGTGAGAAACTCCAGACACTATGATTGCAGTGAAGAGGTTTTCTAATACATAGTTGATTAAAATGCAATGCTCTTCAATAACTAAGCAGAAGTAAAGATTTTATGTGCAGGTGCGTTATATACTAATTCATTTTACCGATCTTTATTTACCTTATTTAAACAATGACAATGATGCGAGAGACAAGGGACTCCGCTCATGTGTAATAATTGTATGAGTAGCAGCATAGGCGAAGTTCACTGACTGCGGCAAAGTCGGGCTCATATTTCTCAACACCCGGAATCTGCCAGATCAAAGTGTGACCCTTGTCAGAGCGAACGGGTCAAGTACGACTTGAAAGATGGAAAGTAAATATAGGCGCTTGTTTTGAATTGAAGTACAGATCTATTTGAAGAGCCCTATAGTTAAGATGCGTTTCATTAATTGCTTTGTAGCTCGCGTTAACAAACTAGCAACAAATAAAACTCGGGTAGTTAGGAGATGCATGGAAAACGTGTTGACACAGACTGGGACAAAGTAATGCAGGAGCCCCCAGAACATTTTTTTAAAAACCCTCTCCCATTAAATCAGAGTAAAATGAATCAAAAGTCCGAAAGTTTGAAGGCAGCGATCACTTGCATTACAATTCCATTGTTATCTGCAATCGTTTCACACTCCTTATCAATATTAGCAACCTGAATATTTCCAATCGCAAGAGGCGCTGTTACTCCCAAACTGTCAGTAACTTTGGACAAAAGTATTTAAGGTAAAGAAAATTTACCCTGAAATTGAATGGGAGATTTTCAAATACATAGTTGATTAAAATAAAATTTTGTACTTACAACAATGATGTTTACACTGCCACTTTCCTGCATCTTTCCCAAACATTGGGGGGAATTTTTCGGGGGATCGATGACCGGATGGGTGGGAATTTTTTTGGACAGAGGGTCGGGACCCATGCGTCTTTCCCAAATGTCGAATCTGTCAGTGTTGAGCAGACCCGACACGTTGCGGTGCGATGGCGATTCAGGTCATTATGTCCTTGTTAACAGCTACTTAAAAAAGCAGTTTGAGCTCACCTTTAGATGGTCGTCCATAGGGTCTATGGTGCACTGCTCGAGGATCATGTCAAGTAAGGAGGTCTGGAGTTGTGTGACCATGGCCTAGACTTTCCCCCTTTTTTGCATCGATACCACCCACTTAACGTCCATTTTAATGCTGAGATGAGGTATAATGCCCAGGTATCGCCAATTTAGCAACAAAATGGAAACTAACACCCATGTATCGCTCACTTATCACCGAGCATTACTTTCGGCATGTAGTTAACGTTGAGAATTAATATTACCGGCCGCCCACTTTTTTTTTGCCGTAAAGATCAGAATAGGCAAAACTAACACCCATAATATCGGCGAGCGTTACTTTCGGCACCTCGGCCACATATCGCCGAAAATATCGCTCGCCGAAAAAACCGCTGAGAAAAAGTTGCTCTCACCTAAACTGAACCCAATGGTATGGACGCCATGTTGGTTCATATAAAAGGCTGCTTCAAGTTCTGGGGAGTTTTGATGTACTGTGCAGTTCTTTTAAGGTGATTTGAACATCTGTGGACGATTTGAATTTATTTTAAGTATTTTAGTAGGCAAATTTATTGTTTGTGAACAATAGGAATAATATTGATTGTTATTGTAATGGGACCTGTAATTTCTCAGCCTGTCTTGATGACTACACACATGCTGCAGACTAGAGATGGCAGAAGGTATATTCAAGAGCATTATGTGCCCAATCCAAGAGGTGGCACACTGAGGAGGATGAGGATGAGAACTTATACCCCACGCACTTACAGGGAGAAGTGGTCTCATCTGAGACAATGCGCAATAAGGTTATGTGAAATAATAAACATTTAATGAGAACATTTGTATAAAATCATAATTATAACTGTAAAAAGCACCCCACCCCACCCCATCTCACCCACAACAAATTGATAAAATTTATATCATTCAGAAAAGTGTTCACATTTCAAACAAAACTTCATAATCATAGAACACAAATGCAAAAAAAACAAGGTACCCCCTCTCCCCTTCCCCCAAACCTTCCAACAAAATAGCAACCAAAACATAAAAAACTGTGAACAATACAACTCCTGCAGCCATGCACTTCACTTTCCTCCCCCCTCCCCCCCACCCCGCTTTTCCTCCCCACCTCTGCCCCTTCTCCTTCCCCTCCTGACTCCAAGCTGCCTTGCCGAGGAGCTCCTCAGGCACTGTTTCATTGGGAGGGATGATGGCAGATCCGCTGGTTGGCTGGATACGGGAGAGGACAGTCCCGAGGAAGGAACATCCTCTGAGCCAGCAGCAAGACCTTCCTCCTGGCTATGTGTCGTTGGCAATGGGGGTACGGCACCTTGGGGTGCAGTGCCATGCTCCGGTCCTGGCTATCACCTCCCGGGCCTCTGCCATCTGCAGCACATACTCGGTCATGGTGGCAGACATGCTAGCCAGCTGTTGGGATATGCCCCCCATTGTCTGTAGGATCTGCTAACCTATGTCAACATTCCTCCTGGACAAGTATACCATGTCCTCGTTCAGATCTACTGCTCGTGGAACAGACCTGCTGCGTTGAACCAACCACCATGTGGTCGACGCCATCATGCAGACACCTTGGTGCCCTGCAGCAAGGTGCTTGGGCCCACTACCTCCACGGTGGAGGAGGGAATGGCTGCAGAAGCACTAGATGTAATCGGTGTCGAATGGATTATGGAGCTTCTCACTGTAGGCTCCTTGAAGTCAGCACTGTCATCCATGGAGAAGGCACCCTGCAGCTCCACAGGCGATAATCGGGTCTGCTCAGCACCAGATGGATGATCCTCTGGAAAGTCCGGCTCCGGACCCCCAGCTTCTTGGCTCGGTGGTGTTGCATGGGGCTGCGCTGCTGGTTGAGCTACAAAACATGAATTAGGTCATTAGAGGAGAAGGGGGTACTAGGGTCACAAGGTGATTCCAATGCTACACACAGCATATGCACGAAAAAGCACCACTGCTATCAAAATCATCACAGACATCACATTTCATGACCATGACCAAATTCTGCATTGCAATGATTCTCATGAGGCCATCATTATTTAGATATAACTTTTATCAATTATCTATCATATATTATTGTTCGAATATGAGTGGGTGTAGCATCTATTGACTTTACACCACGCAATGGTGTATACTTTACTCATGTGGCATCACATCAGGTTCTGTTGCTGCTTTCGTGGCTGACCGGGGGTGGCACCCGCTCCTCGATGTCGGCGAGCTCACTGATGACTGGTGGCCCAGCACCCGTTCGCCGCTGCTCGGCCCTATTCTTCGAAAGCTTCTTCTGTAAAAGGTAACACCAGCACGACATGGCATGAGATCGTTGCATGAGATTGTTGATAGGTACTGTCACAGAGACTGATACAACACATAACCGACAGATGCAATCATGATTATTATGAAAATTATCATTCTTTACCTAAAGACATATACCATCAATGCAGGCTTTGCGTAAAACATGCTCAGTATAAGTGCAAGACATCTGATTTTAATCACTTATTATATTTACAATTCAAATTATATAAATATATAAGTACATGTAAATAAATGTAATATTTACTCTGGCGGATCCGACAACGTCGTTCCAGTGCTTGCGGCACTGGTTGCCCCCACGCACCTCATTCGTCACCGACGAGACCACCTCGGCCCGTATCATGTGGTAAACCTTTGGAGTGGGCTTCCCACACCCGCCCCCGGGTCAATTAACCCCAACGTAATCCACGGAGGCATTTGCCTTATTGGAGAATCTCCGAGCTCGTTTCCATCTTCCCAGTAGTTCCTCTCCCACCTCACTGCTTTCGCCAGAGTCTCCACAGCATGCTGTGTCCCTTCCATTTTAACTATTTTTTCCCCCCAAAACTCCATGCGAACAACGTTATTTGTGCACTCAATTATTTTTGCTGCTGGTAAATCTCCCTCCTACCTTCCACATAAGCCAAACAACCACACAACACACCCACACACGCTTTCAGTTCCTCTCTGCTCCCTCTCTCTCTCTCTCCTCTTCTGCACATGTATTGATGACCCCTGACCTCCTGAAACGTGGGAAACGACGTTGCCAGTTTACGGCAGAAGGTCAAAAAAATTTACGCTGATGCCCATTTCACATCGCTCGCAGTAACGCCTATTTAATAAAGTGGAATGTTGGGGTTTTGAAAATGGGCAATAACCCGGCGATCTCAAAACCCATATTAACTGCCAACGCTGGAAATAACGCCCATTTATGGGCGATCTGCAGAAAAGTGTAAAGTCTGGCCCCATGTCTTTACTTAACAGCTGCAAATGTACTATAAAAGCTCCCACCTCACAGCTGTTCACTTTCCAAGCTCAGAAGCTGATGCTTACTGCAGTTGGAAGAAAGATTGAGCTTTATGCAGGTTGCAAGTCACCTCACTGGAACAACCTCTCTCACCATTAACAGATCACTTCTGTCATCTCAAGTTCATCTGCTATATATTCTATCAGCATCTGTACCCTTGAAACTACCTCACCGTGATCTTCAAAATTGCACCATGATCAGCCTTAACACCAGCAGCACCAGGCACACCAGCAGTAGGAACAACACCAACCTCCTCCGCAATCAATTGATGCTGCAGAGGACACAGGGCATCAGCACCTGACCACATTGCTGCCCAGGTAGCCAGAGCTGGCCTCACTTTGGCCAGATTGACTTTACTTGATGCTGTACAGCTTAATGATAAATGATGTGCCAGGTTGGCACCATCCACACCAGCTCCATAAAGTATCCCTGCAATGCCCAAGCCATTCTTTTCACACTCATCGCCATTGTGGGGGTACCGTTATGTCTCACCATTCACTGCAACTCACTAAGCCATTTCCAAAGGTGCACACAAATCTGTCCAAAAATGCAAAGTGTTTAAAACAAAAATTTCAATTTTTGACAGCACATTAACCGAAACTTCACATGAACATTGGCTAAAACACACAGGTGCCTATCCTTGTGTGTTGTTGTTTTGTAAAATTGAACTAGGATGAGGGTCAGTGTGAGGGGTGGCTAGTGAGATGGGGAAGTGATAATGTAGGCAGAGATAGATGGGTGGAGGTGCAAGCTAAGTTGGTGTGAATAAGAATGTACAGGAGTAGGGTAGGGAAGTCCAAATGATGGGGATGTGATGAGTGGCACAGTAGTATGAGGTTGAATGTGGCTTTGCAGTAATGTTTCGTGATCCACTGAGATCATTGAAAAGTTTGTGCTACTGTAGCCTGGTCCTTCTTATGACATCCCTGCTTGTGTCCTCCTATGCATTGTGCAACCAGGCTACATTGGTCTCCTGCGGAGGTCTCTTACACTCAAAAGGTTACTGCAGAAGGTAAAGGTACGCGGAGTCAGAGGAAATGTATTAGCATGGATAGAGAATTGGCTGGCTAACAGAAAGCAGAGAGTCAGGATAAATGGGTCCTTTTCGGGTTGGAAATCGGTGGTTAGTGGTGTGCCACAGGGATCGGTGCTGGGACCACAACTGTTTACAATATACATCGATGACCTGGAAGAGGGGACAGAGTGTAGTGTAACAAAATTTGCAGATGACACAAAGATTAGTGGGAAAGCGGGTTGTGTAGAGGACACAGAAAGGCTGCAAAGAGATTTAGATAGGTTAAGCGAATGGGCTAAGGTTTGGCAGATGGAATACAATGTCGGAAAGTGTGAGGTCATCCACCTTGGAAAAAAACAGTAAAAGGGAATATTATTTGAATGGGGAGAAATTACAACATGCTGCGGTGCAGAATTCTCTGCCCAAGGAAGCAGTTGAGGCTAGCCCATTGAATGTATTCAAGTCACAGATAGATAAATTTTTAACCAATAATGGAATTAAGGGGTCCTTGTGCATGAATCCCAAAAAGTTAGTTTGCAGGTGCAGCAGGTAATCAGGAACACGAATGGAATGTTGTCCTTCATTGCGAGAGGGATGGAGTACAAAAGCAGGGAGGTCCTTCTGCAACTGTATAGGGTATTGGTGAGGCTGCACCTGGAGTACTGCGTGCAGTTTTGGTCACCTTACTTAAGGAAGGATATACTAGCTTTGGAGGGGGTACAGAGACGATTCACTAGGCTGATTCCGGAGATGAGGGGGTTACCTTATGATGATAGATTGAGTAGACTGGGTCTTTACTTGTTGGAGTTCAGAAGGATGAGGGGTGATCTTATAGAAACATTTAAAATAATGAAAGGGATAGACAAGATAGAGGCAGAGAGGTTGTTTCCACTGGTCGGGGAGACTAGAACTGGGTGGCACAGCCTCAAAATACGGGGGAGCCAATTTAAAACCGAGTTGAGAAGGAATTTCTTCTCCCAGAGGGTTGTGAATCTGTGGAATTCTCTGCCCAAGGAAGCAGTTGAGGCTAGCCCATTGAATGTATTCAAGTCACAGATAGATAAATTTTTAACCAATAATGGAATTAAGGGTTACGGGGAGCGGGCGGGTAAGTGGAGCTGAGTCCACGGCCAGATCAGCCATGATCTTGTTGAATGGCGGAGCAGGCTCGAGGAGCTAGATGGCCTACTCCTGTTCTTAATTCTTATGTTCTTATATTCTTATGCCCATTGGAAGGGAAGAGAACCTCCCTGTGTGCTGTGACTCCCTCCTTCGGCATCTGGAGGGAATCATGGGAGAGCCTGGGTGCACATTTGTGCAGTACTTGTCAGTGTTTGCAGCACCTCGATGCTATAGCACATTGACTACACAACTTTCAAAATTAATTTGCACATGGTCCCTTTAAGGAAACTTTCTGATGATGCACCATCAAGTGACATTACCAGACACGCTTCCTTCAAGTGCCCAGGAAATGGCGGGCTTAGCAAGCCCAATCAGGGAAAATCATTCTACTCAATGCGCTTGAGCCAGCAGTGGGGTTGGGACCCATCATTGATCCCAGCCACACCGCACCCCTCAAGGTTGGGGAAATCGCAGCCATTCTTTCTGAAAGTCACCAGATCCTTCGCTTCTCAGCAGCACTGACACCCAACATCCCTATGGTTGGATCTTAGAGTTTCTCTAAGCATGTATAGACTAGTAGCTCAGAAGGACACTAGCTGAAGGCTTCAACTTTAATCTCTATCCATACCACCTCACAAAGTTATGGAGCTACTATTATTCCACCGGACTGTAATCAATAGAATACGTCACTTCAGAAGGTATAATACTGAAACTGACATAATTTATACTATCGATACACAAGTCTTGAAATTAATAGCTAAAGGACTGATTTATAGCTGGCTATAAGGAAAATAAAGGGAAATGAGGAAAGTGTAGGCACTTGGCATTTGGAACTACTGCTAGTATGGAGGATAAACACAAACGTGAACTTATTGGGTCATATTATTGGCTTGATTCCCTGTTGTAATTGCTATGTAAATATCAGATTGATATTGTGGGTAGCACTCTCGCCTCAGAGTCAGAAGTTTGTGGGTTCAAGTCCCACTCCAGGAAGTTGAGCACAAAAAAAATCTAGGCTGACACTCTAGTGCAGTGCTGAGGGAGCACCGCACTGTTGGAGGTGCCGTCTTTTAGATGAGATGTTATACCAAGGCCCCGTCTGCTCTCTCAAGTGGACGTAAAAGATCCCATGGCACTATTTTGAAGAAGAGCAGGGGAGTTCTCCCCGCTGTCCTGGCCAATGTTTATCCCTCAATCAACATAACCAAAAACAAATTATCTGGTCATTATCACATAGCTGTTTGTGGGAGCTTACTTCTGTGCAAATTGGCTGCCGCGTTTCCTACATTACAACAGTGACTACACTCCAAAGGTACTTCATTGGCTGTACAGCGCTTTGAGCCGTCCGGTGGTCATGAAAGGTGCTATATAAATCCAAGTCTTTCTTTTTTCTTTCTGAAATCACATCCTTGAGGGCAAGCTGGCCATTATTGCTTAAATGAATGTGCAGGCTGTCACATCCAGGCAGTAAATTTGAATATCTTGATCGAATGGACTAGGGCACCCACACCCTTAAAAATAAAGAGCCTACTCTGCTTAAGTTTGTAAAGTATTCAGAAATCCAGCTGCTCACTAGACTAAAATTCTACTCCATGCACTGTCAAATCCAACAACCATTGACCTGTCTCACTGCAGAATTCTCGGGTCAGATCGAGATTAATTGAAGGTCCCTTTTACATTCCTGGAAAGAAGAAATCAGTTTACAGGAATGTAAGAATGTCAATATAACTACACCCATGATCTATATTCCAAATTCACAAGCTTCCTTGCCTGCAATACATTAAAATATCTTCAGCAGAAGTTTCTGTTAAGTTTCACTTCTTTTGCAGCACAATTCATCTGAAATATGCAAAACCTGCACGAAAGATCAAGGAATTTCCAGCACAAATTACATTCAGCTCAAATCAAGTTTCCGCAATCTCCTGCACTAGCTTAAAAAAACATCATGCTCGAAGCCAGCCCTGCCCACAAAACTGGCAATGCTCCCCAGATCGAACTATTCGACATGGTGAGTTTCCACTAATTGCGCCCGTTTATGGGCCTTTGAGGAGGCTCTTAAAATTAAGCCTTTTTAGGTGCAAGGACTCTAATAGGTACATTTTAAAAGCTTCTAAATACCATCTTTTGAATTTACTACAAACAAATGGTTCTGTATAGTTTATTACGGTCATTTTCAGTTATATAAAATCGGGTTACTCACAAGTGGTGGAATGGACACTGATTAAAAATGCTTATTTATTGTGATAAACCCATTTTCAGTTGTATTAATAAACCTGCGCCAGAGAAATGGTAAGGTGGGGAAGTGTTGAGCAATGGGATCTGGGATTTCATTCAGGGGAAGCAGAGTCTGATGATGTGGTCAAGGACAGCCTGTCCAGAATGGGGATTTTCAGCCTGCCTCCTCCCTTCCTCCTGATCATCATCTTCCTCCTCTTCCTCCTCCTCCTTTTCCTCCTCCTCCTCCTGAGGTGGCCGAGGAACCCCTGGTGGCAAGGGCTGTGACCTCATGATGGCAGATTTGCGGAGGATGCAGCAGACTGCCACAAATTGGGACACCCACTCTAGTGCGTACTGGAGAGCTCCTCCCAAATGGTTCAGGCAGCGGTACCATTCTTTGAGCACCCTGATGATATATCAATGACATTCCCCATGACAGCATGCCTGTCATTATGTGAGCGCTGGCCATGAGTGGTGGGGTTGCGGAGGGGAGTCATCAGCTAGGTGAAGAGCAGTTAGCTCCTGTTGGCTTGCAGCTACCCTTGGGTTCAATGTGGTGGCTAGAAGATTGCTGGCACAGCAGACTGGTGCAGGATTCTTCTTCTTCTTAGGTGGTCCCTCATATCGAGGATGACTTGCTTCCACACCAAAAAGTGTTGAGTTCACAGGTATTTCAATGAAGGACCTGACATTCCATGTCCAGAACTACATATTGAAGAGTGGAAGATGCCTGTGCATGGATTTTTTTAACGTGCGGTGGTCGTTGCACACCAGCCACCACATGGGCTTGACAGAGCTAGGTCTTGTTCCAGTGACAAGGATTAACCAAGACGACTGGAGACCAGCTCTGCTACACGGACCTAGTGCGCACAATTATCGCAGTGTGGGCTGCCCATGCTGCCCCTGGGCCCTTGCCTCTTCTGGGCCCCGAACTCACGCCTCTCCTGGGCCCCGATCACATCGCTCTACTATCTCTCGCTGCTCCTTCGCCCCGACCTCGCTGCTCCTCTGCTGCTTGCCACCTCTCCTGCTGTACCCGCCCACGCTCTAATTAGTGACCTTGATTTTGGTGACTTCCAATTCAGTCGCCCTTCTCCAAGTCGTTGCCCTCCTGCACCAGCTTGCACTGCTCCCTGAAGTGGCCTCCATGCTGCTCCCGGGCTGCCGCACCTCCACTCCTTTTATGGTCCCAACCTGCGGCTGGTGGTTTCTTGCAGGTCGGGACCTCCACGCTGCAGGATTAAGGAATCATGGCTGCTGGCAAGATACTGGGCATTCACTATCATGATGTGCTAGGCATGGTCGCATATCAACTACATATTAATTGAGTGGTAGTCTTTGATATGCGGCACTCGTAAAGCCATGTGTATGCAGTCGATGATGCCCTGCACACATGGGGAAGCCCGATATTCTGGCAAAGCCATATGTGTGCTCCTCCTGCTTCTCTCTGTGATCTCCCAAATGCAGTGATGAATGGTGAACTGCTATGTTGCCTGTTCCAGCCTGGAAGGATCCACTGGCTTAAAAATTCAGGGCCACCATCATCTTGAGAGCTATTGTAGAGCCATCTGACCCTGCTCTGAGGCTGCAGGTCTGGTTCCAAGAGGTGTCAGAGTTTTGTGAACACCTCCTTGGTGAAGTGCAGCTGCCAAACACACTTCTCATGGCTTAGATGCCAGTAGGAGAAGACCATAGGTTGGTAAGGCCTCCTGTTGAGAGCACTTCTCCCACTCCTCCGCCCTCTGCGAGCAGCATACCTTCTTTACTGCCTCTGCTCCATCTCTCTGTCATGCTGCAGCGCGAGGGGGACTGCAAGTACTTAATTTTTGTGTTGGGATTAATTGTGCTAACATAGACATTGTTAAATAAATAATATTTCTCCACAGATGCTGCCTGACCAGCTGAGAATTTCTAGTATTTTCTGTTGTTAAATTAAGTAGTATTAGGCAATACATCTTTATTTCTGATTTGACTTTGATCTCTATGTCAAGAAACAATTAACTGATTTCACATATTGTACATGCTATTCTATGGTGATTAGCTCTGCATATAACAATTAAGATAAGTTGGACTAGGTAATGTAAGACAATTCAAAGGTGAGCTAATTGAGGCAGTGTACAAACCTTAGGACACGACTAGTAGATTCCAGTCCAGCTTCTATGTATGCATGTTAGGAAAAAGAGGAAATATCAAACCAATGCTGAACCTACCAA
Organism: Pristiophorus japonicus; assembly: GCF_044704955.1. NCBI lineage: Eukaryota > Metazoa > Chordata > Chondrichthyes > Pristiophoridae > Pristiophorus > Pristiophorus japonicus. The sequence goes on from NC_091992.1 coordinate 88,483,589, forward strand.
ATTTGATGGCCCGATGTGTTTAGTTACGTATGGAAGTTGTGGTGCATAGGTAGAGTAGCTCTGGTACACTAAACATTCAGTTAATATGTGCTTTTAAGAAAATGTTACACCTAGTGGTATGAGGGCATGCATGCAGATGGCACTCTGTCACTGTACAGCCTAGGAAAATTGGAACTCTGTGCTTTCATGTATGCACAGAGCTCTAATCACCAGTCTCTGATTGCTGATTACATTTTAATGTTAGGAGTGAGCTGGCAGGGCAGTCAGCTCTTGTTCACATTAATAACATTCAAAATTACAGTTACAAATTACTAGGTATTCTTGCATAAGAACATAAGAAATAGGAGCAGGAGTAGGCCATTTGGCCCCTCAAGCCTCTCCCGCCATTCAATAAGATCATGGATGATCTGATCTTGGCCTCAACGCCACTTTTCTGCCCATTCCCTATTACCCTTGACTCCCTTATCTTTCAAAAATCTGTCTATCTCCACTTTAAATATATTCAATGATTGTCTATCCATTTGCATCACTGCCCTCACTAATATTGTCAGTATCCATCCGGATACATCACTGACCTCACATGTACTGTCACTGTCCATTCATATGCGTCAACAGCTCTCTGGGGTAGAGGATTCCAAAGATTCACGAACCCCTGAGAGAAGAAATTCCTCCTCATCTCCATTTTAAATGGGCGACCCCTTATTCTGAAACTATATCCCCTAGTTCTAGATTCCCCGATGAGGGGAAGCACCCTCTCTGCATTTACCCTGTCCAGCCCCCTCAGAATCCTATATGTTTCAATACCTCTCATTCTTTTAAACTCCAATGAGTACAGGCCAAATCTGCTCAACCTTTCTTCATAAGACAACTCCTTCATCTCAGAAATCAACCAAGTGAACCTTCTCTGAACTGCCTCCAATGCAAGTATATCCCTCTTTAAATAAGGAGACCAAAACTATATGTGGTACTCCAGGCGCAGTTTCACCAATACCCTGTACAGTTGTAGCAAGACTTTTATACTCCATCCCTCTTGCAATAAAGATCAACATTCTATTTGCCTTCCAAATTACTTACTGTAATTTTTTTGTGTTTCATGTACAAGGACCCCAGATTGCTCTGTACCGCAGAATTTTGTAGTCACCATTTAAATAATAATTTGCTTTTTTATTCTTCCTATCAAAGTGGATACTCTCACACTTTCCCACATTATAATCCATCTGACAAATTTTTGTCCACTCACTTAACCTATCTATATCGCTTTGCAGATTCATTGTGTCCTCTTCACAGCTTGCTTTCCCATCTATCTTTGTATCATCAGCAAATTTGGCTATATTATACTCGGTCCTTTCATCAAAGTCATTAATATAAATTGGAAATAGTTGAGGTCTCAGCATTGATTGCTGTGGCACTCCACTAGTTACAGTTTGCCAACATGAAAATGACCCATTTATCCCAACTTTCTGTTTTCTGCTCATTAGCCAATCCTCTTTCCATGCTAATATATTACCCCCAACCCCGTAAGCTCTTATCTTGTGCAGAACCTTTTATGTGGCAATTTATCAAATGCCTTCTGGAAATCCAAATACACAACATCTACTAGTTCCCTTTTTATCTATCCTGCTCATTACATCCTCAAAGAACTCTAGCAAATTTATCAATCATAATTTCCCTTTCATAAAACCATGCTGACTTTGCTTGATTGTATTACAATTTTTTTAAGTGTCCTGCCACTACTTCCTTAATAATGGACTCCAGCATTTTCCCAATGACAGATGATAGGCTAACTGGTCTTTGGTTGCATGCTTTCTGTCTCCTTCCTTTCTTGAATAGGGGCGTTACATTTGCTTCATTCCAATCCGCTGGGACCTCTGCACAATCCAGGGAATATTGGTAAATTACAACCAATGCATCCACTATCTCTGCAGCCACTTCTTTTAAGACTCTAGGATGCAGGCCATCAGGTCCAGGGGACTTGTCCATCTTTAGTTCCATTAGTTTGCCTAGTACTTTTTCTCTAGTGATAGTGATTGTTTTAAGTTCCCACCTCCCTATAGCCCCTTGATTATCTATTATTATTGGGATGCTTTTAGTGTCTTTTACCATGAAGACCCGTTACAAAATATTTGTTCAAAGTCTCTGCCATTTGCCTGTTTCCAATTATTAATTCCCCAAACTCATCCTCTATGGGACCAAGATTTACTTTAGCTACATTCTTCCTTTTTATATACCTATAAAAGCTCTTAGTGTCTGTTTTTATATTTCTCGCTAGTTTACTCTCATAATCTATCTTCTCTCTCATTTTTATTTTTTAGTCATCCTTTGCTGGTTTCTAGAAATTTCCCAATCCTCTTTCTTACAAGCCTCCATTATTTCTTGATTTATACTCTGCCCTGCAGTGTAGCTACTGTTAGGGGACCTATAGACTACTCCCACCAGTGACGTCTTTCCCTTATTATTTCTTAGCTCCACCCAAACTGATTCCACATCTTGATCTTCTGAGCCAATATCATTTATCACTACTGCACTGATCTCATCTTTTATTAACAGAGCTACCCCACCTCCTTTTTCTTTCTGCCTATCCTTCTCAATGCAACAGTGCATTGCACAGTCAGATCATTGACATGGTTCCCCAGTTATACTTGTTTTGCATTGATGGATATATCAAATCAATGCAATATTACTCCTACAGCTGGCCTACAATTGGGCTACCTCGTCCTTCAGAAGCCAATAGAACGTATGCATCCAATTTCTGGCAACTGGATTTATGCTCTTGGTTTTGCAAAGACTCTAATTTTGGGTGTTTCACAAATATGAATAAACCATAATACTGATTCCTGATTTTCTCTCTCACACATAAGACAAAATATATCAACAAAAATAGCACACTTTTTAGTCATATTGTAGGAACAATGAGAAATCTATCCAACATTTTCAAGAACAAATAGGAACCATAGAAGTTAATATTCAATTTCTCCTAAATATTAGACAGGTTTAAATGATCAATAAAAGAAGTCAAAAATTAATATCAAATAAAGCTGACAAACAAATATATGGATTGCAAAGGAGTTACGGTTTTATTTTTTTTAATTGAGCAACAAAGAAATTCACATTATGCAGATTTCTTGTAATCACCACTGAATTTCTAAATTGGGTTTACTCTTCACTTTCTAGTCCTTTCTGCAAAGTAAAATTAAAAACAATAGTTATATCAAGGCTGATGTGGTTATATCTGTTAGTGATACTTTGACATCTATTACACAAGAATTTACTGTCAAAATAACAGTGTGGCTAACAGCGCTCGCCGCTATTTACGTGCAAATGATACAGCAACTTCAGGCAAGGAGCAGATCCGTGGCTCAACTCAATTATCCAGATGTTACTATCTCAGTTGTCCTGTTCCACCATTGGCTTCTTGAAAATGACATTTTGCTGTCTGCCTCACCATTGACATGCATTAAATGTCATGAAGTTACTGTATTTGCGCAGTAGATACGAACTAAACCCACCACATATATTTAGGGCTAGTAATTAGCAATGAATGGCATAATTATCCTTTTAATTGTTAATGATTATCAATCACTCTCTCTGGTTCTGGAAATTAATCATTACAAATGTGGAGTCTCATTCCTTCAAGTTTTTGAATTTTTCGGTGAAATTTTTAAAATGCCAAGTTTAAAAATGTAAATTTTTTTCTTACGTTTCTTTTTTATTTATTTTAAGAACATAAGAAATAGGAGCAGGAGTAGACCACCTGGCCTCTCGAGCCTGCTCCGCCATTTAATAAGATCATGGCTGATCTGATCATGGACTCAGTTCCACTTCCCTGCCCGCTCCCCATAACCCTTTATTCCCTCATCGCTCAAAAATCTGTCTATCTCCGCCTTAAATATATTCAATGACCCAGCTTCCGCAGCTCTCGGGGGCAGAGAATTCCATAGATTTACAACCCTCTGAGAGAAGAAATTCCTCCTCATCTCAGTTTTAAATGGGCGGCCCCTTATTCTGAAACTATGTCCCCTAATTTTAGTTCCATCTATGAGTGGAAATATCTTCTCTGCATCCACCTTGTCGAGTCCCTTCATTATCTTATATGCTTTGATAAGATCACCTATCATTCTTCTGAACTCCAATATGTATAGGTCTAACCTACTCAACCTATCTTCATAAGTTAACCCTCTCATCACTGGAATCAACCTAGTGAACCTTCTCTGAACAGTCTCCAATGCAAGCATATCCTTCCTTAAATATGGAGACCAAAATTGTATGCAGTACCCTCGGTGTGACCTCACCAATACCCTGTACAGTGGTAGCAGGACTTCTCTGCTTTTACACTCTATCCCCCTTGCAATAAAGGCCAACATTCCATTTACTTTCCTGATTAATTGCTGTACCTGCATACTAACTTTGTGCTTCATGCACAAGGACCCCCAGGTCACTCTGTACTGCACTTTGCAATTTTTCTCCATTTAAATTATAATTTGCTTTTCTATTTCTTCTGCCAAAGTGGATCACCTCACATTTTTCCACATTATACTCCACCTGCTGAATTTTTACCCACTAAAATAACCTGTCTATATCCCTTTGCAGATTTTTTGTGTCCTCCTCAAAACTTGCTTTCCCACCCATCTTTGTATCATCAGCAAACTTGGCTACATTACACTCGGTCCAAGTGATTAATATAGATTGTAAATAGTTGAGGACCCAGCATCGATCCCTGCGGCACCCCACTAGTTACTGTTTGCCAACCGGAAAATGACCCATTAATCCCATTTTCTTCCTATCTTAATCCAAAATTTCTTTCCCTCTCTTTATTTCTCTTTCTGTACCTGATTTGGCATTGAATTCACCCGCTTTAATCCACCCTGCTCCTCAGTTCTTCCTTTGTTTATTTCCCAGTCCTTAAATCTCATTGGATAAGGAGATACCCTGTTGGTTTCCCTGCTCACTCATGTCCCAGATGTCTTGTCTCACTCTTGCGCTGTTATCAGCTCGTACTTCCAGCATCTTTGTGGGCAAAGATTTTTTTGAGCTGAAGGGTCAGACACATTTAGATGCCCTGCTACTTCCAAAATCTGGCCCATTATTTTCCACATTATTTGAAAGATTTGACTAATCATTATATAGCATACCAATGCATTAAGTTTGAATTTACAATACACACATTACCTTGCTAGCAAAATCACGACTTTTAGCCCTGAGTTTATTGACTTGAGACTCTGCAATATCAGCACGCTCTTCTGCTTCTTCCAGTTCATTATGTACCTTCCTAAATTTGGATAAGTGGACATTGGCTTGTTCCTCCTGAAAGGAAAAGTAGATAAAGCTGATGCGACTAGTTTCGATAGGCAATGGCACTAATAGTTGTGAAAGCATCATCTTTATCAAGCAAGCAACATCAATCTAAGAAGAAAATAGAGGACAGTTACACTACATATTTTGTATCGCTGCCAAGTGGTTGTAGCATTTCAGGGACACAAATTATGCAGTATAATTGAACCAAATACCATACCACTTCTGTATTTATCATGGGATGTGAGGGAGGTAATCTGACATCACTTCAATTTGGCACCAGCTGGAGGCTAAAATTTTGACCTTCAACTTTCTGGTTCAGTTATCTTACAGACATTATTATAAGACAAGTACCAGCCTACAGCAATGCAGAGTAAGCAGCACTAAGTTACCAGCCCATAATTTACTGGTTTCAGCATAGCTACAGCATAAGAACGATGTTGCACCGTTCTTTTCAGAGGACAGTCAAGATTAACTGATCCCTGCCAGTTTTACGCTGATACATTCTACACGCAAATTCCCTTCATCGTTTGCACTTCTGAAACTGCCAAAGCTTTCTGCCACTCATTTATGTTGCCCCACCTCCAAAATGGACTGAGTCTTCAGTCACAACTACAGGGCAGCGGGCTGGTGCGGTCGGCTGGCTGGCCACCTGAACACCGCTCATGGGGAAGATCTACCTGCATGACTTACATCAGTTTGTTGAAAAATATTTTAACATGGGAAAAGTAAGTTGACTTGAAATCAGTTTCAGCTTCATGTTAACAAAACAGTTGATGTAACAACAAAACAGTAGTGTAATTCAACATTGCAGGATTCAGGCGCAAAATCAGGAAGCACATTTTCACACAAAGGGGAGTGGAAGTCTGGAACTCTCCTCCCCGAAAGGCTGTGGATACTGGGGGCTCAATTGATATATTCAAGACGAAGATCGATAGATTTTTTTTTAGATAACGGTATCAAGATATATTTAGCAAAGGCGATAAATGGAGTTGAGGTGCAGATCAGCCATGATCTAATTGCATGGTGGAGCAGACTTGAGGGGGCTGAATGACGTACTCCTGTTCCTAATGTTCCTATGTCCTTATTAGAGTTATCCATAAATTAGAAAAGGTGTGAGACTGCCTCACGCTGTCTTCAATATAACTGCAATCAATGCAAAGGTACTATTAAAATGACCTAAGCAACTCATTGACCTCTACTGAGTCCTTGTTAACAAAAAATTTTAAATAGCATTCAGTCTGTGGCTACAAGAGCAAGTTAGGAGCATTCTGCAGTGAGTGTCTCACTTCCTGATTCCCCAAAGCCTTTCCACCATCTACAAGGCACAAGTCAGGAGTTTGATGGAATATTCTCCAATTGCCTGGATGAGTGCAGCTGTAACAACATTAAAGAAATTCAACCCCACCTTAAACATTCACTTCCTCTGCCACCAGCACACCATGTCTGCAGTGTATACCATCTACAAGATGCATTGCACCAACTTGCCAAGGCTTCTTTGACAGCACCTCCCAAAACCACAACCTGCAATGGCTTCTCTTCCCACTTCCATACTTTTACCCCTGGAGTCCCCCAAGGATCCACAGCCCCCTCCTATTTCTCATCTACATGCTGCCCCTTGGGGGCATCATCAAAAACACAGCATCAGTTTCTGCAAGTATGCTGTCGCTACCCAGCTCTACCTCACCACCACCTCACTCGACCCCTCCACTGTCTCTATATTGTCACATTGCTTATCTGACATCCAATACCGGATGAATGAAAGTTTCCTCCAACTAAATATTGCAAAGACCGAAGCCATTATCTTCGGTTCCCACCAAAAACCCCATTCCCTAATAACAGACTGCATCCCTCCACCCGCAACAGTCTGAGGCTGAAACAAACTGTTAGCAGCCTTGGTTTCATATTTGACCCTGAGATGAGCTTCCAACCACATATCCGTGCCATCACTAAGACCACTGATGTCTACCTCAGCTCATTTACTGCTGAAACCCTCATCCATGCCGTTGTTACCTCTGGACTTCACTATTCAAACATACTCCTGGCTGACCTCCCAGTTTTTAACTTGTTAAACATGAGAGCATCCAAAATTCTGATATCCATGCCCTAACTCGCATCAAGTTCCATTCACCCATCTCCCCGTGCTCGCAGTTAAGCAATGTCTTGATTTTTAAATTCTCATCCTTGTTTTCAAATCTGTCCATGACCTCATCCCTCCTTATCTCTAATCTCCTCCAGTCCAACAACCCTCCAAATATCTGCTCTCCTCAAATTCTGCTCTGCTTGAGCACCCCGATTTTAACTGCTCCACCATTGGTGGCATGGTTTCAGCTTCCATTGCCCTAAGCTCTGAAATTCCCACTCTAAACCTCTCCACTTCCCTACCTCTCTTTCCTTTTTTAAGACACTCCTTAAAACCTCCCTCTTTGACCAAGCTTTTGGTCATCTGCCTTAATATCTCCTTATATGACTCAGTGTTTAAACATAGAAACATAGAACATAGAAAATAGGTGCAGGAGTAGGCCATTCGGCCCTTCGAGCCTGCACCACCATTCAATAAGATCATGGCTGATCATTCACCTCAGTACCCCTTTCCTGCTTTCTCTCCATACCCCTTGATCCCTTTAGCCGTAAGGGCCATATCTAACTCCCTCTTGAATATATCCAATGAACTGGCATCAACAACTCTCTGCGGCAGGGAATTCCACAGGTTAACAACTCTGAGTGAAGAAGTTTCTCCTCATCTCAGTCCTAAATGGCCTACCCCGTATCCTAAGACTGTGTCCCCTGGTTCTGGACTTCTCCAACATCGGGAACATTCTTCCCGCATCTAACCTGTCCCTTATACGTTTCTATGAGATCCCCTCTCATCCTTCTAAACTCCAGTGTATAAAGTCCCAGTTGATCCAGTCTCTCCTCATATGTCAGTCCAGCCATCCCTGGAATCAGTCTGGTGAACGTTCGCTGCACTCACTCAATAGCAAGAACATCCTTCCTCAGATTAGGAAGTTTACTATGTTAAAGGTGCAATTTAAATACAAGTTGTTGTAATTTAAAACATTCTTCGCTGTTTATTGCATATTTGGGGCAAAATAAAGATTTTGAAAAAAACGGTAACTTTTAGTTCTAATTTTAAAGCTTTGCTATAACTCAATGACCAAAGGATAAATGCATAAACACAACAACATGGATTAAGATGGATCGCATTTATTTTGCAACATGCTTGCCTTTGAAAGTAACAGCAGAAAATATAACTGTTACTTACAGACTCCTCAGACTGCCTCTTGTAGGTCTTAACTTTCAGTTGCAGTTTGTCAACCAGGTCCTGAAGTCTCAGATTATTCTTTCTGTCTTCTTCAGTCTACGTGGAGAATTTGTGAATAGAAAAGTATATAGAGTATGTGTACTAGTTACATTGCATTTTGAAAAGCACTTCATTTGCATGCCTGTATTAAAAGTAAAAAATGGCTAAAAGTTAACAGAATAACTCTTGATTGCTTCATGTTTTTTTTTCTATGAGTTAAGTCATACTGAGCAGGAAGATCCCAAGTTTGATCCATAGTCTCTTCGAGTTAGCTGATCTCAGGGAGGACAGTGGTAGGACCTCTACAATTGGTCTCAGTACTGTTGGGCTAAGGAATGCGAGTATCAGCCAAGGCTTCTACTCTTGGTCAGTATCCAGTTACTCCTGTGGGAACTGTATGTCTGTGGATGATGGGTGAGAACAGAATCATGCTCAGTGAAGGTTGTCCTTGACATTTTCTGTGGCTGAATAACCATCACGAACATACTGTCAAGAGATTTAGGGACCGAAATTGCCCCTTTCCTTAAGGCCTATTACCACCGCAAATCGGCGACCACACTGCGGAGTGGAATGACCGCCGACTTTTGGTGGAATAGCCGCTGCTAGCCCAATTGTCCTCCCGAGTTTTCCCGGTGGTGCCCCTAACCGGTCCGCTGCTGCTGATCCGACTTAAGCACATCATCACTGTGCACACCGGTCGATCTAACCCGACGGCAACATTCCCCTGGGAAAATCTTCGGCCTGCCTGGTGGAGCCAAAACAACCTTTTCCCCGGTTATCAGTGAGGCTGTGGACTTTTGCAATGGTGGTGCGGCTTTCCTGAAAGTGGAGGGCACACTGTCGCTGCTGCCACATTTTCTTTTCCGGCTGACTGCCAGGTCGTCCCAACAATTATGCCCCCGGCTTCAACCGGGCCGCCAACAGGCAGCCTGGCACCCCATCTTGGGTGTCAGGCTGCTGGGCCCAGCCAAAACCCTCCCTGTTGGCCCAGTGGGCCGAAGTTTAAAAAGCAAGGAGGCTCTCCCCTTTAAGTCCTCAAATTCCACCCCTCAGTTGCTGTCACCGCTGCATTTTTGCCCTTCAGGTGTAGTCATGGCCCCCCATTATGGCCGTCTTCCGGATCAAAACAAAAAACAAAGAGCAAAATTTTCCAAAAGAGTCGAGTTGAACCGCAGCTGCAGTAAAAAACATCGAAATGAGCTGCGTGTGCCGTGTTTTAGGCGGGGGGCAATTTATTCCCCATAGAATAAAATCATAGAATGGTAACAGCATAGAAGCCCATTCGGCCCGTCGAGCCCGTGCCAGCCCTCTGCAAGAGCACTTCAGTTAGTCCCACTCCCCTGCCCTATTCCCGTAGCCCTTCAATTTTTTTTTCAGGTACTTATCCTCCTAAGGTGCGGTGCCCAGAATTGGACACAATACTCCAGTTGAGGCCAAACTACTGTTTTATACAGATTCATCATAATATCCATGCTTTTGTACTCTATACCTCTATTCGTGAAGCCCTGGATCCCATAAGCTTTTTTAACTACTCTCTCAACCTGCCTTGCCACACATATATGAATAATGACCAGTATTGGTGAGGCCACACCTGGAATACTGCGTGCAGTTTGTTTCCATATTTAGGAAAGGATATACTTGCTTTGGAGGCAGTTCAGAGAAGCTTCACTAGGTTGATTCCGGGGATGAGGAAGTTGTCTTATGAGGAAAAGTTGAGTAGGTTGGGCCTCTACTCATTGAAATTCAGAAGAATGAGAGGTGATCTTATCGAAACGTATAAGATTATGAGGGGGCTTGACAAGGTGGATGCGGAGAGGATGTTTCCACTGATGGGGGGAGACTAGAACTCGAGGGCATGATCTTAGAATAAGGGGCCACCCATTTAAAACTGAGATGAGGAGAAATTTCTTCTCAGAGGGTTGTAAATCTGTGGAATTCGCTGCCTCAGAGAGCTGTGGAAGCTGGGACAGTGAATAAATTTAAGACAGAAATTGACAGTTTCTTAAACGACAAGGGGATAAGGGGTTATGGGGAGCGGGCAGGGAAGTGGAGCTGAGTCCATGATCAGATCAGCCATGATCTTATTGAATGGCAGAGCAGGCTCGAGGGGCCATATGGCCTACTCCTGTTCCTATTTCTTATGTTATGTTCTTATTGCTGAGAAATTGATTGAGAAACAAGAAATGAAAGATGTAAATACAAGCTCTTTAGATCAATTATTGGGTAAAATTGCTTTTCATTGTGGGACTGAGCCAGAGACCAGAAGATTCCACCTTCACTTCCCCTTTGCGTTATCTGATCTCAATCAGGGCTGAAGTTGGGGCAGTACAATTGCTCTCAGTAACCCTTAGCCAGAGAAGGGAAAATCAGCCAAAGTTCCCACTCCTGTTATTATCCATTGTCAACTGCTGGAATGTATGCATGTGTGGCTGTCGAGTGAGAACAGAATTGGGCACATAGTCAAATAGCCTGCCATCACACACTGGCTGAGCTTTCATGAAGAATGGTTACTTGGTTCAGATACTGGAGGATGCCCAGTGTTCCTGGAATCATACTGCAGTAAGAGTCAGCAACTTCAGAAGAGCAGGGGGGAAGTGTTCATTTTTTAAAGATTAAAAGGCTATTCAAAATAGATCTCCTTACCTGGAAGAAGAGCTCCTTGACCCTCCTTTCAAATTTGTGAACACCTTTAATTGCCTCTGCACACCGCTTTTGCTCAGCTTCAAGTTCATTCTCAAGCTCACGTACCTACAAAGAAAATAAAAACACGTTTAAAAAACTAAAAAACACCTGAATGCATTTATATTTGGTCCAGTGGAAGCGTTATAAGGTTGTCTCTGCTTAAGACCACATCATTCTAAAAGATGGTGGTGGTAGCAAAAGAAAATATCCTAATCCGGTATGTATATTGCTTAAAAATTCATACCCTGGCCTCCAGTTTCTGGAGCTGTTTCTTTCCACCTTTCAATGCCAGCTGCTCTGCCTCATCGAAACGGAGTTGCAGGTCTTTCACGGTCTGCTCCAGATTTTTCTTCATCCTTTCCAAATGAGCGTTAGTATCCTGCTCCTTTTTCAGCTCTTCCGCCATCATAGCAGCCTTGTCGTGACATTATGAAACAACTTGTCATTATTGGCTTACTGTACAGATAAAACATGTCAAGACGTGGTTGAAAAGTAACATGTCTTTGATATTACTAATAAAATTGAAACAAGAGCCTTACGTCCGTGATGGCTTTCTTTGCCTTCTCTTCTGCATTTCTTGATTCTTGAATAGCATCCTCAACCTCGTTTTGAAGATGGCTAATATCAGTTTCAAGCTTCTTCTTCGTGTTTATCAGGCTGGTATTCTGTTGGAAGAATCAATCAGAGTTGTTATGGTCCATGTACCGCAATATTGTACACCCAAGTTAGTCTGAAAGATTGCTGTTTTTATCTACCTGACTATGCAGGAGCTGCACACGCTCACTCGCATCAACCAATTCCTGCTCAGCAACTTTGCGAGCTCTATCCGTTTGTTCGAGGGCTGCTCTCATTTCTTCAATTTCAGCGAACTGTAAATTGCACCTCCGTTCCAGCATGGCCAGTTGCTCCTTTAAGTCGTCTTGGCATCTGAGGGCCTCATCAAGATGCAACTGGCATTCCTTAAAACCAGATTGTTGATTGATATTAACTAATCGTACCTTTAAAGCTCACATAGATAACTTAATTCTAACCAATGGTTCATTTAGGCATCTGATATGTGTTACTTCATTTTTATATTTCAACCACCTAGTTTAAGTCAGTATTGAAAGTTCCTGAAAGTTAAACCATGTGTGCATATTGGTAATAATGCATTATGGCCATAATGGAATTATCCATGTGAAATAAATAATCTCAAATAAAGATAGATATATTTTACTGCTTCTAAAGATCTATCAAAAAAAGGTGCACACGAAAATTCAACTTTACCCGCAAAGCCTTTGATTTGCTTAATTCATTAACATTAACTTATTGGCCTAAAAATTGTGGAGGCTTCCCGCGGGCAGATGCCTCAGACCTGAAAAATTTATCCGAATTTACTTGGTGGTCTCGGAGGTTCAGGGACTTGTGCTCCTGGGTCTCTATGCGAAGGCCTGCATATAGCCCCATGTATCCCAGGGACTTAAGCGCTTCGTACGCTTCCTTGGGATCATGTGGGCCAGCCCAACCAATCCAAGTTGGAGTATTCCCATTCATACTTGTGATGAGTTCCGAACTCACTGCAAGTATAAATGGGAATACCCCAAAACATACAAGCACTTAAAATAAATCTTAAAAAACCATCACATAGTTAAAATTAATCAAAATGAAATTTAATTAATTATTTAAAACAACATTTTAATTTTTTGAAAATAAATGTACATATTTTAAAGGGGTTAAAAATAAACTTTCCTTATTTAATGGGATTTTAAATGTATAAATTATTGAAAAAATGTATTTTTCTGTCCTTTAAAAGTCTTACGCTGATAAAAAAGCAGGCCTTATGCCAGCTTTTATCAGTCGTAAGAATTTCAAGGGCATTCGCTGGGCAGAAGTTGGGCAAACAGCCCAACTCTCCACTTGTGGAGGCCCTTTACTTCCGGATGCTTGCAATCTGTCAAGAGGATTATTGACAGATCGCAAGTTCCGGGTTTAGGCGTATGTGCTTCACCTCGTACGCGCCCGCAGAGTCCACGAATCCAGGGCCATTGTCATGCATTAACCGAAGCTCCACGAACCTTGAGCTGGCCTTGCATGTTTCGGAAATGTTTTACAGCGTCCGCAGCCTGACGGTTTGCGTGGTTCAGCTGAATTTCAATTTCATTCAAGTCTCCCTCCATCTTTTTCTTGATCCTCAGGGCATCGTTCTTGCTCCTAATTTCAGTATCCAGGGCGCTCTGCATGGTATCTATTGTCCGTTGGTAATTCCTCTTTATTTGCTCGATCTCATCATCTTTTTCAGCGATCCGCCTATCCACTTCTGATTTCACCTGGGTCAATTCGAGCTGAATACGCAGCATCTTGCTTTCTTCGTGTTCCAGAGATGCCTTAAAATACAACACAAAGTCGTTATTAGGATATTAGATTACACGCAGTCTCATGTGATAAAATGTTAGAAAATATCCTGAGAAAGGATCATGGAGCTGCAACTGGTCATTCCACAATCGCCACTATAATGCTGAAATATAAAAACTAGCTTATCAAAATGGTAGGGTTGTCAGGACTAATTTTGCTAATTTTTACTTGACAAATTAATGAGATTGATAATGATGTGCAAATCGGCTAGCAAATTCAGTTGATTGATACACCATGGGTTGCAAATCTCCAGAATTTGCTTGTGGATTAATGTCGCTATGCCATTTGCTTCCCACAAATGGCATCGTGCCCTTATCCTCCCTGTTATTTTAAGCACTTGCTGGATTTGCACATTAATTGTCCATTAAATGTCATGGAAAGTCAAGTCTGATAATTAACAGTGTAATTTTTAATGACATGATAATTGTTAATGCCATGCCAATCAACCATCCTAGCTCAGAAGGGGAACAATTTAAAGTGTTCAATCTTATTCCTCCATGTAAGAAATTTTTTTTAGAGATTTTAATCATTTTAAATTTTCAATCTTAATTTTTGACTTACTTTATCTTTCTGTTTCTCTTTTCTCTCTCTTAATCCAATCTTTCTTTCCCCTTATTTCTCTTTCTGTACCTGATTTAACTCTAATTCACTCTATTGTCTTCTTAGTCCTTCCTCTGTTTTTTTTCTCAATCCTTAAATCTCATTGGTTAAGGAGATCCACTGTTGGTCCCATCATTCTCTATGATCCCAGATGCTCTGTTGCCTTCACCGCACTGTGATCAGCTCGCTCATCCAGCAAATTACAGCACACAAAATCTTTGCGCTGAATGATGCAGAAAAAAGGTCCAACTAAAGTTGCATGCCACAAAATGGCCCATACCAGCAAGATCCGGCCCAAAGAATCCAAGTCAAAACCGGTAAACAAACCTCGGCCTCTTCCAATGCCGCCTGAAAGTCAGACTTTTCCTGCTCGGCTAATTTTTTGGCCTTCTCCAGCTCATGGATTGTCTTTCCATTCTCGCCAATCTGTTCAGTTAGATCTGAGATCTCCTCTGTTTAAAGAAACAAAACATTTTCTGCAGTAAGTTAGATATAATTTATCATTTAAATCTTATGTCGATGTGTTTGCAGTAAAAGAACACTTTAATCACATGAAAACTCACGTTGCAGATTCTTGTTCTCTCGTTTAAGAGTTTCCAGCTGGTCTAACACCTCCTCATAAGCATTCTTCATCTTGAACAGTTCGGTACTCAGAGAACGGGATTCCTTCTGACTTGCCTCCAGCTCAGTTTGGGTTTCCTCATACTTCTGCTTCCATTCTGACAGAACCTAGAATGCCACAATAGTCCACAATTGGCACGTAGTTTTAAACTACATGTAGCTGTCTCTAAATCATTCAATTATTGTAACTGAACCTTATCAAAGTTTCTCTGTTTCTTATCAAGAGCAGCTGCAGCAGCATTAGCTCTCTCCACATCTATCATTAGATCTTCCACTTCACCGTGCAACCGCAGTTTTGTCTTTTCCAGTGAAGCACATTTAGAATTCACTGCTTCGATATGATCCTCAGCATCTTGGAGTCGCTGTGCAAGTTTCTTCCTGAAGATGAAGATGATAATGCCCACTTAACTATCACCAAAAAATTTAAAATTTCACCCAAAGAAAGCATAAACTAAAATTCTCTTAATGCACGTACTTGGCCTCCTCCAGTTCCTCAGTGCGCTGGATTGCATCAGTTTCATATTTTGTTCTCCACTGAGCAACTTCACTGTTGGCCTTGGACATGCCACGCTGGAGCTCAGCCTTTGCCTCCTGTTCCTCTTCATATTGCTCACGGAGCAGATCACAGTCATGGCGGGAAGATTGAAGAGCATGTGCCAAGGCACTCTTGGCCTGAAATATTTGAATTTGAAAGTTACTGGTTAAAGTATTAATACTTAAATGCTTAAACATAAAACTATGTTTTATCAGATGAAATAAGAATAGTCCATGCAAGAATCAATCCTTTATCACCTTATGGGGCCGAAATTCAGGGTTTTTTTCTTCAAGTTTTTTCCGCCGGGATCATTGAGGCATCCTTTCCATTGACTTTCGTAACTTTGTCGTTTTTTTAAAGGTGGACCGGAAGTCGTCATAGTGGGGGCGAACGTGAGGCGGTAAGGCAGGCTGAGGGGAGGAGATTGGAACGAGATTGGGGCTCCGCTGCTGTCACTCAGCGGCAGAACGGTGGTGATGTCAGAGCTCGAGTATGTGACCATGTTCTCTCCCCTCCGTTAAAGGGGAGAGTGTTGTGTATGCAATAACTGTTAGACTGAATACTGTTTAACTCCAAGAGGTATGACCTTGGCTCTGCTTTATTAAGGCCCAAAGTGACTAATATACAAAATGGCTGGCCTTTTATGCTTGGGCTGCACACACGTGTGTGCAGTCCAATAGCCTCCAACAAGGATGTTATCTAGTGGTTAGTGATCCCAAAAGTACATACATGACAATACCCCCCTCTGAGATATTAACACAGTCTTTTACAAATTGAGACGGTCCAGTGTTTTACACTCCCGGGTTGACTGTCTCAGTTCAACTCCAGCCTTGGGTGAGTGTTCAAAGTCTGTTGTGACTGGTGGCTGGATGGCTGACTTGGTGGGAGTGTCAAGGAATGAAAGTCCATTTTCATTGAACATGTCAGTGATTGAAAGTCTCGATTCACTGATGACCACCGAATCCTCTGATGACTGGGGGTAGGTTGGTTGGTCGTCGATTGTCTCTTCCTCTGACTGTTCCAGTTCGTCTGTGTGCCGCAGCTTTGTCTGATTCATATGTTTCCTGCATGTTTGCCCATTTTTGGACTTGACAATAAATACTCTGTTGCCCTCCTTGGCCATGACAGTACCAGCGATCCACTTGGGACCCTGACCATAATTCAGAATATATACAGGATCATTTACAGAAATATCACGTGACACAACTGCGCGATCGTGATACCCTTGCTGACTTTGTCTTCTATATTCGATATAATTATTCAAGTCAGGGTATACAAGAGATAGCTTGGTCTTAAGATCTCTCTTCATTATTAGTTCAGCAGGCGAGATGCCAGTAAGTGTGTGTGGTCATGTCCTGTAACTAAGCAGTATGCATGACAGACTGTTCTGCAGTGACCTTTGAGTTACTCGCTTCATACTCTGCTTTATGATTTGGACAGCACATTCTGCTTGCCCATTGGATGCAGGTTTGAACAGTGTTGACCTTACATGTTTGATACCATTGAGTTTCATGAACTGTTGAAACTCCTGACTGGTGAAGCACGATCCGTTGTCACCAAAAATGATGTCAGGCAGACCATGTGTTGCGAAAATGACACTGAGATTCTCAATGGTAACTGTGGATGTGCTGAATGACATGATTATACACTCTATCCACTTCGAATATGAATCCACCACAACTAAAAACATCTTCCCCAGGAAGGGACCTGCAAAGTCTATGTGGATCCTGGACCATGGTTTGGATGGCCACGACCACAGACTCAGCGGCGCTGGTGCTTTGCTGAGCTGCATGCAAGTGTTGCACTGATGCACACATGATTCTAGCTCAGAGTCAATTCCTGGCCACCATACATGAGACCTGGCGATGGCTTTCATCATTACAATGCTGGGATGTGTGCTATGTAGCTCACATACAAATTTCTCTCTCTCTTTCTCGGGCATAACAACAATCCGACTGAATAGCCAGTTCGTCTTTGTGACGAATGTAAGGTTTGATCTCCTCACACATTTGCTTCGGTATGGTATCTTTGAGGATGCAACTCTTCACCACTGATAAAATTGGGTCCTAGCTGGTCCAGGTCTTAACTTGTTGAGCCGTGACAGGGGTTCCTTCACTCTCAAAAGCATCCATAACTAACAAAAGGTCCGCCGGTTGTGGCGTTTCCACCTCCGGTGTGGGCAACGGCAGATGGCTCAAAGCATTGGCACAATTCTCGGTGCCAGGTCTATGGTGAATTACATAATCATAAGCGGATAATTTCAGCGCCCACCTCTGGATGCGGGATGAAGCATTGCTATTGATACCTTTGTTTTCAGAGAACAGTGAAATGAGCAGCTTGTGATCTGTCTCCAGTTCAAACTGAAGACCAAACAGGTACTGATGCATCTTTTTAATCCCATACACACAGGCTAGTGCTTCTTTTTCTACCATGCTGTAGGTTCTTTGCACTTTAGACAAACTTTTTGAAGCATACGCAACTGGTTGAAGTTTACACGACTCATTAGCTTGGTGGAGTACACAAGCAATTCCAAAGCATCACAGGTCAATACTAAACGTTTACATGGGTCATAATGTACCAGCAGCTTGTTAGAGCAAAGCAGATTAGTGGCTTTCTCAAAAGCTCTGTCTTGAGGCGCACCCCACACCCAGTTGTCGCCTTTTCTTAGTGCAGTGGTTCTAATAAGGTGCTCAATTTAGGTAAGAAGTTACCGAAGTAGTTGTGTAGACCCAGGAATGAACGCAGCTCCGTCACATTCTGCGGCTTGGCTGCATTCTTGATGGCCTTGGTTTTCGTGTCCGTGGGCCTGATGCCGTAAGCAGCAATTTTCCTCCCCAGGAATTCGACCTCTTGTGCCATGAAGACGCACTTCGAGCGTTTCAGTCTGAGTCCCACTTTGTCCAGACGATGTAGAACCTCTTCCAGGTTGTTCAGATGTTCCTCAGAGTCACGACCTGTGATCAGGATGTCATCTTGGAACACGACGGTTCTGGGAATGGACTTCAGCAGACTATCCATGTTCCTCTGAAATATTACTGCAGCCGAGCGAATTCTAAAAGGGCACCTGTGATAAATAAACAGTCCTTTATGCGTGTTAATGCACATAAGTTTATTCGACATCTCGACCAGCTCCTGTGTCATGTCGGCCGACGTCAAGTCCAGTTTGGTGAACGACTTCCTCCTGGCTAGCGTTGCAAACAAATCAGCCTTCGGTAACGGGTACTATTCCTGTATCGAAACCCTGTTGATGGTAGCCTTGTAGTCTCCAGAGATTCTGACTGTGCCATCAATTTTCAGCACAGGAATAATGGGGCTGGCCCATTCATTAAATTCAACTAGCCTTCACGCTGGAGTCTGTCCAGTTCGATTTCGACCTTCTCCCTCATCATATATGGAACTGCCCGAGCTTTATGATGGACGGGTCTTGCATCTGAGTCCACGTGGATCTGCACCTTGGCACCCGTGAAGTTGCCGATGCCTGGTTCGAACAGCGAGGGGAACTTGCTCAGTACTTGGGCACCTGTATCTTTCTCCAACGACAACGCATTGGTGTCGTTCCAATCACATCTGATTTTTTTCAAGCCAGCATTGGGCCATTGCCTGGGACAATGCATAGCGGTAACTCGTGAACTGCACCGTCATATGACACTTTAATTGTGGCATTGCCAATCACCGTTATGAGTTCTTTGGTGTACTTGCGCAACTTGACATTGACTGGACTTAGCCTAGGCCTCACAGCCTTTGTATCCTACAGCTTATCGAATGCCTTCTGGCTCATTATCGATTGACTCGTCCCCTTGTCCAGTTCCATCGCTACCGGCACCCCATTAAATTTCACGCTGATCATTATAGGTTTGCTCTTAGTTAGGTACGAGTACAGTCCATTCACTTCCTCCTTTGGTATCTCGGATTGCATATCCGGATCCACGCTAGTCTGACCATCATCCTCCACGTGGTGTGTTGCAGCATGCTTGCTCATCTGCGGACACTTGTGCTGGAGATGCCCCACTCTCAGACAGCCTTTGCAACTATATCGCTTAAATCGGCACTGCTGGTGCTGGTGATTTCCCCCACAACGCCAACATGGAGAAATCGGATGCATTCCCGCTGGCGGACTTTGGGCAGCCACCGGTTTCATGTACACAGTCGGGTAGGCCCTGCCATGTGCTGCTCTGCCGAACGGCAAATCAATCATATTTACAGTACTTGCCGAGTTTCGATTTTTCACTGATATCTGCTTTAGACTTCTATCCATGCAAGATGGATGATCGTGATGGCCCTGTTCAAGTCCAACATCCTCACCGCCAGTACTTTACGCAGGATCACCTTGTGGTTGATGCCGATTACAAAGAAGTCCCGCAGCAAGTCTGCCAACACAGCCCCGAACTTACACGGTCCCGCTAGACGTCTCAGGTCAGCAACGAATTCCACCGCATTCTGGCCCTTTGAGCGAACGTGCGTGTAAAATCTGTATCTTGAGATGATGATGCCTTCGTCTGGCTAAAGGTGGTCCTGTACCAGTGTACACAATTCTTCATACGTCTTCTCTGTTGGACTCACAGGCAGGAGTAGATTCTTTATCAGACCATAAATGTTTGGCCCTCAAACCGTGAGGAACACCACCCAGTGCCGAACTGCGTCGCCGTCCTCCTCCATTTTGTTGGCCACGAAGAACTGACTCAAACGGCTCACAAAGTCTGCCCAATCTTCTCCTTCCACAAATCGCTCCACAATCCAATTGTGCTCATTTTTGCATGCAAAGGTTCTTGTTGCCTCGTCGCCAAATGTTGTGTATGCAATAACTGTTAGACTGAGTACTGTTTAACTCCAAGAGGTATGACCTTGGCTCTGCTTTACTAAGGCCCAAAGTGACTAATATACAAAGTGGCTGGCCTTTTATACTTGGGCTGCACACAAGTGCGTGCAGCCCAATGGCCTCCAACAGTGATGCCATCTAGTGGCTAGTGATCCCAAAAGTACATACACGACAAAGAGAATCCGGCATTTTTATCTTCAGCCACTGGCCCACCAGGGAGGGTTTCAGCCGGGCCAATGGCCTGGCACCCAAGAGGGCACTATTTTGCCAGCCGATCGCGAAATCGGCCGGCAAAAATAAAAACATGGCGGCCTCAGCAGTGGGCCCTCCCCTTGATGGGCCACCACACTGCCGGGCCGCACACAGTCAGCAGAAGGTGCAATGACAGAGAAAGCTGTCGGGACACCGCTTGGTGGGGAAATGCTTTTTATAGGTGAATTTGGGTCGGTGTATTCTGCAGGTGAGGGATAGCGGCGGTGTGCGGTTTTATGACGCGCTTGCAGCAGTCGGCAGCAGCAGGGTGGAAGTGGGGACAGGCCAAAAAATCCCTGACCTGAATTTGGGTCTGGCTAGCCATGGGATTCCGCCGCATGGCCGCTGCAAATGGGCTAGTAATGTGTCTTACCGAGACCCTGAATTTCGGTCCCTATGTTTCAAAACAATTGCAAAGAATTATCATTGGTATAGATGTAAGCATCTCTAATGTTTGACTGCAGTTCTAAAACGGAGCAATTAGTTATGGATTCACTTTTGTAATCCAATAAATATTAAGATATGATGAAAAAGCATGCTTCACCTTAGTTTCTTCTTCCAATTGCCTCTTTAGCTCCTGAATCTGTTGTGTGAATGCTTGCTTCCCTCTAGTGAATTGTGAAATGAGGGATTCTTTTTCTTCGACCTGCCGGTTTAGCTCCCCTTAAATTAAAAATTGCAATTAGAGCAACATAAAGAATAAAGGCAAGAACCTTGGTCCATTGGCTTTTGCTAATACCTCATCTCCCAGAGCTGTAGGTGGAACACAAATTCTAAGTACCGAGTTACCTTTACACCAATCCTTCCAGCTGACCATCGATGTATGTGGTAAACGGCTATTGTGAGACTGGTGGCACAGCAAAGCAAAGGATACAAAGATCCAAAATGGGTAAATAAAGAAACTCTAATCTTCACATGGAACTTCAAGTAACCGCTAAGTGTACAGTTCACTAGAGGCATACCATTTTCTGTCTGTAATCGAGCTCGTTGTGTTGTGGTGTCATTCATAAGACGCACATGTTCTTCATATTTTGTCTTTATTTCATTCAGTTGGTCCTCAAGAGTTCGGCAGCTCTTTTCAAGATAACTCTGTAATGCAATTATTTCAGGCACGTAAATAGTGTGCATACAGTGAAAGGTTGTCCAAGGTACTTACTGTGCAACAAAAAGACAATTTGTGACATACCTTGGATTTGGAAACTGTTTCCATGTTGCTAGCAATGTCATCGTTTTCCATCTTCAGCTCACTCTTCTCCTTCTCAAGTTTCTGTTTCACACGTTGCAGGCTATCGATTTGTTCCCCAAGTTCTGCAACGGTATCAGCCTGCTTCTTACGAAGAGCAGCAGCTGTGGCTTCATGCTGCAGGGTAGATTCTTCCAGATCGCGGCGCATTTTCTGAAATTCTGTTTCACGCTTCTTGTTCATTTCAATCTGGACGGCAGTCGCGCCGCCAGCTTCTTCTAGTCTCTCACTGATTTCCTCAAGTTCACGGGCATAGTCGGTTCTCTGCTTCTCTGCTTTGGCACGAGCTGCACGCTCAGATTCAATCTCCTCTTCGAGTTCCTCAATGCGGGCCTAGAATTTGAAATAGTTGGACATTAAATGGGCCCTGAAATTCCGGTCGGAGGCTTCTTTTAGACGAACGCTTCCGACCGGAGAATTTTTCCCAAAGTACCCGGTGGTCCCGGAGGAGCGTGGAATTCTGTTGGGGAGGCCTTCCCTTCCTGCGCTGCGAAGTGCGCTCCTGTCCTCCAGGTTACCACGCAGAAGATGCAGTCACGTGTGACTGCTCAACCAAGCAGGAGAAGTATTCTCAATTAATAGCAATGGGAACTCTGTATCTACGAGTTCTCATTGCTATTAATCGAGAAAAAAAACCCAAACACAATAACACCAAATAAAAAACACACCTCACATAATTAAAATTAATTGAAATTAAAGTTAATAAATATCTTAGAGAAAATGCTTTTTTTGAGTTTTTAAAAAGTTTTTTAAATTATGGTTTAAAATAAATTTAACATAGTGGGCAGGGTTTTTAAAATAAAATGTGTTTTTTTTATTTTTATTTTTTATGTTTTAAGTGTGTTTTAAAACTCTTACGCCTGTAAAAGTAGGCTATGCACCTGCTTTTTTTTTATCAGGCGCAAGAGTTTTGAGGACATTTGCTGGGCAGGATATGGGAAAATATCGCAATCTTGCCCTTGCAAATGTCCTCGCTCCCGAGATGCATGCACATTGTGCACTGAAAAACAGTTTTTGCGATGCCTTCCCGGGTCCGTACACATTCCGTATGGACCCGAGGAAGCCGTAATTTCTGGGCCATGAATTCTGACAATGCTTTACCCGATAACAACCAAATATATTCAGGTATCTCTGATTTAAACGTACTTGCAGTTCCTTGATTTTCTTCTGCAATTGGCCTCCAAGAATCTGCTCTTCTTCAATCTTACTCTGATACTGGCTTATTTCAAAATCCTTCCTGTAGTGCGAGTATAATGAAAGTTTATAAAATATTATAACATACATACCATGAATACATTACAAAAGCAAAATCACTTCTTACTTCTTCACTTTCTCTTCCAATTGCTGCTTGTCGTTTTCTAAATCCATTAACGAGTCCTGCATCAGTTTCAAATCCCCTTCAAGCTTCCTCTTGACCCTTTCAAGGTCCATGCGAAGCTTTTTCTCTTGCTCTAGCGAGCCTTCGAGCTACAATAAATGAGGAAAATTGTCATACTGATCAAGGCATCAATACAAATATTCAAAGTTACGTGTTTACTAATACTAACATCATCCACTTGTTGTTCCAACTTAGCTTTGGTTTTGGTTAAAGTGTTGACTTTGTCCTCTTCAGCCTGGAGGTCATCTAAGGTCTGCTGATGGGCTTCTTGGAGGGATTTCTTCTCCTTTGTTAATTTGACAATGATCTCATCAAGGGAGGCCATTTCTTCTGTAAGATTCTTAACCTATGGGTAAAAATCATTATTTAAATTAGTTAAATGTGCAATTGTATCCACTAATTTCTACAAATTAAATAATTCTGCTGTGAATCTAAATAAATACCTTGTTTTCTGTGGCATGTTTTTCCTTTTCAACTTTGGCCAGTGTGAGTTCTAGATCATCAATATCCTTCTTTAATTCTGAACATTCGTCTTCAAGTTTTCTCTTCTTGCTTGTCAATTCTGCATTACATTCCTCCTCATCCTCTAATCTTTCATTAAGTTCCTTGACCTTCGCTTCTAACTGAATTTTGTTTTTGATGAGCTGGTCACACCTTTCCTCTGCATCTGCCAGGCCATCAGCCTCCTTTTGGAGAAAAAAGAGAATGGTTCTTTTTCCAACCAACTTAATAATAAAACTTTCTTGCGCCTTTGTGACTTGTGTTTTTGCACAATTAAATATATTTGGAAGTAATACAGAAGCCTGTTACTGATGTTTAGGAATTTCACAAATTAATGAGAAAGCTACACCCACTGGGTTTCTATCTGCCCAGAATTGAGTGCCCAATCTCTTCCTGTAAGGACATATCCCACTTCCCTAATCTGGAGCTTAAATACAGGATAACAGAACCAATGCTTAGAGACCTCCAAGAGTGTGCAGGTGTATTGCTGGAGATTAAGCAATTAAAACTGTGTAGTTTAGCAGAGCAGCTAACACAGCCTACCCATTTGAACTTTTGCCTGCATGGTTAGCTGGAGCTGAGTAGAAAGAATTCTAGGTTCCATGGTAAGTCAGACTGACTGGTCTATCATCAACTCGACTTGAAATACTCTGAACCTGCCAGGATCATTAGATTACACAATCTTCCATTGATGGTTCTCGACTTCCATTGCCAGATGTGCCACCTTGGAGTCATCTGAACTTCACAGAGATCCCAACTATCTCTTCCCCCCCACTCCCATAGGAAAGTCACCAGTTAATCATCAAGCTTGGGTTTGAGCCCTTGCTAGACGGCATCAGATACTTGACCCAATATCATGTACCAGGCTTATTCATCATCACCTGCATAATTCAGATCATGTATGATATGTTTTCTGTATATCTGCCAGACATACTTGTTTGAATACACTATAGATAGAAAATGTTAAAATGCAATTTATAATTACACCAGGATTAGAAGTATAGTTAATAATTTATATGCCCTGGCCTAGTAGCCCCACCACAAAGTTAATTCCTCAAAAGGTCCTTCTGAACACCAACATTTAACAATCACTCACCATTTAAAAAATACTCTGCTTTTCTATTTTTCCTATCAAAGTGGATAACTTCATATTTCTCCACATTATATTCAATTTGCTATGTTCTTGTCCACTCACTTAGCCTGTCTATATCACCTTGAAGCCTCTTTGCATCCTCATCACAACTTACATTCTCACCTAGCTTTGTATCATCATCAAACTTGTATATATTACATTTGGTCCCCTCATGCAAATCATTGACATAGATTGTAAATAGCTGAGGCCCAAGCACCGATGCTTGCAGTGCCTCACTAGTTACAGCCTGCCAACCAAAAAATGACCCATTTATTTCTACCTTCTGTTTTCTATCCGTTAACCAATCCACAATCCATGATAGCATATTACCCCCAATCCCATGAGTCCCAATTTTGTTTAATAACCTCTTGTATGGCACCTTATCGAATGTCTTATGAAAATCCAAATACATTGGTTCCCCCTTATCTATTCTGCTAGTTACAGCCTAAAAAAACTCTAACATATTTGTCAAACATGATTTCCCTTTCATAAATCTGTGTTGACTCTACCCAATCCTATTATTTTTTTCTAAGTGCCCTGTTACCAAGTCCTTAATAATAGATTCCAGCATTTTTCCTACTACTGATGTCAGGCTAACTGGTCTTTAGTTCCCCATTTTCTCTCTCTTTTCTTTCTCAAATAGTGGGGTTACATATTTGCTGCCTTACATTCTATGGAAACTGTTCTGAATCTATGGAATTTTGAATGATAACAACCAATGCATCCACTTTCTCTATAGCCACCTCTTTTAAAACTCTAGGATGTAGGCCATTAGGTCCAGGAGATTTATCGGCTTTCAGTCCCATTAATTTCTCCAGTACCAATCTTCCGTGAAGACAGACACAAAGTATTTGTTTAATTTCTCTGCCATTTCCTTATTTCCTATTATAATTTCTTCTGTCTCAGCCTGTAAGGGACCCACATTTATTTTAGCTTATCTTTCCCTTTTTACATACCTATTGAAGCTTTTACAGTCTGTTTCTATGGGCTCAATTTTCCACAAAGCATTTTTTTGGCATACTTGAAGAGTTACACCCGATTTTTGGGGGCCTAAGTACAGCAAAAAAAAATTATTCTAAGTTTCCCCGTTGGATTTACTCATTTTGGCATGGCGAAATCCGACCTTTAGTTGTGGGGGTTGTGGTGTATGTAGCACACAAATCACTGACTCCACACGGCCTGGTGTTGATCCAACTGCTGTGACCTTAGTCCTTTATTGAACAGCTCCAGAGTGGCCTCCAGGTGTGGTGGGCAGCCTTTTATACTGCCTCGTGCAGGTACCTTCAGGTCTCTCACCACAGCGCCCTCTGTGGTGCACCGTTGTACTTATATCATACATTTAATGTACCAGAGCAATATACAACATCTCACTCCCCCGGCCAGTTCAAAAAGCCGTTGCTTGAATCCCCTCATCGAACATCGCATTAGCCCATTGGTAATGTTAGTCACGGATCCATGTCCCTTTTTCTTGAACCTCGTGGTATCAACTCTTCCCGTGATTCATGTCCATGATTTCAAGCACAATGACCATTCCGCATTGAAATATTAACTCTTATCGTAATTCGCAATTCATATCCATTATTTTAAACACGGTAACCATCCAGCATTAAAATTTTAATTCTTATCATAAATCCATCATCCTACATTCACATAGCACATTTAAACTCGCTCTTGCCTTACAAAAGTCTTTACGTGGGGACCGCCAATGGTGTAAGGTCCTTTTAAGACTCCCAGGAGCATTTCCCTTTTAAGGCGCCATCTTGTGGCATTCCTCGAGGCGCCGCCATCTTAGGTGTTCTGCTGGCCTTTGTCTGCAGGGTTCCGTTGCCACGAGGCTCACCGCCATCTTGAGCTCGCTGGCGAAGAAAGAAGAGGGGACAAGGAAGCAGGGAAAGGGGAAAAAGAGAAAAAGAAAACGGCCCATCTTGCAGAAGTCAGTCTGGACTCGATCAGTCACAGTCCCTGTGAGTCGGTCCGTGCCTGCTGCCGCATCCGCCGCTCTGGCTCGCGTTAGCCCGAGTCACGCCCGCCGACGCCGCAGGCTCTGCTCCCGCCGTTGTCTCCACACTTGCCCAGTGCAAACTCCAGCTGATGATCTCCACACTTGTCACCCCTCCTGCTGCCGCCATGGCCGCCTCTCCTGCTGCCGCTGTGGCCGTCTCTCCTGCGGCCCGCCGTGGCCGTCACCATTGCAGCCACTGCCGTTGCCCAACTGTTCCGCTGTGTGGGCCCCCCCAGATCCACCGGCCACCGATGGGCCTCCCGCTTCTCGCCCGCAGCGCCCCGCCGGCCCGCACTCCAGCAATAGGCCCACACCTGCAACTTTGTTCTTCCAGGGTCTGTTCGCCTGTGGAGGCTGAGGCTGCAGATTTGCTTGGGGTCAGGAATTCTGGGCTGCTGTCGCCTGTGTGTGGATTTAGGCTGCAGCTTCAGCTCGGTTGGCGCTGCTCTTTGGGAACCCGGGGAGCAGCAGTCTGTGGAGGAGTGAAGTCTTCCCAGTTCCCACGGCCCTCTCCCATCTATCTTCTGCCGAGGAGCGTTGGCCCATCGCCTGCAATGACCCATAAGGGTAAACCGTGCGTCTCGCACCCGTGAGATACCTGCACATCTGCTCTGCCGAGAACAGGTATCAGTTCCTTGGTGTAGGTACGCAGCTTTGCCGTGACTGGGACCAGCTTGGGTCGTGCAGCCGGGTTGTCCCACAGTTTATCAAAAGTTCTCCGACTCATCAACGACGGACCCGAGCCCGTGTCCACTTCCATGCTCACAGGGACTCTGTTAATTTTGACTTCCCTTATCACTGGGGGCGAATTGTCAATACACGTGTACAGTCCCAACACCTCATTATCTTCTGTCTGCCCCTCGCTGGATGAGGGATCATCCCCCATCTCCTCAGCCACATGGTGAGTCCGATTTCTTTTACACATACGCTGAAGGTGGCCTTTAACATGGCAGATATCATCAAGGTGTGCGCCAAAATCACACGGCGCCGCGAGTCTCCTGAGGTCCGCAGCATATTTGGTGACGTCCTGGCCGTCGGGTCTGCAGTGATGGTAAAATTTGTATCTGGCCGTGAGGATGCTCTCCTTCAGTTTAAACTGGTCACGAATGAGTGCGATCTGCTCCTCATATGACTTGTCCCTGGCGTTCGTGGGGGCCAGCAAATCCCTGATGAGACAGTAAACCTCATCGCCACAACTGGAAAGCAATATCGCCTTACGCTTATCTCTCATTGCGTCCGTGCTCCCCGTCAGGTCGTTTGCTGTAAAGTAATACTCGAACCTTTCCGTAAAGGCCTCCCATTCATTGCCCGAGGTAAAATCCTTTAGCGAGCCCAGAGTAGCCATGGTTGCATGGAGTTCGTCCGCTTCCTCGTTGCCAATGTGGTGTATGTAGCACATAAATCACTGACTCCACACGGTCTGGTGTTGATCTAACTGCTGTGACCTTAGTCCTTTATTGAACAGCTCCAGAGTGGCCTCCAGGTGTGGTGGGCAGCCTTTTATACTGCCTCGTACAGGTACTTTCAGCCCTCTGTGGTGCACTGTTGTACTTATATCATACATTTAATGTACCAGAGCAATACACAACAGGGGTGGAGCCTTGATCTGCACCAAAACGAGGGACACAATGTGAGCTGAGGCTGCAAAGTGAAGCATACAGCCAGCTCCCAACACATTAAAGGAATTGAAAAACACATAGCAGCAACTTACCTCCAACCCCGCCCGAAGGGCTTGCTGGTCCTCTCTCTTTCTCTCTCTGTGAACCAGGGACTGAGAATGGGACCGGACCGGGAGAATGGGGACGGAGAATGGGACCGGACCAGGAAGCCCTTCGAGCAGGGTTGGAGGTAAGTTGCTGCTATGTATTTTTTAATTCTTTTTGTGTGTCCGGCCATCTGCTGCGCCGATTTCCATTCCTGCGCTGATTTCCTTATCTCTCCGGAAGGTTTTTCTGGAGAGGCTACATTCGCTGGCCTAAGCAGAACTCTCAGCTGGCCAAACTTCCCTAAATGGCCAGAATAGGCGTAGGAGCTGGTTACGCCCCCTTTGGCTGAAAAAAAAACAGACCTAAAAAAATCGTAACTGAGTTACACTGGTGCAAATTGATTGGGGAAACTGTGATTTTTCAACTTAAGCCAAAAAGAGCAGCCCGCTCAAAAAAAAATGGCACAAATCACTGGGGAAAATTGAGCCCTATGTCTCTCCCTAGTTTACTCTCCTATTCTATTTTCCCTTTCTTTATCAATTTCTTGGTCCTCCTTTGCTGAATTCTAAAATCTTCCCAATTCTCAGGCTTACTCTTTTTGGCAATATTATAAATCTTTTCCTTTAATTTAATACTATCTTTAATTTCTCTTGTTAGTCACAGTTGGATCATTTCTCCCATGGTGTTTTTATTCCTTAACCAAATGTATATTCGTTGTGAATTATGAATTAGTTCTTTAAATGTATGCCATTGCTTTTCTACTGTCATATCTTTCAAACTAGTTTCCCAACCTACCTTAGCCAACTCGGCTCTCATACCTGCTTTGTTCAGGTTTAGGACCCTAGTTTTGGACTTAACTAAATCACTCTCAATTGTAGTTTGATCATTGTTATTGTTATTTCAGGCCGAAGGTCAGGTATACAGGTCAGAAGCAACCAGCATTCTATGATTGTTTTGTACTTGCAACAAAATGTGACATTTGGAATCTAACCTCTGCATAGACTATATATAGAGTTTTGATTATATTATAGCTAGATAGATGTTTATTGAAATACAATTTGCACAGTACCAGCAGATCATTTACAATGTACTTGTCCTGGACTAGCAGTTGTTTAATATTTCTCAGAATACCTCCTGAACAGCCAAATGAATACCTTATACCTAACATGAGGCAGATTGAGAAAAAAATCTATAGAAATAGTAAGGTACAAACATTTATTTCAATTGTTTGCATTACTTACTGACTGAACTTGAAGCATTAAATCATTCTTTACTTGAAGCAGCCCAACCATTTTTTCTTCCAATTCCTTCCTTTTTGCTTCAGATTTAGCTAGTGCCTCTTTGGTCTTCTCAAACTCCACTTTCATATTCGCCATTTCCTTTTCAGTTTCTGCGCTCCTCAAAAGTGGTTTGATCTTGAAATATAGTTTCATCCATGGCCAGTGTTTGACATTCATAAATGAACGGATGTTGTACTGGATAGTGAAGACGGCTTCCCTGTAGAATTGTAATAAATGAAAATGTTGTTATTATTTGCATTGATATGCCTACATTACTAAATACCATTAATATTTCAATTTACCTTCTCTCCATCATGTTCCTAAATTCTACTCTCATTAGGAATCCGCGGCAAATGGCCTGTGTGCGTGTGATGATTTGGGCCAATTTGTCATCTCTCATTTCCTCAAGAGTACCCAGGAGACCAGCTTTGAAAAACACCTTTAAATGGGATAAATAATAAATTAGCTTTAAGAGTCATTAGTGGGTCATCATTCTCTACCATTCTTTCATATGAAATTTTGAAAACTGAGCTGTTACCTTAGTATGGCCAAACCTATACTGGGTATGGTCCACGTCAATGGAGCTCAGCAGTTTCTCAGCAGCCTTTTTGCTATCAATAAATTGTCCTTCGGGTATGGCACTTGCATTTAAGATTTTGTATCTGTGTTTTCAAAATATATATATATATATTTGAGTACAATCACTACTCAATGGAATTAAGAGTCAGAAGATCGATAGCAGCCAAAAATCACCAATAGCCACCTATATCAATAAGGGCATCAGCCTTGGCTCAGTGGTAGTACTCTTACCTCTGAGTCAGAAGGTCATGGATTCAATATCCACTCCAGAGACATGACTATATAATCCAGAATGACACCTCAATGCAAAACTGAGGAAGTGCTGCACTGTTGGAGGTGATAACTTTTGGATCAAATGTTAAACCAGTCTCGGGTGGATGCAAAAGATCCCACACACTATTTGAACAAGAGCAGCAGAGTTCTGCAAGTATGCTGGCCAATATTTATCCTTCACTAAAACAGATTATCTGCTCATTACTGCTTGTGGGATCTTTCTGCATGTAAATTGGCTGTGTATTTCCTACATTATAACAGTGAGCGCATAGCGGAAATGGTAGCATAGTAGTTATGTTACTGGATTAGTAATCCAAAGGGCTGGACTAATACTCTAGAGCCATGAGTTCAAATCCCATGATGGCAGCTATGGAATTTGAATTCAGTTAAGTAGATAAATCTGGAAAATGGTAAAACTACTGGATTGGCATAAAAACTCATCTAGTTCACTAATGCCCTTTAGGGAAGGAAATCTGTTTCCCTTAGCCAATGTGGCTCCAGAACCACAGCAATGTTGTTGACTCTGAAATGGCCCAGCATGTATTGTGTTATATAGAACTAGGAAAAACTGCAGTGGTTCAAGTAGGCAGCTCACCTTCTCAAGAGCAATTAGGGATGGGCAGCAAATGCTGGCCTTCCCATGAATGAATTTTAAAAACCACAAGAAAATGCACTTGAATGGCTACAAAATGCTTTGGGATTCCTGCGGTTATGAAAATCACTACATCCTTTCCTTTTCCTTTTATATTTAAATTGTTACCTTTGCTTAAAGTCAGCATAAAGGATTCTGCTTGGGAATCCTTTCCTGCAGATTCTGATACCTTCCAACACACCATTGCACCTCAACTGATGAATGACTAGGTGATTTTCCATTGCACCTAAATAGAGAATATTATATTGGTTGAATCAATACACATCTACTAGCAAACAGAATATCATTTTAAATGTTAACATAATTATCTGAAAATTCTTACCTGGAGTCTTTGTTTCATTGGGAATTAAACAGCGTACAAAGTGAGGATGAGTACTTCTTAAATTGGTCATCAGCTTATTCAGATTTTCCTGTAATGCATAAGAGAGATCATTTTATTACCAATAACTAGAAAGAAAATCAAATTATTAATTTGTAGAATGAGACAAGTAATTTTAGTTCATTACTCTTTAAAGTTTTTCTTCTTAAAATTGCTTAATTATGTCGATAAAGTGTTACTAATTGTGGAAACATTAAAGTGCAAGGTATACCCTAAAGAGTGCAGACACAGTTTGGAAAGAAGAACCCTTCTTCTTGCCACCCTTTTTAGGAGCATCAGCAGCTGTCAAAAAAGAACATTTAAAACAGATATCGATAAATGCTGTTTTTCCAGTCAGCAAGAAAATGAATTCACAGTGCTTGTTAAGTTAAAATATTTTACCGTCACCAGCATAGGCAACAAAGAGCGATGACAGAAGTTTCATCGGAGATTTCTGATAGAGGCCAACAACAGTTTCATTGAGCGGGTCCTTGTTCTTTTCCAACCAGCCGGTGATGTTATAATCCACGATGCCGGCATAGTGGATCAATGAGAAATGAGCTTCAGCCTTTCCTTTAGTAGGCTTGGGTTTCTGGAAGTTGCTTGACTTTCCAAGATGCTGGTCATACAGTTTATTCTTGAAAGTAGTATCTGAGGCCTTGGGGAACATGCACTCCTCTTCCAGGATTGAGAAGATCCCCATGGGCTTTAACATCAAAAATAAGTTTTCTTAAACTGTGAGAATCCTTTGTGTAATTTAGTGTTACAATGTTAAAGTTCTTTTTTTCAGCTCTATCTGATTTACTTTTATTCCCTTACCTTTTCAATGAGTTCAATGCAAGCAGCCAGATCCATACCAAAGTCAATGAATATCCATTCAATTCCTTCCTTCTTGTACTCTTCTTGTTCCAGAACGAACATGTGGTGGTTGAAGAACTGTTGCAGTTTCTCGTTAGTGAAGTTGATACACAACTGTTCCAAGCTGTTGTACTGGAATTCATGAAAAACAATAATAAAAGCATGTGAGCTCAACAGAGAAAAAAAGTGTTTGCTCAAGAATTGAATTTTTTTGACTCACGTCAAAGATTTCGAAGCCTGCAATATCCAGCACACCAATGAAATATTGTCTTGGTTGTTTTGTTTCTAATTGCTGATTGATTCGTGTAACCATCCATAAAAACATCTTCTCGTACACAGCTTTTGCCAGTGCACCCACTGAGTTGTGCACCTTGAATCAATCCAAAAACACATTATGAGCCTTAGAAATTATAACTGGATGAAACAAATTTCAGGAATTATTTTACAAGCAGTGGGTCAGTGCAATTTTATATAATGTCAAATAATGCACATAATACCTGTTGTACGGTTTGCCCTTTGGTTACGTACTCATTGCCAACCTTTACTCTTGGGAAGCATAAAGATTTTAATAAATCTGCAGAGTTCAAGCCCATCAGGTAAGCACTCTTGTCAGCCACTGTTAAAAAACAAAATCTGTTCAGCATCAGTGGATAATGGGTTTATGGACACAAACATACTACATTAGGGCTGAGAATGGTAGATTCAGATTGAAAAATTCAGCTGGCTAGACCAGAGTTATACTGTGCTTTATCCCTGTGTGAATCATACTCTAACTGCCAAGAGAGCCCCCTGTGCATATGTACTTACAAAAATATTTATCCCCCAATCAACATCACAAAAACAGATTATCTGGTCATTATAACATTGCTGTTTGGGGGAGTTTGCTGTACGCAAAATGGCTGCCGCATTTCCCACACTACAACAGTGACTACACTTCAAAAGTATTTTATTGGCTGTAAGATGCTTTGGAACATCAATTGATCATGAAAGATGCTATACAAATGCAAGTCTTCAATCTCAGTTTTGAAATTCTCAATTATCCTAGCCACAAAAGCTTTTTGGGGAGAGTGTTGCAGATTTGGCATGCAGGTATGGCAGGCAGTGAAGAAGGCAAATGGTCTGTTGGCCTTCATAGCTAGGGGATTCTTGCTATTGAGGGAGTGCAGCGAAGGTTCACCAGACTGATTCCTGGAATGGCAGGACTGACATATGAGGAGAGACTGGATCGACTGGGCCTGTATTCACTGGAGTTTAGAAGGATGAGAGGGGATCTCATAGAAACATATAAAATTCTGACGGGACTGGACAAGTTAGATGCAGGAAGAATGTTCTCGATGTTGGGGAAGTCCAGAACCAGGGGACATAGTCTAAGGATATGGGGTAAGCCATTTAGGACTGAGATGAGGAGAAACTTCTTCACTCAGAGAGTTGTTAACCTGTGGAATTCCCTGCCGCAGAGAGTTGTTAATGCCAGTTCATTGGATATAGTCAAGAAGGAGTTAGATATGGCCCTTACCGCTAAAGGGATCAAGGGGTAGGGAGAGAAAGCAGGAAAGGGATACTGAGGTGAATGATCAGCCATGATCTTATTGAATGGTGGTGCAGGCTCAAAGGGCCGAATGGCCTACTCCTGCATCTATTTTCTATGTTTCTATATTTCTAGTTCCACTTCTCTTTGTGTGAAGATATGCTTCCTGACATCAACCCTGAGAAAAGACTCAATACCAAGTTGACAATGTGTTTGGAGAGCGACAGGCAACTTATTAGTGCCTATATAATTAACAGAACAACAGAAACACTTCTGATTTAGGGCTAGAATTTGCATTGGTTCACTGCCCGGTTTCTCGGCGGTATTGGCTGTTTTGGGCGAGAACCAGATCGGCGAGAAGTTCCCCAACTGAGGCACGCCGGTGGCTTCAGAGACCCGCTAGGGAGCGGACCGCCAGCATACACCGTCCACAGATCGCCCTGGCGCGATTTTTGGCTGAGCGGGGCTCTCGTAGGTAAGTATGAAAAAAAAATTTTTTAAACCGCCCACGAGGATCAGCGGAGCTGGGCGGTAAGTAAGTAGGTCTGCAAGAAAAAGGTAAGTGATCGTTTTTTTAATAGTTATTTTCAAAATCTGTTGGAGTGATTTCATTTAAAAGTGTGTTGGGAATGTTTTTTTTGATGTTTTAGTTAGGTTTTTTGAAAAATTATTTTTAATCTTTTTCTTGTGTTAGGCCCAACCCGCAGCCTTGGGGTAAACTTTTATAGATTTTAAAATTTATTTTCTTTTGGCACCGCCTAATCTAGCCGCAATTGCAATTTTTCACCCAGATTGGGGGTGCAAGGCCCATATTTTTCATTGGACGGATTTTTTTTTTTTCGGGAAGTTTCCGCCAGCGATAATCTTCCCAGCTTTAGCGGTTGTTTTGGCGGCAATCGGGCGCTGGCGGACTTTGGGTAAATTCTACCTCTTAGAATTTTCAATTTAGCTAATTATTTTCAGAATAAATTTGTCAATAGCGTTGCACACAGTCAGTTGATAAATTACATACATATATAGAATTGGGACAGAGACTTTGGAAACTTGCTCCATTTTGTGCTCCATAATGGGCAGAGCCTGAAACTATAATGGGCTAGAATTTCAGCAAAATCTGCCACTGCCGGATTGCCACCCAAAAAATCGCTAAGATTATTAAATTAACGCCAGCGAAAAATTGATGAAAAAAAGGAAAAAATTCCACCCAGCAGGAAAAATGTGTCTTACACGCGGATTCTCGGCTAAAAATGTGATCCTGGGCAAATTGGGCGGTACTTACTCAAAATTTAGTCCGAGGCTACGGGTTGGGCCGAGGGAGGGGGGAAAACCCAAGAAATATTTTTCCAAAAACATTTTAAAAATTTTAAATCGGCAAACATTCTCAGGACCCTTTTCCACTGAATCGCTGTAAAAGAATCTTTTAAAAAAAAACGTTAACTTACCTTTTTTTGCAGGACTTCATACCAACCGCCCAGATCCGGCTGCTTTCTCGTGGGCGGTATTTTTTCCCTCAGCTACAAAACACCACTACCACCAAACGCGGCGGTGGCGGTTTTTTCAATCTTCCACGCCGGCGGTCCGCTCCCCAGTGGTATTCCGAAACCATGGCGGAACTCTTTGATGAAATTCCCGCCAGTGGTTTTCCGCCAAAAACGAAGAAGACAGACGAGAAACCGGGCGGAAATGGTGCTGAATTTCTAGCCCATAGTGACAGTTGACATAGCAAAATTAAATAGGAAATGTTGGCACAGCAATTTACAAAGGTAAATGTTGACGGATAAGTGTAACAGCATTTTTGAAATCGGGTAGTCAGGTTTGTGAATAGAAAGTATGCCTCCTACACAAGATTTTTGATAATGTATCAATATTTTACCTTCAGTGCCATCAGGCTCAGCCTGTTCCTCTCGCTGCTTCTGCTTGAACTTTAGGTTACCATAGTGCATTACTGCACCAGTGAGTTTGTAGATACATGCTTTTTCCTCAGCAGTAAAGCCCAGGATATCAATAGCTTCCTACAGAACCAAATAAGTAATGTTATCATTGCTGTAGCCTCCTTTGCATCAGTAGTTCGATTATTACCTATATGTCTTAACTTACATCAGTAGCCATCAATTCATCTTGGTCATCGATACTAGTTACAGTAATCTCACCCTGACTCACAAACGGATAGTCATAGGGGTTGGTGGTGATGAGCAACAATTCTGAAGTGAAAAGATTCAACGGATTTGCAATTATTTACGAATATTAATGGAAAACAAATCAATAATTTCAGATGTGTTTATTACAAAA
Source organism: Pristiophorus japonicus (assembly GCF_044704955.1). Taxonomy (NCBI): domain Eukaryota; kingdom Metazoa; phylum Chordata; class Chondrichthyes; family Pristiophoridae; genus Pristiophorus; species Pristiophorus japonicus. Next base: position 88,519,855 of record NC_091992.1, read on the forward strand.
TTGAATAGTTATTTGAAAAGTTTTCATATCTTGCACTAACTCTTGTATATTAGCAGCAATTTGTTCATTTAAGTATAACTACAATGCCAAAATCTATTTTGGTTTACCAATTAGTTCTGGCTTCTTATTGGACGTAATCTGGTAGAAAATATGGTAGCTTCTTTCAGCTTTCAACTGGAAGGTAACACGGGACTTTTCCAGCAGATCTGTTGAGTATATTTATGTTTGAGTTGATGTAGCTGCAAATAATTTTCAATTACACAGATCACAAATAACCCAAATATACTCATACTTACAGGTCTCAATATCAGCAGAAGCCAATTTCCCTGTAGCTCCAAAGTGGATTCTGATGAATTTACCCTTGGTATTGAGAGAAAATGCTTTTATTAGCCATAAAGCTTAATTTCAAATTTAATTTTCTAACTATGTCCAATTAATCTTCAAGCCTATTTATGGCTATATTGACTGAATTCTATTTACAGATGTTTGTACTCCGATATTTTACCTATAGTATAGAAATAACATTTCAGAAAACTTACGAAGCGAGACGAGTTGTCATTTCGCATTGTCTTGGCATTACCAAAGGCTTCAAGCAATGGATTAGCCTGGATGATTTGATCTTCCAGTGTTCCCTAAAAGTACAGGGTATACATAAGCCAGCTTTATAATCTATTACAAAGACTGCAGATAACAAAACGTAAGCATACTGAATATTAGATATTCAGATTTAGAAGGTTGGGAGTGATCTAATCTAAGTGTTTAAATGATAAAGGTATTAGATAGGGGAAACATGAACACTCTTTCCTCTGGGGGATGGGGGGATCCAGAACAACAGGGCATAAACTTAAAATTAAAGCTTGCACGACCATTCAAGAGTGAAATCAGGAAGCACTTTTTCACAAAAAGGGGCAGTGGAAATCTGGAACTTGGTCCACAAAAGGCTGTGAATTGACTTTTTCAAGACTGAAGTTGACTTTTTTTAGGTTAGGGTATCAAGGGATATAGACCAAAGGCAGGTAAATGGAGTTGAGGTGCAGATCAGCAATGATCTAACTGAACAGAATACTCCTGTCCTTTGTTCCTATTAGTACCATATGCATATTAATTAAAGATTGTATTTTTCATTTACCTGCATTTTGGACTCCTTTTTCTTGAGGACATCACCACTGGTTGCAATTGATGCAAAATACTGGATGACCCGTTTCGTGTTCACAGTTTTCCCTGCACCGGATTCTCCGCTAGGTGGAAGGACACGGGGAGCAAAATTATATATAAGCCAAATAAATTGCTATAAATCCTAAATATTGTGGGTTCGGGTGACATATAATTGTAATTAAAAGTATTAATTCTTACGTAATCAGAATAGACTGGTTTTCACGGTCTATGAAATAAAAAAACATGTTAAATTGATGCAAAATTGTTTAAAACTTATGTGAATCGAACTAATCTGTCTAGAATTCTAAATAGCAAAATGTATATATTTACAGTCTGCAATGAATAAGAGTCATAAAGTTCATAAAAGGATGCATTATTACCCGTTAACATGAACTGATAAGCGTTGTCAGAGATGGAGAAGATGTGGGGAGGAGCCTCCTGACGCTTCTTGCCTCTGTAAGCATTGACAACTAAAGGATCGTACACTGGCAACCACTTGTAGGGGTTTACAGTGACACAGAACAGCCCAGAGTAGGTCTGGATAACAAAATATATGTATTTGTTAGATTATTTTGGTGATACATTAATATAAGACCTCGTTAAAGATTCAAGTACACTTACGTAGATCATCCAGGCTGAATAACGCTCTTTGAGGTTAAACAGCACAGATGCTTCATTCAAGTGGGTCAACATGGCCATGTCCTCGATTTTATCGAATTTTGGAGGGTTCATTTGGAACACTTGATCTTCTTTAACAGTTACTGTCTGCAAAAATGAATGTGCGATTATGCTAAGCTAATTCCAGTGATAGTAAAAGCGGAACATGTATTGACACCATCTAATGCTGCAGTTTAGTCACAGATGATTTCTGTGCAGTACCATGCACAGTCAGCAAAGCCCCATTGTAATGCTGGCTGCAGATCATCCTGAGCGTAACAGAAAAGGAACATTGCACATTGTACTTGGATAAATATGCAGAACTCTACAGCTCATGGCCTGGAATTTGCGGTTGTAACCATGGTGAAACTGTCAGCATTCTCCGCATTACAACTGTGAAACTGAGAACAACTTCTGATATCTGCACATGTGCAGTAAAACGAGAAAATCCAGAAGTTGCTGTCAAGCATACCCTGCACCCCTTTAGGATGAGCTCTTGAACTCCCCACAGCTGGCAGTCAATTGAAATCACTGAAGTGACTAGAACGTCCCTATTACACTGTAAAAAATCTGAAAAAAATAAGTCTGGTTATATGAGGCATGACTTGGATTTTAACAGAGTACTGAGTCATAACTACTGCTGAACAACCTCCCTGGCACTAAAAACAAATTTTATAATTGTGGAATGTCAATCTTTTCCATTATGATAAAAATTCCATGGTTTTTAATATAATTGTTATAAGTTTGTTTATGATATTTCAGCTTCTACCTCAATCCCATGTGTATGTCCCAATCTTTATTTCGCTCTCTGTAAAATGATTATAAAGTGAATGATAATAAGTGCATTTTACTTCCTGGTTTGCTGCCTGTGTGAATTCTTCAATGTGATTGGCTGCTTAGCCAGCTTGATGACACCACTGTTGCTTGATGCTGGAGTTCCCCTAGACTTGGTACCAGAATCAAATTAATGTTGGGAGAAGTGAAATCCACGCCACAAAGATCAGCAGTGAGCACCATCTCTTCACCGCTGACCGCAAAATCTAGGCCGATGTTTATCGTTAGACAAGAGCAATGTGGAGTATTTCCTCATTTTTAACATTAAAAACATTGAGATCAGAAGGGCTAAGCCATCCCATAATTGAATTAATGCTTTCAATCTGGAAGGAGGCATGACCACAGCTGAAGATTCCAGTGCAATATGAGTACAACAAAGAACTTCCAGGTGCATTAACGACAAGTAGATTTGAAGCCTAGAATGAGAAGAACATTGTCAGGCATGGCCAACTTCTTCATGTGGGTGAGATACGTTTTTCAACAATTAATGGAAACATTCCCTCTCACTCAGCCTTATGTGCTCAGCTACCTTCAAATAAAACACATCCTCCAACAAGTATCAACTCCTCCAGAGCTACTAATGATCAACCCCCTCCCCCACCCATACTAAAAATATTTTTTGCACAATGCACTCTACTCATCTACACTTATACAGGACTCAGAGAAAGTCGTAAAGGTGCTCTGGGGTGAGATCTAAATAATATGGAAAGGATGGGAGGGAATTTGCGAACAACCCTTCACTGCCACTTTGATGTAGGGTTAGGGTGAAGCCAGGTATGGATTCAAAGGTGAAGGAAATAATTTTAAATTAGTAAGGACTGGAGTGATCGGCAATTGGGACGTAGCACAGAAAGGATGTTTGTGGCATAGTTTGCATAAACTGGGATTTCATGGAGAATATAAAAGGTGGAGCAGCAAGGAGAGTGTTAAATTCATTGAGTCTTGAGGTGATTAAGGCATGTATCAGGGTTTCAGCAGTGAAGGAGCAGAACTAGGAGCAGAGGCAGGCATTGTTGTAGAATTAAAAGTAAGTAACCTTTGTGAAAGAGTGCATATGGTATCTGAAACTATGCCCAAGATTTGAAGAGAACACCAAGTTTGCTTGGTTGAGCCCGCGCTACAGTCCAGGAAGAGGGAAACAATTGACATCAAGGGAACAGAGCCTATGGCAGGAGTTGAAGATAATGATCTTCCTGATCTTGAACTTGAGGAAGTTTATGATTGATCAAAGACTGGATATTGGGCAAAACTTCTAACAGCAAAGAGGCAGTTGATGGGTCAGGGAGGTAGTGGAGAGATCAAACTCTCGCAAAATTCTCAGAAGGATGAGGAATGCAACGAGAACATACTGCATCAGTACCATTAAACTGTACAAAAAAATTGACCCAACAAAATCAAATCCCGAGAGGGATGCGATAAACTTTAGGCAGCTGTGCTGACTCACATCATGGCCAACTGGGAGCTGAAATATGACAATGTACAAATATGCATAATTAGGCCATAAATGTACCCTCCCTCAAATGTTGTGTTGAGAATATTACCAAGTAGTATATTAGTGCAAAAACCAGTCGACAATTTGTCAACCAGTTTGTCCTTTGTTTAAAAGGTTTTTGAAAATGTTACATTTAAAAAGTTGTTTATACCTGAGCTATTAATAGTTCAATATTTGCAGATTTTCTGTTTCAACGTGTAACCTGTTTGTTTTTAATGTTCAGTTACTTGAAATAAAATATGGTGGTTGAAGGGGGTTGAAAAGACCTTGAGGTGCCCGAGTAATACGGTGGACCATGCCAAGCACCTCTGAAACACCATTTGGCTGGAAATGGTAGAGAGGACTTGGCTCGCAAGTCCCTTTTGAATTTACGTGCATCTGATATCACTTTGCAAGGACAAAAAAGTGACAGATTAACTGCAGCCTTGAAGATAAAGAAACAGCTTTTGGAAATCTAAAACAAAACAGAAAGCCTGGATTTATATCATTGGTAAATTAGCAGCTGAAAGATTAATATTTAGATGATAGGTTCAGATTTATTCTGATCCCTATTTATAGTGACATGGGAAATGCTTCCATAAATATTTCCTCTGTTGGCAACTGTAAATGAATTCTTTCAGAATATGTTTACCATTTGCCTGCAAATACAATCAAAGAAAATCATCACATACTCAATTAAGCTTCATGAAACCCGGTAGAATTCTTATCATGGGATCCCTGACCTTTCATCAGATCAATTCTTACTAACCTTTTTGTCTATAGTTTCCACTGTGACTTTGCCACCTTCCCTACTTTTGATTGTACTTGGTATGTACAATTCATTTGGGTCAACGACATAATAGGATGTTTTCGCATCAAATGGTTTATTCTGAGCTTCGATCCGCTCTTTCTCCGATTTGCGGAGATACTGACGAGCCGCTCCAAAAATCTCCATTTCCGCGTCAGAACTCATGTTTGCGGTTTACTGTTTAAAAAAAAGAAATAGCAGTGTTTAATGGTGAACATTTGCCCTATCTAAAGTTTAACATGGTCTTCAGATAGTTAATTACAGTCATACCCAGCTCGAATGGAAGCCAAACAGGCTTATGCTGCTTTTGCCTTGTTGTATGTCAAGGTTAATGTTGCTAAGCAAGATCATTTAGGATGAATTCACAGTCCAACTGCAGAATGAATGGGAAGACAGTTGGCTTTCTACTGCCCCTTATCCCCCATCCCCACCCCTAAACAAAGGCACTGTAAAAATGCAGCCTGAAACCAGCATCTGGGCCCACCTGAACGTAAAAAGGTGTTGTCTAATTCCACTTCGCTTGGCAATCAATTGAGGCCTTGCCATCCAATTTACATTCCAATTTTAGTAGGTGCGAAACGATTTTTACTTACTACTAACATGAAACTTGTGCAGTCTGAATACACCCTTCTAAACATCACCCAAGCACACATAGCTTTGGAATTTGAATACAACATTTTGTATTTTGCACAGACTGCTTTTTTTTAAACAAATAACTGTATCATCCCAAATCTACAGCCTCCCTTTCTCTCCAAAATCATTGAACGTGCTGTCATCTTCCAAATCAGTGCCCATATTTCCGAGAACTCCATGTTTGAATTTCTCCAATCAGATTTCTGCCCGGCACAGTACCGTAACAGCTTTTATCAAAGTTACAAATGACACGCTATGTGACTGTGACAACGGAAAAATATCCCTCCTCATCCTTCTCGACCTGTCAGCAGCCTTTGACATAGTTGACCACACCATCCTACTCCAATGCCTCTGCCCGTCGCCCAGCTGCGGGGAACTGTACTCACCTGGTTCCCTTCTTATCTATCCAGTCATAGCCAAAGAATCATTCGCAATGGCTTCACTTTCCACTCCCATACCATTATCTCTGGAGTCCCCCAAGGCTCTATCCTTAGCTCCCTCCTATTTCTCATCTATATGTTGCCCATTGGCAACATCATCCGAAAACATAATGTCAAGTTCCACATGTATGCTGACGACACCCAGCTCTACCTCAACAATACCTCTCTCGAACCCGCCACTGTCTCTAAATGGTCACACTACTTGTCCAACATCCAGTACTGGATGATCAGAAATTTCTTCCAACTAAGTATTGAGAAGACCAAAGCCATTGCCTTAGATCTCCGTCACAAACTCTAGCCACTGACTCCATCCTTCTGGTCTGAGGCTGAACCAGACCATTCCCAACCTTGGTCTTCTTTTTGACCCTGAGATGAGCTTCCAGCCACATAATCGCATCATTACCAAGACTGCCTAATTCCACCTCCATAACACTGCCTTATTCCATCCCTGCCTCAGCTCATCTGCTGCTGAAACCCTCAGCCATGCTTCAGTTACCTCTAGACTTGACTATTCCAATGCTTTCTTGGCTGGCCTTCCCTCTTCCATCCTCCAAAAACTTGAGCTCATCCAAAACTCTGCTGCCCATATCCTAACTCGTACCATCCCGTTTACAAATCATCCCTGTGCTCACTGACCTGCATTGGTTTTCAGAACGGAATTTTAAAATTCTCATTCTTGTTTTCAAATCCCTCCTAGGCCTCACCCCTCCCTACCTCTGTAACCTCCTTCAGCCTACAACCCTTCAAGATCCCTGCACTCCTCCAATTCTGGCCTCTAACGCATCCCCTATTTTAATTGCTCCATCATTGGTGACCGTGCCTTCAGCTGACTAGGCCATAAGCTCTGGAACTCCCTCCCTAAACCTCTCCATATCTCTACCTCTCTTTTCTCCTTTAAGACATTCCTTAAAACCTATCTCGTTAACCAAACTTTTGGTCACCTGTTCTAATATCTCTTTATGTGGCTCGGTGTCAAATTGAGTTTGATAACATTCCTGTGAAGTGCCTTGGGATGTTTCACTGTGTTAAAGGCGCTATATAAATGCAAGTTGGTGTTGTTGTACATTCAAACAAATCTGAAATGTATTTCTGTTAAAAGATGTTTATGTAACAGGGCTGCAAACAATTTCATTTTAGGAATATTACAATATCAACTTCTGTATTATCTCCAAAATAAAGTGCTATCTGGAAAATAAGCAAACTGTGTTCATTGTTAAAATAGAGTTGTTGCACAGTAAAGTGGAAAACTTAAAGGGTATACATATTTTGTATTTTACAAAAGCCCGTCTGCCTTCCTATCTGGCAACTGGAGAACAATTGACTAGAAAATAGTGCACTCGAATAAGACAGGAAAATATATTCATCTGTCGTCAACTTATTTTGATTAAAATAGCATTGTAAGAAAAATGCTTGTATGAAAAAAATGCTTCACAGAGCATGATGCAGACCTGAGCTATCAAGCAAAAAGTCTCGTTAACTCGCAGTGCTGCAGACCAAAACTTCTCAAACCTGTGATCAAAACAGGCGGCAGAGGCACCGTATTCTAGGTCAGCAAATAAAACATCACCAGACTTGCGGCCTCCGTTCCCCATCCAATGATCCTTGATGGGAAGTACACGTGCTAACGTCAGGTAAGGCCAGGAGTTGGAATCGTCGGCCCACACTCACTGTCTGAAAGTATCACATGTCACATGTGAAGAATGGCGAAGTGAGGGGGGAAATGGAAGAAATAATTATAAAATCTAGCAAAGGAATATTTTAGATACTTTTCTGATCGGTCCAAAAACCTTGGTTGTTATTTCGGGCATTCCAGTTAATAGGAAAAGGTTGTCATTGTATTGTCTGTTCAAAATGGGCTGTCAGTATCGTGCTAGTTATCTGTTCTCCCCATCTCCCATAAAATCACCACCAATTAAGATCAGCCCGTCCTCTCTTTTGTTCATCAGTCCCACCCAAGTCTGTATCTCTCCATTGCACTAAATTCCCTCCAGTCATTACTGCCAAGAGTATCCGATACAGAAGAGTCAATCACGTTTTAGTCTGTACCATGAAGTGCTCTTCTTGACTTGAAACGTATGCGATCCTTACCTGTTGTGACAAGAACAGAAGACCCGAGAGCAGTTCGTAACTGTAAGAATCAAGACATATATCGTTATATATAGGCCAAACACGCTTGAATGGAAATATCTAAAATACATGACATTAGAGTGAAGTAACAATTTTGCATTGTTTAAACACAAGTCTTCTCAAGGGCAATGAGGGGTGGGCAATAAATGCTGGCCTTGCCAGCGACGCCAACATCACATGAATGAATACTTAAAAAAACAATTGACGTTTGGAAGAAAAGGTGCAATAAAGCCCGATTTAATGGGATCTTAAATGTTATTGCCGTATAAAATAACAAGCCCAGAGACTTCAACATATTGCAATACTGCACAAAAATACAAAATCATCAGCCCCGTCACTCGCCCAACTCCAGTACATGAGTTAGTTCTAAATTCTTACTTTGAAGGTTGATCGAGGAATCCAGTCAGCACAAGACAGAACAGCACTTTTATAGGGAGGTCCGGTGGGAGAGGCGATCTTTGTAATTGGCTGGCTCAATTTTGCTCACATTATTTACTCTAATTTTTGATATCAGCTGATAAAATTAGAAATGTTTTATTGGCCCATAAAACATTTCAACAATGCAATTCTACAGCAACCAGCGGCAAGCCAACACTATCGGTTTCGCATTCTTGGCAGTGTACTATAATTTTGATCAAAATGAATGCAGTGAATCAGTCGCTTTCTTCATATAGAATATTGCAGTCGCTGTAATAGTATGAATGTATGTCTTTTTGGAAGACGGTACATTGAGAAGGTGATAATAAAACAAATCATTCAATTATCATAGTTCAAACAATTTGCAAGCTATATTTTATGTTTAAACGTGCACTTATGGTTTGGACCCAAATAATCTTTGTATCTGGTTCGGTATACTTAATTGAGGATGAACTTATAGATGTGTCATTGTTCAATGTAGTATCACAAGATGTAGGTGTATTTTCCTTACCCATAATTTGAAACCGGAGTATATATGGCGTTTATAATTTCACACACTGAACAACCTTGATTGTCATTGGGGAGCATGTGGCTCTGTTTCCTTGCCTTGGCTAGAACTGGGGTTAACAATGTTGTAATGTTTCTGTTTTAAATGTGCTGACAGAGAGCTGAGAACACAGATCATATGGGATGCAGGTTCAGAAGAATGTTGAGCACCCTTGGAATGCAAAATGTCTCGCCCAATACTGCCCACGTTAATTTCAAAAGTCTCGAACTGAATTGCAATGTTTTTAAGTTTGCTCCTCGCAACTGGATACTGTTTGATGGACTTTTACTTCAGGCGTACCCTCTCACTGAACTCTACTGTATTGTCTTACCTCTTTTACCTCAGTGTATTCTAGCCAGTACATAATAGCTGTGTGCATTCTGCAATTATAGATGGGAAATGCACCGTAAGAACATCTTCAACTCCGAGATCAAGATGTCCAGCAAACCCTGTACCAGTTGCTTGATACCCCTTGCTGAAGGCTACTGTACTAGCAGTGATTATGCAAATACACCTCTGTATCCTTCTTCCCATCATTTTTCTCTGACTACATTCCTCCAACCAATCGTATCATTTGTCTTGTTTTCATTATCCCCTCTGACCTGCCCCTTTCTGACCCTGAATGATCAGTTCTCAGTAATATAAGAACATAAGAACATAAGAATTAGGAACAGGACTAGGCCAACCAGCCCGTCGAGCCTCAGCTTCATCCCATTGCCCCTCATCTCAATGAATTTCCAAGTCTTAACAATGCTGAGCTCTTCATCCCCGACCATTTTAATACTAGAGTGGCGATTCAACTCTCACTCATTTTAATTTTTGTGAGACCAAGTTATGGACTTTTAGCCCACTGTGATGGTGATTGTTACTGTTTATACCACCTGGGTAGAACTACTTACAGTTGACCACGTTATGCTCTTCATTTCTGTCAATTTCATATGTTGCAATAGCTGTTCAATCCCTTATTGATAAAAAGACCTAAATAGATGCAGGATCTAAGATTACTTTCGCATTGTCGCCCTCCCCCACTGCTCAGGAGCAGTGTATGTTGAACAATGATTGCAATGCTCAGCCAGCACTTTATAAAGCAGGTCCTGGTCTCCAATTAACGCTTGTAAAAAGCATTACAATGCTCGTAGAGCAAAGTTACATCGCCAGCTCCAATTTCGTTTCAACAACTCTTGCATACCAACACACCTGTGTATCCTTCTTCTCCATCACTTTTCTCTGACTCCATTCCTCCTACCAATCGTATCTTTTGTCTTCTGTTCACTATGCCCTCTGACCTGTCCCTTTCTGACCCTGAATAATCAGTTCTCAGTAAAGGCCTCAGCTTCATCCCATTGCCCCTTATCTCAATGAATTTCAAAGTCTGCACAATGCTGAGCTCATTTTCCATTGACTCCATACCCACTTCTTTTGCTAGGAGTCTTCCCCCCCACCCCCCTTTCTCTCGTCTTCAGAATTCGTGTTCCATCCAGGCCCCTTCCTCTAGCCTCTTACCCTCTCTAGATCCTTTAATCGGGAACTGCTGCTGTGACATCGGCCATCTCAATATTTCTACTCTGCTTACTCACTCTAACCTACCTCCCTCTGAACTTGCAACACTCTCTGGTGCAATCTTAATATTGTCATTAACCTGCTGACAAATGTGGAGCTGTTGTAGTTTGACAAACCGACCTCTGCCTTGCAGAGGCTGAACACCTTTGACACCTCCTCTTACCTCCCCCTAGACTATGACCCCCACCAATGAACATCAAGCAAACATTTCCCAGGCTGTCACTGATTTCACCTCCTCTGGAGCACTTTCCTCCATGGTTTCCAACCTCATAGACTCTAAACCCCTCAAAGCCCGCTTCTACCTCCATTCCAAAGATCCACAAAAAGGACTGCCCTGGTCGACCCATTGATTCAGCTTCTTCTTTCCCCCCGGAAGTTATTTTTCCTATCTCAACTCTTTTTTTCTCTCCTTTTCCAGTCTCTTCCCACCTACATTTGCAATTCTTCCAATGACCTCCACCACATTTACAGTTTCCAGTTTCCTGGTCCTAACCATCTCCTTTTCGCCATGGGCATACAGTTCCTCCACATCTCCATCCCCCACCTGGACAGCCTGAGGGCCCTCGGCTTCTTCCATGAATGGAGGCCTAACTAGTCTCCATTCACCACCACCCTCGTCAGCCTGGCTGAACTTGTTCTTACATTGAACAACTTCTTTGACTGTACTCACTTCCTTCAAATACAAGGTGTTGCTATGGGAACCATATGGATCCTAGCTGTGCCTGCCTTTTCGTGGGATAGGCGGAACAGTCTTTATTCCAGTCCAACTCAAGTCTCCTCCCTCACCTCGTTTTCCAATACATTGATGACTGTATTAGTGCCACTTCATGCTCTCACCCTGAACTGGAAAATGTCATCAGCTTTGCTTCCAATTTTCACCCCTGCTTCACCTTCACATGGTCCATCTCTGACTCTTCCCTTCCTTCGACTTCTCTGTCTCCATTTCGGGGGATAGGCTGTCGACCAATATCTACTATAAGCCCACTGACTCCTAGAGCTACCTTGATTACATTTCCTCCCACGTCATTTCCTGTAAGAACTCTATTCCGTTCTCCCAGTTTCTTTGTCTCCGTCGCATCTGTTTTGCTGATGCCACCTCCCATTCCAGTGCTTCCGATAAGTCTTCCTTTTTCTTCAACTGAGGATTGTCTTCCATGTTGGTTGACAGGGCCCTCGACTGTGTCCATTCTATTTCCTGTACCTCTGCTCTCATCCCTTTCACTCCCTCCCAGAACCACTATAGGGTGCTTCTTGTTCTCACCTTCCACCCCACCAACCTCCACATTCAACGCATGATCCGCCACCATTCCCGCCATCTTCCCTTTCAGCATTTCGAAGAGACCACTCCCTCCATGACACCCTGGTCCATTCTTCAATCACTCTCAACCCACACCCACCTCCCTATGCAAGAGTTGCAACACCTGCCCTTTTGCTTCATCCCTTCCCACCTTCCAGAGCCCCAAAACACTCCTTTCAGGTGAAACAGTGATTTACTTGTACTTCTTTCAATTTAGTACACTATATTCACTGCTCACGATGCAGTCTCCGTGACACTGAGGAGACCAAACGCAGATTGGGTGATTGCTTTCCGTTCAGTCTGCAAACGTGACCCAAGCTTCCGTCACTTGCCATTTTAATTAGCAGTCCCATTCCCTCACAGACCTCTCTGTCCTCAGGCTTCTACACTGTTCTAATGAAGCTCAATGGAAATTCAAGGAACAGCACCTCATCTTTTGATTAGGCACTTTACAGCCTTCTGGACCAAGATTGAGTTCAACAATTTTAGTTCATAACCAATACTCCTATTTTTTTCGACAGCAACTGTTGGTATGATTCTGTTGTAGTCATTTACAGTTCCTCCAGACCAGGACTTCCCAAACTGTGGTACACATACCCCTGGGAGTACGCAAGACATCTGGGAGGTACACAGGAGAAATTGTCTAATGGTGGATTTTATTTATTAATAATTATATAAAGTAGTTAATTTATTTCAAGATGTACCAATGAGAACACAGATACACAGAGACGATGATGTACCTCCAATCACCATACACTACAGCATGATTTCAGTTGCCCAGCAACTGTCCAGTCTAACTGAGCTCAGAACTAACTCGTGTTTTTTTCGGTTGTATACATCACACTGTAATTATATCTGATGGGACATAACAGTGAAAAATGGACAGATGGCTAAAGTCAGCTAGTATTAAGAAGAGCACACAAGGTATCAGTGATGAGATGCAAAGTAATGACATTTGTCTTGCCAGTACCAGCGCACTTGCTGAAATTACTGGTGAGACAACAACTACTGACTCAACATGCGAATCTCAGCCTGTGAAGCGAAACATTGACACCACGGAAAAAACAAGACCTATATCAAAGAGATGTAAATATGACGAAAGTACATTGAAATGGGATTTCATCATCATCATTATCATAGGCAGTCCCTCGAGATCGAGGAAGACTTGCTTCCACTCTAAAAGTGAGTTCTCAGGTGCCTGTACAGTCCAATATGGGAATTACAGTCTCTGTCACAGGTGGGACAGACAGTCGTTGAAGGAAAGGGTGGGTGGGGAGTCTGGTTTGCCGCACGCTCCTTCCGCTTCCCGCGCTTGTTTTCTGCATGCTCTCGGTGCCGAGACTCGAGATGCTCAGCGCTCTCCCAGAGGCTCTTCCTCCACTTAGTGCGGTCTTTGGTGAGGGATTCCCAGTGTCGGTGGGGATGTTGCACTTTATCAGGAGGCTTTGAGGGTGTCTTTGAAATGTTTCCTCTGCCCACCTGGGGATCGCTTGCTGTGTCGGAGTTCCAGGTAGAGTGCTTGCTTTGGAAGTCTTGTGTCGGGCATGCAGACAATGTGGCCCACCCAACAGAGCTGGTCAAGTGTGGTCAGTGCTTCGATGCTGGGGATGTTGGCCTGATCGAGAACACTGACGTTGGTGCATCTATCCTTGCAGGGAATTTGCAGGATCTTGCGGAGACATTGTTGGTAGTATTTCTCCAGCGATTTGAGGTGTTTACTGTATATGGTCCACGTCTCTGAGCCATACAGGAGGGCGGGTATCACTACAGACCTGTAGACCATAAGCTTGGTGCCAGATTTGAGGGCCTGGTCTTCCTCAGGCGACCGAAGGCTGCATTGGTGCACTGGAGGTGGTGTGGACCTTGTCTTCGATGTCTGCCCTTGCTGATAGTAGGCTCCCGAGGTATGGGAAGTGGTCCACATTGTCCAAGGCTGCCCCATGGATTTTGATGAGTGGGGGACAGTGCTGTGTGGCGGGGTCAGGTTGGTGGAGTACCTTTATCTTATGGATGTTTAGTGTAAGGCCCATGTTTTCGGATGCCTCGGTGAAGATGTTGACAATGGCTTGGAGTTCAGCCTCTGAATGTGCGCAGATGCAAGCATCATCCGTTAACTGTAGTTCGATGGCAGAGGATGGGATGATCTTTGATCTAGCCTGGCGGCGATGAAGGTTGAACAGATCCCCACTGGTTGTATAGTTTAGTTCCACTCCAGCTCTTGTTGAGCGTGAGATGGAGAATTGCAGCAAGGAAGATCGAGAAGAGGGTTAGCACGATGACTCCGGTCCAGATGTGCATTGGGTCTGTGGTGGATCCATTGGTCAGGATCACAGCTTGCATGTCGTCGTAGAGCAGGCGGAGGATGGCGACAAACCTTTGGGGCCAGCCAAAACAGAGGAGAGCGCTCCATAGTCCCTCGTGGTTAACAGTGGGATTTACTTGGACTGGAGACAGCAAATACCCTCAGCCACAGTGTGTGTTATGTGATGAGGCCCTGTCAAGTAACAGCCGAAAACCAGCTTTTCTACTACACTTGGAAACAAAACATGAAGAACATAATGACAAAGCGCCAAACTTTTTCAAGCGGCGCGGGCACAGCTAATGGCAAGCAAGGCAGTTTTGCGCTCTGCTGCTGCTGATAACAATATTGAAGCCCTTGAAGCCTCATAAATATTGAGTTACAGAGTTGAGAAATCAGGAAAACCTCATGCCATAGCAGAGGGCGTAATACTACCTGTGGTTGCAGGCATGGTAAGCACTATGCTTGGAGAGAAGGCACAAAAATGAATTCAGTGAGTGCCATTATCAAACAACGCAGTGTCATGTCAAATTAATGACATGACCAATGATGTCCTAACTCAATTAGTGAACCATGTCAGACTTTGCTCTGCAGCTGGACAAATCCACAGATGTGGCAGGCTTAGCTCACATTCTGGAGTACATTTACGAAGGTGCAATACAGGAGGACATTGCTTTTTGCCAGTTGCTGCCTACTAAATCAACAGCTGAGGAGAACTTCTGGTTGCTTGACAGATTCATAAATCAACATGATATCATCTGGTCATAATGTGACAGGAAGCAAAGGTTGGTAGTGGACGGTTTTCTTTTAGACTGGGAGGAGGTAGGCAGTGGTGTTCCCCAAGGGTCAGTTTTGGGACTATTTCTCTTCGCAGGGTGTAAGGAGCAGCATTATAAAGTTTGCAGATGGTACGATACTTGGCAAAGCAGTAGAGCATAATGTGGATAGTTATAGGCTTCAGAATAACAGACAGGATGGTGAAATGGGCAGAAGCATGACAGATGGAATTCAATGCAGAGAAGTTTCAAGTGATGCACTTTGGGAGGACTAATATGGAAAGACAGTATATTATAAATGGCACAATTTTGAAAAGTGTAGATGAACAGAAAGCCCTTGGTGTCCATATACATAAATCCTTAAAAGATTGCACGGCAAGTTGATAAGGTGGTTATAAAAGCACATGGGTTACTTGGGTTTATAAATAAAGGAATAAAACATAAAACAAAGGGATCATGCTAGAACTTTATAAGCCACTGGTTAGACCTCAGCTGGAGTATAGTGGGCAATTCTAGGCACCACACTTCAGGAAAGATGTAAAGGCATTAGAGAGGCTACAGAGGAGGTTTACCAGGATGTTACCAGGGAGGAGGGACTTCAGTTATGAGGAGAGGTCTGAAAAGTTAGGACTGTTAACAGAAAAGGTTAAGGGTCTCCTTTATATTGGGGAGACCAAACGATGATTAGGTGATTAGCAGTTTGCATTATTTTGCTTTTCTGCCTATGTCACTCTGCTGGAATAGTGCATGTGGAGGCTAAGGTTCATTGCAGAGGTTGCTTTTCTGCCTATGTCACTCTGCTGGAATAGTGCATGTGGAGGCTAAGGTTCATTGCAGAGGTTGTAACTGAGCAGCACCATCTTGTCCATGAAGGCCTGATGGGATGTAAAATGCGATTGGTATTTTCACTTGTGCTACCTTACTTGATTCATCCTTGCTAGCGATGCTCTGTAACAGTACAGCATTTTTGGCATAAATCCTAACAATTACTATTTCCCTGATACCCTTATATATCCTGTGGTGCATTGTTACAGTAATATTCATATCAAAATGAATTGGCAAGAAGCTTAAACATAGTCAGTTTTGTTCTTGAAGTAGTGTTCCAACATAATGCTTTAGCTTTCAGGAAACATCTTTTCCTGTTTCTGCACTTGGTTTAGTTTTGCACATATGGTAAACGAAGGCCAATTGTTAATCTTGCAGAAGTATTTAAGAAATTACAAATCAGATGTGTAAAATTTAGATCCATCCCCCATCCTTTTGTTATGTAGACTGTTAAAAATAGTTATACATTAACACATACATTCAAAAAGGAGTTAGATGAAGTCCTTACTACTAGGGGGATCAAGGGGTATGGCGAGAAAGCAGGAATGGGGTACTGAGGTTGCATTTTCAGCCATGAACTCATTGAATGGCGGTGCAGGCTAGAAGTGCCGAATGGCCTAATCCTGCACCTATTTTCTATGTTTCAATGTTTCTATTAACATGCATAGCAATAGGAGTAGGCCATTCAGCCCATTGAACCTGTTCTGTTTTTCTATTAGATCTTGACTGATCTGTATCTCACTTCCATTTACCTGCCTTTGCCCCATATTCCTTGATATTTGACTCATCTAGAATTAGCCAAATCCTGGAAGAAATTTCAGTATAGAGTGCAGGAGTGAAGATGTCCAAAAATTAGCTGAACTGGCTCAAGGCCTATTACTGACCTCTCCGTCAATTGATTCAAAATACGTTTGCAACAGCCATATATTGTACATGAATCAATTGTCCAGGTAGGTTGTTACCAACCTTCGCTATTTCCTAAATAATCATGTGCAGAAGAGTCCTGTGGCAACCAAGATATGAACAGCTGTCAATTTATATGCCACTATTAGCTTTCAGGATTTAAAAAGGGGCATATTTATGCTACTATTCAAGAAGGCAATTCACCCAACACCTTCTCAAGCGCAACTAAGGATAAGCAATAAATGCTCGCCTTGCCAGCGACACCTACATCCTGTGAATGAAGCTGAATTTGCTAGAAACTCATGCCACAGAAATGACACATTAACAGCGCACATCATTGTTAGTATATAAAAGTTCCAGCATATAAAAGGAGTAAGCGAGTTATGCCATTAGCTGCATTGCACCCTCAGCTAAGCCGATAAAAGTTTGTTCTCCTCACTCAGTCCACCAATGCAGTCAATGGTGTTCACTAATTTGCAGGATTTACGCCATTATTCACGCCACAGCCACTTAGACTGAAAAATAATGGTGCGGGTGAGCAGGTAGTAATGTGATTTATGGCCCTCAAGTGACTGTCAGGCCGGAAGATCAACAAAAGCACCATTAAAGCTGAGAAGCCTCATTCCAGTAGGCTGGAGATTGTTCTGAGTTTTCTTTTTCCAATTCTCGCAATTTTGCCAATCTTTTATTGACAGATTTGCCATCCAGAGCCCTGTTAGTGTCTGAAACCAATTCATTTCAGGACACCACTCACCTCTTTCTAAACGTTAGGAAGCTGGAAGCATTGCAATGGACATTCCCGTTTTTGATTATTACGGAGAACTTGGAGGAGGAGCAGAGAGAGGAGGTATGGTACTTGAGGCACCATGGCCAGAGACTGAAGTGATCTCATTACCTCCCCCCACCACATGCCCCCCGCCACCGACAGTGTACAGGATATCGAATATCATTAGAGACACTGTGAGAGGACCTGTGCATGCACTAGCTAGACTTCATCAAGGAAATAATTGGCCACTTCTATGAGATGCTCCATGAAGACCTGATGATGTGGTTTACCTCTCGCAGGGCCTTATTAGTGGCAATGAAAGTGATGATAGCCCTCAATTTCTACAACTTCGGTTCCTTACAGGTAGGCACTGCAGACCTCTGTAACATCAGCCAAGGAGCTGTGAGGACCTGAATTCAGTAGGTGACAGATACTCTTTTGCAGGGCATCCAATTTATTTAAATACAACATGTCCTCTGTGCAGCAAAGAGAGAGGGTCATTAATTTTCATAGAATTGTGGCTTCACCAGGGTGCAGGGAGTTACTGATGGGACCGGTGTGTCGCTGAAGGCTCCATTTGAGGAACCTGTCACTGTTTCAACAGCAAAGGTTACTGCTCGCTAAATATGCTAACTATTTGCAATGCCGATCCTACATGTCAACTCAGAGCATCGGGGAGGTGCTCACGACACTTTTGTCCTCCGCCACTCCACCATCCATGACTTATTCAGCAAGGAGGGACAAGGAGGTGGATGTATCCTGGGTGACAAGGTCTACCCACTGAATTTGTGGCTGATGATACCATTCTGCATCGTAAACAACACAGTACAGGAATGTGAAACCTGTGCACATGCAGCGACCTGACAAGCAATGGAGTGGACCTTTGGGGTGCTTAAGGCATGCTTCTGGTGCTTGGATAGGTTGAGGAGAAAACTACAGTATGCCAATGATAAAGTGGCAAAGATTGTAGTGGTCTGCACTGCACAATTTTGCCCTGCAGGTAGGGCAGACAAGATGCCTGTGGAACCGGAGGATCCGGACCCACATATTCTTGGGCCCATGGGTGGTGGCCTCCCGGAGGAAGGCACGGAAGCAGCGGCCAGGGAGGTCAGAGATCAGCTGGTGGCTCAGCTGCTTGAATAATGACAACCCCACCTATCCCTTGTCACTACCCCGCACCCCCACCCCGAAGTTCCACCAGTGAAGTGGAGGTGGACCCGAAATCTGGAAGAATTTTCTAGTGGATTGATCCCCATGGTGATGCAAACAGAAAGAAGCACAGGCAAAATTTAAACAAACAATTGACTTTTATTCAGTGCAACAATGCACGGTCAACATACAACATCAGAGAAAAAGCAGATGCGAACAAAAAAGCAGTAAACTCCCATCAGAATAATTCAACAAGAGACAACCATGAGCATGAGCCATGACTGGAGGAAATAGTACTTGTCATCCAATAACCAGCCTGTAACTCAACAGCCTGATTGGAATAAAGGTGGCAGAGAGGACTAGAGCAAGATGAAAAAGTTGTGACTACTTCCAGGATAGCGGGCACAGACCTGCATGTGGTCACAAACCAGCTGGACATTGAGGGAATTAAATCCTTTTTGATTAATAAAGATACCTGGCTATGATGGGGAACATGTATGGCAAAGTGTGTGCATTCTATGGCAACTTGAACTTTGGGGAAGCCTGGCGTGCAGGCGTAGCCTAGTGTTGTCGTCCTGCTTTATCCTGTCCATAGGGAAGGAGATGTATATGTTTCTCCTGGTGTAGAGAGCCTTGGTAAATGTAAGGGGAAAATGGGAAGGCTTCTCCTCCCATGAGCGGGCCCCCTGATATAGAGGGTCAACGCTCGCCCCAACCTGCGTAGCAGTTCTCGAAGTTGGCAGACAGAGATGGATGGCAAGGTATAACGATCTTTAATTACAAATATCCGGGAACACCTCTCATCACAGCCACCTGTGAGTGGAGATGCTCCCTGAACAGCACAATCATACAACTTTTATACATTTCAAAAAACCCTCCGTTCCCTGGTAAGACCTCCCTAGATCTCTAATTGGACTATCTTATCAGTAATACTTTTCTAATTGGACTACCTTATCAGTACTATTTCTCTAATTGGACTACCTTATCAGTGCTATTTCGGATTGACAGGCCAAAATCTCGTGACCACCTTGGGCCATAACTCGGATGACTTCATCAGGTTAGAATTTGCTGATTCTCCTTGGTGCCCGTGAGTCTGCCTCGAGCCTCTTTGCAAGGTCTTATCAATGTCTGCTTAGGTTCTCACATCATATCCTGTCGGAATATTATCTAATGTCCTGGTACATATTGAATTAATAACTTCTGGAGCCTTGGTACTGGAATGTACAAGGCCGAAGAGAGGCCTTTTACCTCCTTATGGGTCGGTGCAGGAACCAGCACTTTAACCCTTGTCCCGCTGGTGCCCCTAATGCCAAATTTTTCTCTTACAGTTACCTCCCTGATATTTTGATGTGAGTGCTAACTTATAGCACCTATTGCAGTCTGAAAAGACCCTGTGGTATAAAAGTTACTCAGAGTTCGAACTCCAAACCATCGTTGACACCTTCACTGAAGTGAACGAGAGATTCGGCCTTACATTAAACATTCGTAAGACAAAGGTTCTCACCGACTCTTGGGAATCCCTGGCCCAAGACTGCTCAAAGTGGAGGAGAAGCATCCGAGAAGGAGCCAAACACCTCGAGTACATCCTTGTGCATTTCTGTCTGGAGTAAAAATAAAACGGGGAAGGTGGCTCAACCATGGCTAACAAGGGAAATTAAGGATAGTGTTAAAGCCAAGGGAGAGGCATATAATTTGGCTGGAAAAAGCAACAAACCTGAGGACTTGGAGAAATTTAGAATTCAACAGAGGAAGACTAAGGGTTTAATTAAGAGGGGGAAAATAGAGTACGTGAGGAAGCTTGCAGGGAACATAAAAACTGACTGCAAATATGTGAAGAGAAAAAGATTAGTGAAGACAAATGTAGGTCCCTTGCAGTTGGATTCAGGTGAATTTATAATGGGGAATAAAGAAATGGCAGACCAATTGAACAAAGGAAGACACAAATAACCTTCTGATTGTACCAGGGGACAGTAGGTCTTGTGAGAAGGAGGTACTGAAGGATATCCTTATTAGGCGGGAAATTGTGTTCGGGAAATTGATGGGATTGAAGGCCGATAAATCCCCGGGGCCTGATAGTCTGCATCCCAGAGTACTTAAGGAAGTGGCCCTAGAAATAGTGGATGCATTGGTGATCATTTTCCAACTGTCTATCGACTCTGGATTAGTTCCTATGGACTGGAGGATAGCTAATGTAACACCACTTTTTAAAAAAGGAGGGAGAGAGAAAATGGGTAATTATAGAACGGTTAGCCTGACATCAGTAGTGGGGAAAATGTTGGAATCAATCATTAAGGATGAAATCGCAGCGCATTTGGAAAGCAGTGACAGGATCGGACCAAGTCAGCATGGATTTATGAAAAGGAAATCATGCTTGACGGACCTTTTGGAATTTTTTGAGGATGTAACTAGCAGAGTGGACAAAGGAGAACCAGTGGATGAGGTGTATTTGGACTTCCAAAAGGCTTTTGACAAGGTCCCGCACAAGAGATTGGTGTGCAAAATCAAAGTGCATGGTATTGGGGGTAATGTACTGACGTGGATAGAGAACTGGTTGGCAGACAGGAAGCAGAGAGTCGAGATAAACAGGTCCTTTTCAGAATGGCAGGCGGTGACTAGTGGAGTGCCGCAGGGCTCAGTGTTGGGACCCCAGCTCTTTATAATATACATTAACGATTTAGATGAAGGAATTGAGTGTAATATCTCCAAGTTTGCGGATGACACTAAACTGGGTGGCGGTGTGAGCTGTGAGGAGGATGCTAAGAGGCTGCAGGGTGACTTGGACAGGTTAGGTGAGTGGGCAAATGCATGGCAGATGCAGTATAATGTGGATAAATGTGAGGTTATCCATTTTGGGGGCAAAAACACGAAGGCAGAATATTATCTGGATGGCGGCAGATTAGGAAAAGGGGAGGTGCAACGAGACCTGGGTGTCATGGTTCATCAGTTACTGAAAGTGGGCATGCAGGTACAGCAGGCGGTGAAGAAGGCAAATGGTATGTTGGTCTTCATAGCTAGGGGATTTGAGTATAGGAGCAGGGAGGTCTTACTGCAGTTGTACAGGGCCTTAGTGAGGCCTCACCTGGAATATTGTGTACAGTTTTGGTCTCCTAATTTGAGGAAGGACGTTCTTGCTATTGAGGGAATGCAGCGAAGGTTCACCAAACTGATTCCAGGAATGGCTGGACTGTCATATGAGGAGAGACTGGATCAAATGGGCCTTTATTCACTGGAGTTTAGAAGGATGAGAGGGGATCTCATAGAAATGTATAAGATTCTGACAGGACTGGACAGGTTAGATGCGGGAAGAATGTTCCCGATGTTGGGGAAGTCCTGAACCAGGGGACATAGTCTTAGGATAAAGGGTAGGCCATTTAGGACTGAGATGAGGAGAAACTTCTTCACTCAGAGAGTTGTTAACCTGTGGAATTCCCTGCCGCAGAGAGTTGTTGATGCCAGGGAGTTAGATATGGCTCTTACGGCTAAGGGGATCAAGGGGTATGGAGAGAAAGCAGGAAAGGGGTACTGAGGGAATGATCAGCCATGATCTTATTGAATGGCGGTGCAGGCTCGAAGGGCCGAATGGCATACTCCTGCACCTATTTTCTATGTTTCTATGTTTCTATGTCTCTTCGTCAGGAGCACGCGAAAGCCGAGTACAAACAGTGGAAGGAGCGTACAACAAACCAAGCGCTCCATCTACCCATCCCTTCAACCACAACCTGCCCCACCTGTGACGGAGTCTGTAGATCCCGTATTGGACTCATCAGTCACCTTAGAACTCATATTAGTGTGGAAACAAGTCATCCTCGACTCCAGGGGACTGCCTAAGAAAAAGAATCTGAAAGGACCCTGTGGTATAAAAGTTAATGTCCATGATGATCTTGTCATGCACAGGCTGTGCTGTCCATGCCCTGGATCGAGGCTTGAGTTGTGGTTGCAGCAGATGATGTGGCTTGGTGACTATCTCCTTGGTGAAGCGAGGGCACCTGAGATGTTGCTCCCAAGTAACATTAATGTAGGAGAAGTGCTGCATGAATACAGATGACAGTAAAGCAGGCTGTGTGGTTGATAATGAAGAAGAAAGCTGCGGACTGCAGGATGATATCAATGCACTGGTTAGATGGGCAGAACAGTGGCAAATGAAATTCAATCCGGAGGTAATGCATTTGGAAAGGTCTAACAAGGCAAGGAAATACACATTAAATGGTACGACACTGAACAAAGGGACCTTGGGGTGCAGATCCACAGATCCCTATAGGTAGCAGACCAGGTAGATAAGGTGGTTAAAAAGGCATATGCTTTTATTAGTCGAGGCATGGAATACAACAGCAAGGAGGTTATGCTTGAAATGTATAGAACACTGGTTAGGCCGCAGCTGGAGTACTGGGTGCAGTTCTGGTCACCACATTACAGGAAAGATGTGATTGCACTGGAAAGGGTGCAGAGGAGGTTTACAAGAATGTTGCCTGGTCTGGAGAAATTTGGCTATGAGGAAAGATTGGAGATGCTGGGACTGTTTTCTTTGGAACAGAGGAGGCTAAAGGGAGACCTGATTGAGGTGTATAAAATTATGAGGGGCCTGGCTAGAGTGGATAGGAAGGACCTGTTTCCCTGGGTAAAGGGGTCAACAACCAGGGGGCATAGATTTAAAGTAATTGGGGGGAGGCTTAGAGGAGATATGAGAGGAAGTTTCTTCACCCAGAGGGTGGTGGCGGTCTGGAACTCACTGCCTGAAAGGGTGGTAGAGGCAGAAACCCTCACCACATTTAAAAAGTACTTGGATGTGCACTTGAAGTGCTTACAGGGCTACGGACCAAGAGCTGGAAAGTGGGATTAAGCAAAAAGAAAAAAGAAAAGTATTTGGCAAAATATCACAAGAACAAGGGAAATGACCCCGATCCAAATTTTGGTATATCTGAAATTTAGAACAAGGTCTGAAATTACCTAAACTTTCATTCCTCATTAGTAATAGCCAGTGTCACAATATGATTTAGACACTGCCCCTTGAGCAGTGCAAAAATATTAATTTTGCAGGGGCCTAATATTGTGAGCAGCATAATGTGCCCAAGTTTTCACACTGCTGCTATCATTCTGCACAAATTTCAGTAACAAATGATAAAAACAAAAAATGAACCATAACTATACCAACACAGTAAACTTTTTTCATTGTGTTGGAACAGGAATTGTTTAAAGCTTCCTGAACTGGTTCAAATCTGCGCCCATCTCTCCGCAAATCCTTGTTTGAATCAGTCCAATCAGGTTTCTGCCCCTTCCATGGCATCGATATGGCATTCTGTGTGACTGTGACCCTGCTATATCTCTTCTCATCTTCTTCAACCTCACTTTGACATAATAAGCCACACCATCTGCCTCCAATGCCTCTACTCCATCATGCAGTTCATTGGAATTCCCCTCACTTAGTTCCATTCTTATCTATCCGATTGTGGTCAGAGCATCTCTACCAATGGCTTAACATACCAGCCTTGCACTGCCACCTTGGGATTCCTCCAGGGATCCATCCCTGTCCCCCTCCTCTTCCTCATCTGCGTACTGCCCCTAAGTGACATCATAATAACTCTATGACAAAGGGTCAACTTCCAAATGTACACTGATGACACCCACCCTTACAGCGCCACCACCTCTCTGAACCCCTGTACTGCTTCTGTGCTGTCAAACTGCTTATCCAACATCCGGTCTTGGATGGGGCTTAATTTCCTCCAGCTAAACATCATCTTTGCCCCTTCCACAAACTCTCTACCCTCACTATTGATTCCAGTCCCCCCTCTGGCCACTGTCTCAGGTTGAACCAAGTTGTTTACAATCTTGGCATCCAACATAACTCTGAGGTGAGCTTCCAAACCAATAGCCTCGCCATCATCTACATCCAGCACCATAACGGGGCTTGGCTCCACCCCTACCTTCACCCTCTTGCTTCTGAAACCTTCATCCACGTCTTTGCACCTCCAACCCCTGAACTCTCTATTCCTCTGATTCTAGCCTCTTATGTATCATCCCTCCCTTCACCCCACCTGTAGCAGGCATAACGACAGCTATTCCCTAAACACTCCACCTTTCCACTTCCCTCTCTTTTTTAAAGATCCTCAGTGGCAAATCCATCAATTTGACCAAACTTTTCATCATCCCATCTAATATTTCCTTCTTTGACTCAATGTACATTTTTCCGTTATGCCTTTGTGAAGTGCTTTGGAGCATTTTTCTAATTAAATTTGCTATAAAATACAAATTATTGTTGTATTTTGTGCACAAGGTCTTGCTTCAATTCATATGGGAGGTAACTATTGTGTTGGACATGAAAATAAAGTATCTTGATAATCCCAAATTGTAGCAGTCATAGTGTAAAAAACAGAAAACCATGGAAGGAAGAAGAGGAAAGGTCACACAAAAGAAAACATTAGAAGAGACGGCAGCATGAAAAAACACTCTGCAAAACGGGGAATTTTTTCTATTTATCTGTTTTTATTTTTTAACTTTGGTATAAATTTACATATAAGTATGTTCTATCTTGTAGCTTCTGGCACTCAAATCATAAGCCACTTACAACAAGAAGCCAGCCTTCTGTACTTACATCTCCAACTTGTTAAGCTATTAGAATATTTCATTTCAGGAAATTGAGCATAGTGCAAACTATGGAATCTTGACCCCAGTCAGATTTTTACAGGGTGATCTTTGCAACATGACAGGAGAATCCAGAAAATGATTATCACCACCCAAATAAATCTGATTTGTTAAGCATATTCATTGTAGCCTAGTATTTTTTGTAATGGTACATCAAATGTAGCTTGCTTTCTTGAACTCATCTATAGTCTGTTTCCTTGTCTTAAACCAACTGCAGGCTTTCACTTTAACGCATGCCAACAATCCAATGTCACTGCAGCTCAAGTGATAGTTTCCATTTCGAAGGCAGCTGTCAATTCATTTTTATGTTGAATCATCAGCTGTTCTCGATACATCCTGCCTGTCTAAATGCAACAACTTTGTCTTCTACAATCTTGGTCATAGAATAGCCAGAAAGGACAATGTTGTGGACAATTGAATTCTATTTCTGTTCATGAGAGTAAGATGATAAATTCTCAATCCAGAGTTACAGCATTGGCCATATAACTTACACTTGTCCTTGTCTTCACTTCCCTCCTCCAGCTGTGGTACAGCTCCTCAGGTACTGGCAGCCCACAGTAACTCACCCACCCTGTAGTAGTGCACCCAAGTGGCCATTCATGGGTGTGGTCATAGTGAGTGGTGTTAGGCCAGGGTGGCCACACAGCAGACCTCAATCTTGTCCTCACCCATCATCCACAGACTGCATTTTGCAGCAATATATTGTACTGGTTGATGTTTCTATTCATCTCTTCACTCATGCTGTGTCACTGTGCCAATTGTAGAGCTCCTACCACTGCCTCAGCTAACTCAGTGCAGGCCACATATAGTACCATTGATCAAAGCTGCTTTGTTTCACATTATACTGAGCATCTACTATTAAAAAAGATATGTGTGCATAAATCTTCAGGCATCATGTGTCAGTATTTTACATGTATTAAACATTCTAAACTATAGTCTATATTTATCTGTTCAAGTAAGATTCAACATAGATACAGAAATATAAACCTCAGATGGTCACATATAAAACTTACAGATACAATTTTATGTTCAGTGGCCCTGATTATCAACAGTTGGTAATATGTACGCCATTTATTTTTCAATGCTATTAATTTAAATAAAGCTGTAATTCTAAATAAAACCATTTTAAATCTAGTAAACATTGAAGTGATTTTTCCTGCTGTGAGTAGCCAGAATTGATGTTACTGGCAGGCCATTTCTGCGTTGGTAGCAGTAAAATAAAGTTATCATCAGGCTTTCCTCTCTTCACTCCAGTGGAAGGTAACCAGCAATTGAAAGTCTGTTCTAAAGGTGTGTAGGCCAGGCAACCAACTTAGTTTTCTCGTCAGCTATATGACGGATGTCTGCCTTCATGCATAGTGGAAGGAACTACACCAGGCAGCTTGCAGTGTTGATGTTCTTGATGTCCCAAGTCTGATGCCACATATCCAGTTTACTCATCACTAATTGCTTAATGCAGATTCTCAGAGAAAGAGACATGTCCGCCGTGAGGCTCTTTCCTCGTCCAGGGTCCCGACTCCTGAGTGGTGTGGGCCTGAACCTTTTCACCCTGCAACCAGTTATCTTTTTTGCCACATATGCACCGTACAAATATTTTATATTATATCTATATACTTCAAGGCTGCATATATTTCAAATGATGTGAAAATTGGGCTAAAGCAATGTCATATGGTACCTTAGATTGGGCAATATAAAGACACTTCCAACTGAAAACTAACGCACAAAACATTTGCAAAATAGCACCTTATGTGGATGGTAATATTATAGATCATTTAAACAAGCATCTACAAAATAATTCAATTCTAAATATTATCTAAGCTATAGTACACTGTGTAACCACAATTCAGAACTATTTTATTTGAAGGTTTGTCGATTTAGTCACCTAACTAAGGAAACCAAACTGAGTACCTAGCAGCTTATAATTCAATGGATGTTGTTGGAACAGAGTTCATAAAGGAATTCATAAATTGTGTCAACTTCAGTTTGACATGGTTTTCATATTGTTTACAAAGTCCATGAATACAAAAGGAAATACATTACTGTTGCAAAGTCCATGAATAAAGGAGCTGCCCTTTTAAAACTGAGATGAGGAAGAATTTATTCTCTCAGAGGGTTGTAAATCTGTGGAATTCTCTGCCCCAGAAAGCTGTGGAGGTTGGGTCATTGAATAAATTTAAGGCGGAGTTAGACAGATTTTTGAGTGATAAGGCAATAAAGGGTTATGGGGAGCGGGCAGGGAAGTGGAGCTGAGTCGATGATCAGATCAGCCATGATCTTATTAAATGGTGGAGCAGGCTCAAGGGGCCAAATGGCCGACTCCTGCTCCTATTTCTTATGTTCTTATGTTATTATGTATACAGTGTAACCACAATTCAGAACTATTTTTGTTGAAGGTTTGTCGATTTAGTCAACTAACTAAGGAAACCAAACTGAGTACCTAGCAGCTTATAATTCAATATAGATGTTGTTGGAACAGAGTTCACAAAGGAATTCATGAATTGTGTCAACTTCAGTTTGACATGGTTTTCATATTGTTTACAAAGTCCATGAATGCAAAAGGAAATATATTACTGTTGCAAAGTCCATGAATAAAGGAGCCATCCTTTTAAAACTGAGATGAGGAAGAATTTCTTCTCTCAGAGGGTTGTAAATCTGTGGAATTCTCTGCCCCATCGAGCTGTGGAGGCTGGGTCAGTGAATAAATTTAAGGCGGAGACAGACAGATTTTTGAGCGATAAGGGAATAAAGGGTTATGGGGAGCGGGCAGGGAAGTGGAGCTGAGTCGATGATCAGATCATCCATGATCTTATTAAATGGCGGAGCAGGCTCAAGGGGCCAAATGGCCTACTCCTGCTCCTATTTCTTATGTTCTTATGTTATTATGTATACAGTGTAACCACAATTCAGAACTACTTTTGTTGAAGGTTTGTCGATTTAGTTAACTAACTAAGGAAACCAAACTGAGTACCTAGCAGCTTATAATTCAATATAGATGTTGTTGGAACAGAGTTCATAAAGGAATTCATAAATTGTGTCAACTTCAGTTTGACATGGTTTTCATATTGTTTACAATGTCCATGAATACAAAAGGAAATACACTATTGTTGCATATGAACTCTTAACTCATTCATATGACATGACACTGTAATTTTAAACTGGTTGATGTCTGCATTAAATCAGGACCAAGGAATGGAAGACTTGTCTCCTAATAGTGCCAAATTATTTCAACCATAACTTTTAATATATTGTTTGTGGTTTACAAATCACTGTCTGATTATCACCTGACCCAGAATGAAGGAGCAAACACCCAACGATCCTCTGCTCATCTCATGGTGATAAAACTATCGGCATTTGAAGGTTTATGTCATTACTGCTGTCAAATAATGAAGTAATGCT
This sequence comes from Pristiophorus japonicus, assembly GCF_044704955.1. Lineage (NCBI taxonomy): Eukaryota > Metazoa > Chordata > Chondrichthyes > Pristiophoridae > Pristiophorus > Pristiophorus japonicus. The sequence continues at coordinate 88,548,551 of NC_091992.1, forward strand.
TGGCGATGATTGGTTCCAAGATCAGCCACAAACCACAAGATCAGTCTAGAGCAATAAATGCCATTGGATTAGGATAAAATGAACAGACTATTCCCAATGTTTTCAGTTTGAGAGATTGAATGGCTTTGGCAGACTCTATGACAACATGGCACGAGGAATGGATGGGTTTGTTGAACAAAGTTGCCTTTTCTGATTTTATGCAAAGTGAAAAATCTAATTTTATTAACTGACTACTATCTGTGAGGTTTATCAGCCATTTCGGGTCCTGTGTTGGAGTATATAAAGTCCCAGAGTTTACGTCAGTAATTTCTGCAGTTATTTAGGTTCATATTAAGCAATATGTGTCCTATTTACAGCATAGCTATTTAAAATATGTCTTTCAAATATTTAATTCCGATAGTGTTAAGTAACATCATCACAGGACTTTCTGTCCCACTATATTGAACCTTCATTGGGTGTAGTCAAACTCAAAATACCAGAAATTTTCAGTACTAGGTTTAACTTGACCCCTTAATTGATGGGTATCTTTGTTGATGATTTGACAACAAGGAGGCATTTGATTAAATATTAGAAAATGTCTCCCCTACTCTCCTTACTGTGATATGGATCCCCATATAGCAGCAACGTTTGGATATCTCACTCAAGTGCCATTGCCATCTGTGAGTCTAGATTGTGAGTATCGGCAGCCTGTTTGACTGAGGGTGGCATCACAACCAAATCTAATCCTGACCATACTCTTCATTTTCATATGTACACATTTCATCAGGGGCACTGGATACCAATCATCTTGATAGCTAGGCTGACTTTTTTTACTGGTCACTAGCCTGAAAAGACTGAGGCAAATTGTAGCACTCATTACTACCACCCTGGTTGCGATCAGCTTACCAGGTCGACTGCTGGTAGATGTTGAACATATAGGGGTAGAGTTTCCACTTTGGGTGCAATCACTTGAAATTATGCTGGCTAGCTTACAGTTCAAGTTTCCGCTAAAATTAACTTGCATAATCAAACATAACATCTTCCATGAACCGGCGCAATCAGGCAGCGTAATAGAATTTAAATATTTATTTATTTATTTATTTCTGGTTTAAAAAAAAGTATTCCTTGATGTATTTAAGAGTGATAACCTGGTGCAGCTGAAATGGGGCTTATCACCAAAAGTAAGCATTTTTAGTAAGGGTGTCTAGTCTTCCACCTGTGAGTAACCTGATTTAAAATCTCTGAAAATGACTTTATGAGCTAGAACCTCCGCTTTTGAGCTTATCGCCCAAAAATGGGCATTATTTCCGGCGTGGGCGGGAAAAAAGTGTTTTCAGATCGCCGGCTTCTCGCCCATTCTTAAAACACCTAGTTTACATTTTTGAAAATGGGCATTACCGTGAGCGATATCAAATGGGCGGTCGCGTTAAATTTTTCTGACCTTCTGCTGTAAAGTGTGGCCGTCCTTAGCAATGGCATGGCAATGCTCGATTCCTGCAATTCAGGAGGTCAAGGGTCACCATGACATGCGCAGAAGAGACAGAAAGAGAGAGAGCTCAGAGGGACTGAAGGCGTGGCTGGGTGTGGTGTGGCTGCTTTGGGAGGATGGAGGGAGACTTTAGAGCTTTAGACAAACAAAAAGTAGCTGTTAATAGCCACATATTTGACCAACTTTGCCTTATAATGGAGGGAGCGGAGGAGGCATCACAGTACACTGTGGAGACTGATGCTGGAGAGAGCAGTAAGGTGGGAGAGGAGCACAGTGGAGGCCGCAAAAGAGCCAGGAGATTCTCGGACGAGGCAAATGCCGTCCTCCTGCAGGAGGTCGAATCACACTGGGGTGATTTGACACAGGAAGGGCGTGGGAAGCCCACCCCAAAGGCCTACTAGAGGATATGGACCGAGATAGCAGAGGTGATCTCGTCAGCGACCAACGAGGTGCTTGAGGGCAACCAATGCCACAAACGATGGAACAACCTTGTAGGATCCGCAAGAGTAAGTATTACATTTATTTACATGTACTTATCTATTTATATAATTTGATTTGTAACAGTCATGAGTGACTATCAGCAGATGTGAGGTCTTGCACTTTTACCGGGAATGTTGTACTCAAAGCCTGCGGGCACGGTGTACGTCTTTAGGTAAAGAATGATAATAATCATAATAATCATGATTACATCTGTCAGTTATGTGTTGTATCAGTGTCTGTGACAGTACCCAGCAATGATATCATGCAGTGATCTCATGCCATGTCGTGCTGTCACCATTTACAGAAGAAACTATCGACGATGAGGTCCATGCAGAGGCGAACGGGTGGGGGGCACCAGTCCCCAGTGACATCACTGACATGGAGGAGCAAGTGCTAGCACTCGTGACGAAGCACCCCCGGACAGCCCTGAAGTGATGCCATGTGAGTAAAGCTTACACCATTGCGTGAAGTAAAGTCAATAGATGCCACACCAACTCATATCCAGCCAATCATATATGATAGATGATTTCTAAAAGTGTCATAGAGATAATGCTGGCCAAATGAAAATCATTGCAATCCACAATGTGTTGAAGGTCATGAAATGTGATGTCTGCAATGATTTTGATAGCGGTGGTGCTTTTGTCGTGCATATGCTGTGCGTAGCGCTGAACTCACCTTGTCACCCGAGCACCCCCTTTTCCTCTAACAACCTCATTTGTGTCTTGCAGCTCAGCCAGCAGCGCGGCCCCAGGCAAGGCCACAGAGGCCAGAAGGTGGGGGTGCGGGGCAGGAGTTGGTGGACGATCCTACTACATCTGATGCTGAGGAGCTCCAATTGTTGCCCGTCAATCCGCTGGGTTTGTTCTCGATGGATGAGAGCGTGGACTTCGAAGAACCTGCATCGCCACGTTCCAGAACCCATTCCACCCCAAGGCCATCTATTGGTCCTCCGGTCATTCCCGCCTTGACACTGAAGGTGCTGGCCCCAAGCACCTCTCTACAGGACACCCCATTTGTCCCCAGGGCGGCACCGACCCTGCGGAGGCATCGTGGACATGGCAGGTCTGTTCCACGAGCATGATACGACAGCGGAGAGATGGTTCAGTTGTCCAGGAGGACTGTAGACATTGGTGACCAGCTCATCGAAGCTTTGGGGGGCATATCCCAACACTTGGCCACCATGTCCGAGTACATTCCATGCATGGCGGAGTCCCTGGATGCGATAGCCAGGAACACTGCTGCCACAGCCCTCCCAGTGGTCCCAGAGCACGGCATTCTACCCCTAGGTTCCGCACCATCACTGCAAACGACAGATGCGAGCAAGGACCAAGATCCTGCTTCTGCGTCAGAGAATGTTGTCCCCTCGGCAGCCCCCCTGCTCCCGTACCCATTCAACCAACCCATCTGCCCTCGTCCCCCCGCAATGAGGCACCGCCTGAGGAGCTCCTTGGTTAGGCGCTGTGGAGCGAGGAGGGGAAGGGATAGAGGTGGGGAGAAGAAAGAGAGGGGGGAAGGAAAGTGAGGTGCATGTGCACAGGTGATGGCTGTGTTATATCTCCATCTGGGTGTATGCAATTTGTTGCAATGTATGGGGGCTGGGGACCACACTCCTGCTTTGCCTTTACATTCTGTGTTGCTAGACATGTTGACCATGTGATTTATGTCAATGGTGGGAAAAGTGGGATGTGGGCGGGGGTTGGGTGTTATTGGCTGTGTTACTTATGATTTCAGACCAATGTTGGTATTAAACTTTTGTTATTGAACATAACCTTGTTGCGCATTGTCTCAGGAAGCTGGACCATTACACACCAGTGATTCCTTACCATGAAAGAGTTAAATACAACTTAACATCAATCAATGTAAACTTTAACTGGTACCAAGCTGATGGACACCATTGATGTCTGAGCTGCACACACACAGCAATGTGTCAGCGTTTTCACTCACATCAGCACTCTTTCAGGCAAATCTTTCCAACATCAGTTCCTCACGTAAGAGTGGGATTTAACAAATGCCAGCCACACCGCTGGTGTCCGTCCCAGTTGGTTCCATGTTTTGTGGGCAGTTTTTTGAGTGGCCGATATTTTGGGCGATATGTGTGTGAGGTGGTAAAATTGATGGTGGGCGATCTCCATGGCCGCTAGTTTGGGTAAATATGCTCTTTACGACAAATAAACAGTCATCGGGTGTTATTATTGAATCTCGGCGTTAAGTCCATGAGGAAAGTAACGCTGGGTGATAATATGGGCGTTGAAATCGCCTATTCTGCTGATTCCGCCCCAAAGAAGTGGGCGGGCGTTAATATTTTTTCTCGGCGTTAAGCACATGGGGAAAATAACGCTCGCCGATAAGTCTCCTAAAAAACCCGTCAGTTTCCATTTTTGTGCCAAAATGGGCGATATCTGGGTGTTATATGTCATTTCAGCGGTTAAATAGGCGTAAAGTGGGCGTTAAGCAGGCAAAGAAAGTGGAGGTTCTAGCCCAAAGAAACTAGATCGAACTGTTTAATAATTTCATCAATTTCTTCATAAATTAAATATGTTTTTGATGTGGAAAAAACTTTTAAAACATGCCAACTCGTGCCTGTGTGTCTAAAAAAATGAGTGCAATTTGAAGAGCTTTCGCAAACCAGCGCAATCGTCGGAATCTCGTAATATCGATCTGAGGGCAAGGCCAATGTGTGGGAGAGGCCTGCTTCGGACAAATTGAATCTTGAACCGTTGCAAAAGATCACAGAAAACAAGAACGTAAGTGGTTTGGGGCATAACTCACTTACATTTAAATTTCCTCGAACTTTTTACATTGGTTAGGTCGATTGTGCTGGAATATGGGCGCAAAACTAGCCGAAACAAGCAGAAACTCTACCCCATAATTACCAAAGCTATCCTCTACTGGAGGGTTTTCCTCACCTCATGTCTGGGTCTGTTATCAACTAATTGATAGAGATTGATTGCCCTGATTAATCAACAACTTCATTATTGTTGGATCATGTGACTACCAGGATGGTAGAAAGGGAACTAGATGACTTTTGTCCCTTTTGCCATTTAATTACTCCTGCTTACCACACTTATCAACCTGCTTTCAACTGGTCAGGTGGGCAGAACAGTGACAAATGGAATTTAATCCAGCGAAGTATGAGATAATGCATTTGGGGAGGGCTAACAAAGAAAGGGAATACACATTAAATGGTAGGATATTGAGAAGTGTAGATGAACAAAGGGACTTGGGACTGCATGTCCACAGGTCCCTGAAGGTAGCAGGCCAGGTAGATAGGGTGGTTAAGAAGGCATCTGGAATGTTTACCTTTATTGGAATGTTTACCTTTATTAGCCGAGGCATAGAATATAAGAGCAGGTGGGTTATGCTTGAACTGTATAAAATACTGGTAAGGCCACAGCTGGATAACTGCGTGCAGTTCTGGTCGGAGGGAGACCTATAAAAGGCCCAGTGGTCGGAGCGGCGGGAGTTCGTCGAGGAGGAGGCCAGCTGGTGCAGCTGCAGGGAGAGACGGCAAAAAAGTAGAAAAAAAATCAAAGGGTGACGTCACAGACAAGGGGCTAAGTGATTGGCTCTTGATTGGTGAGTAGTTTTTCTTTTTCTTTTCCTTTATCAGTAGGTAACCTTTAGCATTGTTGTTGCCAAATTAAGTTAATCTAGGGGTTAAGTCATGGCAGGAGAGCTCGGACACTCCTCCTGTGCTATGTGGGAACTCAAGGACGCTTCCAGTGTCCTTGACGACTACATGCCCGGGAAGTGTGTCCTGCTGCAGCTCCTGCCAGACCACTTTGCGGCACTGGAGCTGTGGGTGGATTCACTCTGGAGCATCGGCGAAGCTGAGGATGCCGTGAATAGCACGTTTAGTGAGTTGGTCATACCACAGGTAAAAGTTACACAGACTGATAGGGAATGAGTGACCAACAGGAAGAGCAGTGGAAGGAAGGTAGTGCAGAGGTCCCCTGCAGTCATCCCCCTACAAAACAGATGCACTGTTTTGGGTACTGTTGTGGGGGGATGACTCAACAGGGGAGGAGAGCAGTAGCCAAGTCTATATCACTGTGGGTGGCTCTGCTGCACAGGAGGGCAGGAAAAAGAGTGGGAGAGCTACAGTTGTAGGGGATTCTATTGTAAGGGGAATAGATAGACGTTTCTGCAGCCGCAATCGAGACTCCAGGATCGTATGTTGCCTCCCTGGTGCAAGGGTCAAGGATGTCTCGGAGCAGCCGCAGGACATTTTGGAGGGGGAAGGTGAACAGCCAGTTGTCATGGTGCATATAAGTACCAATGATATAGGTAAAAAATGGGATGAGGTCCTACAAGCTGAATTTAGGGAGCGAGGAGTTAAATTAAAAAGTAGGACCTCAAAGGTAGTAACCTCCGGATTGCTACCAGTGCCACGTGCTAGTCAGAGTAGGAATCACAGGAATATCTCAGATGAATACGTGGCTTGTGGAGTGGTGCAGAAGGGAGGAATTCAAATTACTGGGACATTGGAACCAGTTCTGGGGGAGGTGAGACTAGTACAAACCAGATGGTCCGCACCTGGGCAGGATCGGAACCAATGTCCGAGGGAGAGTGTTTGCTAGTGCTGTTGGGATGGGATTAAACTAATATGGCAAGGGGATGGGAACCTATGCAGAGAGACAGAGGGAAGTAGAATGGGGGCAGAAGCAAAAGATAGAAAGAAGAAAAGTAAAAGTGGAGGGCAGAGAAACCTAAGGCAAAAATCAAAAAGGGCCACATTACATTAAAATTCTAAAGGGGCAAAGTGTGTTAAAAAGACAAGCCTGAAGGCTCTGGACCTCAATGCGAGGAGCATTCATAATAAGGTGGACGAATTAACTGCACAAGCAGCAATTAATGAATATAATGTAATTGGCATCACAGACACATGGCTCCAGAGTGACCAAGGCTGGGAACTCAACATCCAGGGGTATTCAACATTCAGGAAGGATAGACAGAAAGGAAAAGGAGGTTGCGATAGCGTTGCTGGTTAAAGAGGAAATGAATGCATTAGTAAGGAAGGACATTAGCTTGGATGATGTGGAATCTGTATGGGTGGAGCTGCGGAATACCAAAGGGCAGAAAACGCTAGTGGGAGTTGTGTACTGACCACCAAACAGTAGTAGTGAGGTTGGGGACAGCATCAAACAACAAATTAGGGATGCATGCAATAAAGTACAGCAGTTATCATAGGCGACTTTAATCTACATATAGATTGGGCTAACTAAACTGGTAGCAATAGGTTGGAGGAGGATTTCCTGGAGTGTATTAGGGATGGTTTTCTAGACCAATATGTCGAGGTACCAACTAGAGGGCTGGCCATCCTAGACTGGGTGATGTGTAATGAGAAAGGACTAATTAGCAATCTTGTTGTGCAAGGGCCCTTGGGGAAGAATGACCATAATATGGTAGAATTCTTTATTAAGATGGAGAGTGACACAGTTAATTCAGAGACTAGGGTCCTGAACTTAAGGAAAGGTAACTTTGATGGTATGAGTCGTGAATTGGCTAGAATAGACTGACAAATGATACTTAAAGGGTTCACGATGGATCGGCAATGGCAAACATTTAAAGATCACATGGATGAGCTTCAACAATTGTATATCCCTGCCTGGAGTAAAAATAAAACGGGAAAGGTGGCTCAGCTGTAGCTAACAAGGGAAATTAAGGATAGTGTTAAATCCAAGGAAGAGGCATATAAATTGGGCAGAAAAAGCAGCAAACCTGAGGACTGGGAGAAATTTAGAATTCAGCAGAAGAGGACAAAGGATCTAATTAGGAGGAGGAAAATAGAGTATGAGAGGAAGCTTGCCGGGAATATAAAAACTGACTGCAAAAGCTTCTATAGATATGTGAAGAGAAAAAGTTTAGTGAAGACAAACGTAGGTCCCTTGCAGTCAGATTCAGGTGAATTTATAATGGGGAACAAAGAAATGGCAGGCCAGTTGAACAAATACTTTGGTTCTGTCGTCATGAAGGAAGACACAAATAACCTTCCGGAAATACTAGGGAACCGAGGATCTAGTGAGAAGGAGGAACTGAAGGAAATCCTTATTAGGCGGAAATGGTGTTAGGGAAATTGATGGGATTGAAGGCTGATAAATCCCCGCGGCCTGATAGTCTGCATTCCAGAGTACTTAAGTAAGTTGCCATAGAAATAGTGGATGCATTGGTGATCATTTTCCAACAGTATATCGACTCTGGATCAGTTCCTATGGACTGGAGGGTAGCTAATGTAACACCACGTTTTAAAAAAGGAGGGAGAGAAAACAGGTAATTAGCGATCAGTTAGCCTGACATCAGTAGTGGGGAAAATGTTAGAATCAATTATTAAAGATAAAATAGCAGCACATTTGGAAAGCAGTGACAGGATCGGTACAAGTCAGCATGGATTTATGAAAGGGAAATCATGCTTGACAAATTTTATGGAATTTTTTGAGGATGTAACTAGTAGAGTGGACAAGGGAGAACCAGTGGATGTGATGTACTTGGACTTTCAAAAGGCTTTTGACAAGGTCCCACACAAGAGATTTGTGTGTAAAATTAAAGCACATGGTATTGGGGGTAATGTACTGACGTGGATAGAGAACTGGTTGGCAGAGAGGAAGCAGAGAGTCGGGATAAACGGGTCCTTTTCAGAATGGCAGGCAGTGACTAGTGGGGTGCCGCAGGGCTCAGTGCTGGGACTCCAGCTATTTACACTATACATTAATGATTTAGATGAAGGAATTGAGTGTAATATCTCCAAGTTTGCAGATGACACTAAGCTGGGTGGTGGTGTGAGCTGTGAGGAGGACACTAAAAGGCTGCAGGGTGAATTGGACAGGTTAGGTAAGTGGGCGAATGCATGGCAGATGCAGTATAATGTGGATAAATGTGTGGTTATCCACTTTGGGGGCAAAAACATGAAGGCAGAATATTATATAAATGGCGGCAGATTAGGAAAAGGGGAGGTGCAACGAGACCTGGGTGTCATGGTACATCAGTCATTGAAAGTTGGAATGCAGGTACAGCAGGCGGTGAAGAAAGCAAATGGTATGTGGCCTTCATAGCTAGGGGATTTGAGTATAGGAACAGGGAGGTCTTACTGCATTTGTGCAGGGCCTTGGTGAGGCCTCACCTGGAATATTGTGTTCAGTTTTGGTCTCCTAATCTGAGGAAGGACGTTCTTGTTATTGAGGGATTGTAACGAAGGTTCACCAGACTGATTCTCGGGATGGCAGTACTGACATATGAGGAGAGACTGGATCGACTGGGCCTGTATTCACTGGACTTTAGAAGGATGAGAGGGGATCTCATAGAAACATATAAAATTCTGACGGGACTGGACAGGTTAGATGAGGAAGAATGTTCCCGATGTTGGGGCAGTCCAGAACCATGGGACACAGTCTAACAATAAGGTATAAGCCATTTAGGACTGAGATGAGGCAAAACTTCTTCACTCAGAGAGTTGTTTACCTGTGGAATTCCCTACCGCAGAGAGTTGTTGATGCAAGTTCATTGGATATATTTAAGACGGAGTTAGATATGGTCCTTACGGCTAAAGGGATCAAGCAGTATGGAGAGAAAGCAGGAAAGGGGTACTGAGGTGAATGATCAGCCATAATAGGTTAGTAAAGACAAATGTAGGTCCCCTGCAGTCAGAATCAGGGGAAGTCATAACGGGGAACAAAGAAATGGCAGAACATTTGAACAAGTACTTTGGTTCGATATTCACGAAGGAGGACACAAACACCCTTCCGGATATAAAAGGGGTCAGAGGGTCTAGTAAGAAGGAGGAACTGAGGGAAATCCTTATTAGTCAGGAAATTGTGTTGGGGAAATTGATGGGATTGAAGGCTGATAAATCCCCAGGGCATGATGGACTGCATCCCAGAGTACTTAAGGAGGTGGCCTTGGAAATAGCGGATGCATTGACAGTCATTTTCCAACATTCCATAGACTCTGGATCAGTTCCTATGGAGTGAAGGGTAGCCAATGTAACCCCACTTTTTAAAAAAGGAGGGCGAGCGAAAATAGGGAATTATAGACTGGTCAGCCTGACATCGGTATTGGGGAAAATGATGGAATCAATTATTAAGGATGTCATAGCAGCACATATGGAAAGAGGTGACATGACAGGTCCAAGTCAGCATGGATTTATGAAAGGGAAATCATGCTTGACAAATCTTCTGGAATTTTTTGAGGATGTTTCCAGTAGAGTGGACAAGGGAGAACCAGTTGATGTGGTGTATTTGCACTTTCAGAAGGCTTTCGACAAGGTCCCACACAAGAGATTAATGTGCAAAGTTAAAGCACATGGGATTGGGGGTAGTGTGCTGACGTGGATTGAGAACTGGTTGGCAGACAGGAAGCAAAGAGTAGGAGTAAATGGGTACTTTTCAGAATGGCAGGCAGTGACTAGTGGGGTACCACAAGGTTCTGTCCTGGGGCCCCAGCTGTTTACATTGTACATTAATGATTTAGATGAGGGGATTAAATGTAGTATCTCCAAATTTGGGGATGATACTAAGTTGGGTGGCAGTGTGAGCTGCGAGGAGGATGCTATGAGGCTGCAGAGTGACTTGGATAGGTTAGGTGAGTGGGCAAATGCATGGCAGATGAAGTATAATGTGGATACATGTGAGGTTATCCACTTTGGTGGTAAAAGCAGAGAGACAGACTATTATCTGAATGGTGACAGATTAGGAAAAGGAGAAGTGCAACGAGACCTAGGTGTCATGGTACATCAGTCATTGAAGGTTGGCATGCAGGTACAGCAGGCGGTTAAGAAAGCATGTTGGCCTTCATAGTAAGGGGAAAATGCTTGAAGCTATCTTTAAGGAAGAAATAGCGGGACAGCTATATAGGAATAGTGCAATCAAGCAGACGCAACATGGATTCATGAAGGGGAAATCATGTTTGACTAATTTACTGGAATTCTTTGAAGATATAACGAGCATGGTGGATAGAGGTGTACCGAAAGATGTGGTGTATTTGGATTTCCAGAAGGCATTCGATAAGGTGCCACACAAAAGGTTACTGCAGAAGATAAAGTTACGCGGAGTCAGAGGAAATGTATTAGCATGGATCGAGAATTGGCTGGCTAACAGAAAGCAGAGAGTCGGGATAAATGGGTCCTTTTCGGGTTGGAAATCGGTGGTTAGTGGTGTGCCACAGGGATCGGTGCTGGGACCACAACTGTTTACAATATATATAGATAACCTGGAAATGGGGACAGAGTGTAGTGTAACAAAATTTTCAGATGACACAAAGATTAGTGGGAAAGCGGGTTGTGTAGAGGACACAGAGAGGCTGCAAAGAGAATTAGATAGGTTAAACGAATGGGCTAAGGTTTGCCAGATGGAATACAATGTCAGAAAATGTGAGGTCATCCACCTTGGGAAAACAAACAGTAAAAGGAAATATTATTTGAATGTGGGGAAATTACAACATGCTCCGGTGCAGAGGGACCTGGGGGTCCTTGTGCATGAATCCCTAAAAGTTAGTTTGCAGGTGCAGCAGGTAATCAAGAATGTGAATGGAATGTTGGTCTTCGTTGCGAGAGGGATGGAGTACAAAAGCAGGGAGGTCCTGCTGCAACTGTATAGGGTATTGGTGAGGCCGCACCTGGAGTACTGTGTGCAGTTTTGGTCACCTTACTTAAGGAAGGATATACTAGCTTTGGAGGGGGTACAGAGACGATTCACTAGGCTGATTCCGGAGATGAGGGGGTTACCTTATGATGATAGATTGAGTAGACTGGGTTTTTACTCGTTGGAGTTCAGAAGGATGAGGGGTGATCTTATAGAAACATTTTAAATAATGAAAGGGATAGACAAGATAGAGGCAGAGAGGTTGTTTCCATTGGTCGGGGAGACTAGAACTAGGGGACACAGCCTCAAAATATGGGGGAGCCAATTTAAAGCTGACTTGAGAAGGAATTTCTTCTCCCAGAGGGTTGTGAATCAGTGGAAGCAGTTGAGGCTAGCTCATTGAATGTATTCAAATCACAGATAGATAGATTTTTAACCAATAAGGGAATTAAGGGTTATGGGGAGCGGGCGGGTAAGTGGAGCTGAGTCCACGGCCAGATCAGCCATGATCTTGTTGAATGGTGGAGTAGGCTCGAGGGGCCAGATGGCCTACTCTTGTTCCTAATTCTTATGTTCTTATGTTCTTATGATTTGAGTACAGGGGCAGGGAGGTGTTACTACAGTTGTACAGGGTCTTGGTGAGGCCTCACCTGGAGTATTGTGTACAGTTTTGGTCTCCTAACTTGAGGAAGGACATTCTTGCCATTGAGGGAGTGCAGCGAAGGTTCACCAGACTTATTCCTAGGATGGCGGGACTGACATATCAAGAAAGACTGGATCAACTGGGCTTGTATTCACTGGAGTTCAGAAGAAGAAGAGGGGATCTCATAGAAACATTTAAAATTCTGACAGGTTTCGACAGGTTAGATGCAGGAAGAATGTTCCCAATGTTGGGGAAGTCCAGAACCAGGGGTCACAGTCTAAGGATAAGGGGTAAGCCATTTAGGACCGAGATGAGGAGAAACTTCTTCACCCAGAGAGTGGTGAACCTGTGGAATTCTCTACCACAGAAAGTTGTTGAGGCCAATTCACTAAATATATTCAAAAAGGAGTTAGATGTAGTCCTTACTACTCGGGGGATCAAGGGGTATGGCTAGAAAGCAGGAATGGGGTACTGAAGTTGCATGTTCAGCCATGAACTCATTGAATGGCGGTGCAGGGTTGAAGGGCCGAATGGCCTACTCCTGCACCTATTTTCTATGTTTCTATGAATGGTGGTGCAGGCTTGAAGGGCCAAATGTCTTTTTCCTGCACCTATTTTCTATGTTTCTATGTTTCTATTACAGGAAGGACGTGTTTGCACTGGAAAGGGTCTGGGAGATTTACGAGGATGTTGCCAGGAGTGGAGAATCTTAGCTGTGAGGACAGATTGGATAGGCTGGGTTTGTTTTCCTTGGAACAAAGGAGGCTTAGGGGAGACCTCATTGAGGTGTATAAAATTATGAGGGGCCTAGATATGGTGAATAGAAAGGGCCTATTTTCCTGAGTAGAGGAGTCAACAACCAGGGGGCATAAATTTAAAGTAATTGGTAGAAGGTTTAGAGGGGACTTGAGGGCAAATTTTTTCACGCAGAGGGTTGTGGGGGTTTGAAACGCGCTGCCTGAAAGAGTGGTAGAGGCAGAAACCCTCACCACATTTAAAAAGTACTTGGATGTGCACTTGAAGTGCCATAATCTGCAGGGTTACGGAGCTGGAAAGTGGGATTAGGCTGGATAGCCTCTTGTTGGCCGGCACGGACATGATGGGCCGAAGTGGCCCCCTTCCGTGCTGTAAACTTCTAGGATTCTATCACAGACCTTGCCTTTTGTCCTTTCCTCCCCTCCTCCTCACCACCCCACCCTTTTCCTGCCTCAGTATTTGCTTAAAACCCGTTACATCTCTAATTTTTCCAGTTGTGACGAAAGGTCACCGACCTGAAGCATTACATGTTTCTCTCTCCACAGATGCTGCCTGAATATTTCCAGCATTTTCTTTTTTTAATTGAGATTTACAGTGTCCGCAGTATTTTACTTTTGTTTCAGATGGACCTTGTTCTTTTTCATCTAGCAATTCCTATGTTCCTGTGGTAACTGGAGCCTTCATGGTTTGTCTGGCCCTATACTATAGTGATAATGGATCTACTCATTGAGCTACCAGGACATTTTGTTTGTTTAGGGTATAATTTGGGATAGTTTCTATTTGAATATTTTATTTTTTTCTTGGGCTAGTGTTTTTGCAACCATATTTTGGATAATTAGACATGTTTAAACTCATGGTGAATCACAAGATAATTTTGATTGAGGAAGGACATATGGCCCATCTTAGTTCATCCTTCACTCCTCCATGTGTAGCTTCTAAATGTTTCTTAAATGATTCATTGCTATTAATTTCGCTGAAGTCCATTCTGAAATTGCTGACTCTTATTATGAAGCATGTCCTGACGTCAGTCTAAAATTTTCCCTTTATTAGTTTGAACTTGTACCCTTTTGTCCTACTTTTGTAATTAGTTTTAAATAACATTCTGGATTTAGACTTTCCATACAGTTTGGTACCTTGTATATCTCTATAAGATTACAAGGTAGATTTTCCACGCTGGGCCCTCTAGCATGGCACACCTGGTATAGGCCAAAACCCTGGCATGCACTCGATTGGGGTCCTGGAGGGAGTGGGTAGCAGAATTATAGCAGCAGGCCATTTCAATTTAGTCATGTCTACACTATTCATGGAGTGCATGAGTTAACCTTTTTGTCCTATATGAATACCTTACACTTATCACTATATAGGTTTCCTTTTTTATTGTGACTGGGATTTATTTTCTTAGTATTAGCCTTTTCTCATTTCTAATCCCAATTTAGAAGCAATATATGGCCATACTTCAAAGCCAAAATTGCTAGAAATTGATCGTTTCTCGACAGTATTTCCTTATTTTGGGCGGTCTTTCATTCATTGGGAATTTCATCAGGGCCTTACGCTGGTGGTTTCGAAATACTGCTGGGGAACAGACCACCGTCGTGCAATGCTGGGAAAACCACTCCCGCCCGAGTTTTAAGGGAGCAGTGATCCGTACTTCTGCAAAAAAAGACAGTCGGAGCAGCCTTTCGATGGATGGTAGGTATGAAACCCTGCAAAAAAAGGTAAGTGAATGGTTTTTTAAAAATTCTTTCACAACAGTTCAGTTAAAAAGACTTCTTTGAATGTTTTCTGATAGTTTATTTTTTATTTTTTGAAAAAATATTTTTGGTGTTTTCCCCCCTCCCTGTACCAACTCTAGCCTCGGACTTAATTTGATCAGGACCGCCGAGAATCCATGGGCACACCCATTTTTCCCGCCGGGCAGTTTTTTTTCTATTTTTTGACCAAAGTTCCGCCCAAAGTACCGTCAGATTCTTGGCGGTCTTTTTGACGGTAATTGCACGGAATTTGCCTTTGATCAATTTTGACCCCATAGTGTTGTATTTAAGGATGATTAGATTCACAGGCATCAATCCACTACTTTTAAAGGAAAAATAATCTGCAATATGGACATAAGTTACTGATTTGAACAAATATCTATGCCTTACTTACACTGTTAGATCTTTTCAAATACTTTAGAATAATAATGCATTTTCAGCAAGCAAAATGACGGTAACACAAAATCAAAACATTTCCAATATGAGTTTATATTTTTTAACACATGTAGCCAATAACACCATGAAAGAAATATTTCTTCACTCAGTTTATGAAATGTAGTCTTAAGTGAAATTAACAATCTGGACATGTTGAGTATAGAGTCTATTAAGAACCTTTGATCTCTTTCAATGTAATTAATTCAACACTATTCATGTATTTGCCCCTTTTTTTCTTCCTAGCTGTATTGCCACACATGTTCCTTTTTAATTTTGTTGTGGCTGTTATCTCAATAGCACACGATTGCCAAATTGGCCCACAGCCAATACAAACACATTTCAGCAAGTGCCATGGGATCTTTTCTGCCCACCTGAATAGATAGAGTGGGTCTCAGGTTAACTTTTCATTTGAAAGAACATAAGAACATAAGAAATAGGAGCAGGAGTAGGCCATTTGGCCCGTTGAGCCTGCTCCACCATTCAATAAGGTCATAGCTGATCTGATCATCGACTCAGCTCCACTTCCCTGCCCGCTCCCCATAACCCTTCACTCCCTTATCGCTCGAAAATCTGTCTATCTCTGCCTTAAATATATTCAATGACCCAGCCTCCACAGCTCTCTGGGGCAGAGAGTTCCACAGATTTACAACCCGCTGAGATAAGAAATTCCACCTCATCTCAGTTATTCTGAAACTATGCCCGCTAGTTTTGGATTCCCCATGAGTGGAAAAATCCTCTCTACCTCTACCTTGTGGAATCCCCTATTATCTTATATGTTTCAATAAGATCACCTCTCATTCTTCTGAACTCCAATGAGTACAGGCCCAACCTGCTCAACCTTTCTTCATAAGTCAACCCCTTCATCTCAGGAGTCAACCTAGTAAACCTTCTCTGAACTGCCTCCAATGCAAGTATATACCTCCTTAAATAAGGAGACCAAAACTGTACACAGTACTCAATGTGTGGCCTCACCAATACCCTGTATAGTTGTAGCAGGACATCTCTGCTTTTATATTCCATCCTCCTTGCAATAAAGATCAACATTCCATTTGCCTTCCTAACTACTTGCTGTACCTGCATACCAACTTTTTGTGTTTCAGGCACAAGGACCCCCAGGTCCCTCTGTACAGCAGCATTTTGTAATTTTTCCCCATTTAAATAATAATTTGCTTTTTTATTTTTTCTGCCAAAGTGGATAACATCACACTTTCCCACATTATACTCAAATTATTAAAGGCCTTTATACCAGCAATGTGAAGTTAGCTCACAGCCCATATCTTTCAGTTTGAATTCCATTCGACATTGCAGACTGTGTATGCCAGCCAGTCGCAGCTTTAAATAAAACAGAATTCACGTTGAGTCCAATCCAAAGACAGTACGGTAGAAAGTCATTCGTACCAAAGCTGTACCCTCATACACCCCATTCTGCTTACTATTCCACTCCACATTCTTCTATACTCGTCCTGTTGTGCATACCATCATTAAGAATGTTTTTTTTTACATATGTACAGACAACAGCACAACTTTCATACAATTACAAAAAGTTGCCTAAAAATCATTGCCATGGAGCTATACAAGTGAGAGTACAAAGGAGGCAGATTGATTTAACTTAACCTGTGGATTCACATGTAGATCCCAAGTTATGTCATTGGGTATTAGTACTAACTCATCGATATAACAGATTATGTTGGAAGGAATTTGGTTCAAAATTGAAATATCAGTATATGTATAAAATCATGAGAGGTCTTTCTTACTGGCATGTTTCTGTTGGCGTGTACGTGCGGGGCAGAGATAAGTGGGGTGGAGACTGAGACTGATTACGTCAGGTCTCTTCCTCCATTACACTGCCCCAGGATTTCCTGGTCCTCTTCCAAACATTGTAATGGATCCTGCTCCCGTAGCAAGGTAAAGGCCCAGCATTTGTATTCAAACATGGTGGGAAGGGGCACTTGGCCTCCTGCCTCATTCTTCCTCTCAGTCAGCACCTCGGTGGTTGGTTTCCTGTTGAAAGATGTACAAGGGCCAGCCTGGATCCACAGGCACTTGAGGGCCTGCAGGGAAACCAGGGCAGATAACATTGTGTGTTTTTTTTAACCCCTCCCCTGGGACAATTAAAAGCACTTGGGGCCTTCTGGCTGCTGTTGCTCATTAACAGCCAGGAGATCCTGACCTCAGTGGGCCAGAGTGCTGCCACTGTTCTGAGAAGCCTACCGTTGTGCTGAGATTTCCTGCCAATGTTTAGGCATTTAGCCAGGACAGCAGATGGGCTGTCCCTGGATTGCCCTCCTGTCATGCAAGTACCCCTGAGGAGAAAAAACTCTCATAGCAGCCATGTATATGTGCCCTTGCTGAGGCCATTGGGGCAAATCTCCCTTTATATTTGTTATGTCACTCTCGCAGTAAGATGTTATTTATGGGTATCATGCTTGAATTGGTAATTTCCATAAACTAATCTCTATAATGTAAAATAACCATAATTATATATTTACAACACAATAGTCCTCCAAATGAAATAGACATTTTTGGTGCAACCCAAATATAGCGGTTGGAATTTGAACTACACCTGCCCAGCGGGAACTTGACAGGATCGGGTCAATGCTAGAAACATAGAAATATAGAAACTAGGTGCAGGACTAGGCCATTCGGCCCTTCGAGCCTGCACCACCATTCAATAAGATCATGGCTGATCATCACCTCAGTACACCTCTCTTGCTTTCTCTCAATACCCCTTGATCCCATTAGCCGTAAGGGCCACATCTAATTCCCTCTTGAACATATCCATCGAACTGGCATCAACAACTCTCTCTGCGATAGAGAATTCCACAGGTTAACAACTCTCTGAGTGAAGAAGTTTCTCCTCATCTCGGTCCTAACTGGCTTATCTTTTATCCTTAGACTATGTCCCCTGTTTCTGGACTTCCCCAACATCGGGAACATTCTTCCTGCATCTAACCTGTCCAGTCCCATCAGAATTTTATATGTTTCTATGAGATCCCCTCTCATCCTTCTAAAGTCCAGTGAATACAGGCCCAGTTGATCCAGTCTCTCCTCATATGTCAGTCCTGCCATCCCGGGAATCAGTCTGGTGAACCTTCGTGCAATCCCTCAATAGCAAGAATGCCCTTCCTCAGATTAGGAGACTAAAACTGAACACAATATTCCAGGTGAGGCCTCATCAAGGCCCTGTACAACTGCAGTAAGACATCCCTAATCCTATACGCAAATCCCCTAGCTATGAAGGCCAACATGCCATTTGCCTTCTTCACCGCCTGCTGTACCTGCATGCCAACTTTCAATGATTGATGTACCATGACACCCAGGTCTCGTTGCACCTCCCCCTTTCCTAATCTGCCGCCATTCAGATAATATGTTGCCTTTGAATTTTTTCCACCAAAGTGGATAACCTCACATTTATCCACATTACACTGCATCTGCCATGCATTAGTTTTACGCTCCGCCTGATTATACTCTCAATTGAAGTCAGTGAAGAGTAATATTGTGCGGACTGTAAAACCAGTGTTCCACCCCATCCCATCAGGCTACCATTGAGCGAGCTAGATTAAAATTACCCCCGTTCTGTGTCAGCCTTGGTTCGCCTCTGATTCAGAAGGGCGTGGGTTCAGGCCTCTCTCCAGAGACTGGTGCACATAATCCGGGCTGACACTTGAGGTCGGTACTGAGGGAGTGCTGTCTTTATGATGAAACTTTAAACTGAAGTCTGCCCTCTCGGGGGATTTAAAAGATCCCACAGCACATTTAAAGAAGATCAGGGAAGTTCTTGCAGTGTCCTGGCCAATATTTATCCCTCAGGAAATATCACTATAACAGATTATCTGGTCATTATCACATTGCTGTTTGTGGGAGCTTGCTGTGCTCAATATGACTGCAGTGTTTCTTACATTACAACAGTGACTACACTTAAAAAAAGTATTTAATTGTCTGTGAAGTGCTTTGGGAAGTCTTGAGGTTATGAAAGGTGTTGTACACATGCAAGTTAATTCTTTCATTTCTTAACCTCCTCCTGAGAAGAGAAAACAAAGTCACCTCCTTGTGGCTGAGGTACAGTCTTATTAACTATGTTGACATGGTAAAACTAATGCTTAGACCACCTAGATATTATTTTGACCACAGAGTTCACATCATTCAGTTTGGCTACCATGATTTAAAGAACCTTCAGTTAGGCTTGTAATTGATATCTCACCACAGTAAAACTAATGCTCTCTGGTCTATCAAGATACACTTGTCTACCCGCACTATGGCCAAAGCAGGAATTCTGGCTTTTATATGCAACCTCCAAATTCTGCTGAAGGCTCCATGCCATCCTTCTTCCAGATCATTTACTCCAATAAATTCTTATCATTATCAGAGGATTTCCTGACCGCAACTCTGGTCCCTATAGCAACTCAAATTTGAACAACCCTTTGATACTTGCAGTATCTCCCTTTAATGGAAACAAAAGGCAAGACAGAGATCCTGCTTAGAATTTGTATATAGCATTCATTTCAAGGTTCATTGCACCTTTCCAATATTTCAGTTGTTTGAAGCTGGCACATGATTGATTTGAAGTTGTTTAATGTATCACTGCTCCCTCCCATAGTTCTGTAATTAACTGAGACATAACATTTGTACATTTGTCTGACATAATTTCTTTTGACATCACATGAAAAAAAAATCTAGAACATTGGTCTCTGTTTAAACTTCACCTGACATAAATTTGTTTCTGGATATTGTCAAATGTACTATTTACTGGAGTTATTCTGGGCTTGCATTTGTCCCACTAAATCTGTGTCTATCCTTTTGAAAGGTTTGCTAGAGTGGGTAGGGATTATTACAAGGCTTCGATTTGATCCCACAATTTTACTCATATTTTTTGAAAATGATAGGCCAATAAAAAGGAAATAGCAAATTACACATCTTAGCCTTCACCCCTTTAACAACTTTTTGTGGTACACTTAAGGTAACAATATCTATTGAAATATTTTGAGTTCATTGTTAATGTATTGCTTTAAATGCTGCCCAACTAATAATCCTTCCATGTAATAGAATGTCCCTATTGGCTCAGGTTCCACTTCAGGGTCAGTGTTCTGGACTTGAATTAGCAAATAGTTACTGACCATCACCCTTGTACTTGTGTAACTTGACCCCGTCCCCATGGAGTTGGCCTTAGTTACAACCTTTGACCCCCACGTAGCCACAGCACAATGTCCAGTGGCGAGGAAGCGAAGAAGCAGCTGCAAGACTGGTAGGATGGCATCGTGGCGAGTGTTTAAAATATATCATTGCTCACAACACATGTCTGATGGATCCATTTAGTACAGAACATTGCCTGTAAAAATAAACACTCGCATTCAACAAAGTAAAATCTCCTCTGAAATAAATTCACCCTAACCTTATGATCAAACATAACCTTAAATATAACCCAAAGCCCAAACCTAATCTTCAGCTAATTAAAACAAAGCCAAATTTTCTCAAGCTTAATCAAAAAAGGTTTTACAGCAACAAGGTCAGAGACAGCAACAGAAAGATTGACCAGAATAAACAAAATACCCGATAAAAGGTTAATTATAGAGACTTACTTACCTGAACCATTAACAGGCTGATCAGGGAGCCTATGGTAGTAAGTCTGAAGAACCAGGAATGTACAATAACCAATGAAAAAGCCAACTTTGGAAAGGTTGTGAGGTAACTCTAAAGCTGTCACTCTAAGTAGCCCCACTGAATGGAAAAATGAACAGTGTCCCGGAACACTGTGGCCCACTTTAACCCCAATGTGTGGTTTCTAGTTTTATAGTAGTCTTGAAGCCTCTAAAAGTTGCACTACACTCATATTTCTCATGATGCTGTATCCTGAATCTTAGAAATACATAGAATGTACAGCATAGAAACAGGCCATTTTGCCCAACCAGTCGACGCCGTCGTTTATGCTCCACTCGAGCCTCCTCCCATCCTTCCTCATTTAACTCTATCAGCATAACCCTCTATTCCCTTCTCCCTCATATGCTTATCCAGCTTTCCATTAGAACAGATGGACCAATTCATCCAAATCCAAGTGAATTCCCCACTCAGGGAGGTACTGAGACGTCAGACCAGTAGGTCCTTGGTTTGATCCCCACTCGGGACTGGGCTTGCTGGGGGCGGAAGTGTGTGCTACATTGGTCTCATTGCCCCTGGATTGGTGGGGGAGGGGGATGGGCGGCAGCAGGGGATGATCAGCCAGGGATCCTGTTCATTATCTCTGTCCAGTAACCTCCATCGAGAAGGGGAGATGCTTGGATGCTTCATGAAGCCAGGATTTGGAGCGACTTCCATGTTTCCTCACGGTTGAAAATCTTCCTGATACGTGAGGAATGGTCCTCTGGATGAGGTCAAGGGTGGGACACACAAGGAACCAGTTCCCTATCGAGACTCAGTGCCCTCATAATGGGGCAATGCCTCGATTTTAAAATTCTCATCATTGTTTTCAAATTCTGTGGTTCAGAGCATTTGCTATCGCTTCATATGCCCATGTTGTGCCCAGAGTTACTCCAGAGGATCCATCTTTCCCAGGCAGTCTTAGCTCATCACCATGTTTAGGATGGGAAAGCCCTAGCCTCTCATATTAGCTTCACAGTTCACTGCAGCCAGCTGCTCTGAGATCATATTAGCTTGACATTGTCTTGCAGGCTTTACTTGTTTGCAAGTAACTGCATAAACTATCTCTTACATTAGAAATCAAATCATCTGCTGCAGACACAAGCTAAAAGTACAAAGTTTTTACATTTACCATGAGGCAACAACAGAGATTATGGACTATGATTATGCACTATGATGATAAACCACCAACAGGAAAGCTATAAATGATTAAGTTACATATGAACATATGAAAATGACAAACAGAAAAAGGACGTGCTATTACCCTTGCAGTCTTTGAACACCCCAGGGAGCGACAGCACAAAGGCCAGAGGTGAGGAAGTGAAGAAGCAACAGCAAGGTCAGTGGGATGGTATTGAGGTTAGTACATCGAGCCAAACACTTACAGTCATGTTGCAATTGACCGTTATGATCCCCAATGCCCCTCCCCACCCCACCCCACCACCCCTCCACCAACTGCCATGTAATCTCCTGGAAGAGGCAACGAACAAAGATTTTAAAACCCTAGGCTGATTTAGGGGGAAAATATCTGGGAAATTCTTTTCCAAGCCCTGAAGGTGATCAAAATGAGCTTCAGAAACCCAGTGGCCATGAGGCCCATCACCAAATACCACACCTACCTTCTGTGCACTGCCATATCAGGCACAGCCAGGAACTTGTGAAGCTCTCTTTCGAATTCTTGCAATGAATCCGTACTCACTGCGCAAGCCAGAAACTTGTTCCATAGGTCGGTGGCCATCTGTGGGAAGAAAAACCTCCTGACATCTAATCTAGATCAATGCTTATGCAACTTATAAAATCATAGAATCATAAATTGATACAGCACAGAAGGTGGCCATTCAGCCCAGTGTGCCTGTACCAGCTTTTTGGTAGAGCTATCCAATTAATCCCACACCCCTGCTCTTTCCTCATATCACTGCAATTTTTTTTCTCTTCAAGTATTTATCGAATTCTCTTTTGAATTTTACTATTGATTCTGTTTCCACCATGCTTTCAGGCAGTAAATTCCAGATCACACAACTCGCTGTGTAAAAAAATATTTCCTCATCTCACCTCTGGTTCTTTTGCCAATCACCTTACATCTGCGTTCAATAATTAGTAACCCTTCTGCCACTGAAAAGAGTTTCTCTCTATCTACCCCTCATGATTGTGAACACCTCTATCAAATCTTCTCTTAACCTTCTATGCTCTAAGGGGAACAATCCCAGCTTCTCCAATCTCTCCACATAACTGAAGTCCCACATCCCTGGTACCAATCCAGTAAATCACTTCTGCACCTACTCCAAGGTCTTGACAACTTTCCTATAGTGTAGTACCCAGAATTGAACACAATATTCCAGCTGAGGCCTAATCAGTGTTTTATAAAGGTTTAGCATAAATTAATTGCTTTTGTACTCTATTCTTCTATTAATAAAGTATGGATCCCATATATTTTATTTTAACAACCTTCTCAACTTATCCTGCCAATTTCAAAGATTTGTATACATATACCTCTGAGTTTCTCTATTCCTGCACCACCTTTAAAATTGTACCATTTAGTTCACATTGTCTCTCCTCATTCTTCTTACCAAAATGTATAACTCCACACTTATCTGCATTAAATTTCATCTGACGTGCCTACCCATTTCACCAGTTCTCCTGAGGTTGTTACTATCCATCTCATTGTTTACTACATTTCTGAGTTTTGTATCATCTGCAAATTTTGAAATTGTAGCCTGTATACCCAAGTCAAGGTCATTAAAATATATCAAAAGCAGCAGTGGTCCTATTACCAAACCCTGGGAAACACCACTCTATACTACCCTCCAGTCAGAAAAACAAGCATTCACCACTATCTGCTTTTTGTCCCTTAGCCAATTTTGTATTCACGCTGCCAATGCCCCTTTAATCCCATGGGCTTTAACTTTGCTAACCAACCTATTATGTGCTACTTTGTCACTGCCATTTGAAAATCCATATGCATAACAATAACCGCATTA
Source organism: Pristiophorus japonicus (assembly GCF_044704955.1). Lineage (NCBI taxonomy): Eukaryota > Metazoa > Chordata > Chondrichthyes > Pristiophoridae > Pristiophorus > Pristiophorus japonicus. Next base: position 88,572,265 of record NC_091992.1, read on the forward strand.
CCCTCATCAACCCTCTTCGTTACTTCATCAAAAAACTTGATCAAGTTAGTCAAACACGATTTGCCTTTAATAAATCTGCGCTGACTTTCATTTATTAGCCATACTTTTCCAAATGCCAATTAATTTTGTCCCGAATTATTGGGGCCAAGTTTCGGCCTGAGTTGCTCCTGATTTTTTGGAGCAACTGGTTTAGAATGGAGTATCTTAGAAATTTGAATTCTCGGCATTTAGTTTGATCCAGTTCTAGTCAGTTAGAACAGTTTCACAAGGGGGCGTGTCCGGCCACTTACGCCTGTTTTCAAGGTTTAGGCAGTGAAAACTTACTCCAAACTAACTTAGAATGGAGTAAGTGAAGATTTTTGTACGTTCGAAAAAACCTTGTCTATACTTTAGAAAATCAGGCGTAGGTTACAAATTAGGCGTAGGGAAAGGTAGGGGGGGGGGGGCTAGGGTTTAAAGGGAAGTTTACAAACATTAAACACTTCAGTTTTACAAATAAAGAGCCATCATAAATAATAAATGATAAATACATCAATAAATCAACCAATAAATCAATCAAAAAAAATTAATAAAAAATAAAATAAAAATGTTTTAATCAATAAATAAAACATTTTCTACTTACTGACTGCAGCACCGGGAGTCCTCCAACAGCATGCTGGGACACCCACCCCCCCCACAGTGTGTCTCTGTCAGTGTCTCTATCTCTCTGTCTGTGTGTGTGTGTGTCTCTCACTCTCTGTCTGTCAGTGTCTGTATTTCTGACAGCGAGGGGAGGGGGAGAAGGGAGGTGGGAGGGGGAGAAGGGGAGAAGGGGGATGGAGGGGGAAGGGGAGAAGGGGGGTGGGGAGGGAGGTGGAGGGGGGGTGGAGGGGGAGAAGGGAGTGGGGGGGAGAAAAGGGGGTGAAGGGGGGGAGGTGGGGAAGGGAGGAGGAGGGGGGTGGGGGGGAGAAGGAGGGGTGGGGAGGAGGAGGAGGAGGAGGGTGGGGGCGGGGGAGGAGGAGGGGCGTGGGGGGGGTAGGGGGTGGGGGTGTGGGAGGAAGAGAAGGGGGCGGGAGAGGAGGAGAAGGGAGGAGAGGAGGGAGAAGGGGGAAGAGGGGGAGAAGGTAGAGAGGATGGAGGGAGGGAGGGATGGAGGGAAGGAAGGGAGAGAAGAAGGCTGAACGGCCGGGCCCAAGACTTCGGGCTGGATTTACAGGTAGGTGGCGTCGGGTCACGGAGGGGGTTGCGGAGGTCCGGGGGGGGGGAGAGTCGCGGAGGTTCGGGGGGGGAGTCGCGGAGGTCGGGGGGGTGGGAGAGTCGCGGGGGGGGTGAAGAGAGAGAGAGTCGCGGGGGGGGGCGCGCGGAGGTCGGGTCGGGGGGGGTGGAGCGGAGGTCGGGTCGCCGGGGGGGGGGGCGGGGGGAAGCAGAGGTCGAGTCGGGTCCGGTCGGGTGGGAGGAGCCTTATCCACGCAGCCCCAGTGAGGCCATTCGGCCAGGGCTAGGGGCTGCGTGCTTCAGGCCCCTCCCACAGTTTTGGGCGCCTGGAGCTACTGCACATGCGCACCCACTGTAGCGCGCATGTGCAGAGGTCCCAGCACTGTTTTCAGCGCAGGGACCTGGCTCCACCCCCTACAGCTCGTGCTGCGCTGTGCCCAGCTCCAGAGGGCCTGCAGGGAGCTGGAGAATAGGTAAGTTTTTTTTAGGTGCACTTTGTGGCGCGAAAAATGGGAGTCCAGGTCCGGGCTGTGCCGTTTTAGGCGCGGCCTGAAACTTGGGCCCATTGTCTCTAAATGTTTCCCTACCATTGACATTAGGCTGATGGCCTGTAGCAGCCGGGTTTATCCCTCTCCCCTTTTTTAAACTGGCACCAGCACTATATCCAAGGAGGATTGTGAGATTGTGGCCAAAACCTCCGAAATTTCCACCCTTACTTCCAAGTAACCGAGGATGCATACCATTCAACTTTTTTACTTTGAGGACTGCCAACCTTTTAATTACCTTATCTTTATCTATTTTTATCTCACATGTCGCCTTGTTCTCCCTGACCTATTCAAATAGTCTCATCACATGGATACCGTCTAATCCCTTCATTATTTTAAAGACCTCAGTTAAACATGGTTACCAACTCAAGTTGAGATGATGGAAATGAACTGCTTAATTTATCTTCTTTGAGAAGTCGCATTATAAAAATACTTTCTCTGCTAAATTTATCTTTGAATTTGTTCAAATTATTTAACTGTAATTATACTTCAGTGGCAAGCTATTGATTGATTATTTGATCCAGACCAAAAATAAATAAAAGAAATAAAGACCTGCATTTATATGGCGCCTTTCACGACCACCGGACGTCCCAAAATGCTTTACAGCCAATGAAGTACTTTTTGGAGTGTAGTCACTCTTGTAATGTAGGAAATGCAGCAGCCAAGTTGCACACAGCAAGCTCCCACAAACAGCCATGTGATAATGACCAGATAATCTGGTTTAGTGATGTTGGTTGAGGGACAAATATTGGCCAGGACACTGGGGATAACTCCCCTGCTCTTCATCGAAATAGTGCCATGGGATCTTTTACGTCCACCTGAGATAGCAGAGAGATCAAACAGGGCCACAGTTTAATGTCTTATCCAAAGGACAGCACCTCCAACAATGCAGCATTCCCTCAGCACTGCACTGGAGTGTCAGCCTAGATTTTTTTGCACTGACATCCTGAAGTGGGACTTGAACCTACAACTCACTGAGCCACGGCTGACATAAAGAAGAAATAAACTTTGTATAGCCTACTGATGTAACATAACTCGATTGTGGACAGCCAACAAAAGAAGCCCAACAAAGAAGCTATACTCATTGGCAATTCTGGCCATGATTTCGCCAACAGTGGCGAGATGGGCCGCCGGTATTGGTAGATTATGGGGAACGTGCTCCCTGCTCCATCCTACCCTCTCAACACAATTTTACGATGATTGGGCTTGCTATGCCCACCGTGCAAGGTTCCCGGCTAAATTAACAGGAAGCCGGTCTGATGGTATCATCTGATGACACACCATCATCCCGTTTCCTTAAAAGGATCATGGCCAACTTTTTTTTGACAGTTGTTCTGTGAGTGTTCTACAGCATTGAGCTACTGCAAACACTGACAAACACTGCACACAGGTGCAGTGCTGCACCCAGGCTCTCCCATGACACCCTCCAGATGCTTATGGAGGGAGTTACAGCATGCAGAGAGGTTCTCTTCCCTTCTAATGGATGGAAGAGATTTCCCTAGGATACCAATGCAGCCTGGTTGCACATTGCACAGGAGGGCACAAGCAGGGGTGTCATCAGAAGGACCTGGCTGCAGTGGCACAAACCTTTCAATTATCTCAGTAGATCACAAAACATTACTGCACACTCAACCTCATCCTGCTGTGCCACTCATCACATCCCCTTCCCTCTGCATTCCCTACCCTACTCCTGCATATCCTTACTCACACCAACTGACCTTGCACCTCCTTCTCTCTCTCTATCTACATTATCATATCCCCATCTCACTTGCCACCCATCACACTCACCCTCATCCTTGTCCAATCATACCAACTAACAACACATAAGGTTATGCACTTGGGTGTTTTAGCTAATGTTCAGGTAGAGTTTCTGCAAATGTATTGTCAAACATTGAAATCTTTATTCTGACACTTTGTGTTCTTGGACAGATTTGTGTGCACCTTTGGAAGTGGCTTGGTAAGTGGTAGTGAATGGTCAGACGTAAGAGTACCGTGCACAATGGTGATGAGTGTGAAAGGAATGGCTTGGGTATTGCAGGGATGCTTTATGATGCTGTGTGGGGTGGTGCCAACCTGGCGCATCATGTGGCAGCCAGGGTGCACTGTGTCAAGTGAAGTAAATGTGGCCATGGTGAGGCCATCCCTGGCCTCCCGGGCAGCATTGCGGTCAGGTCCTGATGCCTTGTGTCCTGTGCAGCATCAGTTGATTGTGGGGAAGGTTGGTGTTGTTGTTGGTGATGCTCATGTGTTTAGTGATGTTGGTTTTGGGGCTGATCATGGTGGAATTCTGTGGACCAAGGTGAGATTTTTTTCAAGGGCACCGATACTGCTGGAATAGATGGCAGGTGGGGTTGAGATGACAGAAGCGATCTGTCAATGATGAGAGCGGTTGCTCCAAGGTGACAGTGAATGGAGAGTTCACTGCAAACACTTCCAAGCTGCATACATCTCAAAAGCATCTTCCAAACCCTGAAGGCTTCAGCTTCTGACATTGGAAAGAGAACAGCTGTGAAATTGTAGCTTTTATACCAGTTCTGCAGCTATGAACCAGTCAAAGCAATGGAACCCGACACACTTCCCTGGCGTGAAACCCAAGGGATGGCAAACTCATGAAAAATTTGATAAAATTATGTGCTTGCTTTTAATCCTCTTAAATAGCATTAAACTACCTGTTAAGTACCTTAGTTAACTGGCCGGTCACTTGGTGTTGGGTCTGCGAACCTTACACAGATCCGACAGCGGAGAAACTTGCAAGGAAGCGGGTTCAGAGCGGGGTCCCGTTCTGCTGTCAATCGAGGCCATTTTGACAGCGAATCCACCTCTAAACCCGCACTCGCAGTGTTGGGAAGGTTCCAGCCTGGGTGTGCCAGAAGCAGTATATTGGTGTCACAATCTACAAAAAATGGGCACAAAAATTACCAGTTTCAAATAAAATGGTGTGCCCAAAACATAGGAAGTTGAATAAAACAGACACACAGGAATTAGATAGGATGACACATAAGTGCAGAGGGCTCAGGGATGTATGCTCAAGCCATGTGATTTTTTAAAAAAAGAAGGCAAATTGAAAGGAGAGAGGCCATACAGACACCACTGGAGGAAAGAAACAGCCCTGTTCCCTTGACGGCTTGCTTGAAAATTACACCATTTGTTGCAGCACTGAGGTAAAGCTACATGATGGCCCTAGGTTTGATTTCTGGTCTGTGCAGAGTTAACTGACCTTGGCTGAAGCAATCACTGAAGACACACTACAACCAGCCTTACACCTGGTCAGTATCCAGTGGCCCTTCCTGAAAATCTGAACCGGTGAATGTTGGTTGAAGACTGGATCAAATCTCGCTGGTCGTCTACTTCAGGTGAATAACCGGCCAACATTTATTGACTGAAGAAAATAATTATTCGAGAAAGTAAAAACATAAGAGGAAGAAAAACAGTGGAACACCAATCATGAGACAACACAACTCAATAATACAAAGAAAAGAAACCTAAAGAAATGATTTCTTGCCATGACAAAAGGAAAATCTTTGAAAGCATAGAGTGAATTAAAGAGATTAATTTTATTACGCAGTAATACTGCAGGCACTGTAAAGCAAAGTTATACTGCCTCACTTACAGTCAAGGAAAGCACAGCTCTGTGCATGTGCAATTGAAAACATTCACAGAGCTCTCCTTGTCAACCTCCAACTGCTGAATAATCACTAAAGTCAGAAAAGAGACAATTTGTTATTTTCTATCATTACAAATGTAAGGGTGGTCTAGCAAATTCTTGTGGCTTTTCTAATCTTTAATTTTAAACCTTGGCTATGTACTGGTGCCAACATGACTGCAATCATAACTGCACATGGCTATATCTTCCAAGTGAGCTCACATATCGTGAAAAATGCCAACTGGGTGTCGGCGTGACTGCAATTAGTCTACTTTTAATAACTTAATGTTAATACTTCTTTAAAAAGTAATTAGCCAATAATTTGAATTAAGCAACACAAATAACACAACAAAGTGGGAACTTAATCCTTAACAAATTGAATTAGCAGATAGTTTGAATTAAGTGACTTTGAATGAGAGAAGCAGACTTTATAGTGTGGTTCTTGCAATACAGTGGCTGCTTCCAAGTAGTGCAAATATTTAGTGTGACTACACCAGTGAGAAAAGCTGTGGGATCAAACTGATTCGTCTTAAGAATGTTAAGACTTTAGTACAGTTGAATCTTAACAACATGAAGTAACAGCTGTGGGATAAATATGACTTTTAAGGATCTTAAGACTGTTATTCTATTTAAAGAGAAGACTTGAATTCTGGAAGCAAGCAGCTTTGAACAGGAAATTTAAGACTTCAATAGCTTCATCATACAGACTCAGGAACTCCATTTTAGTTATCAATAGAAAAAATTTATTTTCTGCAAAAAGCAAAGTTTTCTTCCACTTATTTTAATATTTAGTGAAGAGCGTGCTCAACCAGCAGCAAGCAGCTCCCTCTCATGTGAAATTAATCTATCAGGAACTCACCAACAAAAATCATGTCCCCACACTTTCTAATGATGATAAAATCAGTCATATCATCAATTAATGTATCCAGTGGTACTTTCACTACACTGGCCGCCAAAGGCTATATATATGAAAATATTTAAATTCACCATTACATTCTCCCCACACAATCATTTCAAATAATCATACTTCAAGAAGCAGCAGATCAGTGTCCGAGGAGAGAACGGCCCTTAAAAAGTTGAACAAAAGCCTGGTATTATTGGGCAATTATTGACCTGGATAGTCAATATGTATCAGTGCACTAGAATGTAGCACTGGACACCAATTACTTTAGGAATAAACTGTAGTAAAGCGTGACTAGATTTTATCCAACCCTCATAACTCATCTCATAGCTTTAGAAACTGCATTTCTTTCATTCCGCCAGCACATACTTAATAGTTATGTACCTGCTCAGTAGTTTAGATTTTCTCTGAAATGTATGTGTTCGTTAAATAAAAAATAGCACAATGTGTTGTTCACGTCAAGTCTTGTTTCATAACAAATGCAGAAGGAAGGTCTTACTAAGTTATAGAGCAATTACCTTCCTTGGACAGCTAAAAAGTTGTGGAGAGTCCATGTTGCACAGGACTTTGACAGAAAGTAGACGAATGGCACAGCTTACCTGCTTTTGCTGGTCCCACCGGTTCATTGACAGCAGTGAGTAACTTACAAAATTAACCACACTCCCTTCATGCAAATCGATCTCAGTCTGCTGGCTATGAAAAAGTGTTTTTTTTTCATTAAAGACCTCTTTAAAAAGATAACCGCTCAAACGTCACCACTTTTGGACATCTCAATTTGTTATGGGATTCCAACCATTGTAATATTAATTTCTGAATATTAATTTTATTACAGAGACTTTAGCAAAATAGGCAGTAACCCTAATGAACATGACAGCGGTCACTTGTTATCCATTTCATAGTGATGTCGCTATTCCACTTTTTAACATATTCGCGACTCTTTTATTTTGGAGAAGTGTTTAGAATGGTATATAGATACCAATATTCAAGTTCAGCGTGCACCAGTGAGCATTAAAACAGCGTCCCCGAAATAACGCATAATCTAATTTAGGGACATTTGAAAATATTTTCTTGTCAGCAGTATTCCTCTGGGTAACTTTTCAAGGAAAAAGAGATCACTTTACACTAACGTCTTAAGGGCTCGGAAGCTTTAAGGTCAGTGCTTGGAATGTCCCAACAGCGCAGCGAATTCTCCCGAGGGCACTGCAACTGGAGCTGGAATTCCGAGACCACCTGTCGCTTACCGAGCAAAGACATCTGCAGTACCCTCCATTTAAGGTCACCCGTCAATCGTAATTTTGCGAATGTTGTTTAATGTTCAAAGCATATTTCCATCCCCCAGTGTTTGCCTCTTATGTAGCTACCGACACCTTATTTATAATCACAAATTGCAAATTCAGATATGTTTTATATTGCATATTAGTGTCCCCTTAGATCCAGAATCTGATTCAAACAAGTGATTGCAAAAGAAGTAAATTAATTGAGTCCAGGGTTAAAAGCGTTTTAGCCCCCAGCCTAAGGAATATCCTTTCAGTATTCTGCGCACAACTTTGTAATGTGATGACTGTGACATTGAAGGTCATTTGGTCCACTACTAAATAATAAATTAAATTACGCTCATGTTGATAAAAAAAACGACCTATTTGTAGAGTAAGTGTCGGAGAGCTGTTAAGCCTACCCTCCCGTGTCTTTCCCCAACTGTTGTAGATGTTCTTGTTGCTGCACCGTCTTCCTGGTCAATGAAACTTTCACAAGTTATCGTCTGTTCAGTTTTATAATGTATGTAAAAACTCAATCCGAATGTGCTGGGGTCCGCAGCAGTTCAGTTCAGAGCCGTGTTTATAGCCGGGAGGTTTTCCCCTTTCCCAATGCGGACTGACCGGCTATGGATTGAAAAGCATTTTCAGGTTGTGTTTCAGATGCAGTTTATATTTGGAAAAGCTAAATATCCCGCGCGTGGAAAACAGCAGCCGAATGAATTTCGGGATTCGTTTAGTGTGCAGCTTTATAAGTGGATTTTGGTCGTTTTAACACGGGGAAGGGCGAAGGGAAAGTAGCTTGTAATTAGGGCAAGGACTAAATGTGCGTTAAGATACAGCGATTTCTGGGTGTTAGCATGTAGGAAATAGTCGATTTTTTTTGCCCACGCTACCAGAATTGCCTCTGGAGGTAAACGTGTGTAACCCACTTTAACCACTGACCTTGTCTAATAAACCTTTTTGCTTATTAACGTGCAATTAAAATTATTTCACGTGAAATTATTAATCTTGACTTGATGTCTACATGGTGTTAGTTACCCAAAAGCAAAGCGTGGAGTCTGACCTCTCGCGGTGTAAGGAGGGATTGCACGACAATGTTTGGTGGATTGCTTCTGTTTAAAGAACCGCCGGAGGCGCTCAGCATCGAGATCATTGATGGAGATCGTGGAGGAGAAAGAACCGAAAAAGGCATCTGAGAGGTTCAAAGACAAGGGAGGCTGACCACCAGGGCTCGGCTGTACCAAGCAGAGCATCATCAGGACTGTGGTCGAGTTAGCTACCTGCTTGCTACTTCTCACTGTGTGGAGAGGCAATGCTCGAGTGCGGGAACTATTCATGAACTGCGCCACCTGGTGGAAATAAAGCTCCGTCCAAGAAACATCCAGCGTTGCAGCGGCAATTAAACTGATGATTATGTTACTGGGTCAGTGCAATCACCCTCGGGAGACAAGGGTCAACCTGTTTGCTGTAAATCGGTGTTACTGATACCCAATGTTACCATGCCAGGAGCCCCATCACATTTAGCATTGGGCAGCAGACATTTTTTAAATGATGTAGCACTCCCAATACTGTACTTGTGTTCAATCCGTGCGCCGGTACAAAATGCCCGAGAGCGGAATTTTTCTAAAACGGGGTATGCGGATACGGTCACAGCAAGCATGTATATGAATGCAGAATTTCTAGGCAGTGTACAAGCTGCTTTTACCACAACCCCGTGTCATCCCTTGCCAATATTTTAAAGTGAGAACAGTTTAGCAGGATGGCCGCTAAGGGACGTCTATTATACACTGATAATATAATGGCTAACACTAATGGCTAACACAGATTTGGAACCATCATGCCTCACAACTATTTTAGAGCAGATTTTATTTTGCGATACTCAATCTATTCCGATCTTCAGCCCGCTCAGGGGTGCCTTGCAGAATGGCCCAGAAAACCGTTGTCAACATGATTGTTGTATCCAACACAGGTATCGCCGTTGAATCTGATGAGCAGGACCACTGCACAGGCTTCGAGAGAAAGACGGCGGGGATCAGCAACCGTGCAGTCTGTGCAGGAAATTAAACTGGCGCATCGGCATTTGGAGTTTGTTTTATTGTGAGCCATTTACATGAGATATTAAACCATTAACTGCACAGATTCTTTAAGTGAACCATCATTTGCGAATTGCAAACATTTCCTTTATTACTGCTCCCAGTGACTCAAGGTGTGGATTGAAATATTGGAAATTAAACACAATTGTTTTATTTGTGTAATAGTCCATGTAAAGAATGTGACGCGAATTTCATATTGCCATAATGTTTTTTGTATACTTCTGATGGGATATGGTGCTTTTTTTGTGTGTTAAGTTTTCAGCAGTCTCCCAGGAGGCAGCCTGGTACACTATTTTAGAGCTGACCGGCCTCTGATGCCTCCTGTGGCTGCCTGGTGGTATAAGTAGAAATAAAGGTTTTCTGCAAGCACTCCTGATTCTTTTGGTCTTCTGATTCTGATGTCTTGCAAACTCTATTTTTAGTGAATCAGATTGCTCTACATATGTCAAGGAACGTCATGTGTTGAGGCTGTTTTCAATACGCTTTTTTAGCCAAATTTGTGAGATTTGACAGTAAATTCACTTTCAGTTTGTGGCATGTATACAGATTGTTTATAGTTAACGTTTTCCATCTGCGGGCAGCAATGTAGTCAATGTGTGGCATCTTATAGTACAATACTTTTCAACAATGCTGCACTTTCACCCGATGGTGTGCCAAATGAACCTTAGACTTATTGCCAGGCTAGTGAAGGAAACACCTTCCTTATTTATGGTAGTCTGGATTTTTTAAAGAATTATTCTTATTCCTTGCCTTTATATTATTCTTCGCCTTCAGTCAAGTGCCCTTCTATGTTCACCAGTAGCAGAAACCACGTTTGTTCTCCGGGTGGTGTATTTCATGTGTCCTGATTCTATTTTAAAAAGCAAAAAAGCGAAAGCTGGAAATCTGAACTAAAAGCAGAAAATACTGGGAACACTCAGCAGGTCAGACAGCGTCTGTGGCGAAAGAGGATAAAAAGGCCAAGGGAGCCTTCGTCAGAACGGGACGGAAGACCTGAAGCTTTAACTTAATTTCCTTTCTCCACAGATGTCGTCTGGGCTGCAGAGTGTTTCCAGCATTTTATGTTTTTATCCCTGTTTCTATTTGTTGGGCGTGCTTACCATACACGGCAATGTTGCTCCATTGTGCCCTCTACAATCATCGCTCTGTAAACCAACCTGTTCCACATTGCCCCACTTGACCCACTCATTGTGTACTATTGATCGTGCTGAAGTGCTCCTGCTCAACAGCTTCCTCTACAGCAGTGTTGAACGTTGCAACCGATCGGTTCTTCTCTTGTGCGCTACTTGGAATGCATTCAATGTGATTACAAAATGCATGGAACAATATTGTATACAATTGGCAGTGGGTTAAAACAAGCTGTGGGGAAATGAACTCTCATTTAAAACATTCAATGGCGAGTTAAGAGTAGTTTTTACCCTATGGTAACTATTTACGTATAAAGATAGAGCAACTTTTCAAATCATGTATTCTAAAGGTGAAATTCTATTAGAAGTGTCGAGATTTACTATGCTGAGAGCTATATCTGTGAATGTATAGATAGATACAAGATGCTAAAAATCCTATATTGTAAAATGCGAATGTTGAGCACAATTCTCGCCCGGTGAGTAAAAACACACGAGTTTTGTAATGTAACTCATGTGTGCCTTCAGTTCTGAAACCCCTTTATACCTATCGGTTTGAAACAGGTTCAATTTTGAGAGCATTCTATCTGGGCAGCCCCGAGTTACTCCTGATCGTCCTGTTGCGAAATAGTTTTTAAAAAGACAAGGTTCTGAGCATATACTTCAACAAAAGTACAGATCTCCGGCGCCTGATGGTAAAATATTTAATTTTTTTTTTAAAGAGTTGAATTTTCTATGTGCTCTGTTAGTTGGAGGCCAGATATTCTGGAAGACCTGGGCTCTTTACCCCTCCCTCCTTTTAAATGCCATGTACATCAAAGTGCTATGAATTGGCAGTTTCCATTTCAAGCACCAGGTATCGGCAGGAAAAGCAACCGCAGACACAGGATAAAGCTTCTGCTTTTATTTCAGCTTTTATTTCAGATTCCAGCAATCACGGTATTTTACTTTTGTGATAAAGCTTCTGCTACTCTGTTCCAGCCTTAGAAGAAGCTCTGTACTCAGTCATGCCATATATTTCAAACCCCCTAAGTCTCTCGGAGTGAGTTTCCCGAGGTCGTGTCAATTAGAACAGAATTAGAGGGTGTGTTATGTCGAGGACCTGTTCTCACTAGACATTAGATTGAGATTGTCCAAACTTTGTACCAGTTGTAGTTATACTGGAATCATTGAATTGCTTACTCCTTTACCGTTAAACAGTTATACTGCACCTGCTGTGAATTGTAAATAAACTCCCGGTGCCAAACTGCTGCTCGCCGGACAGCACTTATACAGTGCATTATGGATCCTTGGGAAACAGAATTCATTCGGACTGCGCAGTTAGGATTAACAAGTGTACTGGAATTCGAACCTACACGTGTAGTATTTAATATTAGCGGCTTGGGACAGATTAGCAGCTGTTTCCAAAGAACCCTGCCAGGGCCTTTACAATGTTGTGGGCAGACTACTAATTAACTTAAAGGCCTTTGAGACGGAAGAACGGTGGTGAACACTTCCACATAAGAGCCTCCAGTATACCGTCACACTGCCGTCTCCGTACGTAAAAAGCAAGTGGCGTCTTGCTGCTAATACTCCTGATTTAGCCAATGCCTGCGCTCTCAATCAATAAACAGCTTTGCCAGAAGCAGCTCTGTGTAGCATTATTACAGCCCTGAGCTATAGACACGATCAATAGGGCTGATTTCCCATCGGGCACTCCCGGTGACCGCGGCTTCTCGCCGGGGGCGCTCGATCGGGGAGTCAGCCTTGTGTATGTCAATCATATTTCAGCTCGCATGTTCTGACTCCAGTAGCAGGGAATTGGTGAGAACCTCTGGGACAAATTGGTTGCTGATTGGAAAGATCCGTGCTCCCCAGACATTAAATCCCAGTCGAGTCCTCTTTCTGCAATGAACCAATTGAAAGGTAAGGGGTTAGCCCGTGGAACGTTTTTGAACTGCAAACAGATATTTCCAACTTTAGCAGGGGTATAAACGTTTCGCGGCGCCTGTCAGCAACCTTCTGTTCTTTACAAAATCCTGGGGAACTCAAGCCCGACTCAACCGCACTCAAATAGAACAGAACATGCTGCAAATACATCATAGGTCTGAGAGAGAGGAATAAACCCACGGCACTGTTTCTGGCATCGGAACTGAAATCAGGAAACTTCCAGGTTCCAGGTCTGACAAAGGGGCCACACCAGAAATGCTGCCCTGTTTCCCCGGGTCTCCATGGGTATTTCCAGTCATTTCGGGTTCAGTTCTGATTTCCAGCGTCTTTTAATTTCTCAACGGCACGAGTTGTAAAAAAAAATATAAAAAGGCAAAATTGCTAAACGATACACAGTAGCAACTATTTTCAATATCGCCCTTTACAATGTAACTTTTGTTAAGCAAACGCGCATGTTTTAAGTTCCAGTACCGAAATCTCGATCATTTACTACTGCTGATTCCAAGCACAGGTTTGAGCTGGCCTAGGAAAGATTCTCATCACTTGATCAAGTGTTAACGTTAAACTTTTCTTATGCTGCTAAAGTTGCAATTGTAGGTTTACACCTCAACACACACTATCGTCGCTCTCCTAACCTGTTGAACTTTCCTGCTACCATGATCGAGGATTCCGGAAGAATAGGAATGTTTCCTTCCTTTAATTTCTGAATTCAAAATTCGAGATATGGTCCGAGGTCACCACAATCGCTGCTACCTCAGATCTAACTGATACAAAAACAAAATACTGCGGATGCTGGAACTTGAAATAAAAACAGAAAATGCTGGAAATCTCCGCGGGTCAGGCAGCATCTGTGGAGAGAAACGGAGTTAACGTTTCGGGTCGACGACCCTGGTCACAATATTATTCCACAGGCATTAACCCATTTATTTTAAATGGTCCCTACTAAAATAAGGTACAAAAGAGTGCCATATAAACGGTTAAGACTCATGCTGCTCATGTCAACAGTATAGTCTAGGCAATACTGAACCACTGTACAAACAGAGGTACTAATTCATTCATTTAAAAATAAATATTTAGGGATCTCTGCAGGATATACTGCTATTAATTCAAGAGCATGGGTCTTTGCCAATGCTACTCTAGTACGGTCATTGGAGTGATGGTACTGGTATAATATGGGCATCATGTCCAAGTGAAGAAGACAGACTTTGGGTCCTGTTATACTTCAGATGCCAATCTGTACAGTGCTATATGGAGCTGGCACATCGGAGTTACACCATCACCTATGCATTACACTCAGTTCAGTGATGAATATCTGCTGCAGATGTATGCAATGCTCCATTCTCTGGCTGGTTACATTTAAATATTAGTAAAGAGCGCAGGCATCAGTGTTAGCTCTCTTCCAACATTAAATCATTGCAAAATAAATTTATAAAGGTGAAAGTTTAGTGGAAAAACAACTGCATACCACTGACATACTGCCCGGTGCGACTTTGGTGACTGACATACCGCCGAGCGGTCTGCGCACCGTCCACCGACACTGAAGATCCGATATACCGCCAAAAACTCCAACGTTGGTCACTCACCACCGACGTACCACCCTGAAGCGTACCATTCTGGGAAACAGGCTTTTATGCTGAGTAAACTGGGTGGAGTGCGCAGTGCGTTCATTTGGACATCGGGAGAAGCAACAACATTTGACGATAAGCAGGAGCATTGGAGCAGAACACTGCAGTTGTATTCTCAGGAAAAAAGTCCATTTTAAAGGAAAGAAGGCTTTTTGGAGGGAAAGAAGGATTTCTGGAGGTTATTTTGTTTATTTAAAAATGGGGAGAAATCATGAAAAATCGGGAACACCAGAGAGAAGCAGCACCATTTGGAGGAGAACACTGAAGCCTCTTTAATTATTACGATTATATTAAGAAGCAAAGCAACAGTCTTTGAGTGCATCACTGCTCCTTCTCACTGTCTCGCCTCATCTTGTCACTCTCTGTGCATGCACAGGTGATCCTTGACCCCCGAAATCACGGCAAAATACAAGTTTGGAGAAAAAAAATTTGTACATGCGCAGTGCGCCGTCGATCGAGGAAAGCTTTTCTCCAGCTCGACTCCATTCTGCGAGACCGCCTGCTGCACAATGCGCACACAATGTTGGTAGACCACTGAAAAGAAGACGACCAAAGTTGAGGCCTTAAGTCTCGGCGGTCTGCCGGCAGTGAAAAATGATGGACCGCCACGATACCACCGAGAACCATCGGTGGACCATCAGTAAGCACCAAAGTCTGGCCCATCATGTGTTGAAGGTAGCCTCACAACTCTTGACTTCAGTGTCCTTGAGGGGCAGATTGCTTCCTGACTTCCAAGTTACTTTGCCACTTTTGCACTCTTGAAACTTGCTTCACAATTATGTGAAAGTGGTAATATAACAGTACTGTTTCCTGCTGTCACCACTCTTAAGCAATAGAACTCTGTGCATGCATACTCAGAGCTCTGCTTACCTACCTCTAACAGCATCCACGATGCTGAGAATGACGTGAGTATCACGTGTAGCGAGTTGGTCTTACCGCAGGAGAAGGGTCCACAGCCAGCGAGGGAATGGAAGACCAGCAGGAAGAGTAGTGCAAGGAAGGTAGTGCAGGGGTCCCCTGTGGTCATCCCACTGCAAAACAGATACACTGCTTTGAGTACTGTTGAGGGGGATGACTCATCAGGGGAGGGCAGCAACAGCCAAGTTCATGGCACCATGGCTGGCTCTGCTGCACAGGAGGGCAGGAAAAAGAGTGGGAGAGCAATAGTGATTGGGGATTCAATGGTGAGGGGAATAGATAGGCGTTTCTGCGGCCGCACCCGAGACTCCAGGATAGTATGTTGCCTCCCTGGTGCAAGGGTCAAGGATGTCTCGGAGCGGGTGCAGGACATTCTAAAAAGGGAGGGAGAACAGCCAGTTGTCATGGTGCACGTTGGTACCAACGACATAGGTAAAAAAAGGGATGAGGCCCTACGAAATGAATTTAAGGAGCTAGGAGCTAAATTAAAAAGTAGGACCTCAAAAGTAGTAATCTCGGGATTGCTACCAGTGCCACGTGCTAGTCAGAGTAGGAATCGCAGGATAGCTCAGATGAATACGTGGCTTGAGCAATGGTGCAGCAGGGAGGGATTCAAATTCCTGGGGCATTGGAACCGGTTCTGGGGGAGGTGGGACCAGTACAATCCGGACGGTCTGCACCTGGGCAGAATCGGAACCAATGTCCTCGGGGGAGTGTTTGCTAGTGCTGTTGGGGAGGAGTTAAACTAATATGGCAGGGGGATGGGAACCAATGCTGGGAGATAGAGGGAAACAAAAAGGAGGCAAAAGCAAAAGACAGAAAGGAGATGAGGAAAAGTGGAGGGCAGAGAAACCCAAGGCAAAGAACAAAAAGGGCCATTGTACAGCAAAATTCTAAAAGGACAGAGGGTGTTAAAAAAAACAAGCCTAAAGGCTTTGTGTCTTAATGCAAGGAGTATCCATAATAAGGTGGATGAATTAACTGTGCAAATAGATATTAACAAATATGATGTGATTGGGATTATGGAGACGTGGCTCCAGGATGATCAGGGCTGGGAACTCAACATCCAAGGGTATTCAACATTCAGGAAGGATAGAATAAAAGGAAAAGGAGGTGGGGTAGCATTGCTGGTTAAGGAGGAGATTAAGGCAATAGTTAGGAAGGACATTAGCTTGGATGATGTGGAATCTATATGGGTAGAGCTGCAGAACACCAAAGGGCAAAAAACATTAGTGGGAGTTGTGTACAGACCTCCAAACAGTAGTAGTGATGTTCGGGAAGGCATCAAACAGGAAATTATGGGTGCATGCAATAAAGGTGCAGCAGTTATAATGGGTGACTTTAATATGCACATAGATTGGGCTAACCAAACTGGAAACAATACGGTGGAGGAGGGATTTTTTTTAGACCAATATGTCGAGGAACCAACTAGGGGGGAGGCCATCTTAGACTGGGTGTTATGTAATGAGAGAGGATTAATTAGCAATCTCGTTGTGCGAGGCCCCTTGGGGAAGAGTGACTATAATATGGTGGAATTCTGCATTAGGATGGAGAATGAAACAGTTAATTCAGAGACCATGGTCCAGAACTTAAAGAAGGCTAACTTTGAAGGTATGAGGCGTGAATTGGCTAGGATGGATTGGCGAATGATACTTAAGGGGTTGACTGTGGATGGGCAATGGCAGACATTTAGAGACCGCATGGATGAACTACAACAATTGTACATTCCTGTCTGGCATAAAAATAAAAAAGGGAAGGTGGCTCAACCGTGGCTATCAAGGGAAATCAGGGATAGTATTAAAGCCAAGGAAGTGGCATACAAATTGGCCAGAAATAGCAGCGAACCTGGGGACTGGGAGAAATTTAGAACTCAGCAGAGGAGGACAAAGGGTTTGATTAGGGCAGGGAAAATGGAGTACGAGAAGAAGCTTGCAGGGAACATTAAGACAGATTGCAAAACTTCCTATAGATATGTAAAGAGAAAAAGGTTAGTAAAGACAAACGTAGGTCCCCTGCAGTCAGAATCAGGGGAAGTCATAACGGGGAACAAAGAAATGGCGGACCAATTGAACAAGTACTTTGGTTCGGTATTCACGAAGGAGGACACAAACAACCTTCCGGTTATAAAAGGGGTCGGGGGGTCTAGTAAGGAGGAGGAACTGAGGGAAATCCTTATTAGCCGGGAAATTGTGTTGGGGAAATTGATGGGATTGAAGGCCGATAAATCCCCAGGGCCTGATGGACTGCATCCCAGAGTACTTAAGGAGGTGGCCTTGGAAATAGTGGATGCATTGACAGTCATTTTCCAACATTCCATTGACTCTGGATCAGTTCCTATAGAGTGGAGAGTAGCCAATGTAACCCCACTTTTTAAAAAAGGAGGGAGAGAGAAAACAGGGAATTATAGACCGGTCAGCCTGACATCGGTAGTGGGTAAAATGATGGAATCAATTATTAAGGATGTCATAGCAGTGCATTTGGAAAGAGGTGACATGATAGGTCCAAGTCAGCATGGATTTGTGAAAGGGAAATCATGCTTGACAAATCTTCTGGAATTTTTTGAGGATGTTTCCAGTAGAGTGGACAAGGGAGAACCAGTTGATGTGGTATATTTGGACTTTCAGAAGGCGTTCGACAAGGTCCCACACAAGAGATTGATGTGCAAAGTTAGAGCACATGGGATTGGGGGTAGTGTGCTGACATGGATTGAGAACTGGTTGTCAGACAGGAAGCAAAGAGTAGGAGTAAATGGGTACTTTTCAGAATGGCAGGCAATGACTAGTGGGGTACCGCAAGGTTCTGTGCTGGGGCCCCAGCTGTTTACACTGTACATTAATGATTTAGATGAGGGGATTAAATGTAGTATCTCCAAATTTGCGGATGACACTAAGTTGGGTGGCAGTGTGAGCTGCGAGGAGGATGCTGTGAGGCTGCAGAGCGACTTGGATAGGTTAGGTGAGTGGGCAAATGCATGGCAGATGAAGTATAATGTGGATAAATGTGAGGTTATCCACTTTGGTGGTAAAAACAGAGAGACAGACTATTATCTGAATGGTGACAGATTAGGAAAAGGGGAGGTGCAAAGAGACCTAGGTGTCGTGGTACATCAGTCATTGAAGGTTGGCATGCAGGTGCAGCAGGCGGTTAAGAAAGCAAATGGCATGTTGGCCTTCATAGCAAGGGGATTTGAGTACAGGGGCAGGGAGGTGTTGCTACAGTTGTACAGGGCATTGGTGAGGCCACACCTGGAGTATTGTGTACAGTTTTGGTCTCCTAACCTGAGGAAGGACATTCTTGCTATTGAGGGAGTGCAGCGAAGGTTCACCAGACTGATTCCCGGGAGGCGGGACTGACCTATCAAGAAAGACTGGATCAACTGGGCTTGTATTCACTGGAGTTCAGAAGAATGAGAGGGGACCTCATAGAAACATTTAAAATTCTGACGGGGTTAGACAGGTTAGATGCAGGAAGAATGTTCCCAATGTTGGGGAAGTCCAGAACCAGAGGTCACAGTCTAAGGATAAGGGGTAAGCCACTTAGGACCGAGATGCGGAGGAACTTCTTCACCCAGAGAGTGGTGAACCTGTGGAATTCTCTACCACAGAAAGTTGTTGAGGCCAATTCACTAAATATATTCAAAAAGGAGTTAGATGAGGTCCTTACTACTAGGGGGATCAAGGGGTATGGCGAGAAAGCAGAAATGGGGTACTGAAGCTGAATGTTCAGCCATGAACTCATTGATGGCGGTGCAGGCTAGAAGGGCCGAATGGCCTACTCCTGCACCTATTTTCTATGTTTCTATGTTTCTACTGATGACATTTTAAAGTAACCAAAGGTTGTCTCAACCTATCACCATTTTCCAACTTTAAAAATATTTCAGGTGGTTCTCCTAAACTGTCTTTAATATTAAAGTTAAAAGTTTCAAATTTCAATGTTGGCCAATTTCAGTTATACTGCAACTGGGTGTGAAGCCCATTTTGAGGCTATCCATTCCAAGTGGTGTCAAACCACTAGAAAAATACTGAAATAACCTAGACCAGGAGAGGCAATCTGCAGTTTTACTGTCTATATTTAACACAGATACAAGAAAAAGATTTGACAATGATGTAAAATGTACAGTATAACTGCCTCACTTCAGTCATTAAGGAAATGTGTTTGGGGAAATGATTTGTCTCAGCTTTGTGCTTTGCACTATTTGCCTCAATGACAATGGATTCAGAAGTCAATCCAACATTAGGTGACACACATGCTCTGTGAATAGTGTTAGAATAGCTAAATATGAAATTTAAAAAGACTTCAGAGATCTGTCCAACCAAAGCAGAGAAGCAATAAATAGAATTTTGATTGATATAGCCAAAACAGTATAAGTTAGAGGGAGTTATGACCAAACTGAACAGTACTCTGCTCAGAACGCACCTTGAGTACTGTATCCAATTCTGGTCACTGAAATGCAAATGCTGGAGGCAGTGCAGAGAACAGTCACATGACTGATTCCTGGTGTTAACTGTCTGGGTCATTTTCAGTCTGGAAAGAAGGGCCAGAATTTTGCTGTTGCTCAGAGGACGGGATGGGTGGCGGGTCAACTGTTAAATTTGAAATGATTTACAGCGGGTCGGGACCTTGCTGTCAACCTGCCGCCATGCTACTTTCCCCGATGTTGTGTCTGTCAACGCTGAGCAGACCCGACACGCAGCGGCGGTGGAGGCAATTTAGGTCATTAAGACCTTGTGAAGAGCCTATTAAAAAGATTTTGAGCTGAACTTGAACAGATTGTTCATGCGGTTCATGCTACTCGGGCATCACGTCAGGTAAGGATGTCGGGAGTTGTGTGACCATGAATTAATTTTGTTACTTGTCAACTGCAATTGTGCTATAAAAGTTCCATCTCACAGCTGTTCATTTTCCAAGATCAAAAGCTCTTGCTTACTGCATTTGGAAGGCACATTGAGCTTTATGCAGGTTGCATGTGCTTGGAGCAATCTCTCTCTCCAGTGTCACCTCATTGGAACAACCTCTCTCACCACTGACAGATCGCTTCTGTCATCTCAAGTACACCTCCCACCTATTACAGTGCTATCTCACCTTAGTCCTCATAATTCCACCACGATCATCCCCAACACCAGCAGCACCAGGCACATCAGCAGCACCAACAACAACACCAACCTTCTCCGCAATCAACTGATGCTGCACAAAGGGCATCAGCACCCAACCAGGATGGATGCGAAGGCCTTAGAGGTGGTGCAGTAAAGATTTACAAGAATGGTTCCAGGATGAGGGACTTCAGTTACGTGGATAAACTGGAGAAGCTGGGGTTGTTCTCCTTGGAGCAGAGAAGGTTGAGAGGAGATTTGACAGAGGCGTACAAAATCATGAGGGGTCTAGACAGAGCAGATAGAGAGAAAATGTTCCCATTGGCAGAAGAGTCGAGAACCGGAGGACATCGATTTAAGGTGATTGGCAGAAGAACCAAAGGCGACATGAGGAATGACTTTTTTTATGCAGCGAGTTATTAGAATCTGGAATTCACTGCCTGAGTGGGTGGTGGAGGCAGATTCAATCATAGAAAATAGGTAACATAGAAAATAGATGCAGGAGTAGGCCATTTGGCCCTTCAAGCCTGCATCGTGGCTTTGAAAAGGGAATTGGATAAGTATCTGAAGAAAAAAAAATTGCAGAGCTAAGGAGAAAGGGTGGGGGAGTGGGACTAGCTGAAATGCTCTTGCAGAGAGCCAACATAGGCTTTGCCAAATGGCCTCTTTCTGTGCTGTACCATTCTATGATTCTATGAACCACATTGCTGCTCGGAATGCCAGGGATGGCCTCACCATGGCCAGATTTACTTCATTTGAGCATGTACACCCTGGCAGCTACATGATGTACCAGGTTGGCATCACCCCACACCAACACTATAAAGCATCCCTACAATGCCCAAGCCATTCCTTTCACACTTATCGCCATTGCGGGGTATGTTATATCTCACCATTCACTGCAACTCATTAAGCCACTTCCAAAAGTGCACACAAATCTGTACAAGAACACAAAGTGTTGAAAATAAAAGTTTCAATGTTTGACAGCACATTAACAGAAACTCCACATGAACATTGGCTAAAACACTCATTCTGTGCAATTAGTTGGTATGACTGGACTTTGATGAGGGGTGGCTAGTGGATGTGCAAGGTAAGTTGGTGTGAGTAAGGATGTGCAGGTGTAGGGTAGGGAAGGCAGTTTGATGCGGATGTGATGAGTGGCACAGCAAAATGAGGTTGAATGTGACTTTGCAGTAACATTTTGTGATCCACTGAGATAATTGAAAGGTTTGTGCCACTGCAGCCAGGTCCTTCTGACGTCATCCATACTTGTGTCCTCCTGTGCAATGTGCAACCAGGCTGTGTTGATCTCCTAGGAAGTTCTCTTCCACCCATGGGAACAGAAGAGGACCTCTCTGTGTGCTGTTACTCCTTCCATAAGCTTATGCTGCAATTCGGGGTGGGGGTAGCTGTCGCAACTTTAGGTTCTCTTACTATGCAGAATTTCCCAGCAGTAAGGTAGACATCTACCATTCTTGATTTTGTGATCTTCATTCTTACCGAGCAAGATTATTTGACTCTCAGGGAAAGTAGGATAGGGGAATCCAGGCATGAAGGATGATAACAGAGCTACTAAAGACTATTTTACCTTGGATGATGATGGATTGATAATAATGAATTGTCTGAAGACTATCTCTGCCTTCCACCATCAGTAGCCTTCTCAGATAATACATCTCACTTACAATTTCAGAAGTTTGGTATCTTTTTGTTATCATTCATATCTGTGGTCAGGACACATTATTGACACCACTATTATAAAAACAGAATAAAATAAGTGGCTGCAGTATATTTTTTCCATGTACATATGGGAAAGGCAGTGCACTGAACTAATGAAAATAATTCACATGAGGGCTTTAAGAGCACACATTCACCAAAGGAACAAAGTTGAACTTAAGTAAACAGACAAATGTTAGTTCATAAAATATTTCAAGTTTCTAATATACTGAATGCATTCATTAATATTAATCTCCTATAATTGACATAAGCTAAGAATGTTCTCTTTTAATTATATTGTGGTATTTAATGGTATGGTTTGGGGAATAATCTGTATTAATGTTTGATAGTAATTAATTTTGCTCTAGTGATTTTCCATGCAGTAGTCACTTGGGGGTGTGGGGTGGGTGGGGCACAGAGTGAAGAGGAAACCTTCAGAGGGCACAAGAATGGTAGATGCCTACCTTACTGCTGGGAAATTCTGCATAGTAAAAGAACCTAAAGGGAGGGTAACAATTTAATATTGCGACTATGCTAAAATCAGTGCTGCAGTTCAATATCTTACACTGTTATCTCTTCTCTTCTTCACTGAAGAATCCAAGAGCTAGAACCCAGTGGTGAAGAACAGAGAGCACTGCTTAAGCGTTTTCCTATCAATCATCCCACTACAAAATCCTATCCACCATTGGTACACAAACTTGTCCATAATCAAGGGTCATGTGGTAGTTTATTTTGGTTCTACTGCATTGAATGGATGTCTTTTTCTGGTGTTTTCTATTTGAGGAGAGAGCACTTGTTTTGGATTTGGACGCATGACCAATGCTATAATAGGATCAATATTCTAAATAGAATTAGATATAATATGTATATAGTCCAAGTATGCGCACCTACCTTAGTTGGTGATTATTCAGACAGTGAGATCATAATCTTGGCCATACCATTGAGGAACATGTAAGTGGAGGCCAGATTCATTCCCACAAAGTGTGAGGGAAATCACCAAGCCAGCCAAAGGTACTCTTGCAAACTTCCTATTAGATAGTAGTAGAGCACCAACAGGAATGGACCAGGGTGTGCTCTCACCTTCTCAGCAGGGGAAAGATGTGAAGCCTGAGAAAACCTAAACAAAAGGAAGAAAATGAAACAAATTTTAAAATTCACTCAAATAGCTAAAAGTATAACTGAACTTAAAACATAATTTAGTGATCACTTTTTGCAGCGAACATCCATGGGGAAATGTGAATAAATCTGCATATGGAACAAAGCTCGCTCCTGAATGATTTTTCACTATCTGCAGTTGGAGATAACAAATTTGGTATTGTACACATTTTCACAAAACATTGTTGTAGACCATAGACTTTGAGAAGTGCATAACTTCTTAACCAAAAACTTATTTTTAAACATTCTAAACGTTAAGAACATGTACATATGCAAAGCAGGAAAATCCACAACATATAAAATTTCCAACCTTGTACATATATTCAGAGCTTATCATTTCACATTTGTGAATACCTGAACTTCATTTGTCAATCAGCATTTTTATAAATTAAACTCTTAAGTTATTAATTTACTCAATCTATAGTTGCTGGGATTTATTTTCATTCTATTTACACTGTACATCATTCCATGTTACTATTCATGGCCTACTAAATGAACATTTGTTCCTTTGTAGTACTTGTCATTATTCTTTCTTAATTCTTTCCAAACATAAATAATCACTTTTCCAGCCATGATTTTACAGTCTAATTTGAGCAAAAATAATGTGCATCCTTCTTCACATGCACTACAATAATGATCTAACATTTATTTTAAATAGTTTCAATCGGTATTTGCGGTTTGCTTTGGTAACCATGTTATTTCCCTCCGCAACATTTAATTTCCGCAGAAAGCTTTTCTAAAATTGAATAATGTCAATTTAAAATTCATTCTTGATAATGTTGACACTGGAGCTGTGGAATGATAAGTTAAAGATAATTATTTTGCATTTTATGGGACTGGATATTGTAGTTGGTTGGACAATGACCTTTCACTTTTAGGAACCAGAATTAAAACCTAGCCCAGAATGATGGAATGAAAGTCACTTCTGTCTACTGACTCTAGGGGTCCTGTATGAATTGTGTCTGGGCAGTATTAATTCAGTTCTTAGTAGCCATGGATAGCAGCGCAAACTGCCCCTAACAGACCACTGATGAATTGTCAATCTAACTCCAAAAGGTCACGGACTGGCACCTGTGGGAAATGGGAAAATATCACACTGGTGTAGTACAAGGGGCTAATCTGAATTTGCAAGAAAGTAGAGAACGCTTTGCTTCATATGAAGCGGAGTGTACGTGGCCCAAGATTACTTTGATGCTGACACGAGATGCCCATAATGCAAAGTTCTCTATTCTCCACTACTAACCACCTTTTCCTGAATAACCACAAAATATCCCCAAAGTTTTTTTTAAACTTGCTATCGAACATATTCTAACACTCATCTGTGATTTTAAAAATTGTATTCTACATTTCTATTGCAGAATACACTGACGATAATAATAAATTAGAAGGGGGTTTGAACACCAATGAACATTGCTATGTTGAATTATTTCAGCGAATTTTGTACACTTTGTTTTCATGTGCTTTCTAATGCTCTTGGAAGAGGTGCTGACATACACAATAAGGAGACTGAACAACGAATTGGAGTCATGTACGATAATTAAAATTAAAATAAAAAGGGGAATAAATAGAAAGGTGGGGTTTTCATAGCTGCAATAAGAATTAAATTATTGTTTTAGCTATGTATTAAATATGAAGTGTTGTAAAACAATTACATCCTTTATGGATGAAGTTGGCTAAAAATATAAGGAAGACGTGATGGCAGTTTTCAGAATTTTACATCATTATTAATAAATGTATAGGCAAGTTATTTATTTAAACTGTGATTGAAGAACATAGGGACATTAATCAAAGTTGGCAAGGCTCAGGTGAGACCAGAGTTGAGAAAAGGAAAACTTGCTTTCAGCAGATATTTAACGTAGATTTCCTAATGCTGCCTTCATCATAACTAGTGTTCATGTTATGTCAATTAGCTTCTTTAGAAGAAAGCTGGACAAATAAGTGATCATAAAGAGAATTGAAGTATGAATGGATATAGACATAAATGATCAAAATTACTTTGGTTCTGGTTCTGTGGAACATGGGATTCCACCTGGTTGGAAAAATAATAATGCGAATAATAAAGTTGGATTCAAATCCTGCAGTGTTGCTTAATTACCTTGGGGGTTCAGGAGAAAATTTGAAGCTTTTTTTTAATAGTTTCTACATTTGGTTAGCAGGAAATTAAGTAAACTAAGGAAAATCCAACGCAGTGGAAGCTTTTACAGGTTCTTTAAAAAGTTCAATGGACTGATTAGTATTTCCTCACCAAGTCCGGCACCTCCCTACTAAGCCACTAAAGACAGCTATATTTGCAATTTATCAATGCATGTGGTCCATTCTTTTGGGTTTCTTTTCATTATTTTTTTTCTTCCTCAAGTTCCTGCTGGAAGTCATATAGTACCTCATCAACTGGACATTCTTAAAGTATCAGACGTGATAAAAAGCATTGATATGCTATTTGATCATTAAGGATCCAAACTTGACACTGCTACCACTCAACATCCATTCATGTGTACTGTCCAGCAGTTATCACTGGATACTGAGCATAAGCAGGAATCCTAACTGATTACTCCCTCACTAGCCCAACAGCTCTGAGGTCAATTGTACACCATTTTAGCTGAGATCAGTACACTCAGCATAGATCAGGAATCAACCGTGGTACCTTCAGGTCTGTATGGCTTAGGTATATGCTTTTATCAGCTGCCTTTATTAACGGAGTCATTAGGAAGTTAGATTTTCTTTTATTGAGAAACCGAGGTGAAAGACTGGGGCCCACAGAAGGTGTTTGAAAAGAATGCGAGAGAACATTATGTAAGTAATCAAATAATGATTAGGTGACACTAAGCTTTATTCTTAAAAACCTGTGGCTTGTAGTTGGAAAAGAGAACCAATGAGAAGTAAGGCTTTCCAATTATGAGGCCCTGGGAAATAATGAGTTAGAATTCGAGACAGGGAAATAAGAAGGGCATTAGAACACTCTATGTGAAGTTCACACAGAATATGAGTGGAAAGTTAAAAGAAATAGTGACTAAAATAGAATGGACATAACAATTTGTGACAGTGAGAGGTAGAGATTTTGGAGGTGGGAGGAATATCACACAAACTGTTTTTGGATCTCGTAAATTGTGCTATCAATACATTGCACCTTTTAATGCTAAGATTTTCAGTGTGCTGATAATGAGTGGAGTATAAATCTGCTGACGTGGGTTGTCATCAGCCTAAGAATGGGAGGTAACCGGCAACAGTTCGTCTTGCACTGTGTTTATCATGCTGTCAACTCTATAACAGTTAGCATTGCAAAACTTTTAACTTTTTTTAAAATCTGACAGTATTTCAGACCAGATTGCAATTTCCATTAAATAAAAATAATTGACTACCCCATTAGCTCCTTAACATAGCATACATAAAATATAACACTTTCTATGTATTTGTAATACTATAATTTATAAAACAGAAAGACTGGGGTAAGTGCAGAATTGTTTTTAGTGAGAAGTGAAAAGCCTTGTCTGGAACAAGAACTTCTGATTAATTCAGCTATCGCCTTCCATGGGATTGGAAATATAAATTAATAGTATGAGAAAAGTTGAGATCAGTTCAATTAATTTATTTTAAAAGAATGAAGGACATGCACTTTTGGAGCATTTGGGCCAGAATTTACTGGAGCACTTGAGCGAACGGTGTCTGCCACTCATTAGACATGCCATTGCCCATTTATGACCTTTTGTACAGCAAGTTGCTGTAAGTAGGAGATCGAAACAGCATGGCATCCTCTACAGGGCATATGGGATCTGTGTGAACAGGAAAAGCAACTAAGTATCTCCTTAACCAATCAGATTGAAGATTGAACCATGCAGAGTCTGTACCAGGGAGTGTAAGTTAGAATAGTGAATTCAATGGATTGGAAAGCAGCTAATGTAACGCCTCTGTTTAAAAAAGAGGGCAGACAAAAGGCAGTTAACTACAGGCCGGTTAGTTTAACATCTGTAGTGGGGAAAATGCTTGAAACTATCATTAAGGAAGAAATAGCGGGACATCTAGATAGGAATAGTACAATCAAGCAGACGCAGCATGGATTCATGAAGGGGAAATCATGTTTAACTAATTTACTGGAATTCTTTGAGGATATAACGAGCATGGTGGATAGAGGTGTACCGATGGATGTGGTTTATTTAGATTTTCAAAAGGCATTCGATAAGGTGCCACACAAAAGGTTACTGCAGAAGATAAAGGTACGTGGAGTCAGTGGAAATGTATTAGCATGGATAGAGAATTGGCTGGCTAACAGAAAGCAGAGAGTCGGGATAAATGGGTCCTTTTCGGGTTGGAAATCGATGGTTAGTGGTGTGCCACAGGGATCGGTGCTGGGACCACAACTGTTTACAATATACATAGATGACCTGGAAGAGAGGACAGAGTGTAGTGTACCAAAATTTCAGATGACACAAAGATTAATGGGAAAGCGGGTTGTGTAGAGGACACAGAGAGGCTGCAAAGAGATTTAGATAGGTTAAGCGAATGGGCTAAGGTTTGGCAGATGGAATACAATGTCGGAAAGTGTGAGGTCATCCACTTTGGGGAAAAAAACAGTAAAAGGGAATATTATTTGAATGGGGAGAAATTACAACATGCTGTGGTGCAGAGGGACCTGGGGGTCCTTGTGCATGAATCCCAAAAAGTTAGTTTGCAGGTGCAACAGGTAATCAGGAAGGCGAATGGAATGCTGGTCTTCATTGCGAGAGGGATGGAGTTCAAAAGCAGGGAGGTCCTTCTGCAACTGTATAGGTTATTAGTGAGGCCGCACCTGGAGTACTGCGTGCAGTTTTGGTCACCTTACTTAAGGAAGGATATACTAGTTTTGGAGGGGGTACAGAGACGATTCACTAGGCTGATTCCGGAGATGAGGGGGTTACCTTATGATGATTGATTGAGTAGACTGGGTCTTTACTCGTTGGAGTTCAGAAGGATGAGGGGTGATCTTATAGAAACATTTAAAATAATGAAAGGGATAGACAAGATAGAGGTAGAGAAGTTGTTTCCACTGGTCAGAGAGACTAGAACTAGGGGGCACAGCCTCAAAATACGGGGGAGCCAATTTAAAACCGAGTTGAGAAGGAATTTCTTCTCCCAGATGGTTGTGAATCTGTGGAATTCTCTGCCAAGGAAGCAGTTGAGGCTAGCTCATTTAATGTATTCAAATCACAGATAGATAGATTTTTAACCAATAAGGGAATTAAGGGTTACGGGGAGAGGGCGGGTAAGTGGAGCTGAGTCCACGGCCAGATCAGCCATGATCTTGTTGAATGGCGGAGCAGGCTCGAGAGGCTAGATGGCCTACTCCTGTTCCTAATTCTTATGTTCTTATGTAATGTCAAATCAGGTACAGAAAGAGAAATAAAGAGAGGGAAATAAAGATACAATTACGAGAGAGAGAAAAAAGACGGAAATAAAACATTTTTAAAAAGTAATTTCATTTTATTTAAATCTCCAACAACAATTAAAAGTTGAAGGAATGAGACTCCACACTTGTAATAGTTCATTTTAAGCGCCAGAAAGGTTTTTTTGACAGCAATTGAGACTTGTCACATCAGTGAAAAGGGTTCTTAGTCTGAAAAGGACAAGCCCTAACTTTCTTTGGTGGGTTTAGTTCATATGTAACATACATGTTGTTCAATGCATTTGCATGGGGAGTCAGACGGTGAGATGCTGTTTTTGCCCAATTTACAGAGGAGCGACACTCCTCAGACAGCAACGCTGGGATTTTTGCATTTGACCATCTGCCCTTGCAAGAATTTGGTGTGTGATTTGTGCATAACTAACAGTGAGCACCATTAGCCTCACCGTTATTTTGACAATAAATTCTGGCCCTTAAAGAAAGAATGATTTCCAGCCCCAAGACATCGCTGCAGGAGTTCCTCAGGGCAGTGTCCTAGGCCCAACTATCTTCAGCTGCTTCATCAATGACCTTCCCTCCATCATAAGGTCAGAAGTGGGGATGTTCACTGATGACTGCACAGTGTTCAGTGCCATTTGAAATTCCTCAGATAATGGAGCAGTCCATGCCCACATGCAGCAAGACTTGGACAACAGTCAGGCTTGGGCTGATAAGTGGCAAGTAACATTCACGCCACACAAGTGCCAGGCAATGACTATCTCCAACAAGCGAGAGTCTAACCACTGCCCGTTGACATTCAACGGCATTACCATTGCCAAATCTCCCACCATTAACATCCTAGGGGTCACCATTGACCAGAATCATAACTGGGCCAGCCACATAAATACATTGGCATCAAGAGCAGGTCAGAGACTGGGTATTCTGCGGTGAGTGTCTCACCTCCTGACTCCTCAAAGCCCTTCCACCATCAACAAGGCTCAAGTCAGGAGTGTGATGGAATACTCTCCAGTTGCCTGGATGAGTGCAGCTCCAATAACACTCAAGAAGCTCAACATCATCCAGGACAAAGCAGCCCGCTGGATTGGCACCCCATCCACCCTTTAAACATTCACTCCCTCCAACACCAATGTACCGTGGCTGCAGTGTGTACCATCTGCAAGATGCACTGCAGCAACTCACCAAGGCTTCTTCTGCAGCACCTCCCAAACCCGTGACCTCTACCACCTAGAAGGATAAAGGCAGCAAGTTCATGGAAACACCACTACCTCCACGTTCCCCTTGGAAGTATATTGCCGTTCCTTCATCGTCGCTGGGTCGAGATGCTGAAATTCCCTTCCTAACAGCACTGTGGGTGTGGCTTCACCAGACGGACTGCAGCGGTTCAAGAAGGCATCTTACCATCTTCTTAAGGGCAATTAGGGATGGGCAATAAATGCTGGCCTTGCCAGCAACACCCAAAACCCATGAACAAAGTAAAAAAAATGATATAGCACCTTTCCTGATCACCGGATGTCCCAAAGTGCTTCAGAGCCTATGGTCAAGTGTAGTCACTGTTGGAATGTAGGAATAACGGCAGCGATTTTGTGCACAGCAAGGTCCCACAAAGAGCAATATGATAATGCCTCGATAATCTTTTTAGTGATGTTGATTGAGAAATAAATATTCGTCAGGACACTCGGGATAATGCCGCTGCTCTTCTTCAAAATAGTGCCATGAGATCTTGTAGTTCCTCCCAAGAGAGCAGATGGTGCCTCGATTTAATGTCATCCAAAAGACGACACACTGACAGTGCAGCACTCCTTCAGTACTGCAGTGTAGTGTCAGCCTAGATTTTTGAGCTTAAGTCTCTGGAATGTGATTTGAACCCACAACCTTCTGACTTAGAGGTGAGAGTGCTACCAACTGAACCACAGCTGACACTGTAGTCATTTGAACACATATTACTGATGATTAGAAAATGCATTGAGTGTGTCCTGAACAACAGGAAAATTGACTGTTCTTGAAGCCAAAAACTTTTCACCATACTCTCCCTTACCCCCATCTCCACCTCACCACATTCCTATCTTCCTCCACAGCTACTCTGTCAGACAGAACTGAAATGTGTGCAACTTTGGTGTCCTAACTGACCCTGAGCTGAGCGTCAAACTACACATCCTATCTATCACAGGGACCACCGATTTACAACTCTGCAACAATACTTGATTCTGCTTTTACTTCACCCTATATAGAGAAGTCAAAATCATTTTCCTCATTTGCAAATCTTTGAATAACCTCACCCCTCCCACCTCTGCAACATTTTTCAGCCCTATTTTCCAGTAATGCCCTCTGCTCTCTGACTCAGACCACAATTTTCATCACCCCTGCCTCTAATTCCACCTTTAGGCCGGAATTTTACCGGCGTTAAGATGACAGGATCAGAGGCAGGTCAGCTGTGAAATTTGAAATGATTGAGACCCCGCTGTCAACCCGCCTCCACGCTAGTCTACCAGGTGTCGGGTCTTTCAGGGCTGAACAGACCCGACACCAAGTGGCGGGGGAGGCAATTTAGATTATTAAGAGCTTGTTAAAAGGCACTTAAACACCATTTTGAGCTGTATTTACCATTTTCCAGCTTTGTCAAGAGATTCACGGTGCTCGGGGATCACATCAGGTAAGTAGGCCAGGTGTTCAATGAGTATCCTTTCTTCTCAATACTTGACAGCTGTAAATGTGGTATAAAAGCTGCCATTTCACAGCTGTTTATTTTCCAATCTCAGAAGCTAGAGCCTTCAGGATTTGAAAGACAGATTTGAAGTTTATGCAGGTTGGAAGTGTTTGGAGTAAGTTCTCTATCCACTGTCACCTCCATGGAACAACCTCTCTCACCATTGACAGATTGCTTCAGTCCTCTCAACCTCACCTGCCATCTATGCCATCAGCATTGGTGCCCTTGAAAAAATCTCAACTAGGTCTTCAGAATCCCATCACAATCATCCCCAATATCAGCATCACCAGGCACACCAGCAGCACCAACAACAACACCAACCTTCTCTGCAAACAACTGATACTGCACAGGACAGAGGGCATCAGCACCCATCCACATTGCTGCCTAGGTTGCCAGGGATGGCCTCACTATGGTCACATTTACTTCACTTGATGCTGTACACCCTGGCTGCCACATGATGTGCCAGGTTGGCACTACCCTACTCTAACACCATAAAGCATCCCTACAATGCCCAAGCCATTCATTTCACACTCATCACCATTGTGGTGGGATACACGTATGTATCACGATTCACTGCAACTCACTAAGCCACTTCCAAAGGTGCACACAAATCTGTTCAAGAACACAAAGCGTTTAAAATAAAGATTTCAATGTTTGCTAGCACATTAACAGAAACTTTACATAAACATTGGTGAAAACACCCAGTGTCTACACTTGTGTGTTGTTACTTGGTGTGAATGGACTAGGATGAGGGTAAGTGTAAGGGGTGACTAGTGAGATGGGGAAGTGATAATGCAGATAGAGAGGGATGGGTGAAGGGGCAAGGTAAGTTGGTGTGAATAAGGATGTGTAGGAGTAGAGTCAGGAAGGCAGAGAGATGGGGATGTGATGAGCGGCACAGCAGGATGAGGTTGAGTGTGGCTTTGCAGTAACATTTCGTGATCTACTGAGATCATTGAAAGGTTTGTGCCACTGCAACCAGGTCCTCCTGATGACATCCCTGCTTGTGCCCTCCTGTGCAATATGGTGCGTTGGTCTCCTGGGGGGGGAGGGGGTGTCTTCCACCCATTGGAAGGGAAGACAACCTACCTGTGTGCTGTGACTCTCTCCATAAGCATGGGAGAGACTGGGTACAGCCCTGCACCTCTGTGCAGTCCTTGTCAGTGTTTGCAGCACCTCAATGCTGTAGAACACTGAAGCACAACTGTCAAACTCAATTTGTGCATGGTCCCTTTAAGGAAACTAGCTGATGACGCGTCATCAAATATCATTATAAGACCCGCTTCCTTTTAATTGGCTGGGATCTTCGCTGGCCAGGCTTATCGAGCCCAATCATGGTAAAATCGCTTGTATGTGGCGGGATGGAGCCGGCAGAGGGTTGGGAATGTGCTACGGAGTGGCCCACCTCAGTAAGCAAAATTGTGGCCTTAGTGTCAGAGGTTCAGCCATTTTGAACTCCCCCCCCACCCCCCCCATTCTGGAGTGCCCTGATTAAACACTTCCACCTTAATACATCTCTCCCCACTTTCAAAAACGTCCTAATAACTTGATTGTTTGACCATGCCTTCAGATCCCTCTGCTAGATCCTCTCCTATCACTGCTCAGCATTCATTTTTATCTTTGTGTGAAGAACCTTGTTAAAGGTGCTATATCAATGCAAGTTGTTGTTGAAACTTAGCTGAAAGTTATTCAGGATAGAACCCTAAGAAATGGCCTTGTAACCATATCTGGGTGAGGAAGAATTACTTAGCAACTCTGCTCAGAAAGGAAACCTTACTGCAAATGTTTTAGGTTTTTATGATCAAGTAAGCCTGAGGAAAACATAGAAAACATAGAAATTTACAGCGCAGAGGAGGCCATTTCGGCCCATCATGTCAGTGCCAGCTGACAAAGAGCCACACAACCCTTGGTTAGTAGCCCTGAAGGTTACATATAAACCTATAGACAACAGGAAGAAGAGTAAAATGTCCTTGATAAGTCATTCAGTTTAACTTTCATCTGTTTCTACTATGAGTTATTTTATAATTCTTAAACGAAATCATAGTGTTTCCTCTTCTCTATGTGGCTTAATTAATTGAAAATCATTACTTTCTAGACTGAAAATACAGGACAAATTTTAAGCAGATACTATGGTCAGGCAATGTGCTGAACTCACAGAAAGCATATTTAGGCAAGTGGTTTGAGACCATCTTCATGAGGTAACCTTACACCATTTCAGCTTCACACTGCCTGAAGTATAATTACAGCTGATGCAAAGCAAGATTTTAAAATCCTTTCCAGCTGCTCCATGTTTGCACCTAGAAACACTTTAAACTTCACTTCTGAACTTTTAGTGTTAAAAGAGAGTTAACAGAACAGTTACCATGCCATCAGCACTTGGATGGTACATAATGGAACTCAGCACATGCTTACAGGGACAAATGGACTGAGGTCCATTTCCCAGGCTGGAGAGATAACTTAAACCTACAAAATATGCTTTGTTATAAACAGATATCATCTCCAATAAATACCTGTTGCACAATGGTGACCTAAATAAACCTCTTTTGATTGTATTTATCCATTTGCTAATTATTATTTACAATCGTAATCAAGTCATTGCAAATCGTATTATAATTACTAAGGAATGTTGTATTTGTGAGAAGTTCTGATTGACATGCTCCACCACCCTTTTCCACATCTGATGCTGAGTTCCACAAGCCAGTGTATCATTGTGAATTTAAATAAAAACTTTTCTAAGATCTAGTGGGGATAAGGTTGGCTGTGATTTAGAATAGGCAAGAAAATGTTGGTATTGGTGGATGAATGCTTAATACAGCTGACTGACATTTTTCTGCCATTTTAATCTAAATGTTAACCCTTCAGTTAAAATAGCAGTCAGAGGAAAGTTACATTAATACAATAAGTGTTTACTAATACTGCCAACAGTAAATTCTAGCCTAATATTTCAAAATACCTTGGAATGTATCAGAAAGAATGCAATGTACATCCTGAAAGTAGATGATGTTTTACAGCTACAAAAACTGCTCGCATACAATCCTGATCAGAATCATTAAACAGCTTCCATGAGATTGCTGAAAATCACCCTCCTCTCCCCCCAGAAACCTACCGTTGATCGTAATAGTCGAACCATAAGTTGATTCAGTTTGTCTTTGCATTAGGCTGCAGCATGCACGTTATGGTCGTTTGGTGACTTGTCCAGACTGCGCATCTTCCACTATGGAAACACTGGACAGTATTAATATATATATTTGATTGCACTTGTTACGTGCGCAAGTCATGCAATGTGCAGTTGGAAACTTAAGCAATAGCTAATTAGATTACGTCGCAGACCTTCCTCGGAATTTGCTTTTTGAAGGTGCTTTGATCCAGCTGGACCTTTCCCGCATTTTGAGGCCTCTGAATATCTTGCGATCTTCAGATGTTCTACGATAACTGCACAGCAACCTTGTTGTTCCTCTTCGGCGCCTTAATCTCCTATAGCATCTGGCTGTTTCGCTTCAGCTGCTCGTCTCCTCGTCTTTCGTTTTTCTTAACAGTCCTGTGTCAACTGTTGTTTCCAGCAGTCTCTATTCAAGCCAAATACGAGAGGATCTTTATTTTACAGTCATGCATCTGAAAAGCCTGAAAATGCTTCCTACAAAATGCTTACTGCCCAATGTATTGCTTTAGCTAGGTGCTAGCTGGTAGATTTAACTGCCATGCATCGTCTTAGAAAAATATAATTCCCTCTTAAATTGGTTTTAAAAGCTCACCAATAAATGGCTCATGAGTCAAGTCCTCAGTCAACGTGAGCTTTCGCAATACAAGATTATTTTAATTCAAGTCTGGGTATAATATGGCAGCTAAGAGGCTAATTCAAAACTGATACAACGATTAAAATGTAACTTGTCGATTAATTTTCTTTGAATAACATTATAGATTATCCGAATACATTTATATGATCGAATATGCAGCCCGTACAATTCAGATACCCGTCTGTTTACCTTAACTAGTTCCCTGGGCTCGGTGCTCCTCAGTGGCAGTGTTGCTGTTTCCCAGATGCTGCCTTCACTATCATCAACCTGTCCAGTCAGGTCTCAAGTATCTGAGTGGCGTCTAATTTCCTCGCTTTTTGCATGTACAGCAAATTAATCCTCTATGTATGGTAATAAACAGATTCCGATTATCAGCGAAAGAAACCAGATGTCATATGTGTACGGAATACTATTAATAGCATGTCAAATATCCGCTAATTCAATTAGTTACTATATCTGTCCTAGAGATTCTGACAGGCCGGTGTCAGATTTCCAATGTAAATATCCTAAAAAATGTCACGTCCAATATTCACGTCACCATGGTTGACTGTATCAATAATATTAACTGAAATACAATAGATATTTTCGCGGGCGGAGTGCACTGTCAGAAGTTCGTTTTTTTGAGCAAGTTATTTTCACACAAACTGAAATCGCGCAACTAACTGAAACGAACATTTCAATAGTGGATTCAGTGCGCGAATTGTCAGCTTAATTCTGCAAATAAATCATTATTTCTGAAATGCGTTAATTGCTCAGGAAAAGGAACAAAATGGTTGAGTGCGTGTCTCAGGTCATTTCTGTTTAAGCGAATATATACCCGTGTTGCAAAGGAATTTATGGAGTTGAACTGAGATATATGTTATATGTTATATATTATACACAAAGTTATATTCTTATTTGTATGTGAACGTGTATCTCTGCCCAGACAAACGCAATTGTTCCCCTACGACTCTGTTCTACAAATGAGCAATTGTTCTCACTATTAAGAATGTGCATTTTTAGGTTATAATTTCCAACAGAAGATAAACCCCTCTTTTTTCAAAGAAACCTTTTATGCATTGTAGCATTAAGATGCTAGAGAATCTCTACTTCAATAGGAAATTACAACTGTGAATACTAAGCTTAACTTTAACTGACTACATTAATGCCAGGTGATTTGTTTTAATATATAGATCCTCTGAAAGGAATACCATCATTTCAATATTTACTTGCTGGTGTTTCATGGCCATGATTGTTTTCAATTTGCAATATTGCATTTTTAGTTTAATAACTTGTGAAAGTAAATGAGTGTGCAATGATTTCAAATGCTCAAAATTTCAAACGCTCAAAATATGGCATCTGTCTCGAAACTTCTGGCTATTTATAATAAAATAGTCACAGATTGTAGCAGAAACCAGATGCAAAACAACAAATACTGTAGCTAAGTGTTAGAGTGTTCCATTGAGATAAACTATCACTATATAGGATTACTTCTCTCAATTTATCAAGCTAAAACTTCAAAACTGAGATATGGATTAAGTAGACTAATAAAAGTGACTCTCCATCATATTAACAATCCTATAATCAAAAAAGCTTCAAATCTTTTAATATTATTTATTTTCAACAATCCTATCATGCTATTAAGCTGCTAATATATATGTTTTTCTGGTGTCTGGGATGTCGTTCATCTTAACGAGCTTTACTTGCAATCAA
This sequence comes from Pristiophorus japonicus, assembly GCF_044704955.1. Taxonomy (NCBI): domain Eukaryota; kingdom Metazoa; phylum Chordata; class Chondrichthyes; family Pristiophoridae; genus Pristiophorus; species Pristiophorus japonicus. Next base: position 88,609,009 of record NC_091992.1, read on the forward strand.
ATTTTGTAATCCATTCAAAATAACCATTGACTTGTTAAATAATTCTATGTTTGCTTGTTGATTCTAATGAGTTTCTCTGTTTTTAAACTTGCATATATTTAACCTACATAAACCTGAGCTCATCCAAAACTCTGCTGCCCGTGTCCTAACTCCACCAAGTTTCATAAGAACATAAGAAATAGGAGCAGGAGTAGACCATTCGGCCCCTCAAGCCTGCTCCTCCATTCAATAAGATCATGGCTGATGTTCTACCTCAACTCCACTTTCCTGCACTATCCCCATATCCCTTAATATCCAAAATTCTTGTTCACCCATCACTGTTGTGACTCACAATCTAGCTGCCTCAATTTAAAAATTCTCATCCTTGTTTTCAAATCCATCCATGGCCTTGCCCCTCCCTGTCTCTGTGACCTCTCCTCTGGAATTCTCTCCCTAAACCTGTCCACCTCTCCATTTTCCTTTAAAATGCTCCTTAAAACCAACCTCTTTTGGTCATCTGTCCTATTATCTCCATATGTGGCTGGGCCCAAAATAGCATTCCTGTGAAGCGTCTTGGGATCTTTTACTACATTAAAGCGCTATATAAATGCAAGTTGTTGTTGTATTGGAATATTTAATTCATGTACCCCTTTGCGTGTAATAGCTTGCACCTATTTAAGAAAACAGTTGGCACATTTAACAACAGCAGTGTTGACACTTTATAAAGATCACACTATTTTGGCAGAGTCAGACTAACATTGCAGGCAGATTAATACACTTGGTCTGGCCACCAGTAAACTGCGAATCCTTTTAGAATTGTCATTTCTGAGAAGATTGTATTCTAATTGTCGGTTTACTTCTCTTGTTTTCGATAGTTTAAAAAATATTTTGATTGAAAACCATTTTTTTACTTAGGATCACAAATATAAGGCTTAATTAATAACTAAACTGCATTATGATTTTACATGTAAAATTATATATTGACGCCTCCAACGAGAAAAAAGTACATACATGCTCGTGGACTTAACTTGGCAGTAATACAATTGCAAAACGCTGCGGATGCTAGAAATCTGAAACAAAAACAGAAAATGCTGAAAATACTCAGCAGGTCAGGCAGCATCTGTGGAGAAACAGAGTTAACATTTCAGGTGGATGACCCTTGGTCAGACTGTTCTGATGAAAGGTCATCGACCTGAAACGTTAACTCTTCTTCGGCCGCCTGAGGAAGAGAGTGTTCGAAGATCATGACCTCAAATCTGGCAACAAGCTTATGGTCTACAGGGCTGTAGTGATACCCGCCCTCCTGTATGGCTGAGACATGGACCATATACAGTAGACACCTCAAATCCCTGGAGAAATACCACCAGCGTTGTCTCCGCAAGTTCCTGCAAATCCCCTGGGAAGACAGACGCACCAACGTTAGCTTCCTCATTCAGGCCAACATCCCCAGTATCGAAGCACTGACCACACTCGACCAGCTCCTTTGGGTGGGCCATATTGTTCGTGGACCACATTGTTCGCAAGCGCTCTACTCGGAACTCCTACACAGCAAGCGAGCCCCAGATGAGCAGAGGAAGCGTTCAAAGGACACCCTCAAAGCCTCCTTGATAAAATGCAACATCTCCACCAACACCTGGCAGACCCTAGCAAAAGATCTCTCTAAGTGGAGGAAGAGCATCCAGGAGGGCACTGAGTACCTCGAGTCTCGTCGCTGAGAGCATGCAGAAAACAAGCACAGGCAGCGGAAGGAGCATGCGACAAACCAGACTCCTCACCCACCCTTTCCTTCAACCATTACTTGCCCCACCTGTGACAGAAATTGTAATTCCCGTATTGGACTGTTCAGTCACCTAAGAACTCACTTTTAGAGTGGAAGCAAGTCTTCCTCGGTTTCAAGGGACTGCCTATGATGATGATGATAACTCTATTTCTCTCGCCACAGATGTTGCCTGACCTGCTGAGTATTTTCAGCATTTTCTGTTTTTATTTCAGTATTTCAATTGTCTTACTTTAGGTTGATTTCAACTTGTGTCAAGTGGAAAAGAATAAATCCACCCTTTAAAGCAATCACAATTACAATACTGTCCTTCAGTTTGTGCTAAAATACCGTTTAACAAAACAAAAGATACTGTTTAATAGATAGGTTTTGCAACATTACCAAATATTTGTCTCGTTTTTCTCTTATGTAATAACTGTTTAATTTGATTGCACATTTCAGTATGTAATCAACCAAAAGGTCGGAATTGGCAAGAAATTTGGCTCCATGAAGCTATATAAATGTTTGTCGGCAGTACCACAGGGACAGCATTGCAGAGGTGCCATAAATGGCAAGTTTATCATTGCCGGGATTTTTGAAAGCTCTCCAAGATGTAAAGTTAATAGGCAGGGTATATCAAAGATCTAGCAGCATTTAGCAGCAAGGATTCCTGAGCATCAGAACACTGACAACAGAATAAAAACTAAATACTAAAATAAATTATGGTGCGATTCTGTTCAGGTCACTTGTTTGCAGACAGGCTTAGGAAAAAATGCAGCACTTTGCAAGACAATGGAAAGTGACAGAGGTACACCACAATTTTAATAGTCCACGTTAATTCTCAAAAGGTAATTTAACAGTAAAATGGTAAAATATTTTACAGGCAAATCAATAAAAAAGGAAAGTTGGGATGGAAATAGGGGCATGAAGGGATAGACAGGATAATACCATAAGTAACAATAAAGAGATGGCAGAAATATTAAATAATTATTTTGTTTCAGTTTTTATCAGTGAGATAGAACAGGTGGACATGACATTGGATGATGAGATTAGTAATGAGATAAGTATATTTAAAATAAAAAGAGGGGATACATTAAATAAACGAATCATACTCAAATAGGATAAAACCCCTGGTCCGGATGGATTGCATTCATGCATTTTAAAAGAATCAACGGAAGAGATAGCAGAGACATTACTACACATATTTAATAATTCATTAGAAAAATGTGTAATACCAGAGGACTGACGGATAGCTAACGTAATAACTATATTTATGAAGAGGGATACAACATGTCCAGGGAATTATAGACAGTCAGCTTAACATCAGTGGTAGGAATCCCTACTAAACGAGAAAATAGAAGAACATCTAGAAACCAAAAACATTAAAATGAATAGTCAGCATGGATTTCAAAAGGGAAAGTCTTGCTTGACCAACCTCACTTAATTTTTTGAAGAGGTAACAGAGAGAGTAGACAATGATAATGCAGTAGATGTAATTTATCTAAATTTTCAAAAGGCCTTCAATAAGGTATTCCATAATAGACTGATGAATAAGGTCAGAGAATGCGGAGTCAGGGAACAAGTAGCAGAATGGATAGCTATCTGGTTTCAAGACAGAAAGCAGAGAGTAGGGGTAAAAGGTAGCAGTGGCAGAAGGTGGGTTGTGGTGTTCCACAAGGATCAGTGCTTGGACCACTGTTGTTCACAATTTATATTAAAAATTAAGACTTTGGAATCAAAAACACAATTTTTAAATTTGCAAATGACACCAAATTTGGGGCGATACTGAATACTGAGGAGGACTGCAACAAATTGCAGGAAGACATTAATAAACTTGCAGAATGAGCATATCATTACCAAACTAAGTTCAACACAGATAAATGTGAGGTATTACATTTTGGTAAGAAGAATAGGGAGGTCACTTATTACTTGGAGGGTGCGAGTCTCGGTTGGGTAGAGGAACAAAGGGATCTCGGAGTACAAATACACAAATCACTAAAAGTTGCGACTCAGGTTAGCAGGCCGTAAAAAAGGAAACCAAGCACTAGGGTTTATTTCTAGAGGGATAAAATTAAAAAGTAGGGAAGCTATGCTAAACCTATATCAAACCTTGTTCAGACAACATTTAGGATACAAAATTGATGCACTCACCGCCCACTGCCGCCGACATTCCTCCTCGGGTTCCGCCCAGTGCCAGTTTTGATCTAGTCTGGAGCGGGCGGGAGGGGAGAGCCGCCAGGAACCACCTGCTGACGTCAGCAGATGGCCGAGTGGCGTTAAGTGGACTCCCACCCGCCAAGATGCTAGATTGGTGTGGGCGGGAGTTGACACCAGAACGGGGGTGGACCGCTGCGAGGAGGCTGGTCTGTCCCTGACGGTAGGTATGAAGAGCTGAAAACAAAGGTGAGTAAACATTTTTTAACTTTTTTCTCTACAGGGACTTACCTCAATGGGGTCCCCTGAAGGTGTTCTGGTGTTTTTTTAATGCTTTTTCTTTGCAGGTCTTCGACTCTCCGTGGGCCCGACTCCATCCTCGCGACGCTTGGGCAGCAAGCGCCTTTGCCGCCGAGATTGGGAGCTCCCGCCAGCTGCCGCCCAGATTGGCAGCATAAGTCCCTCTTTTGCCGCCCGCCACCCTTTGAAGGCCCTTCTTGATGAAAACCCCGCCCAAAGTACCATCAGGTACCTCGGCGGCCATCAGCGGTCCTTTGGGCGGCACTTGGGCGGGCGGGGGCCTTCACCAAATTCGGGCCTATAGAGTACTGCATACAGTTCTGGTCGCCATATTATAAAAAAGGATACAGAGGCAGTGGAGAGGGTGCAGAGAAGATTTACAAGGATGATACCAGAAATGTGAGGGTCATCATCATAGACAATCCCTTGAACCGAGGATGACTTGCTTCCACGTCAAAAAGTTCACAGGTGTTTCAATGATGGACCTAAAATTCCAGGTCCGAACTAAATCTTGAAGGGTGGAAGATGCCTGTGCTTGGATTTCTTTAACGTGTGGTGACCATTGCACACCAGCCACCACACGGGCTTGACAGAGCTAGGTCTTGGTCCAGTGGCAAGGATTAACCAGGACGACTGGAGACCAGCTCTGCTGCACGGACCTAGTGCGCACACATATCGCAGTGTGGGCTGGCCCGTGGTGCCCCTGGGCCCTCGCCTCATCTGGGCCCCGAACTCACGCCTCTCCTGGGCTCCGATCAGCTCCCTCTACAATCTCTCGCTGCTCCTTCGCCCCGATCTCGCCGCTCCTTCAGTACCTGCCCACGCTCCAATCACCGACCTGGACCTTGTTGTCGTCACTCTTCACTGCCGTTGCTCTCCTGCTCCAGCACGTGCTGCATCCTGGAGTGGTACGCCACCACGTCGCTCCTTCCGCTCCTCAGCCTGCTCCGATGGTGCTCGCAGGCCAGGGGCTGCGCAGGCAATACTATAATACTATTGTAGCAGCAGCTGAGCTCATGGGAAAGGGATAGTTTGCTGAGCTCATGGGAACACTGTATTGAGTAGACTGGGTCTTTACTCGTTGGAGTTCAGAAGGATGAGGGGTGATCTTATAGAAACATTTAAAATAATGAAAGGGATAGACAAGATAGAGGCAGAGAGGTTGTTTCCACTGGTCGGGGAGACTAGAACTAGGGGGCACAGCCTCAAAATACGGGGGAGCCAATTTAAAACCGAGTTGAGAAGGAATTTCTTCTCCCAGAGGGTTGTGAATCTGTGGAATTCTCTGCCCAAGGAAGCAGTTGAGGCTAGCTCATTGAATGTATTCAAGTCACAGATAGATAGATTTTTAACCAATAGTGGAATTAAGGGTTATGGGGAGCGGGCGGGTAAGTGGAGCTGAGTCCACAGCCAGATCAGCCATGATCTTGTTGAATGGCGGAGCAGGCTCGAGGGGCTAGATGGTCTACTCCTGTTCCTAATTCTTATGTTCTTATGTTCTTATGTAAAGGGATAGTTTTGGCTGATAAGAAATCAAGTGCAGAAGTAGTCATAGGAAACCAGGGCAAGGTTAACAATGTAGAACAACAAATTCCAAAATCTTCTATGACCACCAGTTGGCCTACAGCTTATCAGCGGAGCTACATTGATTTGTTGACCCTTATCAGACTGGCTGCTGAGTGGTTTCTCAATCTTTCCATGTGAGGGTATACATATCAGGAAAAGATGAACAGGCTGGGTCTCTGTTTCTCTTGAAAAAAGAAGGCCGAGGGGTGACCTAATAAAGTTCTTTAAAATTATGAAAGGTTTTGATAGAGTGGACACAGAGAGAATGTTTCCACTTGTGTAACTAAAAACCATCAATATAAGATAGCCACCAAGAAATCCAATGGGGAATTCAGAATAAAATTCTTTACCCAAAGAGTGGTGAGAATGTGGAGCTCGCTACCACAGGGAGCATTTGAAGCAAATAGGCTCGATGCATTTAAGGGGAGGCTAGACAAGCATATGAGGGAGAAGGGAATAGAGGGTTATACTGATAGATTTAGATAAGGAAAGATGGGAGGGGGCTCGAGTGGAGCATAAATGGATTGGTTGGGCCGAATGGCCTATTTCTGTGCCGTATATCCTATGTAACCTATGTATTCCTATGTAAACAGTGATACCTATCTGGCTAAATTGAAGACATGTTAACATGCATTTGTGTTAATACCCAAAGACCTAGAAATTTCTCTATGCGTTACACATATCACAAGCACAAATTAAAACCCAATAATTTGTGGAGATCACTCAAATAACGTGGTCATCTGTTCCACGCATTTCTTCAAAAAATCTTCCCCTCTTTATGCCGGGGTAATTATCAGCAATTGGAGCTTGCAGTATAAATCATCTTTAGCCTGTCACGACTTTGTTAATCACAAAGCTTAGTACTCTTGGACTTTTCACCGACATTATCTCACCTGTCCAGAGCTGGCGAAAATGGAAACTGACAAAACTAGAAAAAGGGACGATGGAAAAGCTGAGCTGAATGCATAGTGTCACAGAGAGCGGGGAAAATCCCCACCTGACCGACATAACACATGGATGATTGGGGAATAGCACACCCATCAGTCATGTTCCTGTGACAGGCATATGTTCACATGAGACAGCTGAAGTAAAGAGTAGAGCAGATCTATCTGTCTTATGTCATGTTATGTCTATGATGCGCTTCCTACCTAACTTCCTGTTTTCCTGATTGTTGGATATACCTTATGAAATGCTTAGGTAAACAAAAGTCTGCAACAATGTAGGTGGCAGGAGTGGAGCAATATTCTCAACTCCCTTGCAACTCTTGTCGCCATTTTGTTCACTAATAAGACTGGGAAAAAATTACTAAACATGCTGACATTCAACCTACTATTATCATTGCATGATTCAAATTCAGGACTCAAAAACAAGATCCCTGAACATCAGCTATACTTAATGGTTTTGGTGTATCTAAATAACCTTTTTATCCAGTTACTACTTTTGGCATCAATTACTAACATTAAATTTGCACCTGCAATTATACCAGTAAAGAATTGTACAGCATCACAGTGCTAAAGATATACTGGTAGCATTTTGTTGCAGTGGCAGTTTTTCTTTTAGCTAACCTATGGAATCCTATTTTGGTCCTCAATTATTTTTGAGGTAGATTTCAGTTGTGTGCAGAAAAGTTGTAAAGCAGAGAAAATGAATGCAGAGAAAATCTTCGTCCACAGTTGAGTTTTATGAAACATATGTACTGTACTTATTCAGGCCTCCTTTTCTGCTGCTACTTTCTTTTATACAGACAGCACAGTAGCCATGGAAACCAAAGGTGAGTTGTCAGCAATGTAGCATCAGCCGATCTCAGGCCTGGTTCCTGATAGCAACCCACATTGTTTTACTCCTAAAATAATTTGAGTTTTGTTTTCATCTCGTCTATATTTTATTTGCAGTCTCCATAAAAAAATGTTGCTCATTTTTTAGACTGGTCTTTTGTGCAAAAGTTTTAGTCATATTTTAATTTTAGTCTTGGAAACAACATAAAGAAAGAACTTTCATTTATATAGCCTATTTCACAACCTCAGGACGTAGCAAAATGCTTCATAGCCAATGAGTACTATTTTTTGAAGTGTAGTCACTGTTGTAATGTAGGAAATCTGCAGCCAATTTGCACACAGCAAGGACCAACATAAAGCAACGTGATAATGCCAGATATTAGTGGTGTGATAACATAACATAACATAAGAACATAAGAATTAGGAGCAGGATTAGGCTATTTGGCCCCTCGAGCCAGCTCCGCCATTCAATAAGATTATGGCTGACCTTCTACCACAACTCCATATCCTTGATTCCCTTAATATCCAAAAATCTATCCATCTCTGCCTTGAATATACTCAAAGACTGAGCCTCCCCAGCCCTCTGGAGTAGAGAATTCCAAAGATTCACCACCCTCTGAGTGAAGAAATTTCTCCTCATCTCAGTCCTAAATGGGATCCTTATTCAGAGACTGTGACCCCTGGTTCTAGATTCCCCAGCCAGGGAAACTTCCTCCCTGCATCTACCCTGTCAAGCCCTGTAAGAATGTTGTATGTTTTAATGAGATCACCTCTCATTCTTCTAAACTCTGGAGAACAGAGTAAGACGTCTTTACTCTTATACTCAATTCCTCTTGTAATAAAGGCCAACATACCATTTGCTTTCTTAATTACTAGCTGTAGCTGCATGTTAACTGTCTACTCAATCTCTCCTCATAGGACAATCCCCCCCATCCCAGGAATCAGTTTGGTGAACCTTCATTGCACTCCCTCTATCGCAAGTATATCTATCCTTCCTTAGGTAAGGAGACCAAAACTGTACGCAATACTCCAGGTGCAATCTTACTAGGGCCCTATATAATTGGAGTAAGACATCTTTACTCCTATACTCAAATCCTCTTGTAATAGAGGCCAACATAACATTTGCTTTCTTAATTACTTGCTATACTTGTATGTTAACTTTCAGTGATTCGTGTGCAAGTACACCCAGGTCCCTCTGAACACCAACATTTCCCAATCTCTCACCATTTAAAAAATAATCTGCTTTTCTATTTTTCCTACTAAAGTGGATAACTTCACATTTCTACACATTATATTCTATTTGCCATAGAAACATAGAAACATAGAAACATAGAAAATAGGTGCAGGAGTAGGCCATTCGGCCCTTCTAGCCTGCACCGCCATTCAATGAGTTCATGGCTGAACATTCAACTTCAGTACCCCATTCCTGCTTTCTCGCCATACCCCTTGATCCCCCTAGTAGTAAGGACCTCATCTAACTCCTTTTTGAATATATTTAGTGAACTGGCCTCAACAACTTTCTGTGGTAGAGAATTCCACAGGTTCACCACTCTCTGGGTGAAGAAGTTCCTCCGCATCTCGGTCCTAAATGGCTTACCCCTTATCCTTAGACTGTGACCTCTGGTTCTGGACTTCCCCAACATTGGGAACATTCTTCCTGCATCTAACCTGTCTAACCCCGTCAGAATTTTAAATGTTTCTATGAGGTCCCCTCTCATTCTTCTGAACTCCAGTGAATACAAGCCCAGTTGATCCAGTCTTTCTTGATAGGTCAGTCCCGCCATTCCGGGAATCAGTCTGGTGAACCTTCGCTGCACTCCCTCAATAGCAAGAATGTCCTTCCTCAGGTTAGGAGACCAAAACTGTACACAATACTCCAGGTGTGGCCTCGCCAATGCCCTGTACAACTGTAGCAACACCTCCCTGACCCTGTACTCAAATCCCCTTGCTATGAAGGCCAACATGCCATTTGCTTTCTTAACCGCCTGCTGCACCTGCATGCCAACCTTCAATGACTGATGTACCATGACACCCAGGTCTCTTTGCACCTCCCCTTTTCCTAATCTGTCACCATTCAGATAATAGTCTGTCTCTCTGTTTTTACCACCAAAGTGGATAACCTCACATTTATCCACATTATACTTCATCTGCCATGCATTTGCCCACTCACCTAACCTATCCAAGTCGCTCTGCAGCCTCACAGCATCCTCCTCGCAGCTCACACTGCCACCCAACTTAGTGTCATCCGCAAATTTGGAGATACTACATTTAATCCCCTCATCTAAATCATTAATGTACAGTGTAAACAGCTGGGGCCCCAGCACAGAACCTTGTGGTACCCCACTAGTCACTGCCTGCCATTCTGAAAAGTACCCATTTACTCCTACTCTTTGCTTCCTGTCTGACAACCAGTTCTCAATCCATGTCAGTACACTACCCCCAATCCCATGTGCTCTAACTTTGCACATCAATCTCTTGTGTGGGACCTTGTCGAACGCCTTCTGAAAGTCCAAATATACCACATCAACTGGTTCTCCCTTATCCACTCTACTGTTCTTGCCCACTCACTTAGCCTGTCTATATCCCTTTGAAGTCTCTTTGCATTCTCCTCACAACTTACATTCCCATCTAGCTTTCTATCATCAGCAAACTTGGATATATTACATTTAGTACCCCTCATCCAAATCATTGATATAGATTGTGAATAGCTGGGGCTCAAGCACCAATCCTTGCGGCACCCCACTAGTTACAACCTACCAACCCAAAAATGACCCGTTTATTCCTACTCTCTGTTTTCTGTCCATTAAACAATCTTCAATACATGCTAGTAGATTACCCTCAATCCCATGAGCCCTAATTTTGTTCAATAACCTCTTGTGTGGTACCTTATCGAATGCCTTCTGAAAATCCAAATACACCACATCCACTGGTTCCCCCTTATCTATTCTGCTAGTTGCAACCTGAATAAACTCTAACAGGTTTGTCAAACATGATTTCTCTTTCATAAATCCATGTTGACTCTGCCCAATCCTATTATTATTTTCTCAGTAACCTGTTACCACATCCGTAATAATTGATTCTAGCATTTTTCCTACTACTGATATCAGGCTAACTGGTCTGTAGTTCCCCGTTTTCTCTCTCCCTCCTTTCTTCAATAGTGGGGGTTACATTAGCCACCTTCCAATCTGTGGGAACCGTTCTAGAACCTATGTAATTTTGGAAGATGACAAACAATGCATCCTTTATCTCTATAGCCACCTCTTTTAAAATCCTAGTATGTAGGCCACCAGGTCCAGGGGATATATCGGCTTTTATTCCCATTAATTTCTCCAGTACTATTTTTTTAATAAAACAAATTTCTTTCAGTTCCTCATACCCTTGGTTCTCCACTATTTCTGGGAGGTTTTTCATGTCTTCTTTCATGAAGACAGTGACAAAGTATTTGTTTAATTTCTCTGCCATTTCCTTAGTCCCCATTATAATTTCTCCTGTCTCAGCCTAATGGAGACCCACATTTACTTTTGCCAATCTTTTCCTTTTCACATACCTATAGAAGCTTTTACACTCTATTTTTATGTCTCTCGCTAGTTTACTCTCATATTCTATTTTTCCTTTCTTTATCAATTTCTTGGTCCTCCTTTGCTGAATTCTAAAATGATCCCAGTCCTTAGGCTTACTGCTTTTTTTTCATCTTTATAAGCCTCTTCCTTTGATCTAATACTATCTTTAACTTCTCTCGTTAGCCACGGTTAGACCTCTTTTCCTGTGGGGTTTTGTTCCTAAAAGGAATGTATTTTTGTTGTAAATGATGTATTAATTCTTTAAAAGCTAGCCATTGTTTGTCTACCATCATACCTTTTAATGTAGTTTCCCAATCTACCTTAGCCAATTCTCCCTTCATACCTACTTAGTTTCCTTTGTTTAGATTTAAGACTCTAGTTTCAGATCTAACTAAATCATATTCAAACTTCATGGGCTGGATTTGCCATTCCTTTTCACTCCGGGTCTCGCCCCAGAGCAGCATGAAATGGGGCGGCGAGGTCTCATGCGTCCTGTTGCGAACTTCGGGTCGGGTTTTGCGGCCGGCCGGGTGTGCTAAGCCTCTCGTTGCGAAACCATCCGATTTTGACTCGAACCTGACCTGTACACCTGGAATCGCGCCTCGCAATGACCGCCTGGGAAACCAGAGCGGTCCAGCAATGCCAACGGCGGTAAGGAAGGTAAAGTGCTGTAAAGGTAAGTGCGAGTGTTTGTTCTTTTAATTTTTTAGAGATATGTGTTGTGGGCAATGTTTTGGGAATGTCTGGGAATGTTTTTCTGTTTTTTTTTTAAGGGTCCCCCCCCTCCCCCTCCCCCCCAAGGCCTCTCTCGGAGCGCGCACGGCCCGGCACTTTAGTTTGCGAGTTTCCCATTTTTGCACCTCTAAAGTTGTACAAAGCCTCCCTTCGCGCTGCGCACCCTGGCGCAGGGCCCAGATGGTGAAAGTTCCTTACAAAAGCGCAACCTATTCCCGGCCAGTAACTTTCCCGCCCCGCCTCCGTTTTCGCCCCGAAAACAGAAAAGCCTAAAATCCAGCCCAATGTAAAGTTCTATCATATTATGGTGACTCTTCCCTAAAGGCTGCAAGGTTATTAATTAACCCTTTCTCATTGTGCAATACTAGATCTAAAATAGCATGTTCTTTATTTGGTTCTTCAACTTACTGATCTAGAAAACCATCTTGTATACATTCCATGAATTCGTCCTTCACGCTATTACTGCAAATTTGGTTTGCCCAGTCAATATATAGATTAAAGTACCCCATGATTATTGTATTACAAGTATCTTTGTTACATACACCTCTAATTTCCTGATTTTTTATACCATGCCCTACTGGGGAGAACTCACCTGCTTTTCTTCAAAAAGCATCATAGAATATTTTACATGTAATCAAAAATTACTTTCTATCATCAATATATTCAGTGTAGTTTTTCCAGGAATGTTGTAAGTATGTATGCTTCAAAAAGATAATAATTATTTATTTTCTCACATAATTCAAAAATCAAAAGAAACAATAAGAAAACATCAACTAGAATTTGAAAGACAACAGATGTTATTGGTCTATCTAAATTTCTAAAACACCTGTTTCGAAAGTTGTGGATTACTGATCAGTGTTATTTTGTCCTGGAACTAGAGCTCATTTTAGTTTAATTCTCATCTCTCTATCTCAAATTTTATGGTTATTTTGTCTTCATAAGATATTTAATTCTAATTTTACTGCAGTTGACCAAAATAGAATAAGTTTAGTCCAAGAGTATGTTCCTCCTCATATTCGTCAGCAAAGTGCATGGATAGTGACAGCAGCAGAGGCCCAGGACTTGGCCTCGGGGAATAGCAGGAGATGTGGGGCTCAACTTCTCCCTCTGCCTGTGGGGAGAGAATGGAAAATGTACAGAATGAGAAAGATGAGAAAGAGACTACTAGATGGAATGAGAAAATAGTTGGAGACAAATGGAGATATAGAGACATAGAAACATAGAAATTTACAGCGTAGAAGGAGGCCATTTCGGCCCAATGTGTCCGCGCCGGCCGACAAAGAGCCGCACGGCCCTTCGTCAGTGCCCCTAAAGGTTACGTACAAACCCATGACCAATAACGGAAAGGCAAAGAGCACCCAGCACCAACCAGTCCACCCCACACCACTGCAACACCCCTTATACTAAAAACATCTATACCCCACCCCAACTGGAGACAAAATTGATTAAGTTGAAACAACAACAACAACTTGTATTTATATAGCAACTTCAATGTAATAAAATGTCCCAAGGCACTTCACAGGAGTGTTATAAGACAAAAAATTTGACACTGAGCCACATAAGGTGAAAGTAGGGCACATGACCAAAAGCTTGGTCAAAGAGGTAGGCTTTAAGGAGCATCTTAAAGGAAGTAGAGCGGCGGAGAGGTTTAGGGAGGGAATTCCAGAGCTTAGGGCCTCGGCAGCTGAAGGCACGCCCACCAATGGTTGAGCGACTAAAATCAGGGATGCTCAAGATGCCAGAATTACAGGAGCGCAGATATCTCGGTGGGTTGTGGGACTAGAGGAATTACAGTGATAGGGAGGGGCGAGTCCATGGAGGGCAAGGATGAGAATTTTAAAACCAAGGTGTTGCTTAACTGGGAGCTAATGTAGGTCAGCGAGCACAGGGGTGATCGGTTAGGACACCGGCAGCCGAGGTTTGGATGACCTCAAGTTTACATCGGATAGAAAGTAGGAGATCAGCTTAAGTATGATCATTTTGAAATCGAGGTGTTGCTTACCCAGAAGCCAATGTACGTCAGCGAGTGCAGGGCTGATGGGTGAGTGGGACTTGGCGCGAGTGAGGGCATGGGCAGCCGAATTTTGGATCACCTCTAGTTTACGTAGGGTAGAATAGTCAAATCTGGAGGTAACAAAGGCATGGATGAGGGTTTCAGCAGCAGATGAGCTGAGGCAAGGGCAGAGACGGGCAATGTTACAGAGGTGGAAATAGGTGGTCCTTATTATGACATGGATATATGATCGGAGGCTCATTTCAGAGTCAAATATGACACCAAGGTTAAAAACAGTGTCGTTCAGCTTCAGACAGATATTAGGGAGAGAGATGGAGTCAGTGGCTAGGGAACAGAGTTTGTGGCGGGTACCAAAGACAAATGCCTTGGTCTTCGCAACTTTTAATTGGAGAAAATTTTATGCTCATCCAGTACAGGATATCAGACAAGCAGTCTGACAATTTAGAGAACATTGATGGGTAAAGAGAAGTGGTGGTGAGGTAGAGTTGGGTGTCGTCAGTGTACATGTGGAAACTGACGCTGTGTTTTTGGATGATGTAGATGAAAAATAGGGGGCCAAGGATAGATCCTTGGGGAACACCAGAGGTAACAATGCAGGAGCAAGAATAGAAGCCATTGCAGGAGATTTTCTGGCTATGATTAGATAGATAAGAATGGAACCAGGTGAATGGTTTTAATAGTGACTAGGGTATCAAAGGTGGTGGTGAGAGTATGGTTGATCAGATCAATAGCTGCAGAAATGTCGTGGCGAATGGAGGGCCAAAGGCTGGACAGTTGGGACTTTGTAAGTGCAGTTGTAAAAGAGTTGGGACAGGAAGATACAGAGGAAGATACAGGGCTTTGAACAGATAGCAAGGCAGTGGATTCATTTTGCATTGCCCTCGCAAAGAGCTGGTGCAGACATGATGGCCCATATGGCTTTTATTGTAAACATCTCCCTTTTCCAAAAAATACAATTTTTGAAAAAGTACCATTGTTGCCTTTATGCCTTCTATTAAATTGTATTTCTGACTAGGAATAAGCCAACCACAAGTTTAGAAAATGAGAATAGTTGCTGGTGTAATTAAAATATTAACATTCAGCAATACATTACATTCAATAATTTGAAATATACAAGTTTGCGCAGTGTTCCCTATGGGTGCAAGGTTATTATGATGGGTTTTCATGACAGCTTTTGGCACAGGCAATTAATTTAACCCATTGGACAAAAGTAATTGTATCCCAAACCTCCCTGTTCATCCCACTCCTCGTTGGAGGAGAAAATTCAGTATTGCTGGTCTTGCAATCTTTTAATCAAGATTGTGTTCTGTTAGTGCTAACTCTGAACTGGAATTATAGGTCGCAAACTCACAAGCATCTCAAGTAAACTGATACCTCAGGCCAATACAAATATTTTCTCAGATGATTAGCATTCATAACTTAATTCAGCATTACAAATATTTTAAGATAGGAGTTGATAGGGTAGATAGAGAAAAACTACTTCCTCTGGAGTGGGAGGCCAGAACAAGGGGGCATAACCTTAAAACTAAGCATTTCCAGGATAATGTCAGGAAGGACTGCTTCACACAAAGTGAAGTGAAAATCTGGAACACTCTCCCTAAAAAGCTATTGAGGAACTGCAGAAACTGCAACATGTTCTGTTTTATAAGCTTCTTTCCCCTTCCAGTTAATAAACTTAATTAATGTTTTGTTAACAGCTTTGCCAACTCATTTATGATGTCAGAAATAGCTGTGGAACACTTTTAACTTCTGTCTATATGGAATGAACATGTTAAATTAAACAACGCACCTATTTCTAAGTGTTGTTCTGCTATCAACTAATTCCTGACAGCCAAAAAGCTGCCCCAATGTACTTTACATTGGTCAGATTGTTCAAATTCTGAAGTGAAAAGTGCCATCTCCCTTATCAGGTAGGAATGTAGGAACAGGAGTCGGCCATTCAGCCCCTTGAGTTTGTTCCACAATTCAATTAGATCATGGCTGATTTACATATTAACTCCATGTACCTTCCTTGGTTCTGTAACCCTTAATGCCCTTACCTAACAAAAATCTGTCAATCTCAGTTTTGAAAATTTCAATTGACCCCTCCTCAATAGCTTTTTAGGGAGAGTGTTCCAAATTTCCACTTCACTTTGTGTGAAGCAGTCCTTCCTGACATTACCCTGGAAATGCTTAGTTTTAAGGTTATGCCCCCTTGTTCTGGCCTCCCACTCCAAAGGAAGTAGTTTTTCTCTATCTACCCTATCAACTCCTGTCTCAAAATATTTGTAATGCTGAATTAAGTTATGAATGCTAGTCATCTCAGAAAATGTTTGCATTGGCCTGAGGTATCAGCTTACATTCACGGCTCCAAAAATTGCTGGATACTATTCCGCCTGCTGCGTTCTGATTGCTTGAAACATGTCTCTTTAATCCAGCGAGTGAACCGCTTAACTGATAGCAGTACTTCATCTTGACAAGTTACTTGGCAACGTGTTCTAGATTTCTATGATACTTTGATTCACCCTTCAACTAGAGCTGAAATCTCTGAAGAAGTCCCATTATGCACCAATCCAATGAGTCTTGATCATAATTGTTTCTCTTCAAATTTCTTTAAAAAGCACGGGGTATGTTATTTGGTTAGCCATATAGGGAAATCATCACGTACATAATTTGAATGGCTTTATAGAAAATACATGGGACTGGATTTTGTGGATAGGGGGAGGGGGGGATCAGCGGATGCGATTGGTGGCGGGGAAAGTGAATCCCGTTGTGAACCCACTACCTTGCACCTTTACCAAATAGTGGGTCTGTCAGCACTGAGCAGGCCCAACAGGCAGTGGCAGGGGAGGCATTTAAAATCATTAGTGACTTGTTTACAGCCACTTCATCATCATTGGCAGTCCCGCGGAATCGAGGAAGACTTGCTTCCACTCTAAAAATGAGTTCTTAGGTGGCTGAACAGTCCAATACGAGAACCACAGTCCCTGTCACAGGTGTACAGATAATCATTGAGGGAAGGGGTGAGTGGGACTGGTTTGCCGCATGCTCCTTCCGCTGCCTGTGTTTGATTTCTACATGCTCTCGGCAATGAGTCTCGAGATGCTCAGCACCCTCCTGGATGCACTTTCTCCACTTACGGCGGTCTTTGGCCAGGCTCTCCCAGGTGTCAGTGGGGATGTTGCACTTTATCAGGGACGCTTTGAGGGTGTCCTTGTAACGTTTCCTCTGCCCACCTTTGGCTTGTTTGCCGTGAAGGAGTTCCGAGTAGAGCGCTTGCTTTGGGAGTCTCGTGTCTGACATGCAAACAATGTGGCCTGCCCAGCAGGGCTGATCAAGTGTGGTCAGTGCTTCAATGCTGGGGCTGCTGGCCTGGTCGAGGACACTAATGTTGGTGGATCTGTCCTCCCAGGGGATTTGCAGAGTCTTGCGGAGACAACGTTGGCGGCATTTCTCCAGCGACTTGAGGTGTCTACTGTACATGGTCTTATCAATGTTTTTTTTAAACCAGATTTTTGGATTTGAAAGGTCACCCATTGGTTTCCCGCTGTGCGTAGATATCGTCTGTGACACTGAGGTCGGAGGTCAGTGGCCATTGAATCAGCTGATGAGTTGACAGCTTCAAATGCCAAAGTCAAAGCTCCCAGCTGATTGAGAAATATTCTCTTAACCACTGGCTTCTCTAAACTGCACTTCCACTACAGATTCAGAATGCTGCAAGTCTTTACACAAGTCTCCATCCAGTCTGAGCTCATTACTTCTCCCACCATTGACAGATCGCTTCTGTCATCTCTACTTCACCTGCCATCTATTCAATCAGCATGGATGCCCTTAAAACTCTCTCACTTTGGTCCTCAGAATTACACCACGATCAGCCCCAACACCAACATCATCAGGCACACCAGCAGCACCAGCAGCATCAACAACAACAGCAACCTTCTCCGCAATCAACTGATGCTGGACAGGACACAGGGTTCAGCACCCAACCACATTGTTGCCCGGGAGGCCAGGGCTGGCCTCACTATGGACAGATTTATTTCACTTGATGCTGTACACACTGGCTGCGACATGATGTGCCAGGTTGGCACCACCCCACACCAACACCATAAAGCATCCCTACAATGCCCAAGCCATTCCTTTCACACTCATCACGATTTTCGGGGGTACTGTTATGTCTCACCAGTCATTGCAACTCAATAATCCACTTCCAAAGATGCACACAAATCTGTCCAAGAACATAAAGTGTTACAAATAATGGTTTCAATGTTCAACACCACATTAACAGAAATTTACATGAATCTTACATAAAACACCCAAGTGCCTGCCCTTGTGTGTTGTTAGTTGGTATGATTGCACTAGGTGAGTGAGCAGGGTGGCTAGTGAGATAATGTAAATAGAGAGGGATGGGTGGAGGTGCTAGGTGAGTTGCTATGAGTAAGGATGTGCAGGAGTAGGGTAGGGAAGGCAGAGTGATGGGGATGTGATGAGAGGCACAGCAGGGTGAGCTTGATTGTGACTTAGTACTAATGTTTTGTGATCTACTGAGATCATTGAAACATTTACGGCACTGCACCCAGGACCTCCTGATCACATCCCGGTTTGTGTCCTCCTCTGCAATTTGCAACCAGGCTGCATGGTGTCTTGCATTGGTCTCTTCCATCCAGTGGAAGGGAAGAAAACCTCCCTGTGTGTTGTGCCTTCCTCCATAAGCATATGGAGGGAATCATGGGACAGCCTGGATGCAGCCCTGCATCTCTATGCAGTGCTTGTCAGAGTTTGCAGCACCTCAATGCTGTAGAACACTGACAACACAAATGTCAAATTAAAGTTGGCTATGGTCCCTTTAAGGAAACCGACTCATGATGTGTCATCAAATGATGTCACCAGACCCGGTTCCTCTAATTGGCCGGGAAATGCGCTGGGTGGGCTTAACAAGCCCAATCGAGGGAAATTCATTTCAGAGGCCAGGATGGAGACAACAGTGGGGCCAGGATCCATCATCCATGTCTCCCACCATAGACCCGCTGAGGTTAGCAAAATCGAGGCCTACGAGTTTATTCACATTTGGCATTGTACTAACTAGTCTCTAGTTATATGAATCTATCCGTTTCTCTCTTTTTGAACAAATTTGTTACATTGGTTAATCTCCAGTCCAATGGTATCATTTTCATATTGAATGAAGATTGAAAAATTGTGGTCAGATCCTCAGCTATCTCCTCCCTGACTTCTTCTTGAAGCATTGGTTTCTAGTTATCAGTGCCCTGTATCTGATCCACTTTGAGTACAGCTAATTTTTCTGGAACCAATTTATTTTTTACAGTTAGCAATTGTTCCATATCCTCCTCTAGTAAACTTACTTTATTACTTCCACATTATTTGTAAAAACTGAAAATAATATTTATTTAATATATCCCAGACCTTCATTTTCCACAATTAGATTATTCCCTTCATTCGTAAGTGATCATACCCGCCCCTAAAATATTATTTTACATTTTATATGCTTTTACATACCCTTCCAATTTCATCTTATAAGAATTTATTAGTTCTGAATTTATCATATGCTTCTCTTTTAAGTTTAGTTTTAAGCTCTTTAGTTTTAAGCTCTTTAGTTATCTACGGAACTCTATTATTTGACGTTACATTTTCACCGCAAATAAATATATTTTGTACTCCACACATCTCATATCTGAAGATTTCTAACTGCTAATCCTTGGGCCTACTTGCTAACTTTTCAACCCAGTTAATTTGCTGCACATCTCTTCTTATCTTACTGAACTTTGCATTTTCCAACCTATCATCTTTATCTTTGATTCTTCTTTATCCTTTTCTATCCTTTGTGACTGTGACAAAGGCAAATTATCACTCCTCATCCTTCTTGACTTGTCTGCAACCTTTGACATGGTTGACCACTATCCTTCACAACACCGTCGTCCAGCTGGGTGGGACTGCACTTGCCTGGTTCCATTCTTATCTCTCTAATTGTAGCCAGAAAATCACCTGCAACGGCTTCTCTTCCCAGTCCTGCAGCATTACCTCTGGTGTCCCCCAAGGATCTATCCTTGGCCCCCTCCTATTTCTCACCTACATGTTGCCCCTTGGCGACATCATCCGGAAACACAGTGGTCAGTTTCCACATGTACGCTGTTGACACCCAGCTCTACCTCACTGTCACTACTCTTGACCCCTTCACAGTCTCTAAATTGTCAGACTGCTTGTCTGACATCCAGTACTGACTCCATCCCTCTCCCCAACTCCTGTCTGAGACTGCACCAGACTGTTTGCAACCTTGGTGTCATATTTGATCCTGAAATGAGCTTTCGACCACATATCCAATGCATAACTAGGACCACCTATTTCCACCTCAAGAACATCACCCCTCTCCGCCCCTACCTCAGCTCATCTGCTGCTGAAATCCTCATCTATGCCAATGTTACCTCTAGACTTGACTATTCAAGCTCACTCCTGGCTGGCCTCCCACATTCTACCCTACGTAAACTAGAGGTGATCCGAAACTCAGCACCAAATCCCACTCACCCATCATCCCTGTGCTCGCTGATGTACATTGGCTTCCGGTTAAGCAACAGCTCGGTTTCAAAATTATCATCCTTATTTTCAAATCCCTCCATGGCCTTGCCCTTTCCTTTCTCTGTAATCTCCTCCAGCCCCACTACCCCCAAAAATGTCTGCACTCCTCTAATTCTGCCCTCCTGAGCATCCCTGAGTGTAATCGCTCAAGCATTGGTGGTCGTGCCTTCTGTTGCCTAGGACCCAAGTTCTGGAACTCCCTGCCTAAACCTCTTCACCTCTCTACCTCTCTTTCCTCCTTCAAGACGCTCCTTAAAACCTACCTCGGTGACCAAACTTTTGGTCACCTGCGCTAATTTCGACTTATGCGGCTTGGTAGCAAATTTTTATCACATAATACTCCAGTGAAGCACCTTGGGATGTTTCACTACGTTAAAGGTTCTATATAAATACAAGTTGTTGTTGTTATTTTTACATTGAACTTAACTATGTTGTGTGCACAATTTCCTGGCTGTTCTTCCACTCTCACATCAATTGTTTGTCCCATTTCATTTCCCAGAAGGAAATCAAGCAGTGCTTCTTTCCTTGTTGAACTAGAAACATATTGATCTAAGAAGCTGTCCTGGATGCATTCTAAAACCTGTTCCCGATTTGACCACATGCTACCTTTATTGCAGTCTATCTTGGAATAGATGAAATCACTCAATATCCTTCCCCATTTCTTCATTCAAATCTCTGTAAACTCTCCCTTTTCTTGAATCTCCATTGTTTGATGGCCTGTAATGCACACCAATAGACACTCTGATACACAGCAAGAAAAATGTGTTCATGTTTATTTTACTTGATAACTATACTTTAAAATATTTCATCTTGCATGATGATGATTTGTGGTTATAGTGAGCATTTATTTTAAATGGTTAGCTACTACTTTGCTATGGAGACACACTATATTACATTTCACCTTTAAGTTGATAAGCACAAGGTCTTGTTTTTAGCTATTCTACAGTTATTGCCAAACGCAGCCTTCATTCCACTGACACTAGGTTACTCCTTGTTCCCCATTCTCTCCACTGCACCATTGGTAGCCACTCTTCCAGTCACTATGCCCCTGCATTTTGGGGCCTTTTCCCTACATTCCTACACTTCATCACCTCCTTGCCTTCTTTCAAAAGCCTCCTCAACACCCTTGACTTTGACCACGCCGTCAGACATCTCACACTATTCCACTTTCCTTTTTTACCCCCGTTTGGCACCCACTGTTTCCCCTCCACCCTACAAAGTGCACTAAAATATATGTGAGTAGTGCTTAGAAATCTAAATTGTTGTTGCTTAAATCAAAAACTATGACAAAATACATCGCCTAAATTGTCTTGCCTTTTTTGAGGAAGTGAAAAAGTTACCCAACAGCAGCTATGTAGTATATATATATATCTTCATTTTTAAAAGGCATTTGACAAGATACCACACACAGTTCTTTTAGCAAGTTAAGGGCTCATGGAATGAAGTGGAAAGTAATTAATAGGATTTGTATTTAACCAGACATTAATGCAAATTATGGTGATAAGGGGTAATGGCTCACCCTGTGAATAGTAATCCGTTATGTTTCACAAGGATCTTTTCTGTTCCATGCTTTCAGTAAGTGCTCTTGTAACCATGACATAAAATGAAGCTATTAGGGTACAAGAATTCATTTCAGGAGAAGCTGACAGCGAGAAATATAGTCGGCTGAAAGACTGGAAATTGATTGGAAACCTTCCAAGCAATCTGTAAAATAACTCAAGTTGTTGATCAGTAGTCGGGCTAACGGCAGCTGTTCGAATCTGAGTTCAGAGGGATGGGGAACTTTGGACAGGCTGAAGTATTTGCAGTTAGATGGTGATAAAATAAACACAGTTTGTTAAATAATATGCAAATGCGTGTGTTAGAATCTGCACTAAGTATGCTCCCCAGTATGCTGTTCACCATTGTACACTAACCATTAAATGCTTCTGATCCCAAATCAGCTGAGTATCTCCCATGACGATGACAGTTCCTCCATATAGTTGTATATGGTTTGTATGGAAAATCCATCTGTTGGAAATCTTCAAACTCAGAATTTGACACCTCTGGGTTTAAAATAAAGCATCCGACTCAACTTCCAGTTACTGCGATTAAGGTTTCTCAAGCAACTTTAAGTTATTTTTTCTGAATTGCAAATGTTTTTAAGTTACTGCTTCTTTGAATCGTTCTTAGCGAAGGAATGCTTAAATTTGAAGAACCTAAAAATCTATAAAAAGAAAAAAAAATGCAATTTAATTCAATTCAATTCTACAAGCAAACAAAAGAAACAAAATGAAGTAAGAGAATAGAATTATTTACCAGCCTGCCTCATCTCCCTAGAAAACTATTTTGTTTCAAGTACACATTAATTTCAATATTCCAATATCATAAAAATCAATACACAATCTTATCATTAGTAGCACAGAAAGCTAATTCATTTGGAGTTGTGCAAAGTTATACTTCAATTACATTTCTAAACACAATAAAGTATTGTTAAATAATGCTAATAGAATAGAGATGGTGAGTGCACTGTTACAATTACTTAAATCTGATACCCTTTGCTTTAAGAATAGTGTTTCCTTTAGAATAGCAGAGGCAGAGGGATCAACAAATACTACCAATTCTACATATTCTGTACTATAGACCAATGGAGCTCTATACATGGCTACTTAAACCCATGCACTGAGATCTAGACAGGATTCTTCTAGTTTTAAAGTTTGTGATGCATTGACCGTACTGTTGGTTATTGTTTTAACACTAAAAATATAAACATTTAAAATTATGGCTTTTGTGACTGGTGTCCAGAATCCTGGGGTATAATCTGTGTAATGATGCTAGAGGATTTGTTCGAAGGCTCATCACCACCTTCTCAAGGGCAACCAGGGAATGGGTAATAAATGCCAGTCTTGCAGTGAAACCCACATGATGGAATTAATAAAAAAATATGTATTTAAATCCTTGGGTCGAACACCTAACAATCTCAGGCCAGAATTTTAAATGGGAGACGGGTTGGGAGCCGGGGCGGGGGTTAGGAAACGGTTGGGAAACCCGGGAGACAGCAGGGCCTGAGTTGCATTTCAAACCTCTCTTTCAAATCTGCAGCCAATTGCGGAGAAGCTGGCTGGCTGCGGATGGGTAGGCCTGCTGCACTGGGCCACAGAGTGGAGGGAGGGAGGGATCGGGTGGGGGCTGGTGGGTGATCTGGGGCCCAAGGAAGACTAGGAGTGCACAGAGGATCAGGTTTGCAGCATCGGGGGGGGGGGGGGCGGGGTGGGGGGGCGGCGAGGAGTCAGGGGAGGAAAACATCAAGGCCGAAGGATTGGGGGAAAAGAAGCTTTGGTGCTGGCATTTTGGGGGCGAGGGGCATGGGAGGAAAGCATCAGGGTTGGAAGGGGGAGCTGAAAGGCAATCAGAGGCCTCGTGAGGTTTATCTGAGGCCTTCTGGGGGGGTCTCCAATACCTCCTGGATACAACAGTCCACGCCTTACTTTAGCTGGCGAGTTATCCAAGGCCTGAGAAACCCGACCAGCCACAGTTAAATTTGAAATGCTGATTAAATCTGTGGTACGCCAGCCTCATTATAATATTTAAATGGAGACCCACCTCCTGGGAGCAGGTTGACTGCCTGCCTCCGTCCCGCCTCCGTTAAAACCAGAAGGAGGTGGGTTGGAGTTGGGATTCCGTTTTTTTAAACTTTAACTCCCACCTGACTTTAACCCACATGTTTTTGGGGGTTAAAATTCCTCTCATTTACTATTTGTGTGTTATCTGATCCTATCAAGACAGACTGAACAGTCTGGGGCTCTTTTCTTTAGGAACAAGGCTGAGGGTTGACCTGATAGAAATCTTTAAAATTATGAAGGGATTCGATAGGGTAGACATTGAGAATATGTTTCCACTTGTGAGGGAGACCAGAACTCGGGGCCATAAATATAAGATAGTCACTGATAAAGCCAATGAAGAATTCAGGAGAAACTTCTTTACCCAAAGAGTGGTGAGAATGTGGCACTCGCTACGGCAGGGAGTGGTTGAGGTGAATAACATAGATGCATTTAAGGGGAAGCTAGATAAACACATCAGGGATCAAGGAATAGAAGGATATGCTGACAATGTTTGATGAAACAGGTGGGAGAAGGTTCATGTGGAGCATAAGCACCAGCATAGACCAGTTGGGCCGAATGGCCTGTTTCTGTGCTGTAAATTCTATGTAATTCTATGTCATTGCAATAATCCTGAAGGCCATTTGGTACAAGACTACCACCTCAATGTGATCCCACATCACTTGCTAAAATTTGATGTGCTATTTGATTGATGTGTGCGAAATTGAGAAATTGCTGCGTTATGTTCATTTAAAGTTTTGAAATAGAAAGTGATAAAATAGAACTTGGTCTCCCTCACTAAGGTGAGGGATTGGGACGACAGATGAGATGTCCATAGGAATCAAGCTCTGGAAATTAGGAAAGTTGGTTCTGTTAGCAGGTATTTAGGACTCAGACAATTGGTAATAAATTGCTCGTTAGCATTCCATGCATTGCACCTTTGACCATGGCTGATTGGCAGCACTGTCTTCAGAGATCCCAATACTGCAGAAAAACTGGGGGATTTTCTTCAGCATTTAGTTCGAGCAAAATGATTCAAAGTCTGTCAGTGAACTGCAATTTGCATTGCACCATGAACATCTACAAGTGAGATGCATCTGATTATTCTTTCAAAGGCTTGTCAGAATCCATAAGAAATACTATTCTGAAAAGGATATATTCATTATTTGTGATTGATTCCAGTTCTATTATTTTAATATTGTGCTGTTACAGTGTCTTGCTGTGTCATTTTACTTATTTTTATTATTTCATCTGTCAAAGGCAGTAGGAGAATGTTTTGGGCATCCAATGTATTCTTCATTGAACAAAATATTGTGAATACGACTTAATTGTTTGATCTGCATCTACTTCATATCAGCTAATAAGGATGCACGTTTCAGTCCATTAGGGACCTGGTTTGTTTATGAACAGACTACGTCCTCTCAAAACCTGCAATCCCATCGCACTCATCTTCTCCATGCTGTATCCTTCAAATTCCTCTATAGCCATGCTCCACATATTCCATAGTGATCTCCTCCTGCCTTACATCCCCTCACATATCCTCTGCTCCTCTAAAATTGGGATTTTCCATATCAGTGACTGCTCATTTAGGCACTGTTCTCTTGTTCTCTGGAACTCTCTGCCCAGTTCCCTCAATCTTGCTGTTCCCTACCTGATTTCAGAAAGTTCCACAAAACCATTCTCTTCAATTATGCTTTTGGTCCTGACCTTAACCTTCTCTAATTTCTCCTTTTCCCCATCTGCTTGCCATCCACTATTTTGTCCCACTTAATATAAAGCATTTTAAGATGTTTTCCTGTACTTGATGACTGCTGTAGCAATACAGGTTGTTATTGATGTTGTTGACATAAAGGCATTAGATCAAAAGCAATTGTTGGGAAAACGCTCAAACTGTAACACAGTGTTTTCACTCCCTAGTTATATTGAAGGTTTGGCGTGAATGTAACATAACAACCATATTGTATCAACACAAAAACTCATCCTACAAGCCTGTCAGCAATCAATGACCTTTAGTACAGCCTTTTTGGATTAATCTGTCATCAGTAAATAGCTTGAAGTGGTTTAATTTCCCCTACGTGTTCGAGGCAGCACATAATTCAATTGTGAATTATTGTGCA
Organism: Pristiophorus japonicus; assembly: GCF_044704955.1. Lineage (NCBI taxonomy): Eukaryota > Metazoa > Chordata > Chondrichthyes > Pristiophoridae > Pristiophorus > Pristiophorus japonicus. The sequence goes on from NC_091992.1 coordinate 88,635,107, forward strand.
GCGCATTTGTTAATTTACATTAAAGAATGTGCTGTTTGTAAGGGGTGGTCTCTGGGGTCAGGTTCACCTCTGACCTTCTGAGCAGTTTGAATCGCTCCCACTCCTTTGGGTTCTAGACTCTGGATTTATTTGGGGGACGTGATAAAGTGCAAGAGACAACTCGTTTAGTTTATTAAAGACAAGAAAATACAATGTCAAACTTATAATTACTCAAATAAAGAACAGTACCTCACACATTCAAAGGGGTTACAGTGAATAATACACCTCCCACCTCCCAACGCCTAACACTGTCTAGATTAGATCCAAGGCAAACAGGGGCAATGCTTATCAATCCTTTATGGTCAGTTGGCGGTAGTTCGCGATTTTGGGGTTCGCTGGATTCTGTAGGTTCTGCTTGCCGTAGCCCGAACATTGGAGAAGACTTCTTACTGCGCAATCTTCAGTTGGGTGGTGTCCGCTGATGCGGTAGGACGCGTTTTGGACTTATGGGCTAAGTACCGGTTTCTTTTGTTAGAAATAGGTTCAAAGTCTCTTTAGGTAATGTTTTCACCTGTTGGTAGTCAGTGGCGCTGTTGGCGCGGATATATGACCTCATCTCTCTCATCTGGAGGGAGGAGAGCATGCCGGGAGATCTGAGAGATGAAGTGATTGTGACCATTTTTTTAAAAGGGGACAAGTCCGACTGCGGCAACTACAGGGGAATCTCCCTGCTATCAGCCACTGGGAAAGTTGTCGCTCGAGTTCTCCTCAATCGTCTTCTCCCTGTGGCCGAGGAGCTCCTCCCGAAATCACACTGCGGATTTCGTCGCCTACGGGGCACAACAGACATGATCTTTACAGTGCAACAGTTGCAGGAAAAATGCAGGGAGCAGCGCCAGCCCTTATACATAGCCTTTGACACTGTCAACCGTGAGGGTCTATGGAGTGTCCTCCTCCATTTCGGATGCCCCAAACGTTTGTCAACATCCTTCGCCTGCTTCACGATGACATGCAGGCCGTGATCCTTACCAATGGATCCATTACAGACCCAATCCACATCTGGACCGGGGTCAAACAGGGCTGCATTATCGCTCCAACCCTTTTCTCAATCTTCCTCGCCGCCATGCTCCACCTCACAATCAACAAGCTCCCCGCTGAAGTGGAACTAAACTACAGAACCAGTGGGAAGCTGTTTAATCTACGCCGCCCCCAGGCCAGGTCCAAGATCACCCTAACCTCTGTCGTTGAGCTGCAGTATGTGGATGACACCTGAGTCTGCACACATTCAGAGGCTGAACTCCAGGATATAGTCAATGTATTCACTGAGGCATATGACAGCATGGGCCTTACGCTTAACATCCGTAAGACAGAGGTCCTTCACCAGACTGTCACCGCTGCACAGCACTGCCCTCCAATCATCAAGATCCACGGCGCGGCCCTGGACAACGTGGAACATTTCCCATATCTCGGGAGCCTCTTATCAATAAAGGCAGACGTTGATGTGGAGATTCAGCATCGACTCCAGTGCACCAGCGCAGCCTTCGGCCGTCTGAGGAAAAGAGTGTTTGAAGACCAGGCCCTCAAATCTACCACCAAACTCATGATCTACAGGGCTGTAGTAATATTCGCCCTCCTGTATGGATCTGAGGCATGGACGATGTATAGAGGGCACGTCAAGTCACTGGAGATATATCACCAACGATGACTCCGCAAGATCCTGCAAATCCCCTGGGAGGACAGGCGCACCAACATCAGTGTGCTCGACCAGGCTAACATCCCCAGAATTAAAGCACTGACCACACTCGATCAGCTTTGCTGGGCAGGCCACACAGTACGCATATCAGATAAGAGACTCCCGAAGCAAATGCTTTATGCGGAGCTCCTTCATGGTAAACAAGCCAAAGGAGGACAGCGGAAACGTTATAAGGACACCCTCAAAGCCTCCCTGGTAAAGTGCGACATCACCACTGACACCTGGGAGACCCTGGCCGCAGACCACTCGAGGTGGAGAAAGTCCATCCGGAAGAGCTTTGAGCTCTTTGAGTCTCAACGCAAAGAGCATGAAGAGGCCAAGCGCAGGCAGCGGAAGGAGCGCGCGGCAAACCAGCCCCACCGACCCCGTCCCTCGACGAATGTCTGTCCCGCCTGTAACAGGGTCTGTGGCTCTCGTATCGGACTGTTCAGCCATCAAAGAACTCACTTTGGGAGTGGAAGCAAGTCTTCCTCGATTCCAAGGGACTGCCTATGATGATGGATGATGATGGTAGTGAGGACTTAGATTGTAGAGTGGAAACTTTCGATTCTTCAGTTTCTTCCTTGTGGAGTTTTGTTTCGAAGTTAGTCGATCGCAGTGGTTTTGGTGGTACCACGTTGGCTGTGGTCAGTTGCTGCCGTGATGGTGATGTTCTTCCTTCCTTTTCCGATTTCAGGACGTCGAGGCTGGAGAAGTTAGTTACAACTGCTGCAGTGGTCTCTCTCCCTTCTTGATGCTAGGCTGCTGTGTGCATACCTTCTGCTAAGCATCCCTAGCAGTGTCTTCTGAGGCAGTAGCATGCATAAGGCATACCCTTTGTTAAAACAGGGCCCAGTTATACATTTGGGGCTGTTCTAATCTTCGCGCCAAATCAGCCCGGATTCTTTGTGTAACTTTTGGCGGGCTTGATATTTCTTTGTCATATTTTGGCGGGCTCATTAAATGTTAACCTGTCTCGGATGTGTCAATCTTCTAAATCTGTTTCTTGATGGAAATATTAGCTTGGTATTTGCAATGTCTGTCTGTGTTTGGGTTTTTCCTTGCGGGCTCGATGGGCCTTTGTTGTTATGCATATGCTGAAATGGCTTTCCAGATTCAGGTTGATGGTTAGCTATCTCTGGGTTAATTGTTGCTATGTTAATGTCTCCTGTGGAGAAGGGTTTTCGAATATCCACAATTCTCCAGACAATTTACTTTAGTTTCAATACCCAGACAGCTTCAATACTGAAACTGGTTTCTTTGTAGGATAGCCATCCTTTAGATCTCTAGCCCTGCCCACACAAACTAAATTTGTCTCGTAAAATCCCAAATTCGATTAAAGTTCGTAGTTTCTTCCATATGTACTTTAGGATTTCAAACTTTCTGGTAGATAGTTCCAAATTAAATTTCCTTTCCAATGAGTCCAAACACTGGGAGGGGGGGGGGGTTCCCATGAATTTTGCACCCTTCATGTTCATTTTATCTATATTTACAAGGTGTTCCTTGGAATAAGCAGATCAAATACATCTTAATACAAATACTGTTTACTAGGTTAATGCCTTTGCTAAAATAGTGGACGAAGGAATGTAATACAAACATGTTCAGCAATCAACTTCATGGCTTAAGAGAGGTGTTACAAATTCAGACCTTTTTCAAGGTCAGCGTCATGAGTCACTCCTGTAAGCAGATCCCATGTCCCTTACATGTTCTTTAAATTAACTTGCACAGTCCATTATCTACTTATACTATAGCTAACCCAGAAAATGTAGCAATGCTTCCTCTTTAACACACAAATTTGTTTTTGGGTAGAAATTGGTCCACATTGTGCCCATTTTCCAGGTAGAAAGTGGGGAGTAAAAGACCCAATTTGGGGCACAGTGTCCTGTGCCCGACCGCACCTACGTTATGGGTGCTGCCATATTGATAAAGGCGGCTTTGAAGGCACGTCGTTCTGCCACCTTTAGTTTAAGGTAAATGAGGGGCTCAGCGCTTGTTTTAGGCACCTTGGCAGAAATTGTTTCCATTGAACCAGACCTGCTGCACTCAGCATTCACAGCAGCCGAAACAGCATCCTCCACTAATAAATAAGCTTTTAAAAAAGTATAAAAATAAATATTCCTGAGAAGCAAGAGTTTTCCTCCAACTCCACAGTCCTCGTGATTGCATCCCATCCCACCCTCTGTTGCTACTCTAACCCCCCTCCTGGGACCTCCCTTCAAGCAAGAGGCCAGATATTCGTCTCAGTGAAATGTACGAGCTGTCTGTGGAGCCGCAACAGATACAGGCAGCCGGCACAAAAAATGTGAACGAGGCACAAGGAACAATGTTTCCTCACCACAGGTTATGGACCCGAAAATGGGGCATAACCAATTTCCACCCCCATGTCTTGAGAACATGTTGTCATATGTTCTTCTTTCAGTAGGCAGACTGTTTTAGTGAAATGGGGCCAGAATTAATCATAAAGCTGTTTTACTTCTCAGACAGCAAGTTATGACCAAACTCCCTTAATTCAATCAGTCTTCACATAAAAATACAAAATAATGAAGTCGATATGATTCTCCACATTAGCGGGTCATCTTGCCTGACTTAAACAAAATGACCCTGATCTTCCTGGGAGATCAGGGGTGCGGCCACTCTACCAGCACAACTGCTATAGAGTAGAACCTCTGGCAACTCTAACCCTAAGCCAAAGACCCTGTTTCAAATCCCACGGAGGGGATCATGGCTGGGGCAGACACATTGCAACTGCAAAGGTACATCAGTATCAACTATCCCAAATCACCAACTGGAACACTGGAGCAGTGCCATGCAATTCCAATGGCAGAATTGAGCCCCACTGAAGCCCCAAAGAAAATTGTCTTCTTTAGATCCTCTGCACCCAATGGAGAAAGTGGGCCTCTTTGGGATGATAATGAAAATTGACTGTCAGGGTGTGTTTCTGTCCCTGTTTTATCCTCCGTGTTTATAAACAGACAGGAGGGCCTATGCCAGCCAAGCGACTGGGACCCGAAACTAATGCAATGAGTGCGAGGAGCTCATCAATTACTGAGACAAGGGAACAATTTGCTTTTTTTCAGAAACAACTTCCATGCCTCGGCTCATTAGCATTTTACCCACCTTTCATTTCAGTTATTTTCATCACTTGATTTAAGCAATTTATTGTTGCATGCAATCTTTGTATCATTGAAATGTAGAACTGCACGTGTAAAGTAATAAACAAGCAGTTGATTCTAGTCAGACCAAAATGTATGTTCAACCGCTGTCCTTCTCTTCTCCCAAACCACCATCTTAATACCCAACTAGAATGTCAAGTGACAGATTTAGACATGGGGGCCGAATTTGGTCACGGTTTCTGCCCGCCCAAGTGCCACCGATGGCTGCTGAGGTACCGGACGGTACTTTCGGCGGGGTTTTCGTCACCAAGGTCCCTCGAAGGTCAGCCGGGTGGCAAATGAGGGACTTACGCCGCCAATCTAGGCAGCAGCCGGCAGGAGCTCTCATTCCCATGGAGGGTTGAAGACCTAAAAATAAAAATTATTAACAAAAAATAAAAAAACTATCGGAAGACCTTCAGAGGACCCCAGCAAGGTAAGTCGCTGTGCGAAAAACAAATAAAAAATGTTCACTAACTTTTTTACCACGATCTTCCTACTTACCGTAGCCTCCAGCCAGCGGTCCACCCCCATCCTGCCTCTGACTCCCGCCCGCATCAATCTGGCATCTCGGCCCTCAGCCGTCCGCTGACGTCAGCGGGTGATTCCCGGCGGGTCTCCACTCCCACCCGCTCCAGGTCACGTCGAAGGTAGCACTGGGCAGATGTTGCAGAGGAATGTCGGCGGCAGTGGGCGGTAAGTTGATCAATTTCTGCCCCATGGAGTCCAAGGATGCAGTCCACGGCTCATAAACTGCCCGACTCTTCTATTACAAATAATCATGTGGCAGGAGCTACAAAAAGTCTGGTGCTGATTGTTTATACAAGAATCTACAAAAATATGTTGCGGAGCATGTGTGTGTGATGAGTTCACTGCCAGAGGCAATGCTGCCAATCCCAAGGAAATCTTGGCTGCTAAAAATGGTTGTGAATAAGAATGCTGCAGAGGGCATAGGGAATTACTTACTATTTTCTTCCTCCTTAAACAGTCCCAATATCCCAATTCATATGGTACCTGCACTCAAGCTTCCAATTGGCACTAAACCATGCCATGGACTAATGATCTCAGCTAGAGGTGATCAAATTCCTTGAGTGTCCATCAAAATAACACATTCAATGGCAGCTATTGCTCATTCACTTATAAAATCGCATCAAAGATTATCCTAATCCTGTCTATAACATGACTATGTGGATCTTGAGACTTTTGGCGCTTCACTGGCTGACAGAAAAGTATTTCGAGCTGATTTTCAACCAATCTGGTGCCAATATTTGAGGACTTTCCTCCCACTTCCAAATTGAGAGTCAGATCTAAGAGGTGCAGAAATTGAGATATGTAAACTGTTTTAAACCTTATAAAAATGGGATTGGGATAGATTAACATGTATTAGAAATTAAATAAAAGTCACTAAGCTAATCAAAATAAAATAGAGAGAATTGAAGGATGAAGAAAGCGAATAGGGAAAAGGAACGGCTGAACAGATGTAATTTCATACAGTACGAATGGAAAAAACAACTATAAATTTTGGAAATCAAAACAGAAAGATATTGCCCCTGAAGTTACGATGTCCCGAGTCCGTACGAAGTTTCTACAAACCCGGGAAGGTATCGGAAAAGCCGGTTTCCAGCGCACAATGCGCAGGCGCTGAAAACCGGCTTTTCCAACCTGTCCAGCTGGTTCTCTAATATTCTGACATTTAGAGATCTTCTGCCCAGGAATAGGGCACGAAAGTTCTGCGTGAGATAAAGCAGGCGTACACCTGCATCTGTGCGCATCGACCTGAAACTTTGCTTCAAACAGCTCAATAGCCTTCAGCATAAGCGGCAGTCGCTGCTGAGGAGTTCTGTAGAGTAAAAGCTTAACACAAACTAAATAACCAGCGGGAAATGGAAACAAGCAGCTTCCTCTCAAAGTAATGAGAGATTCAAATCTTCCAACTTTTATAACATTTGAGGTACCGTGTTGTCTATTGCAGCTTGGAAAGTCAGACACTCAGTACCGAGCTCAGTAATTGTGTTGAGATAGAATGCTTCCCAAGGGTAATGCAGAATATAGAGGATGGCTTCTTGAGAATAATAGTGTAAAGGCTTTCCAGCAATTGTAATGAGTCCCAAAATATGGCCAAAAGTTTCCACAAACAATCTCACTTGAACAGCGTACTTTCAACCAGGTACTTCCACCTTGGTGAATGGGTCCCGACAAACTGCACCTTTGATATAGAGGCTCAGCTTCTCGAGAACGGATGAGAGGGCTGGAGTTTTGGAATTTAGGACAAGTGCTGTCATCCCATCCTAATTCCGTCATTTGTATGATGCTGCACTAGGAGGGCAGTTGCTTCTTCAGTGTGTTCTGTCATACATCGGCCCAGCCAACAATTCCTGTCCCCGCCAACTTACACCCTCCCCCAAACGTGAAATTTTGTGGCCATCAATCTTATAAACATTTTCTCCTCCTTTCATTTGTTCATGTAGTTTAGAAGTCGCTACTTTTCATTTGCTGGCCATGCTATTACACACTGCACAACCACAACCCGTTCAGAAATGCAAGACACTTTTAAAGTCTTTATAATGCTTTAATTAACTTTTAAAACTGTTAAAATGTTTCAAATAAATTAGACAATCTTTAAACTATTCCAAAAAATTTTAAATCTTGAAAAATCTCTCCTTTCAAAGCCTTGTAGTGATCTCGAAACCAACTGCAGCACTGAAGGTAAAAGAAATCGGGGACGCGGCCTATGTAAATGAACTCCTTTTGACAGCTCCTGTGAGACTCCGAAAGAAGCCACAGGCTTCGCGCGCGCTGCGTTCCTGGGTGGCGTGACGTCATACACTGCCCGGGAATCTTCATCATAGAATCAGAAGTTCAAGAGGGCGCAGGAGAGAAAGGTAAATGCGCATTTTTTTTCTTTATTTTACCAGATTGCCCGCGGGAATGGTGCTACCGGAATTTCAGGGCCAATGGTGCTGAAATTGCGGTGTCTGTGACAGGGTACTCTCAGAGTATGCTGTCGTAATCCCTTTGAGAGGCCATCTGCGGAGGCCCTGAAAAAGCAATGGCTGACACAGAGGACAAAAGGTTAATATTGGCACAGAGTTGGGCTACTTGCCCAGCGACTGGCCAGTGATTGTGCATGGAAGTCGTATGGTGCAGGAAATATCTAATGTATTAATGAAACATTTTGATATCCTAAATTACGTATTAAATGATTTTAAGCAAATATTGGTCCAGATTACACTTTAAAAATGTATAAAATTATTATCCAAAAATTAAATGTTTTGGTTGGTGGAATGAAGGTAACTATGAATAAAATTCCAATTCTGTGCATTGTGTTCGATTTGGGGAATCCATTGCATATAACTAGGGGATTTCCTTCGTAATTGATTGAAATGGAATTCTGCTTGTTGATTGGGTGACTGGGCTCATGTGATCTCAGGTATGCCTCCTCACCGCCTGCATCGCTGGCATCTGTGGGCCATTACACTGCCCTCCGCCTCAAGGACTGAGACCACAATGTTTCCAAGCCTGGCCGCCAGTAGGTACTTAATTGTTTCGTGGGTCGGAGACGTACTGTGGAGGTACGGCTCCAACCGCAATTTCAAACCCATTAAAATAGTTAGTAAGCTCATCAGCATCTGTAAAGTCAGGTTTATGATTTGGGTGCATTGAAGGATATACAGCCGGAATATTAGTCTACCTTTTCATTTTACAGTTGCTGTTAGACCTGCTGTGCATTTTCAGCATTTAAAATAATTTGTAGTTTCATAATTGCATTTTAAATGAATATTTTAGTTCCAAAGGGATAATATTAGAATAATATAGGAATAAAATAATTCCTGACTTTTGAGTTTTTTTTAGTAAACACAGAACAATCTTGCTTTAATATAGACCCTTGTATATCCTCAGGACATCACAAATCTTTTCACAGCCAATTACTTAATTTTAAAGTGTAGTTACTGGTGTTATATAAGCCAATGTGGCAGCAATCTCCACTCAGCAAGATCCCACAGACAGCAATGAGATGGGTCTAGTGAGAAGGAGGAACTGAAGGAAATCCTTATTAGGCAGGAAATTGTGTAAGGGAAATTGATGGGATTGAAGGCCGATAAATCCCCGGGGCCTGATAGTCTACATCCCAGAGTACTTAAGGAAGTGGCCCTAGAAATAGTGGATGCATTGGTGATCATTTTCCAACAGTCTATCGACTCTGGATCAGTTCCTATGGATTGGAGGGTAGCTAATTTAAGAAAGGAGGGAGAGAGAAAACAGGGAATTATAGACCGGTTAGCCTGACATCAGTAGTGGGGAAAATGTTGGAATCAATTAGTAAAGATGAAATAGAAGCGCATTTGGAAAGCGGCGACAGGATCGGTCCAAGTCAGCATGGATTTATGAAAGGGAAATCATGCTTGACAAATCTTCTAGAATTTTTCGAGAATACAACGGGTAGAGTGGACAAGGGAGAACCAGTGGATGTGGTGTGTTTGGCCTTTCAAAAAGCTTTTGATAAGGTCCCACACAAGAGATTGATGCGCAAAATTAAAGCACATGGTATTGGGGATAATGTACTGACATGGATAGAGAACTGGTTGGCAGACAGGAATAAACGGGTCTTTTTCAGAATGGTAAGCAGTGACTAGTGGGGTGCCACAGGGCTCAGTGCTGGGACCCCAGCTATTTACATTATATATTAATGATTTAGATGAAGGAATTGAGTGTAATATCTCCAAGTTTGCAGATGACACTAAGCTGGGTGGCGGTGTGAGCTGTGAGGAGGACACTAAGAGGCTGCAAGGTGACTTGGACAGGTTAGGTGAGTGGGCAAACGCATGGCAGATGCAGTATAATGTGGATAAATGTGAGTTTATCCACTTTGGTGGCAAAAACACAAAGACAGAATATTATCTGGATGGCGGCAGATTAGGAAAAGGGGAGGTGCAATGAGACCCGGGTGTCATGGTACATCAGTCATTGAAAGTTGGCATGCATGTACAGCAGGCGGTGAAGAAGGCAAATGGTATGTTGGCCTTCATAGCTAGGGGATTTGAGTATAGGAGCAGAGAGGTCTTATTGTAGTTGTACAGGGCCTTGGTGAGGCCTCACCTAGAATATTGTGTTCAGTTTTGGTCTCCTAATCTGAGGAAGGATGTTCTTGCTATTGAGGGAGTGCAGCGAAGGTTCACCAGACTGATTCCCGGGATGGCAGGGCTGACATATAAGGAGAGACTGGATCGACTGGGCCTTTATTCACTGGAGTTTAGAAGGATGAGAGGGGATCTCATAGAAACATATAAAATTCTGACTGAACTGGACAGGTTAGATGCAGGAAGAATGCTCCCGATGTTGGGGAAGTCCAGAACCAGGTGACATAGTCTAAGGATAAGGGGTAAGCCATTTAGGACTGAGATGAGGAGAAACTTGTTAACCTGTGGAATTCCCTACTGCAGAGAGTTGTTGATGCCAGTTCATTGGATATATTCAAGAGAGAGTTAGATATGGCCCTTGTGGCTAAAGGGATCAAGTGGTATGGAGAGAAAGCAGGAAAGGGGTACTGAGGTGAACGATCAGCCATGATCTTATTGAATGGTGGTGCAGGCTCGAAGGGCTGAATGGCATACTCCTGCACCTATTTTCGATGTCTATGTTTCTATGGCCCCAAGTTTCCACACGCAGCAAAACAGGCGCCCCTCCGAGCTGGGCGGCCGTTTTTCGCGCCGAAAATGGCGCATGAAAAAAAATGCGTTATTCTCGAGCGCTTTGCAGCTCGATGTCTGCTTGGCGCGGTGCACAGGGGGCAGAGTCGACCACTCGCACCGATTTTGTAAGCAGGAGGGGGCGGGTACAATTTAAATTAGTTTTTTTCGTGCCGGCAACCCTGCGCTTGCGCGTTGGAGCATTCGCGCACGCGCAGTCTGAAGTAAACATTGGCACTCGGCCATTTTAAAAAGTGCTGCAGAAAAAGTAAAAGTTTGTTTATTGAACCCTTGCAAAGGCTTGCATTTTAATTTTCTTGATATTTCTGTGTGTGAGGGTGAGGCAGTGCATTCTGTAATTAAAGATAGACTGTGATAAACGGGACACATGCACTTGTTTGAGACTATTCAAATTCTTTGTAGCTGTTCAATTTTTAACATTTTTTAATAAAACCACATTGCCCTTCCATGATCAGCACTGAGGCTTCTTGCAGCTTTCTCCCTCCCTCCCCCTGCCGTCGGTCGATCCCGACGGCAAACTGCTGCCTCAAGTACTGAGGCTTCTTGCAGCTTTCTCCCTCCCTCCCCCTGCCGTCGGTCGATCCCGACGGCAAACCGCTGCCTGAAAGGCCTGCCTGAAGCACTTTCACACAGGTAGGAACATGGTTTATTTAATCTTTTCTTTGCTTATAAATTTTTATTCAGGTTGCATTTATTTGATTAATATTAGTATAACTAAGGATTTATTGTAGAATTTAATGACTTCCCTTCCCCCCCACTCCCCCCCCCCACCTCGTTCCCGACGCCTAATTTGTAACCTGCGCCTGATTTTTTACTGTGTAGACAAGGTTTTTTCAAGCCTACAGAAATCTTCACTTGCTCCATTCTAAGTTAGTTTGGAGTACGTTTTCACTGTGGAAACTTTCAAATCAGGCGTCAGTGGCCGGACACGCCCCCTTTTGGAAAAAAAAATTCTGTTCAAATGTGAAACTGTTCTACCTGACTAGAACTGCAGAAAACTTAAATGTGGAGAATTCCGATTTCTAAGATACTCCGTTCTCCACCAGTTGCTCCTAAAAATCAGGAGCAAATCATGTGGAAACTTGGGGCCCATGAATGGCCAGTTAATCTGTTTTTGTGGTGTTAGTTGAGTGATGAATATTAGCCAGGACACCGGGGACAGCTCTCCTACTCTTTGTTTTCAAATGAAGAAAATATCTATGAAAACTTGTGTCATGACGTATTTATCTGATGGATAAATCACTTTTCCACATACCTTTACAACAAAAAGAACGACATGCAGATGTGGGTTCTTAGGATTAGATTGGAGTACTATACAGCAGATATTAGTTTAAGGCCAGCACCTGTGTGGAGAGATTTAGAGACAGTAGACATGAGTTAACTTAAGAACATAAGAAATAGGAGCAGGAGTAGGCCACCTGGCCCCTAGAGCCTGCTCCCCCATTTAATAAGATCATGGTTATCTGATCATGGACTCAGCTCCATTTCCCTGCCCACTGCACATAACCCTTTACTCCCTTAGCATTCAAAAATCTGTCTATCTCCACCTTAAATATATTCAATGAGCCAGCTTCCACAGCTCTCTGGGGTAGAGAATTCCATAGATTTACAAACCTCCGAGAAGAAATTCCTCCTCATCTCAGTTTTAAATGAGCGGATCTTTAATCAGAGACTATGCCCCCTAGTTCTAGTTTCCTCTATGAGTGGAAATATCCTCTCTGCATCCACCTTGTTGAGACCCCTTATTATCTTACATGTTTCGATAAGATCACCTCTCATTCTTCTGAATTCCAATGAGCACAGGCCCAACCTACTCAACCTATCTTTATAAGTCAAACCCCTCATCTCCAGAATCAACCTAGTGAACCTTCTCTGAACAGCCTCCAATGCAAGTGTGTCCTTCCTTAAATACGGAGACCAAAACTGTACGCAGTAATCTAGGTGTGGCTCACCAATACCATATACAGTTATAGCAGGATTTCTCTGCTTTTATACTCCATCCCCCTTACAATAAAGGCCAACATTGCATTTGCCTTCCTGATTACTTACTGTACCTGCATAGTAACTTGTTGTGTTTCATGCACAAGTACCCCAGGTCCCTCTGTACTGCAGCAGTTTTCAATTTTTCTCCATTTAATTAGTAATTTGCTTTTCTATTTTTTCTGCCAAAGTGGATAACCTCACATTTTGCCACATTGTACTCCATCTGTCACTTTTTTGCCCACTCACTTAGCCTGTCTCTGGGCTAGAACCTCCACTTTTGAGCTTATCGCCCAAAAATGGGAATTATTTCCAGCGTGGGCGGCAAAAAAGAGTTTTCAGATCACCAGCTTCTCGCCCATTCTCTAAACACCTAGTTTACATTGTTGAAAATGGGCGTTACCGTGAGCGATATCAAATGGGTGGTAGCGTTAAATTTTTTTGACTGTCTGCCGTAAAGTGTGGCCATCCTTAGCAATGTCATTGCCCTATAATGGAGGGAGAGGAGGAGGCATCACAGCACGCTGTGGAGACTGACGTTGGAGAGAGCAGTGAGGTGGCAGAGGAGCACATTGGAGGCCACAAAAGAGCCAGGAGGTTCTCGGACAAGGCAAATGCCTCCCTCCGGCAGGAGGGTGAGTCACGCTGGGGTGATTTGACACAGGGAGGGCATGGGAAGCCTACTCCAAAGGCCTACCAGAGGATATGGACCGAGATAGCAGAGTTGGTCTCGTCGGCGACCAACGAGGTGCGTGAGGGCAACCAATGCTGCAAACGATGGAATGACCTTGTGGGATCCGCAAGAGTAGAGTATTACATTGATTTACATGTACTTATGTATTTATATAATTTCATTTGTAACAGTCATGAGTGACTATCAGCAGATGTGAGGTCTTGCACTTTTACCGGGAAAATTTTACTCAAAGCCTGGTCACGGTGCACGTCTTTAGGTAAAGAATGACAAGAATCATAATAATCATGATTACATCTGTCGGTTATGTGTTGCATCAGTGTTCTTGACAGTATGTAGCAATGTATCACACAGTGATCTCATGCCATGTCATCCTGTCACCTTTTACAGAAGAAGCTATTGACGATGAGGTCCACACAGAGGCGAATGGTTGGGGGGCCATCAGTCCCCAGCGACATCACAGAAATGGAGGAACAAGTGCCAGCACTCATGGAAAAGCAGCTACGGATGCATCTCCAGACCCTGAAGTGATGCCACATGAGTAAAGCTTACACCATTGCATGATGTAAAGTCAATAGATGCCACACCAACTCATATCCAACCAATCATATATGATAGATGATTTCTAAAAGTGTCATAGAAATAATGCTGGCCTAATGAAAGTCATTGCAATCCATAATGTGTTGATGGTCATGAAATGTGATGCCTGCAATGCTTTTGTCGTGCATATGCTATGTGTAGCGCTGGACTCACCTTGTCACCCTAGCACCCCCTTCTCCTCTAACAACCTCATTTGTGTCTTGCAGCTCAGCCAGCAGCGAGGCCCCAGGCAAGGCCACAGAGGACACAAGGTGGGGGCACGGGGCAGGAGTCGGCGGACGATCCTCCTACATCTGCTGCTGAGGAGCTCCGATTGTCGCCCGTCAATCCGCTGGGTCTGTTCTCGACGGATGAGAGTGCGGACTTCAAAGAACCTGCATCGCCACGCTCCAGAACCCATTCCACCCCAAATCCATCTATTGGTCCTCCGGTCATTCCCACCTCCACTCTGGAGGTGCCGGCCCCAAGCACCTCTCCACAGGGCACCCCATTTGTCCCCAGGACGGCGCTGACCCCGCGGAGGCCTTGTGGACGCTGCAGGTCTGTTCCACGAGCGCGACATGACAGCGGAGAGATGGTTCAGTTGTCCAGGAGGACTGCAGACATTGGTGACCAGCTCATCGAAGCGTTGGGGGGGCATATCCCGACATCTGGCCACCATGACCGAGTACATTCCACGCATGGCAGAGTCGCTGGATGTGATAGTCAGGAATACTGCTGCCACAGCCCTCCCAGTGGTCCCAGAGCACGGCACTCCACCCCTAGGTTCTGCACGACCAATGCGAACGACAGATGCGAGCAAGGACCAAGATCCTGCTTCTCCATCAGAGAATGTTGCCCCCTCGGCACTCCCCGTTCCCATACCCATCCAACCAATGCATCTGCCTTCATCCCCTTCAATGAGGCACCGCCTGAGGAGCTCCTCAGCCAGGCACCGTGGAGCAAGGAGGGGAAGGGATAGAGGTGGGGAGAAGAAAGAGAGAGGGGAATGAAAGTGAGATGCATGTGCGCAGGTGATAGTTGTGTTATATCTCCATCTGGCTGTATGCAATTTGTTGTAATGTATGGGGGCTGGGGACTCATTTCCTGCTTTGCCTTTGTATTCTGTGTTGCTGTACATGTTGAACATGTGATTTATGTCAGTGTTGGAAAAAGTGGGATGTGGGCGGGGGTTGGGTGTTATTGGCTGTGATACTTAGGATTTCAAACCAATGTTGGTTGTAAACATTTGTTATTGAACATAACCTTGTTGCACATTGTCTCAGATGGCTGGACCATTACACACTGGTGATTCCTTACCGTGAAAGGGTTAAATACAACTTTACATCAATCAATATAAACTTTAACTGGCACCAAGATGATAGGCACCATTGATGTCTGAGCTGCACACACACAGCGGTTTGTCAGTATTGTCACTCACATCAGCGCTCTTTCAGGCAAATCTTTCCGATATCAGCTCCTCACGTAAGAGTGGGATTTAACAAATGCCAGCCATACCATTGGCATCCGTCCCAGTTAGTTCCACTTTTTGTGGGCAGTTTTTGAGCGGGCGATATTCTGAGCGATAAGTGTGCAAGATGGTGAAATTGATAGTGGGCGATCTCCACGGCCGCTAGTTTGGGTAAATATGCTCTTTCCAACAAAAAACAGTCGCCTGGTGTTATTATTGAATCTCGGCGTTAAGTCCGTGAAGAAAGTAATGCTGGCCGATAATATTGGCATTGAAATCGCCCATTCTGCTGATTCCGCCCAAAATAAGTGGGCGAGCCGTAATATTTTTTCTTGCATTAAGCCCATTGGGAAAATAATGCTCGGCAATAAGTCTCCGAAAAAAGCCTGTCCGTTTCCATTTTGTGCCAAAATGGGCGATATATAGAAACATACAAACATAGAAAATAGGTTCAGGAGTAGGCCATTCGGCCTTTCGAGCCTGCACCGCCATTCAATGAGTTCATGGCTGAACATGCAACTTCAGTACCCCATTCCTGCTTTCTCGCCATACCCCTTGATCTCCCTTGTAGCAAGAAATACATCTAACTCCTTTTTGAATATATTTAGTGAATTGGCCTCAACAACTTTCTGTGGTAGAGAATTCCACAGGTTCACCACTCTCTGGGTGAAGAAGTTTCTCCTCATCTCGGTCCTAAATGGCTTACCACTTATCCTTAGACTGTGACCCCTGGTTCTGGACTTCCCCAACATTGGGAACATTCTTCCTGCATCTAACCTGTCTAAACCCGTCAGAATTTTAAACGTTTCTATGAGATCCCTTCTCATTCTTCTGAACTCCAGTGAATACAAGCCCAGTTGATCCAGTCTTTCTTGATATGTCAGTCCCCCCATCCCAGGAATCAGTTTGGTGAACCTTCGCTGCACTCCCTCAATAGCAAGAATGTCCTTCCTCAAGTTAGGAGACCAAAACTGTACACAATACTCCAGGTGTGGCCTCACCAAGGCCCTGTACAACTGTAGTAACACCTCCCTGCCCCTGTACTCAAATCCCCTTGCTATGAAGGCCAACATGCCATTTGCTTTCTTAACCGCCTGATGTACCTGCATGCAAACCTTCAATGACTGATGTACCATGACACCCAGGTCTCGTTGCACCTCCCCTTTTCTTAATCTGTCACCATTCAGATAATAGTCTGTCTCTTTGTTTTTACCACCAAAGTGGATAACCTCACATTTATCCACATTATACTTCATCTGCCATGCATTTGCCCACTCACCTAACCTATCCAAGTCACTCTGCAGCCTCATAGCATCCTCCTCGCAGCTCACATTGCCACCCAACTTAGTGTCATCCGCAAATTTGGAGATACTACATTTAATCCCCTCGTCTAAATCATTAATGTACAGTGTAAACAGCTGGGGCCCCAGCACAGAACCTTGCGGTACCCCACTAGTCACTGCCTGCCATTCTGAAAAGTACCCATTTACTCCTACTCTTTGCTTCCTGTCTGTCAACCAGTTCTCAATCCACGTCAGCACACTACCCCCATTCCCATGTGCTTTAACTTTGTACATTAATCTCTTGTGTGGGACCTTGTCGAAAGCCTTCTGGAAGTCCAAATACACCACATCAACTGGTTCTCTCTTGTCCACTCTACTAGAAACATCCTCAAAAAATTCCAGAAGATTTGTCAAGCATGATTTCCCTTTCACAAATCCATGCTGACTTGGACCTATCATGTCACCTATTTCCAAATGCACTGCTATGACATCCTTAATAATTGATTCCATCATTTTACCCACGACCGATGTCAGACTGACCGGTCTATAATTCCCCGTTTTCTCTCTCTCCTTTTTTAAAAAGTGGGGTTACATTGGCTACCCTCCACTTCATAGGAACTGATCCAGAGTCTATGGAATTTTGGAAAATGACTGTCAATGCATCCGCTATTTCCAAGGCCACCTCCTTAATACCCTGGGATGCAATCCATCAGGCCCTGGGGATTTATCGGCCTTCAATCCCATCAATTTTCCCAACACAATTTCCCGACTAATAAGGATTTCCCTCAGTTCCTCCTTCTTACTAGACCCTCTGTCCCCTTTTATATCCGGAAGGTTGTTTGTGTCGTCCTTAGTGAATACCGAACCGAAGTACTTGTTCAATTGGTCTGCCATTTCTTTGTTCCCTGTTATGACTTCCCCTGATTCTGACTGCAGAGGACCTACATTTGTCTTTACTAACCTTTATCTCTTTACATATCTTTAGAAACTTTTGCAGTCCAGCTTAATGTTCCCTGCAAGCTTCCTCTCATATTCTATTTTCCCTGCCCTAATCAAACCCTTTGTCCTCCTCTGCTGAGTTCTAAATTTCTCCCAGTCCCTGGGTTCGTTGCTATTTCTGGCCAATTTGTATGCCACTTCCTTGGCTTTAATACTATCCCTGATTTCACTTGATAGCCACGGTTGAGCCACCTTCCCTTTTATATTTTTACGCCAGACAGGGATGTACAATTGTTGTAGTTCATCCATGCGGTCTCTAAATGTCTGCCATTGCCCATCCACAGTCAACCCCTTAAGTTACATTCGCCAATCTATGCTAGCCAATTCACGCCTCATACCTTCAAAGTTACCCTTCTTTAAGTTCTGGACCATGGTCTGTGAATTAACTGTTTCATTCTCCATCCTAATGTACAATTCCACCATATTATGGTCACTCTTCCCCAAGGGGCCTCACATAACGAGATTGCTAATTAATCCTCTCTCATTGCACAACATCCAGTCTAAGATGGCCTCCCCCCCTAGTTGGTTCCTCGACATATTGGTCTAGAAAACCATCCCTTATGCATTCCAGGAAATCCTCCTCCACCGTATTGCTTCCAGTTTGGTTAGCCCAATCTATATGCATATTAAAGTCACCCATTATAACTGCTGCACCTTTATTGCGTGCACCCATAATTTCCTGTTGTATGCCCTCCCCAACATCACTACTACTGTTTGGAGGTCTGTACACAACTCCCACTAACGCTTTTTGCCCTTTGGTGTTCTGTAGCTCTACCCATATAGATTCCACATCATCCAAGCTAATGTCCTTCCTAACTATTGCATTAATCTCCTCTTTAACCAGCAATGCTACCCCACCTCCTTTTCCTTTTGTTCTATCCTTCCTGAATGTTGAATACCCCTGGATGTTGAGTTCCCAGCCCTGATCATCCTGGAGCCATGTCTCTGTAATCCCAATCACATCATATCTGTTAACATCTATTTGCACAGTTAATTCATCCACCTTATTACGGATATTCCTTGCATTAAAACACAAAGCCTTCAGACTTGTTTTTTTTAACACCCATTGTCCTTTTAGAATTATGATGTGTGGCCCTTTTTGTTTCTTGCCTTTGTTTATTCGGCCTTCCACTATTGCTTTTTACCTTTCTACCACCTGTTTCTGACTCCATATTACTTCGCCCTATCTCACTGCATAGGTTCCCATCCCCCTGCCATATTAGTTTAAACACTCCCGAACTGCATTAGAAAATGTTACCCCAGGACATCAGTTCCAGTCCTGCCCAAATGCGTTATACGTCATTTCAGTGGTAAAATAATCGTTAAGTGGGCGTTAAGCATCCAAAAAAAGTGGTAGTTCTAGCCCTATATCCCCTTGCACATTTTTGTGTCTTCCTCACAATTTTCTTTCCTTCCCGTCTTTGTATCATCAGCAAACTTGACTACATTACACTCAGTCCCTTCATCCAAGTCATTAATATAGATTGTAAATAGTTGAGGCCCTAGCACCGATCCCTGTGGCACCCCACTAGTTACTGTTTGGCAACCAGAAAATGACCCATTTATCCTGACTTTCATTCTTCTGTTAGTTAACCAATCTTCTATCCATGCTAATATATTGCCCCCAACCCCGTGAACTTTTATCTTGTGTAGTAATCTTTTATGTGGCACCTTATCGAATGCCTTCTGGAAATTCAAATACACCACATCCACTGGTTCCCCCTTATCCACCCTGCTCATTAAATCCTCAAAGATTTCCCTTTCATAAAACCATATTAACTCTGCTTGACTGAATTATGTTTTTCCAAATGTCCTGCTACTACTTCCTTAATAATGGACTCCAGCATTTTACCAACAACATGTTAGGCTAACTGGTCTCTAGTTTCCTGCTCATTTTTGCTGCTCTGCATCACTCTCCAATCAGGGGAAGTGAAATCTGTGGATGTACCCAAGAATATAGGCACAGAAATCTGTGAAATCATTTAATTTCAATGTCAACGTTTATTTTGAATTCATAGACCAGAAAATAAGTTTTCAATGTGGCTTCAAATTGGCCCTGAAATGATGCTGTGGGTGACACTGCGCCAGTGCTTAGCGTGTACATCTTGAAATTCCTCTCTGCACTATTTAAAAGTCATTAACAGAAAATGCTGGAATGGAGAGAGTTGAAGAGGGTAGTATAGTTGATGTTGTATTCATGGACTTTCAAAAGACGTTTGATAATGTACAACATAATAGGCTTGTTAGCCAGGATTAACGGGGCAGTTTCTGCGTTGATATGACAGTTGCTAAGGGACAGAAAGCAGAGAGTAGTGGTGAATGCTTGTTTTTCAAACTGGAGGGAAGTGTGAAGTGTTGTCTCCCACAGGACGATCTGGACTAGAGTGCACAGGACATGAAACTCAGAATTTTGTAAACAGTAAGGAGGATAGTAACAGACTTCAGGAGGACACAGACAAACTGGTGAAATGGACAGATATTTGGCAGTTGAAATGTGATGCTGAGAAGTGTGAAATGATAAATTTTAGTAAAAAGAATCAGGAGAGGCAATATAAAGTAAATGGTACAATTTTAAAAGG
Source organism: Pristiophorus japonicus (assembly GCF_044704955.1). Classification (NCBI taxonomy): domain Eukaryota; kingdom Metazoa; phylum Chordata; class Chondrichthyes; family Pristiophoridae; genus Pristiophorus; species Pristiophorus japonicus. Next base: position 88,655,260 of record NC_091992.1, read on the forward strand.
GGGTGCAGGAACAGAGAGTATGTATGTCTTTGAAGGTGGCAGGACAAATTGAGTAGGCTATTAAAAAGGCATATGTGTTGCTTGGCTTTATAAATAGATGTATAGAATACAAAAGCAAGGAAATTTTGCTAAACTTTTATAAAGCACTGGTTAGACCTCAGCTGGAGTATTGTGGCCAATTCCAGGCATCCCACTTTAGGAAGGCCTTAAAAAGTGTGCAGAGGAGATTTGCTAAAATGGTACCATGGATGAGGGGTTTCAGTTACGTGGAGAGACTAGAGAAACTGGGCTTGTTCTCCTTTAAGCAGAGAAGGTTAAGAGGAGATTTGATAGAAGTGCTCAAAATCATGAAGAATCTTGATAGAGTAAATGAGGAGAAATTGTTTCCATTAGCAAGAAGGGTCAGAGGATACAGATTTAAGGTAATTAGCAAAAGAACCAGGGGCGATATTAGGAGATTTTTTTTGCACAGCAAGTTGATATGATCTGGAATGCACTGCCTGAATGGGTGATAGAAGCAAATTCAATAATACTTTCTAAAGAAAATTGGATAAATGCTTGAATGGATAAAATTTGCAATGCTGTGGGGAAAGAGCAGGTGAGTGGGACTAATTGGATAGCTCTTTCAAAGAGCCGGCACAGGGATGATGGGCTGAATGGCCTCCTTCTGTATCATTCTATGATTCTATGAAACACAGCAGGTCAGGCATCATCTGTGGAGAGAGGAATAGAGTTAACCTTTCAGGTCGATGATCTTTTATCAGGGTTACTGTTCCCTGCTGTTTAAGTTTATCGCACCACTTCATATTGGAGTGTTAGTTATATTGGGCCCAATTATCGGCCTCAGTTGCTCCTGATTTTTTGGAGCAACTGGTGTAGAACGGAGTATCTTAGAAATTCAAATTCTCGGCATTTAGTTTGCTCCAGTTCTAGTCAGTTTGAACAGTTTCACTTTGGAACAAAATTTTTTTTTCAAAAGGGGGCGTGTCCGGCCACTTACGTCTGTTTTCAAAGTTTCGGCAAACTAACTTAGAATGGAGTAAGTGAAGATTTTTGTACGCTCGAAAAAACCTTGTCTACACTTTAGGAAATCAGGCGTAGGTTACAAATTAGGCGTAGGGAACGAGGTGGGGGGAGGGGCGGGGGGAAGGGAAGTCATTAAATTCTACAATCAATCCTTAGTTATACTTATACAAATATTATACAAATAAATCCAACCTGAATAAAAATTTATAAGCAAAGAAAAGATTAAATAAACCATGTTCCTATCTGTGTGAAACAGCAGCAGCCTTCGAGCTGCTGTGCTTCAGGCAGGCCTTTCATGTTGGAGACAGGCAGGGGTGTGGCGTCAGTGTCTCAGCGGCAGCCCCAACAGCGGCAGCAAGCAGCCTTCGAGCTGAGCTGCTGTGCTGCAGGCAGGCCTTCATTCTGTTAGTGGCTGGCCGGCAGCCGTAGGATCAACACCGGAGGCACGCAGCTTTTCAAGGGGGTTGAGGCTATTCGGCCATGGGATAGGAGCGGCGTCAGTGGTTGGCCAGCAGCCGAAGGATCAACACCGGACGCACGTAGCTTTTCAAGGGGGCTGAGGCCATTCAGCCATGGGATAGGAGCGGCGTCAGTGGCTGGCCGCAGCTGAAGGATCAACACCTGACGCACGCAGCTTTTCAAGGGGATTGAGGCCATTCGGCCACGCTTAAGGGGCGGCGTCAGTGGCTCGATGGCAGCCGAGTCCTTTTAAAAATGGCCGAGTGCCAATGTTTGTTTGACACTGCGCATGCGCGCACGCTCCAACGCGCACGCGCAGGGTTGCCGGCACCACGTTGGCTCATTTAAATTGCACCCGCCCCCCCACTACTTACAGAATTGGCGCGAGTGTTTGGCTCCGCCCCCCGCTGTGAAGAGCGCGCCGTGCCAAGCAGAGATCGAGCTCCGAGGAGCCGGAGAATATCGAAGTTTTTTTCTAGCGCACTTTTAGGCACGAAGAACAGGCGTCCAGCTCGGAGGTGCGCCGTTTTCGGCGCGGGCAGAAACTTGGGACCATTGTTTTAATACCAAATAATATAAATGGAGTAAAACTGAATTATATTTAAATATTTCCACTGGATATTGCATTACAAGTTCCTCTTGAAATTATCTCATAGTGAATGTAGAATGCCACTCATGCACATTAATAAACTACAACAAATAAGACATTTTTTGTACTCCTTGTTTTCTTCAGCTACATCATTTCGCATTTCTAGATTCTGTCACTATACGGGGAAGAATTGCTCTGGTTTCTATGTGTAGTGATATTATAAACCGAGTCATGAAGATTTCCTCTGGTTCGTATTCCAGGTGAAATCATAAACGAGTTTTAAAGGTGTATATTCATTCGGAACACCAAGGGAATTTCCACTACGATTTTGCAACCAGAATCGTGTTTCCTCCATAATTTGACACTGACTACTGGAAGGTGGGTGAGAATAATTCGAAATTTGCATCTGTGCCCTGCTGGGAAGCGTCTCTCTTCCATTTAGTGGAAAATGTAAACAAGTGTAAACTCCACAGTTGGTGAGAGCAGCTACTTCTCAGATTGTAAACTCATTATAAAGGAGAGCGCTGACCAATGGATATGTGATGTCTGCAACAGTTGGTGGACACATTAGAACACGTAGGCTAGCTGAGATATTTCAACAAATGGCCGAAAGACGTCTTCAGTTTTGAGACGTCAGTGTAAATCGACCTTTCCCTTTAAATATAATCCAGAAGAATATCGCTGCCAATCGTTTATTCAACATGTCTCTGGAGCGATCATGTGTCGTCAGCTATTTAAAATCATTTTTTTTGCATACGATGCGGAAATATATTGAAAAGTAGTCGAGCACATGTGGGACTCTGAGGGGCTTTCGTAGCTGGTTACACTTGACCTACACCAGATATTTTCATTAAAGTTCGGAAGCGTGGATTAGGCGGATTTAAGTATTACATTTAGGATCGTGATCTTCTGTAAGTAATGCTGTTTTTAGTGCAATTACCAAGAAACCATTTAATTAGAATTGACATCAACGTTTACTATCCAACAACTTACCCTCCTTACACAGCACTCCTCACATACAGGAAGCCACCCCTAAGTCCTTCACAAGGAGAAGGAGAAAGATAAAAACAGGAAAGATTACGATGGGGACGGCGGGACTGCAGTGAGAGGATGTCCAGTCAAACAGAAGTGTTTTTAGGAGGATTTTGAAAACCGGTAGGGAACTGGTGAGGTGGATAGATCGAGGGAGCGGAATTCTAGACGCAGGGATAAAGGAACAAACCACTATTATATATTGGATTAAGCACTTAAAATAAAGTATATTAACCATTTTCATTAATTGTGTCATATATTGTTGAAATAATACAACGTAGGAATTGCTAGACAAGAAAAGTCTAAGATCCATCTAGTTTGCCTTCTACTATCCTGGTTGTCACATATACAACAATAATGGAGTTCTTGACTAACCTCAGCAATTAATCTCTATCAATTAGGCAACAACAGACTCAGACATGAAGCAAGGAAACCCCCAGTGATCGAAAGTTTCATAAAGCATAGGTCCAAAATCACCTATACAGATAAGTCTGCTACACATATCATAAGTCATCATATACTGAATTCCAAAATATTACTTTCTGAAATAAATTGATCTAATTTGCATTTGAATGAATCAAGACTAACGGCTTTCACCGTCTGTTCCATAGATTTACAACTTGCTCACTGAAATAATGACTGGAATTTGCTGTGGGGGTCAGCTGGCATGATCAGTAGCGGGTCGGATGGGAAAGTGCTTTTTTTCACAGCGGATCAGAACCCCGCTGTGAAGCTGCACCATGCGCCTTTCCCAATGTCGGGTCTGTCAGTGCTGAGCAGGCCCAACAGGCAGTGGTAGCGGACCCAACTAGGTCACTAGTGGCTTGTTTAGAGCCACTTCAGAATGATTTTCAACTTTTATATTTGATAGCTCGCCCACGGGGTTCACGCTGGTTGTGGACCAGGCACACCAGCAGCACCAACAACAACACCTCCAACCTTTTCAATCACCTGATGCTGTACAGGACAGGGAACATCAGTATCCGACCACATTGCTTCCCGGGATGCCAGGGATGTCCTCACTATGGCCAGATTTACTTCACTTGATGCTGTACACCCTGGCTGCAACATGATCTGCCAAGTTGGCATCACCCCTCACCAGCACCACAAAGAATCCCGACAATGCCCAAGCCATTCCTTTCACACTCATCACCATTGCAGAGGATACCGTTATGTCTCATCATTCACTGCAACTCACTAAGCCACTTCTAAAGGTGCACACAAATCTCTCCAAGAATGCAAAGTGTTGAAAATAAAGGTTTCAATGTTTGACACCACATTAACAGTAACTTTACATGAACAATCCATACAACACCCAAGTGCCTTCCCTCATGTGTTGTTAGTTGGTATGATTGCAGTAGGATGAAGATGAGGATGAGTGTGAAAGGTGGCTAGTGGGAATCTGTTAATTATAGATAGAGAGGGATGGGTGGAGGTGCAAGGTAAGTTGGTGTGAGTAAGGATGTGCAGGAGTAGGGTAGGGAAGGCAACATGACGGGGATGTGATAAGAGGCACAGCAGGATGAGGTTGAGTGTGGCTTTGTACCAACATTTCATGATCTATTGAGATCATTGAAATTTTTGTAGCATTCCTGACCACATCCTGCTTGTGCCCCCCTCTGCAATGTGCAACCAGGCTGTGTTGATCTCCTGGGGAGGTCTCTTCCACACATGGGAAGGGAAGAGGACATCTCTGTGTGCTGTGGCACCCTCCATAAAAGTATGTAAGAAGTCATGAGAGAGCCCGGGCGCAGCCCTGTGCCTTTGTACACCTCAATGCTGTAGAACAGTGACAGCACAAATGTCAAATTAAATTTGAACATTTAAGGAAGCCGGCTGATGGCGGGTAATCAAATGACTTTACCAGACCCGCTTCTGCTAACTGGTCAGGAAACACGCTGGGCGGGCTTAACAAGCCCAATCAATTGAAATTCATTTCACAGTGGGGAGGAGCTAGTAGCAGGGTCGGGACCCACTACCGACATCGCCCGCCCTGCACCCGCCAAGGTCAGCAAAATCATGGCCATTGTTTCCATAGCTTAGTTTTGAATTCACCACGCCAACCAACAAAACTTGTATTTATATAGAGCCTTTAACATCGTAAAACATTCAAAGGCACTTCACAGGATTATTATCAAACAATATTTGACACTGAGCCACATAAGCAAGTCCTCAAGAGATACCTCAGGAAGCCTCTTTAGCTACTTCTTCCAATAGTGCATCAGTTAGAAATGGTACATGAAAAAGAAGACAGCATGCCAGCACAAAACTGCATGTAAACAGCCACAGTATCACATTAAACATATTACACTCATGCCCTCTTACATCAATAAAAGCAAACATTGAATATAGTAAGATTGCAGTCATTCGTTTTTACAGTAAATTAAGATGGAAAACAGCACATTTTCTTGTACAAAGGAAATATAACTGGGCAATGTTAGTTTGATGAGGATTTCAGCAGCAAATGAGCTGAGGCAGGGACAGTCAGGCAATGTTACTTAGATGGAAATAGGTGGTCTTAATGATGGCATGGATATGTGGGCAGAAGCTCATCTCAGGGTCAAATATGATGCCAAGATTGTGAACAGTCTGGTTCGGCCACAGGCAGATGCCAGGGAAAGGAATGGAATCGGTGGCTAGGGCACAAAATTTGCGGCAAGGACCAAAGACAGTTGCTTCAGTCTTCCAATTTTATTTAGAGGAAATTTCTGCTCATAGTAGATATCAATCTACTGGTCAGGTGGGCAGAACAGTGCAAATGGAATTTAATTCAGAGAAGTGTGAGGTGATGCACTTGGGGAGGGCTAATAAGGAAAGGGTATACACATTAAACGGTAGGCCACTTAGAAGTGTAGATGAACAAAGGGAACTTGGAGTGCTTGTGCACAGATTCCTGAAAGTAGCAGGCCAGGTAGATAAGGTGGTTAAGAAGGCACACGGAATGCTTGCCTTTATTGGCCGATGCATAGAATACAAGAGCAGGGAGGTTATGCTTAAATTGTATAATACTCTGGTTAGGCCACAGTTGGAATATTGCATGCAGTTCTGGTCGTTGTAATTATAGGAAGGACTTGATTGCACTGGAGAGAGTGCAGAGGAGATTTACTAGAATGCTGCCTGGAATGGAGAATCTTAGCTATGAGGACAGATTGGATAGGTTGGGTTTGTTCTCATTAGAACAGAGGAGGCTGAGAGGAGACCTCATTGAGGTGTATAAAATTTTGAGGGGCCTGGATATAGTGCATAGCAAGGGCTTATTTCCCTTGGTGGAGGGGTCAATTATGAAGGGACATAGTTTTAAGGTGGTTGGTGGAAGGTTCAGAGGGGATTTGAGGGGAAGCTTCTTCACATAGAAGATTGTGGGGGTCTGTAACTCACTGTCTGGAAGGGTGGTGGATGCAGAAATCCTCACCACATTTAAAAGGTGCTTAGATGGGCACTTGAAGTGTCGTAACCTGCAGGGTTATGAACCTAGAGCTGGTAAATGGGATTAGACTGGATAACCTCTTGTTGGCTGGCGCAGATATAATGGTAAGTACTGCAGCAAATCGAATACAGCCAGGGTGATCTCCTGGATGAGTTTCAATCAGCTGGATTGGTCAGAGAGGAATTTTCCCAGATTTTGTTTCCCCAATTGGCTTGGGTTTTTAGCCTCTCCCAGCAGATCGCATGACTCTGGTTGGGGTAGAGTGTAGAATGTTGCAGTGCAAGGAATGTTGCAGTTGTGTGGGGCGGACTGTTGGGCCAGATGCTCTTTACCTTTCCGTCATTGTTAATTGTTCATAGGTTTATATGTAACCTTCAGGGCTGCTGACAGAGGGCCGCGTGGCTTTTTGTCGGCCAGCGCGGACACAATGGGCTGAAATGGCCTCCTTCTGCGCTATAGTTTCTATGTTTCTATCCAGAACTGGATGTCAGACAAGAAGTCTGAAAATTTAGAGACAGTGGAAAGGTCGAGGGAGGTGGTGGTGAGGTAGAGCTGGGTGTCGTCAACGTACATGTGGAAACTGATGCTGTGTTTTCGGGTGATGTTGCCCAAGGGCAGCATGTAGATGAGAAATAAAATGGGGCCAAGGATAGATCCTTGGGGGACATCAGAGGTAACATTGTGGGAGCGGGAAGAGAAGCCATTGCAGGTGATTCTCTGGTTATGATTTGTTAGATAAGCCCACCCCCCTCCTTATTTTGGAAGTGGATTCTGGTTGCCTCACTGAAGCGTGTTTGAGCCCTATCCTGTCCCCATCCAATCTCCCTGCAGTACATTTTCTGGGAGGAGTCATTGAATTTCTATCAGGAATAGGTGACTTTTCCCTTTCCCAGCCTGGGGCGATTGAGGTCAGATTGTCGTGCTCTCGGCACTGTCTCATCTGAGATCAACTAGCTCAAAACAATTCAGATACGGTTCACCATTTATCCACTGAACCAGGGGTGAAGAATAAATGGATTTGGAATGTTTATCATTGACAGGACCTTGGATGGTAATCCGTTTGAAAAAAACTGATTTGCCCTTTAAACCTAATCCCACTCCTAACTAGATATGCATCCATCCTATTTTAAAAGAGTAAAAATATAGCATTATGATTGTCACTGAAGTGATATTAAGTGGCACTGTTAATATTTACACTTGTTAAGCACTTAATTAATAAAATATAATTATTGGCCTTTATGTCTGAAAAACAAATGCTTCTAACATGGGAACCATGTTGCTGTTGCATCACTGCCATTTACTTAGGAAGTATAAAACTTTCCAATGCAAAATCCACTGCAGTAATACAACAAAGACCATGATCATGAAAACATACACGTTGTTTCACTTAAAAGGGAATAAACATTAACCTAAACAAGTCACACACAAAAGTTGTTGCACTCGAAACATTTGTTTAACGCGCCATATCTTCACCAAATTTCGCTCTTTTCAGATTGCTTCTGATGGGCGTAATAAACTGTATCAACACAAATATCTGCATCCCACAACCTGAAAGATCCCCCAAACCATGCTTAAAGTAGTGCCCGCGACCAGCCTGCTTTCTCATTTTTGCACGCCTGCGTTTCCCCAACGAGGTCTATGTTGGTCCGGGGGTATCACATTGTGCTGATGGTTCCAAATGCAATTGATTCTTATTCAGCATGTTTGGTCCCTTTAGCTCGGAGCGCGATTGCGATAAAGTTGACCCCTGTGTTAGCAGTAAGCAGATACATTGTTATTTGTGCTCAGTGCAGTTACCGGTGAAGAGGATTATTCTCGGTGTGCTAAGCTTGACAATGTTTCAATCACAGTTATGTTCTTGGTTAAATTAATCAATCGTTAGATTCCACACAGATAGTTTCAGTGAACTGCAACATGCCAATTAAAGAAACCAACAATTGTTTTCTAATTGGTTTTATGTATTTAACAAATACTTTTTCAGATATGTCTATGCCATTTAATAATCTAATCTGTCACCGTGGAAAGAGCGGAAATTGGACGAGTCAATCGTGAGACCAAAATCTGGATTAATCAGGTGCTGAAAGTCCATCGGATGCAGCGCAGCCACATTGGAAGAAAGACAGTTCCCAAAGTCAATCTTCTATAAACCATTTAGGTGTGAGGTTAGAAATGAATCGATGCTGGGGATGTTGGCCTGAGCGAGAACACTGATGTTGGTGCATCAATCCTCCCAGTGGATTTGCAGGATCTTGCAGAGGCAGCGCTGGTGGTACTTCTCCAGTGCTTTGAGGTGTCTACTGTATATAGTCCACGTCTCTGAGCCATATAGCAGAGCAGGTATCACATCGAAGCACTCACCACACTTGACCAGCTCCGTTAGGCGGACCACATCGTCCGCATGCCCGAACGAGAAGCACAAAGCAAGCGCTCTACTCGGCACTCCTACACGGCAAGCGAGCTCCAGGTGGGCAGAGGAAATGTTTCAAGGACATCCTCAAAGCCTCCTTGATAAAATGTAACATCCCCACCGGCACCTGGGAATCCCTGGTCCAAGACCGCCCAAAGTGGAGGAAGAGCATCCAAGAGGGTGTTGAGCACCTCGAGTCTCGTCGCTGAGAGCATGCAGAAAACAAGCGCAGACAGCGAAAGGACCGTGAGGAAAACCAGACTCCCCACCCACCCTTTCCTTCAACCACTGTCTGTCCCACCTGTGACAGAGCTTGTAATTCCTGCATTGGACTATTTAGTCAACTGAGAATTCACTTTTAGAATGGAAGCAAGTCTTCCAAGTGAGCATCACCTGGAATACTTCGTGCAGTTTTGGTTTCCATATTTATGAAAGGATATACTTGCTTTGGAGGCAGTTCAGAGAAGGTTCACTAGGTTGATTTCGGGGATGAGGGGGTTGACTTATGAGGAAAGTTTGAGTAGGTTGGGCCTCTACTCATTGGAATTCAGAAGAATGAGAGGTGATGTTATCGAAACATATAAGATTATGAAGGGGCTTGACAAGGTGGATGTAGAGAGGATGTTTCCTCTGATATGGGAGACTAGAATTAGAGGGCAAGATCTTAGAATAAGGGGCCGCCCATTTAAAACGGAGATGAGGAGAAATTTCTTCTCTCAGAAGGTTATCAATCTGTGGAATTCGCTGTGGAAGCTGTGACATTGAATAAATTTAAGGCAGAAATAGACAGTTTCTTAAACGATAAGGGGATAAGGGGTTATGGGGAGCGGGCGTGGAAGTGGAGCTGAGTCCATGATCAGATCAGCCATGATCTTATTGAATGGCGGAGCAGGCTCGAGGGGCCATATGGCCTACTCCTGCTCCTATTTCTTATGTTCTTATGTTCTTATGTTCCTCGATTTCGAGGGACTGCCTATGATGATGATGATGAGAAATGAATGTGATTCCGGAGAGAGAAATGGTCACAACGCAGAGGGAGCCCTCGCCGGCGGGAGAGGCACAGCAGCAATCTTGGGAAGGTACGCCCCACTGGCCCCTGGGTTCCCTTAGAATCGTAAAGTCATAGCATGGTTACAGCATAGAAGGAGGCAATTCAACTCGTCGACCCCGTGCCGGCTCTCTGCAAGTGCATTTCAGCTAGTCCCACTCCCCCGCCCTTTCCCCTAGCCCAGCATTTTTTTCTTTCTGGTATTTATCTAATTCTCTTTTTAATGTCACGATTGGATCTGCTCCACCATCCTTTCAGGCAGTGCATTCCAGATCCTAACCACTCGCTGTGTAAAAAAGTTTTCCCTCGTGTCGCCTTTGGTTCTTCTGCCAATCACCTTTAATCTGTGTCCTCCAGTTCTTGACCCTTCCGCCAATGGGAACAGTTTCTCTGTATCTACTTTGTCTGGACCCCTCATTATTTTGAACACCTCCCTCAAATCTCCTCTCAACTGTCTTTGCTCTAAGGAGAACAACCCCAGCTTCTCCAATATCCACGTAACTGAAGTCCCTCATCCCTGGAACCATTCTTGTAAATCCTTTCTAGCACCCTCTCTAAGGCCTTCACATCCTTCCAAAATGCAGCTCCCAGAATTGGACACAATACTCTAGTTGAGGTCAAACCATAAAGGTTGCATAAAGGTTCATCATGACTTCCTTGCTTTTGTACTCTATGCCTCTATTTATAAAGCCCAGGATCTCCATATGCTTTTTTAATTGCTTTCTCAACCTGTCCTGCCACCTTCAACGATTTGTGCATAGGGCTCTCTGTTCATGCACCCTCTTTAGAATTATACCCTTTAGTTTATATTGCCTCTCCTCGTTCTTCCTACCAAAATGTATCACTTCGCACTTTTCTGTATAAAATTTCATCTGACATGTGTCCGTCCATTCCACCAGCCTGTCGATGTCTTTTTGAAGTCTATGCCTATCCTCCTCACTGTTTACTATACTTCCAAGTTTTGTGTCATCTGCAAATTTTGACATTGTTCCCTGTACACCCAAGTCCAAGTCATTAATATATATCAAGAAAAGCAGTGGTCCAAGTACCGACCCCTGCGGAACACATCTGTGTACCTTACTCCTGTCCGAAAAACAACCGTTCACTACAACTCTGTTTCCTGTCACTTAGCCAATTTCACATACATGCTGTCTCTGTCCCTGTAATTCCATGGGCTTCAACTTTGCTGGTAAACCTATTATGTGGCACTTTATCAAATGCCTTTTGGAAGTCCATGTAACCACATCAGCTGCAATGCCCTCATAAACCTTTTCTGTTATCTCATCAAAAAACGAAATCAAGTTAGTTAAGTGCAATTTGCCTTTAACAAATCCATACTGGCTTTCTTTAATTAATCCATACTTGTGCAAGTAACAGCTAATTTTGTCCCAGCATCCCCATTACCAAGGTTAAACTGACTGGCCTGTAGTTGCTGGGTTTATCCTTACACCTTTTTTTGAACAAGGATGTAACATTTGCAATTCTCGAGTTCTCTGGCACCACCCCCATAGGATTGGAAGATTATGGCCAGCACCTCCACAATTTCCACCTTTGCTTCCCTCAGCATCGTAGGATGCATCCCATCCAGTCCTGGCAACTTGTTTACTTTAAGTAGACAGCCTTTCTAGAATCTCCTCTTTATCAATTTTTACCCCATCCAGTATCTCAACTACTTCTTCTTTCACTATGACATTGGCAGCATCTTCTTCCTTGGTAAAGGCAGATGCAAAGTATTCATTTAGTACCTTAGCTATGTGTGTAAGTCTCCTTTTTGGTCCCTAATCAGCCGCACACCACCTCTTTCTAGCTGTTTACTATTTATATACCTATAGAAGACTTTTGGATTTCCTTTTATGTTAGTTGCCAGTCTATTCTCATACTCCCTCTTTGCCCCTCTTATTTCCTTTCTAATTTTCCCTCTGAACTTTCTATATTCAGCCTGGTTCTCACTTCTATTCTCAACCTGACATCTGTCATACGCCCCCTTTTTCTGCTTCATCTCACTCGCTATCTCTTTTGTCATCCAGGGAGCTGTGGTTTTTGTTGCCCTACCTTTCTCCTTCATGGGAATGAACCTCGACTGTACCCAAACCATCTCCTCTTTAAAGGCAGCCCACTGTTCGATTACGGTTTTGCCTTCCAATCTTTGATTCCAATTTAAACGGGCTAGATCCATTCGCAACCCACTGAAATTGGCTCTCCTTCAATTAAGTATTCTTACTTTAGATTGCTCCTTGTCCTTTTCCATAGCTAATCTAAACCTAATGATACTATGATTACTGTTCCCTATATGTTCACCTACTGACACTTGCACCACTTGACGCACCTCATTCCCCAGAATCAGATCCAGCAATGCCACCTTCCTCTTTGAGCTGGAAACATTCTGCTTAACACACTCAGAAATTCTTCCCCCTCTCTGCCCATTACACTATTACTATCCAAGTCTATATTAGGATAATTGATGTCCTCCATTAGCACTACTCTATAGTTCTTGCACCTCTCTGTAATTTCCCTGCAAATTTTCTCCTCTACATCCTTCCCACTAGTTGGTGGCCTATAGAATACACCTAGTAGTGTAATGGCACCTCTATTGTTTCTTAACTCCAACCAAATAGATTCTGTCCTTGACCCCTCCAGGACCTTGACCAATACTGCTACCCCATCTCCTTTCCTTCCCTATCCTGAACACCTTATATTCAGGAATATTTAGTACCCAATCCTGCCCTTTTTTGAGCCAGGTCTCCATTATCACTACAACATCATATTCCCATTTGCGTCTCCAGCTCACCACCCTTATTCACCACGTTTGGAGACAGACTATTAGATTAATATCAGCCATTTCCCCAGCCATAATATGCAGTCCAATATCTTCTCGTCTGATGTCCTTCCTGTTTTGATTTTGCAGAATAATTATATTAAATAGAAGAAAAAAGCTTTAAAATTGACTTTTAGATGGAATTTAGCATCATTAGAACCGAAAAGTTATGACGAAAGGTCATTGAATTGAATCATTAACTCTGTTTCTCGTTCCACAGATTCTCCCTGACCTGTTGAATATTTTCAGCATTTTCTGTTTTTATGAAAGGTTGTGTACGATGTTACATGCCTTGCTCACCTCTAGACATGACCATTCCAACTCATTCCCAGCTGGCCTCCCATTTTCTACCCTCCGTAAACTTGAGGTCATCCAAAACTTTGATGCCCATGCCCTAAAGTGCACCAAGTCCCATTCAGCTATCACCCCTGTGCTCACTGACCAACATTGGCTCCTGGTTAAGCAACACCTCAATTTTAAAATTCTCATCCTAGTTTTCAAATCCCTCCATGGCCTTGTTCCTCCCTATTTGTGTAATCTCCTCCAGCCCTAGAATCCTCCAAGATATTTGCACTCCTCCACTTCTGGTTTCTTGAGCATCCCTGATTTTAATCACTCCACCTTTGGTGGCCATGCTTTTAGTTGCCCAAGCCCTAAGCTCTGGAATTCCTCTCATTAAACCTCTCAGCCCACTATCTTTCCTCCTTTAAGACGCTCCTCAAAACCTACCTCTTTAATCAAGTTTTTGGTCCTATGCCCTAATATCTGCTTATGTGGCTCAGTGTCAAAGTTTGTTTGGAAAAGCTCCTGAGAAGTGCGTTGGGATGTTTTACTACATTAAAAGCAGTATATAAATACAAGTTGTTGGTGGTGGTGGTGACTGATAACTCAGATTCTTGGTATTGGAAATATATCTATTCAGATATAAAAAGGGGATTTGAGAATTCTTATAAGGATCAGTGGATATTACATAGAATTACATAGAAGGTACTACACAGAAACAGGCCATTCAGCCCAACAAGCATATGCCGGTGTTTATGCTCCTCCCAGCCTCTTCATCTAACCTTATCAGCATAATCTCCTATTACTTTCTCCCCCATGCATTCATCCTTAAATACATCTATGCTAGTTGCCTCAACCATTCCTTGAGGTAGCGAGTTCCACATTCTAACCGCTCTCTGAGTAAAAAAGTTTGTCCTGAATTCACTATTGGATTGATTAGTGACTATCTTATATTTACGGCCACTAGTTTTGGTCCCCCCACAAGTGGAAACATCTTCTCTACATCTACCCTATCAAACCCTTTCATAATCTTAAAGATCTCTATTAGGTCACCCTCTTGATAGACTGGAAATTATAATGTTAAACCAATGAGCTTGATCCAGTCCTAAATAGCAGGTAGGGTTTAAAACTGCTCTGAGCATTAAAGCTAGCTCACCTGTTAATTGTGCATTGATTAATGGAAAATTAGTATATTTTTACACACACTCTTAAGCTTGATCTTGGGAGTAAACACTTGGAATGCATGTTAGTAAAATTAATTCCACCCATTAAAGGCCCCAGTAGAAGTGAGCAGAGTCCCAGTGATGAACAAAATGGGAGCTTTTGGCTAAAGAATCCTTTGATGGACTCTGTAGCTTAAATGTCACACCAATTCTGGCAGATGGGGCAGATATAGCAGGAGATCATGAACTTCAAGGCCACAGCGGGCAGGCTTTCAGAACTTGGTACTAATAAGTGAAGCGTGATTATCATTGGTGCACCCTACCTTGACCTCAGCATGGACAATGTGAAGAGGGGCTCCACATCCACATGATCACGTTCTGATACCTGTGTCAGCTGCTGGAACACAGCGTGCATCCAAGGATAAACATTGGGACAAACTCTTAGTGGAGATAAAGGTGGCCACGGCGCTCAACTTCTCTGCTACTGGGGGCTTTCTGGTACCAAGAGGAGTTATCACTTGGATTAGTAAATATGCAGTTTGCTGTTGAATCCCTGAGGTAGCAGGTTCCCTCTATGTCTATGCATCCGCATACATTTTCAAAAGCGAGGCAATCCAGTTTTTCTGGTCACGTTACAATGCCTGAGTTATAAGGCTTTATTACTTAAGCTCATATCTCATTCATGCACCTCCAGGCAGTAGCCACCCCTTTATCCACAGAAACAGTTAATGCTTTATCAACATTCAAATGGTATATGGCCATCAACAAAACATTATTGAAGCGGAGAGGAGAGGATGGACGAGGCATGGAGGAGCGGAGAGGTCGGAGCCCAGAGGTGGAGCAGCGTGGACAAGACCAAGGGAAGGCGCAGCACGGGCCAATAGCGAGGCTGAGGTTGTGAGGCTCACATTGCGTACTATGGATTCCACGTAGAGAAAGGACCTATGGGAAGGAGGAAGGAAGGGGGACAGTAGGAATATGTGTGAGTTTGTGTGTATGTGTTGGCACATGCGATCAAGCCCGTGTGGTGGCTGGTGTGCAACAGCCAACCCATGTTAAAAGAATTCACGCACAGGCATCTTCCACCGTTTAAAATGAGTTCATCAGTCACCTGAGTACTCATTTTTAGTGTGGAAGTAAGTCATCCTCGACCCCGAGGGGCTATCTATGATGATGTTGATGATTCAAGTTAATGCTCCTTTTCCGGAGCATGCTCCCTATGTAAATATCTTGACGGATTCGAGGCTTCCCCAACTACTTAAGGGGTTGAAGGAATACGAGGTTGTCCACGGGGAGATTATTCCAATTGTAGCTGATGATACCTTGGTGGAGCCTCCCAATCTCCCACAAGAAACTGCACTTTCACAAAGCAGAGAAAATATAGAGCAGATCTTTGGTCTCCTCACACAATGCTTCCAATATTTGGTGCATTGTAGTATGACGCAGTGCATTTGAACACATCGGGAGGAATCTTCACAGGAATAACGGCTGGGTTGGAGGCGGCAGGGGGGAAGAAATGAAAGTTGGAAAAGTCTAAAACCTGACCCCAACCTGTCCACTTTCGCGTTTTACTCAGGCAGGACGGGGGAGGCGCGGGCAGTCAACCCGCTGCCAGTAGGCGGCTTGGCATTTTAAATATGATAATGAGGCCCGAAGCCTCTGTGTTGTGCAGGTTTTACTGTAGGCGGCCGGGATTCTGGTGCCCGCGATTCCCCATAGCTGCAACGAGGCGAGCACAGCCGCAAGAGTAATCCTTGTGGATCAGGGGAGCAGGAGTGCTTCCTCCCGGCACCCTCCAAGCTCGCCCAACAGCAGTCTGCACCTCGATTCCAAGGGACTGCCTATGATGATGATAATGATGCTACTCCTGGGGACGGGGATCGTACCCCCCCTGGGGATTGCTGCCCCCACCCCCCACCTCACTTGGACCCAGCACCTACCTCATCCTGTGGTGTCCAGCCTGCGTTCCCCGCCCAACTGGATGCCAACCTGTCAATCAAGCTGACTTCTGGGCGGGGAACCCGCCCATTACATCACACTCATGCTGTGGGGTTATCCCGGCCATCGCTTTAGGAAAAGCTAGAATAACCAAGTGAAAATACAATCCACATTACAATGAACATTGCACTTTGGCTGTGTTGCATGTTACATTGTCAGTTGTTTTTTGTGACCTTTGTGCAATTAATATTCCACCAGTTTCATATTCTACGCATTTAACATTCATGTGCTAATTTTCTATGAAGGTAACAGCACAAAAGTCATGAAGTAATTGCCAAGCACCATATAGAATGACAATCCAATGTAACATGGTGAAGCAATGCTTTCCTAACCAGGAAACGTCGAGAAGACAGCTTCTTTTTTCCCCCTTAAAACAAATGTTCACATATGTTGCCTTAATTGATTTATTTTATATTACTCTGTAAGAAGGGATGACAAACAGCAGAGCCCATGCTTTTATTGCAACATATTAGAAAACTGAGGTCAATATTTGCAGTTTTACTGTCAAAAGGCAGACCATAATTCAACTTGTACTTTCAAGTAAACTAAATGCAAATTAATTGCAAATGCTAATTGTCTTTTCTCCCCTGAAATTCCGGTCAGAAGCCTCTTTCGAATGCTTGCCTCCGACCGGAGAATTTCTACAAATTTACCTGGTGGCCCCAGAGGCGCCTGGGATTCCGGTGGGGAGGCCTTCTCTTCCCACGCTGCGAAGCACGCTCCCGTCCTTCAGGCTCCAACACAGACAGTGCAGTCATGTGTGACTGCTCAACCAATCAGGTAAAAGTATGCTCATTAATAGCAATGGCAACTCCTTATCTACGAATTCTCATTGCTAATAATAAGAAAAAAACAAAACACACTAAACACATAATTAAAATTAATTGAAATTAAAGTCTTGGAAAAAAGATATATTTTTCCGATTTTTTCAAAGTTTTATAATTAGTGTTTAAAATAAACTTACCTTACTGGGCAGTGTTTTTAACATAAAAATTTATTTTTAAATTTTATTTTTATATGTTTTTAATATGTTTTAAAATGCTGGTAAAAGTAGGCTATGTGCCTGCTTTTACCAGGCGCAAGGGTTTTAAGGACATTTGCTGGGCAAGAGATGGGCAAATAGTGCAATCTTGTCCACGCGAATGTCCTGGCTGCTGAGATGCGTGCGATCTGTCAAACCAGAGTATGACAGATCGGAAAAGCTGGTTTTCGGTGCATGCGCTTTGCTCACTGAAAACAGGTTTTTGCGATGCATTCCCGGATCCGTACACACTCCGTATGGACCCAGTGAGGCTGGAATTTCACGGACAATAAATGGTGGGTTTTATGTAATTCTGGATATTACTTCAAGGTTAATGTAATCTAATTTCGGTGCTAATTTTGAAAAGAGCATGACCATTCCATGGGTTATCCTTTTAACAGCTTTTTAAAGATGGTAATAGAAACATAGAAACATAGAAAATAGGTGCAGGAGCAGGCCATTCAGCCCTTCTAGCCTGCACCGCCATTCAATGAGTTCATGGCTGAACATGAAACTTCAGTACCCCCTTCCTGCTTTCTCGCCATACCCCTTGATCCCCCGAGTAGTAAGGACTTCATCTAACTCCCTTTTGAATATATTTAGTGAATTGGCCTCAACTACTTTCTGTGGTAGAGAATTCCACAGGTTCACCACTCTCTGGGTGAAGAAGTTTCTCCTCATCTCGGTCCTAAATGGCTTACCCCTTATCCTTAGACTGTGACCCCTGGTTCTGGACTTCCCCAACATTGGGAACATTCTTCCTGCATCCAACCTGTCCAAACCCGTCAGAATTTTAAACGTTTCTATGAGGTCCCCTCTCACTCTTCTGAACTCCAGTGAATACAAGCCCAGTTGATCCAGTCTTTCTTGATAGGTCAGTCCCACCATCCCGGGAATCAGTCTGGTGAATCTTCGCTGCACTCCCTCAATAGTAAGAACGTCGTTCCTCAAGTTAGGAGACCAAAACTGTACACAATACTCCAGGTGTGGCCTCACCAAGGCCCTATACAACTGTAGCAACACCTCCCTGCCCCTGTACTCAAATCCCCTCGCTATGAAGGCCAACATGCCATTTGCTTTCTTAACCGCCTGCTGTACCTGCATGCAAACCTTCAATGACTGATGTACCATGACACCCAGGTCTCGCTGCACCTTCCCCCTTCCTAATCTGTCACCATTCAGATAATAGTCTGTCTCTCTGTTTTTACCACCAAAGTGGATAACCTCACATTTATCCACATTATACTTCATCTGCCACGCATTTGCCCACTCACCTAACCTATCCAAGTCACTCTGCAGCCTCATAGCACCCTCCTCGCAGCTCACACTGCCACCCAACTTAGTGTCATCCGCAAATTTGGAGATACTACATTTAATCCCCTCGTCTAAATCATTAATGTACAATGTAAACAGCTGGGGCCCCAGCACAGAACCTTGTGGTACCCCACTAGTCACTGCCTGCCATTCTGAAAAGTACCCATTTACTCCTACTCTTTGCTTCCTGTCTGACAACCAGTTCTCAATCCACGTCAGCACACTACCCCCAATCCCATGTGTTTTAACTTTGCACATTAATCTCCTGTGTGGGACCTTGTCGAAAGCCTTCTGAAAGTCCAAATATACCACATCAACTGGTTCTCCTTTGTCCACTTTACTGGAAACATCCTCAAAAAATTCCAGAAGATTTGTCAAGCATGATCTCCCTTTCACAAATCCATGCTGACTTGGACCTATCATGTCACCATTTTCCAAATGCGCTGCTATGACATCCTTAATAATTGATTCCATCATTTTACCCACTACTGAGGTCAGGCTGACCGGTCTATAATTCCCTGCTTTCTCTCTCCCTCCTTTTTTAAAAAGTGGGGTTACATTGGCTACCCTCCACTCGATAGGAACTGATCCAGAGTCAATGGAATGTTGGAAAATGACTGTCAATGCATCCGCTATTTCCAAGGCCACCTCCTTAAGTACTCTGGGATGCAGTCCATCAGGCCCTGGGGATTTATCGGTCTTCAATCTCATCAATTTCCCCAACACAATTTCCCGACTAATAAAGATTTCCCTCAGTTCCTCCTCCTTACTAGACCCTCTGACCCCTTTTATATCCGGAAGGTTGTTTGTGTCCTCCTTAGTGAATACTGAACCAAAGTACTTGTTCAATTGGTCTGCCATTTATTTGTTCCCCGTTATGACTTCCCCTGATTCTGACTGCAGCGGACCTACGTTTGTCTTTACTAACCTTTTTCTCTTTACATACCTATAGAAACTTTTGCAATCCGCCTTAATGTTCCCTGCAAGCTTCTTCACGTACTCCATTTTCCCTGCCCTAATCAAACCCTGTGTCCTCCTCTGCTGAGTTCTAAATTTCTCCCAGTCCCCAGGTTCGCTGCTATTTCTGACCAATTTGTATGCCACTTCCTTGGCTTTAATACTATCCCTGATTTCCCTAGATAGCCATGGTTGAGCCACCTTCCCTTTTTTATTTTTACGCCAGACAGGAATGTACAATTGTTGTCATAATTATTGACTCAATATCACGTACAGCAAATTATCAGATTACTTTTTTGTACCTGACAGCACTAGTTTTAGAAATAGACCAGTACCAATGAAGAAATTTGTTATTCTGACCTGTATGTTGTCATAGATGGAAAATGTGTTAATATTTCAAATTAAGCATTGCTGAAACTTCAGGCCAAGCAAAATAAAAATTATGTGTGAAAGACTAAACTTCAATTTACATGGTTAGTTTTATTATTAGAAAGGAAAGGCATGGCATTACTGTGTTTACAATGGTTATTGGACAGGAGATATTTCAGTCCCAGTATCTTCTATTTTTGCACCAATTGCAAAGAATAGCACTAGTTGCCATTTATTGTCATTTTCATGTCATACACCTTAAATTGAATGTGCTGGGCATAAGTGCAACCAAGGGGGTGGGCGGTTGGATTGAGGGGTCATATCATAGAAATCACAGAAATTTACAGCATGGAAGGAGGTTATTTTGGCCCATTGTGTCCGCGCTGGCCAACGAAGAGCTATCCAGCCTAATCCCACTATCCAGCTCTTGGTCTGTAGCCCTGTAGGTAATGGCACTTAAAGTACATATCCAAGTACTTTTTAAATGTGGTGAGGTTTTCTGCCTCTGCCACACTTTCAGGCAATAAGGTCTGGAACCACCCTGTGGGTGAAGAAATTTCCCCTCAAATCCCCTCCAAAACACCTACTAATTACTTTTGACCCACCTGCTAAGGGAAATAGATCCAACCTATCCACTCTATCTAGGCTCCTCATAATTTTATACACCTCAATAAGATCTCCCTTCAGCCTTCTCTGTTCCAAAGAAAACAAACCCAACCTATCCAATCTTTCCTCATAACTAAAATTCTCCAGTCCAGGCAATATCCTCGTAACTCTCCTCTGTACCCTCTCTAGTGCAATCACATCTTTCTTGTAATGTGGTGACCAGAAATGCATGTAGTACTCTAGCTGTGGCCTAACAAGTGTTTTATACAGTTTAAGCATAATCTTGCTGCTCTTGTATTTTATACCTCAGCTAATAAAGGCAAATATTCCATATGCTTTCTTAGCCACCTTATCTACCTGGCCTGCTACCTTCAGGGATCTGTGGACATGCACTCCAAGGTCCCTTTGTTCCTCTACACTTCTCAGTGTCCTACCATTTAATGTGTATTCCCTTACCTTGTTAGCCCTCCCAAATGCATTACCTCACGCTTCTCCGGATTGAATTCCGTTTGCCATTGTTCTGCCCACCTGATCAGTTCATTGATATCTTCCTGCAGTCTACAGCTTTCTACTTCATTATCAACCACACAGCTGATTTTTGTATCATCTGCAAACTTCTTAATCATACCCACTACATTCAAGTCTAAATCATTGATATATACCACAAAAAGCAAGTGGCCTAGTACTGAGCCCTGCGGAACCCCACTGGAAACAGCTTTCCAGTTACAAAAACACCCATCAATCATAACCTTCTGCTTCCTGCCTCTGAGCCAATAAAGGATCCAACTTGCCACTTTGCCTTGGATCCCATGGGCTCCACCACCCCCCTAGCCCACCAAAATTTTTAGGAGTGGGTTATATCCTGTCTCCCTGAATCCTGGAGTTTCCCCCAATGCTCCCTACCCCAGTTCATTATTCATGGTTACACCTCTGGTACTGGTCACATATACTTAGGGGTGGAAATTCAGTATCGCCCATTTAGAGGCAATGACACCACCTGGTCGGTGGTTTTACTGCCGGCCAGTAATTACAGCAGCCAATCGCAAAATTCAGTTTTACCGCCTGGAGAGGGAATTGGAGCAGTAAATCAGGCATTACACGCCACTCTTGAGGCGCAAAACGTCGGTAAGTGGGGCGATAAAATCCGAGCGATAATCAGCATTTGTTGCTGTGCAGCAGACATTCTGCCGCCATATGGATTCAATTGAGGCGATGATATGATGCGGCACCGCCTCATGCTTATCTTCGCTGCCAACACATTCTTACTGAGAGGGAGAAGATGGCAGAGGCGCGAGCTCGTCAGCGTGCTCGCCGGTTCTCGGATGCCGCCGTGGATGCACTCCTGGATGGTGTGGAGAGGCAACGTGAATTGTTGTGGAGCGAGACTAGCAGGAGGCCACATCCGCAGCTGTTCTGAAGATTGTGGAGGGAAGTTGTGCAGAGCATGTCTGCGAGAAACATGACAGCCACTCAATGCAGGAAAAAGTTCAACGACCTGGCACGGGTGGCGAGGGTGAGTATCTTTTACATGAATCTTGGCATGCCATGCTTGGAGCACAATGGATAGCGTGTGCAGTCTCTCCTCAATCAATATGTGTCGGACCCCATGCTCTTCGTGGGTGACCACAGATGCAAAGGTCGTATTTGCAGCCTCAGCCTTTCCCTGGGCTTGCATGCGCCGTTAACCTTCCTGCTCTATTGTCGAAACCCACCACTGGTCTTGTTACCTCCTCAGTCTTCAAATGCTTGAGGAAGATGGTAGCCTCACCTTAACTTTTAGGTGCTGGCCCCCAAATTCTAACATTGCCACGCCTATTGCGTGCGGCTATTCCAAATGACATCGACCTATGTTGACTCTCATACAGTAACATCTACTCAACTATGTAAGGCACCTCGGACAGACGGACACTAACTCAGATACTCTGTTTGTTCTTGCAGGCCAAGCTAGCGCATAACCAGCACAAACAGAGGAGGGGACCCTGACCTCCAGGCCCTCAGTGTGTTGGAGAAATGCATTTCAGTCCTCATGGGTGCGGTCAAGCCCCCTCAGGACAGTGACGGTATGTTGAGGACCTTTGCATCCTCTATCGGGCCACTTAGCGCTGTCACCACAATACTTCCCCACTTTCCATGAGACTGGAATTTCAGAATGCTTTTCCCAGTCCTGGCCCCCTCCCCTGCTGGTCACCACTTTCTCTGGCTTTATGCTTTGAACTAGAGGCCCAGGACTCTGTACATGTGCCGTCCAGTGCCGGCGATGGTGGAGACGAGGAGGAGGTGGAGGACACCTCTCTGCCAGTTACTGAGGAGCCAGCAGCCTCAGTGAGCGGGGACACCACCCCAGTCGAAGAGGGCGTGGTCGGGGAGTTGGAGGTGGGTGATTCTCCGGGACCCAGTGGCCTGCAGCAACGCCACAGGGGAGGGGAAACTTGGGACCCAGATACCCGGAAGGTGATTGCGTGCCTGCGTGATACTCAGCAGCACTCTGATGAAGACCTTGAGCTGGAGGTTGTCACAAGACAATCATTGCGGATGCACAGCGATCTGTTGGATGCATTGGCAAGGGTGCCTGAGAACCTCAATGCGCTCGTTGTGAGGATGGAGGAGTCCGCCCCAACGTCTGTGGCCTCTCCTCAGGTGTGGACCCACGTTGGCCATATCTCGTCTGTGTAGCCGGCACCTTTGAGGTAGTGACCGCAGCACGACGCGGTGTGCCGGCACTGGCCCCATTAAGTTGCCAAAGGTAAGAGCGAGATGCTACTCAGCAATGGGGTCTGAAATGGAACCCGTTAATGTTGCTGAAATGGTAGACGTCAAGGTAAGTACTCAGCAACCACAGAACGCCAACACCAACGCACTCTGCTAGGGGAATACGTAACACTCACTGCGACCTCTGTACCCGGTTTGCTACTCCTGTTATAAACTGCCCTGACTTGTGAATGCCAACTTTTTCTGGCGAGTTCCCCGCCAGCTGGTAAATGAGGTGCAAAAACCGAAGATCACGTCACCGGCGCTAGCGAGGCGTTGCACACGTACTGACGTCATGATTTCGCTGGCGGTAGGTAGTAGGTGAGGTGGTACTGCTTTGCACCACTGCAAAAACTCAACCGAAGTTTGCAGTAGGCGGTGACATCACCGAACACCGGCGCTAAGCCATTTGCAGCGAGCTTCTACCTCTCCGGGCGCTATCGAATTTCAAGACATATCAATGTTATGAGAAAGCAAAGGCCTTTGCCCACTCTCCTAGCATTAATGAATAGCCTCTAGGTGAAGTGGAGTTCTGTGCATGTGTGTAAGAATATGTGTGTGGCGCAGTCCTCTGATGGTCAGAGAGGCACAGCCAGTCACAGCGCACATTATAACGCAGGTCTCGATGGTTGCATTCTCCAATATGTAGCTAGCCGCCTCAGACCAGTAGTGTATTCAACTGCAACTTCAAGTACAATAAAGAAAATACTGGGCTAGAACAGTGTTTCTCAAATTGGGGTTTACAGCCCCTTGGGTCCATAAAGACTTTCCAGGGGGTCCAGGGGGGTTCATGGCCGGAGAGAGCTGGAGGTAATTTCAAGCCTGCTCCTCTTTATAAAACTGCCATTGATTCAGTTCTTGTCAATTATTCTCGACGGCTGGGCCCGCCTCCTCACAGAGGCTCACAGCTCTCATTACTTTGCGACCCTGGTGCCAGGGTCAAGAATGTCACTGAGAGGCTGCAGAACATTCCGAGTGGGAGGGTGAACAGCCAGTGGTCGTGGTCCATATCGGTACCACCGACATAGTTAGAAAGAGGAATGAGGTCCTGCAGGCAGATTATATGGAGCTAGGAAAGACATTTAAAAGCAGGACCGCAAAGGGATCCTGGGCTTCATAAATAAAGGCATAGAGTACAAAAGCAAGGAAATTACGATGAACCTGTATAAAACTGGAGTATTGTGTCCAATTCTGGGCACCGCACTTTAGGTAGGATGTGAAGGCCTTGAAGAGGGTGCAGAAAAGATTTACGAGAATTATTTCAGGGATGAGGGACTTCAGTTACGTGGATAGACTGGAGAAGCTGGGGTTGTTCTCTTTAGAGCAGAGAAGGTTGAGAGGAGATTTAATAGAGGTGTTCAAAATCATGAAGTGTCTGAACAGAGTAGATCGAGAGAAACTGTTCCCATTGGCGGAAGGGTCGAGAACCAGAGGACACAGATTTAAGGTGATTGGCAAAAGAACCAAAGGCAAAAGAACATGAGGAAAAACTTTTTTACGCAGCGAGTGGTTAGGATCTGGAATCACTGCCTGAAATGGTGGTGGAGGCAGATTCAATTACGGCTTTCAAAAGGGAATTGGATAAGTACCTGAAGGAAAACGATTTGCTGGGCTACGAGGAAAGGGCGGGGGAGTGGGACTAGTTGAAGTGCTCTTACTGAGAGTCGACACTGGCTCGACAGCCAAATGGCCTCCTTCTGTGCTGTAACCATTCTATGATTCTATGGTTGCTCTTGCTGGCGCGGTGACCCGATGCTGTCCTCCTGATACTTGATCAGAGTGCCTGCGGGGCCCTTCAAATACGTGTTGAATGCGTTCACGCAAGCACCTTCAATCCCGCGGTGCAGCTGATACAGAACATGCTGGTGGGACAGTATGGCAGTGCGTCATGCATCGAGCATCAATCCAGCGGGTGCACGGGTACTCATGCCCTTTCTCACCTTGGCCAGTCTGCTGATGGCTTTAAAAATTGTCCAGCACTGAGTGACTAATAGTGGCCATCTGTTACTGCAGAGTATCCAGAATTGGTGTGAGAAGCAGGCATACTCATTTCACTGATATCTGTAAATAAATACCTGTTTTCTTAAAAGCATTATTAAAGCACTCTTTACATGCAGCACTTTCATATTATGAGTGTCATATAGTATTATAATTGTGATGGGGTGGGGGTCCGTGATTGAAAAGGGATCCTTGAACGAAAAAAGTTTGAGAACCACTGGTCTAGAAAGGATCAGATTCGATTGTTGGGTCTGTTCTGGTCAAAATTGGGGTACGGTCATGGGCCAGGGATTCCCACCGACTGTTGGGCATCCCTGGCCCATGACTGCTCAAAGTGGAGAAGAAGCTTTTGAGAAAGCACCGAACACTTTGAGTCTCTTCGTCAGGAGCACGCGGAAATGAAGCACAGTGCATACGACAAACCAAGCACCCCACCCACCCATCCCTTCAACCACCATCTACCCCACCTGTTACAGAGCCTGTAGATCCCGCATTGGACTCATCAGCCACCTTAGAACTCATGTTAGTGTGGAAGCAAGTCATCCTCGACTCTGAGGGACTGCCTAAGAAGAAGAACTTGGGGGAATAATGGAGAACTGTACTTGGCTTCAATTGGGGGCGGCTCCTGCTCCTAATAGTTATTGGTTCTCCGGTGACCCCTGCTGGAACGTGCATGTAGTGGAGATTTTATAAGGAAAGACTGAGCTGGGCTCTGATGCCCCCTGCTGTTCAATAGCCACCCAACACTAAGCAAGACCTACAAATACAACCGAGCTTGATTTCTAAAAGTTAACCAATGGTATTTCAAATAATCTATTTAATAACAGCACTGCTCACATTTCAAACCAACCAACCTCAGAAGAATCATCAGGTTATTAAGACTGAATAATAATTGTAATGTTCCAAAGTTTAAATGGTTTAGAAATTGTCACGTTGTTTTTGTATTGTTCATATTCTGGAAAGACATCATGACACCTGGCATTTACACTACTAAATCTGCTTCATTACCCCAGGAACAGACTTATAGACCCAGTTTTCATTGGTCTATGGTTCTATTATCGGGATAAGGGAGTTGGATTTAGCAACATAAACACCAGGAACAAGCTCATGAGTAGCAGACTCCGAATAAAAACAGCGGCAATATCAAAATGGTTTATAGAGTGCTAGAGTACTCAAAGGAGAACAAAAGTGTGAATGTGAAGCCTGGAGTATGCATTTATAGAACTTATGAATGTTCACCAAATATAATCAAAAGGGGAGCATTTCCCACAATGATAAGAAATGTTCCAGACTAATTCTAACCAGTTACTGAAAACACTAAAAATGTTAAGTCATTGAAAATAGTCATGCAGCAATTTGCAATGTTTAATGGATAGAATAAGTGTGCTCAAATATATTGATATATATATATTGATATATATATATTATACTACATATAATAAAAAATATAATAGCCAGAAAATCCAAGGGAAGATTGCAGTGATACTAACCTTTCCATATAATTCTGTAATGTAATGTCATTCAGGGAATAATATGGGTAAATTCCATTGATTCTTTCTCATTAAGTAACTAAAACCTAGTTCCAGTAGAGTATATCCAATGGGAGTTGTTGCTTTTCATGTTTTATTTCTGATCATTCAACATGTGGGGCTAGATTTTCCACTTTTTTTGCATGCTTAACGCCCATTTTACCGCTGAAATGACGTATAACGCCCATATATCGCCCATTTAGCCACAAAATGGAAACCGACGGGCATTTTTCGGAAACTTATCGCTGAGTGTTACTTTTCCCATGGGAAAAAATAATACCACCCGTCCACTTTTTTTGGGCGGAATTATCAGAATGGGCAAAATCAATGCCCATAATATCACCCAGCATTAATTTCCGCACTGATTTAACGCCGAGACTCAATAATACTGCCTGCCCACTTTTTTTGTCGTAAAGAGCATATTTACCAAAACTAGCAGCTTTGAGATCGTTCAGCATCACTTTCACCACCTTGCACACATATCGCCCACAATATCGCTCGCCCAAAAAACCGCCCACAAATAGTGGAACTAACCGGAACGAATCACAGCGTTATAGACGCCATGTTCTACATCACATGTTGCATCCTTTAAAAGGCTGCTGTGCTTCAACCTCGAGGGAGTTCGGATGTACTCTGGAGGTCGTTGGAGTTGATGTGAACATTTGTACAAACATCTTGACCATAATGTGACTGATTGGAATTTAATAGGTGTCTTCGTCGGGACATTCATTGTTTGTGGAAAACAGAGAGCTATTGCAATGGGGCCTGTCCTTTCTCACCCTCTCTATATGCAGCAGACTCGAGATCACCGAAGGTACGCTCCACAGCATTATGTGTCCAATGTAAGACGTGCCAGACTGATGAGGAAAACCAGATGTTACACCCCCTGCAAGTACAGGGAGAAGCAATCATACCTCGGCTTGCCCGACACCACTTGCCTTCGGAGACAATGCTTCCACAAAGAGGTTATCACTGAGGTATGCCAGCTGAAAAGGGGAGATCTGCAGCCTGCCAGCACCATCAGTACTGTACTGTCCATCGAGGTCAAAGTCACCACGGCACTGTCGTTCTACGCGTCGGGTTCTTTTCAGGCCACAGCTGCCGACATTTGCGGACTATCTCAGCATGCCACACATTGCTGCATTAGACAGGTCACTGAAGCCCTGTACGCACACAGTTTCCCTATGACCAGGGAGGCACAGAGTGAGAGGGCCCTAGAGTTCTCCAGAATTGCAAACTTCCCCAAGGTGCAGGGAGCAATAGACTCTACGCACATCGCGATGTGGGCACCTTTTCAGGATGCAGAAGTTTTCAGGAACCGTAGGGATTCCACTCCCTGAATGTCCAATTCGCTGTCGACCACCAGCAAATTATTATGGCAGTGAATGCTCAATTTCCAGGCAGCACCATGATGCTCACATCCTGCATGAGAGCACTGTATCTGATTAGTTTAACAATCAGCCACAAGGTCAATGCTGGCTGCTTGGTGACAAAAGATATGGCCTCGCCATATCTGGCCATCTGGCTGATGACCCCACTGCGTGACACCCACACTGAAGCCGAGAGGCGATACAATGAGAGCCACAGAGCCACTCGCAATATCATGGAGAAAACCATTGGAGTGCTTAAGCAACGCTTTAGATGCCTGGACCACTCAGGAGGCGACCTCCAATACTACCCTGAGCAGGTAGCTCAATTTGTGGTGGTGTGCTCCATGCTGCACAACTTGGCTATCAGGAGGGGACAAGAATTGCCTGATGAGTCTGACTGTCCACCTCACCAGAGAGAGGAAGAGGAGGACGAGGAGGTGGACGCTGACATCGGCCCAGACAATCAGGCTGATGCTGAAGCCATGCCCCTGCCCCCCTGTAAACCACATGAAAGGATCCATGGTGGCATGATAGCTGCAAGAGCCTTACGTCCGGAGCTCATCAATGATCACTTTGCCTGAAAGAACGTTGGTGTTATTTACAAGGCTGAACTACTGTTGGGTGTGCAGGTCATACATCAATGGTGGGCATCACCTTGGTGACAGTTAAAGTTTAAGTTGATTGAAGTTAAGTGTCATTATACCCTTTGATGTTAAGGAATCACCAGCGTGTAACGGTGCAGCTATCTGAGCCAATGTGCAACAAGGTTTTGTTAAATAAAAAACATTTAAACTGAACATAGTCTGAAATCATCAGTTTTTCTGTAAAAAACAATCCTTACCCGCCTCCCCCACCCCCCCCCCCCCCCCCCGCTTCTCCTCCCCACCTCTATCCCTTCCCCTTCCCCTCCAGACTCCAAGCCTCCTGGCCGAGGAGCTCCTCAGGCGATGCTTCATTGGGGTGGGGGGGTTGACGGCCGAAACGCTGCTTGGACGGATACAGGGGAGGATGGTCCAGAGGTGGGAACATTCTCTGAGCCAGAAGCAAGATGTTGCCCTCTGCCACCAATGTTCCTGGCTACCAGCTCCAGGGCCTCCACCATCCCTTCCATGTTATATCTTATTTGTTGGACATAAACTTGGTGCCAACTATGTTCTTGGTTCTTAGTAGGCTTTTTGCTGCTGGTGAATCTCCCTTGTGCCTCCCACAGCAGCCAAAGCAGCCACACCACACCCACACATGCCTTCAGTCCCTCTCAGCTCCCTCATTCTCTGTCTCCTCTTTTGCACATGTCATGATGACCGTTGATCTCCTGAATCGCGGGAATCGAGCATTGCCATGCCGTTGCTAAGGACGGCGACACTTTAGGCAGAAGGTCAGCGAGATTTAACGCTACCGCCCATTTCATATCGCTCGCGGTAAATCCCATTTTCAAAAATGGAGATTAGGTACTTTGAGAATGGGCGAGAAGCCGACGATTTGAAAACCCATTTTTAGCATCCACGATGGAAATAATGCCCATTTTTGGGCGATATGACAAAAGTGGAAAATTTAGCCCGTGAACCCTCCATATCGTCGTTTATGAAAAGAGTGTTATAGTTTTCCATTTCTGCCACCTCTCCATTGATACCTAATTGCCTAGTTAACAGTTTGTGCCATAGAGCCATTTGTTTTAGCCACAACTGTAATTTTAATAATGTCATTACCATTCCTATTTTTCCCTGTAGTTAGCATCATAACCCAATTCTGTTTGTCATAAGATATTACAATGTCTTCTTTCTTCATAATTTCACATGCTTTTGAAATGGAATATTTTATACTCAGGTTCAAAATTAACAGTCACTTGGACAAGTGTGGATTAATTAAGGAAAACCAGCATGGACTTGTTAAAAGCTAATTGTGTTGAACCAACTTGATCGAAGTTTTTGATGAGGTAACAGAGAGGGTTGATGAGAGCAATGCGGTTGATGGACTTCCAAAAAGCATTCAAAAAAGTGTCACATAATAGGCTTGCCAGCAAAGTTGAAGCCCATGGAATAAAAGAGACAATGGTAGCAAAGATACAAAATTGGCTAAGTTGTAAGAAACAGAACGTGTCGGTGAATGGTTGTTTTTCGGACTGGAGGAAGGTATACCGTGGTGTTCCCCAGGGGTTGGTCACTGCTTTTCTTTATATATTTAAATGATTGGATATGGGTGTGCGGGCACAATTTCAAAATTTGTAAATTACACAAAACGTGGAAGTATGTCAACAGTGAGGAGGACAGTAATAGACTTCAAGAGGACATAGACAGGCTCGTGGAATGGGCAGACTCATGGTAGATGAAATTTAGTGCAGAAAAGTGCAAAGTGATATATTTTGATAGAAAGAATGAGGAGAGATGAGGTATATTCTCTATGACATCATAAGCCCACACGAACAAGATGGCTTCAACTCAGGAACTTGTCAGGTGACCTGACATTTTATTATTTTACACGAGCAATTGCATTACCACAGTAGTCCCCTAGGGGGAGTAGTAGACCACTAGATGGAGCTATATATTACACTTTTCCCTCCTTAATGAAGAAGTAATTATAACAAAATAATCAGCATACATAACTTGCATGGTTATACATAACAAAAGATATTGACTTATTTTGCCATATTTACAAATCAAACTTAACCACTTGTTTTCTGTTTCGAAGATGATACCTTCGTTCTCGAACAGAACTTTCCAAACATGGTAGCGAACATAGATTCATTCTAGGCTGAGCCTGAGTTTTCCTCCAAGAGATACCCTTGATTTACATTTGGACTCTCTACAACTTCAGACTCGGACTCAGACTTAAATTCTGACTTTCTCTTGGACTTAGAAGCATAGAAACATAGACGATAGGTGCAGGAGTAGGCCATTTGGCCCTTCGATCCTGCACCACCATTCAATATGATCGTGGCTGATCATGCATTTCAGTACCCATTCCTGCTTTCTCTCCATACCCCTTGATCCCTTTAGTCGTGAGGGCCACATCTAACTCCCTTTTGAATATATCTAACAAACTGGCCCCAACAACTTTCTGTGGTAGAGAATTCAACATGCCCACAATTCCCTGAGTGAAGAAGTTTCTCCTCATCTCGGTCTTAACTGGCTTACCCCTTATCCTTAGACTGTGACCCCTGGTTCTGGACTTCCCCAAAATCAGGAACATTCTTCCTGGATCTAACCCGTCCAATCCCGTCAGTATTTTATATGTTTCTATGAGATCCCCTCTCATTCTTCTAAATTCCATTGAATACAAGCCTAGTCGATTCAGTCTTTCTTCATATGTCAGTCCTGTCATCCTGGGAATCAGTCTGCAGAACCTTCGCTGCACTCCCTCAATAGCAAGAATGTCCTTCCTCAGATTAGGAGACCAAAACTGTACACAATATTCAAGGTGTGGCCTCACCAAGGCCCTGTACAACTGCAGTAAGACCTCCCTGCTCCTATACTCGAATCCTCTCGCTATGAAGACCAACATGCCATTTGCCTTCTTCACCGCCTGCTGCACCTGTATGCTAACCTTCAATGATTGATGTACCATGACACCCAGGTCTCGATGTACCTCCCCCTTTACCAATCTGTCACCATTCAGATAATAATCAGCCCTCCTATTTTTACCATCAAAGTGGATAACCTCACAATATCCACATTATACCGCATCTGCCATGTATTTGCCCACTCACCTAACCTGTCCAAGACACCCTGCAGCCTCTTGACATCCTCTTCACAGCTCACACTGCCACCCAGCTTAGTGTCATCTGCAAACTTGGAGATATTAGATTCAATTCCTTTGTCTAAATCATTAATGTATATTGTAAATAGCTGGAGTCCCAGCACTGAACCATGCGGTACCCTACTAGTCACTGCCTACCATTCTGAAAAGGACCCATTTATTCCTACTCTCTGCTTCCTGTCTGCCAACCAGTTCTCTATCCACGTCAGTACATTACCCCCAATACCATGTGCTTTAATTTTGCACACTTTTCTCTTATGTGGGACCTTGTCAAAAGCCTTTTGAAAGTCTAAATACACCACATCCACTGGCTCCCCCTTGTCCACTCTACAAGTTACATCCTCAAAAATTTCTAGAAGATTTGTCAAGCATGATTTCCCTTTCATAAATCCATGCTGACTTGGACCGATCCTGTCACTGCTTTCCAAATACGCTGCTATTACATTTTTAATAATTGATTCCAACATTTTCTCCACCACCGCTGACCAGTCTATAATTCTCTGTTTACTCTCTCCATCCTTTTTTTAAAAGTGGGGTTACATTAGCTATCCTCCAGTCCATAGGAACTGATCCAGAGTCTATAGAATGTGGAAAAATGACCACCAATGCATCCACTATTTCTAGGGCCACTTCCTTAAGTACATCTGAGGTAGGATTTGCTACTGGTACTCTACTTATAACAAAACTCTGAATCTTCAGCAATAATCGAATAATTCCAACTTTCAACTCCTTCCACATCTGTAGGTAAAATTTGAGTAATATGAACAAACCTAACCTGTCCACGATCAAACATCTTGACCAAATATGTGCGAGGACCACATATCATAGAATCATAGAAATTTACAGCACAGAATGAGGCCATTTCGGTCCATCGTGTCCGCGCCAGCTGACCAAGAGCTATCCAACCTAATCCTACTTTCCAGCTCTTGGTCCGTAGCCCTGCAGGTTATGACTCTTCAAGTGCACATCCAAGTATTTTTTAAATGTGGTGAGGTTTTCTGCCTCTACCACTCTTTCAGGCAGAGAGTTCCAGACCCCCACTACCCTCTGGGTAAAGAAATTTCCCCTCATATCTCCTCTAAACTTCCCCCCAATTACTTTAAATCTATGTTCCCTGGTTGTTGACCCCTCTGCCAAGGAGACAGGTCCTTCCTATTCACTCTATGCAGTCCCC
The DNA here is from genome assembly GCF_044704955.1 of Pristiophorus japonicus. Lineage (NCBI taxonomy): Eukaryota > Metazoa > Chordata > Chondrichthyes > Pristiophoridae > Pristiophorus > Pristiophorus japonicus. Next base: position 88,688,345 of record NC_091992.1, read on the forward strand.
TCATAATTTTATACACCTCAATCAGGTCTCCCTTCGGTCTCCTCTGTTCCAAAGAAAATAGATTCAGCATCTCCAATCTTTCCTCATAGCCAAAATTCTCCAGTCCAGGCAACATTTTTGTAAATCTCCTCTGCACCCTTCCCAGTGCAATCACATCTTTCCTGTAATGTGGTGACCAGAACTGCATGTAGTGCTCCAGCTGCGGCCTAACCAGTGTTTTATACAGTTCAAGCATAACGTCCTTGCTCTTGTATTCCATGCCTCGACTAATAAAGACAAGTATTCCATATGCTTTCTTAACCACCTTATCTACCTGGTCAGCTACCTTCAGGGATCTGTGGACCTGCACTCTAAAGTCCCTTTGTTCCTCTACACTTTTCAATGTCGTACCATTTAATATGCATTCCCTTGCCTTGTTAGCCCTCCCCAAATTCATTACCTCACACTTATCTGGATTGAATTCCATTTGCCACTGTTTCACCCACCTGACCAGTACATTGATATCTTCCTGCAATCCGCAGCTTTCTTCTTCATTATCAACCACACAGCTTATTTTAGTGTCATCTGCAAACTTCTTAATCATACCCCTAACATTCAAGTTTTCACTGCTCTTCCTGGTAACCACTTTAACCAGTTATGGTGATGGTTCTTCACTCTCACCTTCTGATTTAATTTCACACCTCTCTCTCTTACTCTACCTCTATCATTATTCTCTTTCTGTCTTAATTGTTTCTGTATTGGTTGGAGCTAGTTTAATTCTAGACACAGTAGGTGTCATGAAGTACTCTAGCCACATAGTGGTGTCTTTCTGGTTGGATAGAAAAGAACAAAGAGAAAGCAAAACCAAAGAGAAAACCAGCTGCAGCAAAGAAGCCACAAGCATCCATTTTAGCTTACACTGTCTGTAGTTTTAGTGATTAAAAATGAATCTCCTGCAATATTAATCCTTCCCAGAATTACAGTGATGTAAGTAACTTCTTCTCATCCAATTGATCTGGAATTGTTCTATTTGTATGTGGTGTACAGAAAGAGATAAGTAACTTCTCTTGATTACTGCTTATATTTGATTGTTAATGTTGAGTTACAAGAATGTTAGATCTATCTTTTATTCTTTATCAACAGTTTTCACACTACATTATTAAAGGATTTGGATTCTGAAGCTCTGACCTTTGGCCATATTTCTTGGTGTAGTGTTGAAGCTAGCTGGAGAATCAGAGCTACACTCACGGTGTTCTATCCTCTGACTGAAACCAATACAGTTTCTCTTCTATGGACCGTGCCAAGTTTGGCTTTAACGACGAGAACCTGGTTCATGGCTGTCGTTTGAGAAACAACTCTGCTGGTGTTCTACCAGTAATTGTATGAAGAGTATTATGATATGTAATTAGAAAATTAGCCAATTTGTGGTCCACGACAACTGTCATTTCTTTGGATTTGGATCCAACATTTGCTTGATGAGAGCAGGTTTTACAATTTGTACTGTGTGCTCTGCTGCACCATTTGAAGCAGGGTGGTATGGTGGAACCTTGGTATGCTTCACACCATTTCTGCTCATGAATTGTGCAAATTCCTCTGAACAAAATTGTGGCCCATTATCAGACACGATTTCTTCTGGGAGTTCATCTGAAGAAAATAATCTTCACAAATTTTCTAGTGTTTTACTTGTTATTTTCCGCATCAGAAACACCTCTACCCACTTTGAATGGCCATCAATCACAATGAATACTTGTTGTCCTTCTAACTCAGCAACATCTATTTGTAACCTTTGCCACACCCAGGGAGGCTATTTCCATGGCTGTAATGATGCCAGTGTTGGTTGCTTGCTTACCGATTCACATGATGTACACTGACTAATTATGTACTCTATATCTTTATCTCGACCTGGCCACCATAAGTAACTGTGTTCAAAACTCTTGGTCAAGCTCATTCCCAGGTGCCAGTCATAAAGATCTCCTGATAATTTGGACCTGAATTTATTTGGAATAACTACTCTTGCACCCCACATGATACAATCTTTATCTACTGATAATTCATTCCTACGAACAAAGTATGGATGAATATCTTTCTCTGGTACCTGGTTTGACCAGCCATTTGCAAAGTAATCATACACCTTTGACATAACTGGGGCACGTTTGGTTGCTCTACCAATTTTGTCAGCTGTGACTGGCAGTTCATCAATGTATGAAAAATAGAACAATTCTTCCCTATTTGGTGTAATGTGATGGGGATGACAACCTAGACATAGCATCAGCATTACTGTGACAGCTGATCGTCTCAATGTCACACAAATATGCTGACAAAATAGAAACATAGAAAATAGGTGCAGGAGTAGGCCATTCGGCCCTTCTAGCCTGCATCGCCATTCAATTAGTTCATGGCTGAACATTCAACTTCAGTACCCCATTCCTGCTTTCTCGCCATACCCCTTGATCCCCCTAGTAGTAAGGACCTCATCTAACTCCTTTTTGAATATATTTAGTGAATTGGCCTCAACAACTTTCTGTGGTAGAGAATTCCACAGGTTCACCACTCTCTGGGTGAAGAAGTTCCTCCGCATCTCGGTCCTAAATGGCTTACCCCTTATCCTTAGACTGTGACCTCTGGTTCTGGACTTCCCCAACATTGGGAACATTCTTCCTGCATCCAACCTGTCTAACCCCGTCAGAATTTTAAATGTTTCTATGAGGTCCCCTCTCATTCTTCTGAACTCCAGTGAATACAAGCCCAGTTGATCCAGTCTTTCTTGATAGGTCAGTCCCGCCATCCCGGGAATCAGTCTGGTGAACCTTCGCTGCACTCCCTCAATAGCAAGAATGTCCTTCCTCAGGTTAGGAGACCAAAACTGTACACAATACTCCAGGTGTGGCCTCACCAATGCCCTGTACAACTGTAGCAACACCTCCCTGCCCCTGTACTCAAATCCCCTCGCTATGAAGGCCAACATGCCATTTGCTAAATAAAAGCCCATCTCTGCATTCGAGCTGCAGCTAAGGTTGGAACTGGATGGAAGATTGCTGTTCGGGGCTTATGGTCCGTAACTATGGTAAATTTATGACCATACAAGTATTTGTGGAACTTCTTGACCCCAAAAATTAATGCCAAAGCTTCCCTATCGATCTGTGCATAATTACGCTCACTGGCACTGAGAGTGCATGAAGCAAAAGCAATTGGTCTCTCCTCCCCACTTCGTAGTACATGAGAGATCACTGCCCCAACTCAATATGGAGAGGCATCACATGTTATCTTGATCTCCTTAGAAACATCATAGTGAACTAACATGGTGCTCTCTACCAACTGGCTTTTACATTCCTTGAATGCTGCGTCGCATTCTTCTGACTACTTCCAATGGACGTGTTTTATCAACAGCTCATTCAGTGGATATAACATTGTAGCCAAATTTGGTAGGAACTTCCCATAATCGTTCAAAAGACCCAAAATGATTGAAGTTCAGTGACATTCTTGGGAGTGGGTGCATTTCTAATTGCATCCAGCGTTCCCATCTTTGTCCACTCTGCGACCTAAGTACTCCACTGAGTTTTGAAATAACTCACACTTGTGAGCAGTCACTTGTGCTCAGTGCTTCTCTAGCCATTTGAGCACTTAATTCAATATGTTATTGTGAATTTGCCTGCTGAAATCTAAATAACAAACCACCCCTTCAATGCTTTGCAGAATCTGGTTCATCACTCCTTGGAATATAGCAGGGGCAGAAGACACTCCAAATGGTAGCCTATTAAACTGATGTAGGCCTAGATGAGTATTTATAGTCGAGCATGACTTGGACTCCTCATCTAGTTCAAGTTTAAAGTAGGCATTTGTGACATCTAACTTTGAGAAGATCTGACCACCTGTCAGTATTATGAACAAATCTTCTACATTTGGCAATGTATTGGGGAGATTACCCTCTAGAACCTGATTTACGATTACTTTATAATCACCACACAACCTTTCCTTACTATCAGACTTAGGTACAACAACAATGGGTGTAGCCCAATTACATTGATCTATCTTAGAGATTATATTCAGTCTCTAATCTTTTGAGTTCTTGCTCAACTTTCTCCTTGAGTGCGTATGGTATGGGACGTGGCTTGCAGTAAACTGGTCTAGCATCCTTCTGTGCTCTAACACTCTCCTTGAAGCCTTCGATCGGACTGCTTGTTTTACAGAACACCTTTGAATACTTCTTGATGGCATCATCCTTCGATACAAATCTTGTTTCAACACGAAAAATCTCATTCCAATCTAGCTTCAGTGATCCCAACCAATTTCTACCTAGTAAGGCAGGCTTGTCTCCTGCCACTACTAAGAGAGGCATGCTCTGAAATTGATCCTTATATTTCACTGGTACGGTGATACATCCTACCACAGGGATTTTCTCACCTGAGTGGCCTCGCAGCTCTATCTTTGACTTCTCCAGTGGAATATCACTCAACTCGTCAAGATATAGCGATTCTGGTACTACGCTCACGGATGCACCAATGTCGATTTCCATGGATATCTTGGTTCCTGCAACGTTTACTTGGATGACGATACATCACGAATCGTTGTTAGATACCCTCATGCTCCTGATGATGTGTATCTCCTTGTCTTGTTGCTTTTCATCCATGCTATGCAGTCTCTGGGAATTTCTACGAATAGCCTTGAAAGTTGGTTTACTTTTCAGTCGGCATGCCTTCGCAAATGCCTAGTTTTCTTGCAGAAGAAACACTCTGCCTTCACATATGGACAACTTTGAGCAATGTGTTGTCCCAGGCACTGATAGCACAACTTCAATGCTCTGTTACCTTAGCCAGTTGCTGAGGCCTTGGGACCCAACTGCCTTTTACTTTTAACCTGCAGGTGATTCACCTCGGTTGTCTTGATGACTAGAAATGGTATGAAATTCTCAGCAATATTGATCGGCCATATCCATCGACATAGCTGTCTGACAAGTTAAATCAAAAGTCAAGTTAGGGGTTGTCAACAACTTTCTTCTGATCATTTCATTTTTCATCCCAGAAACAAAGTGATCACGCAATGCTCGATCCTGAAAGTTTCCGAAATGACAACTTCATTAAAACTACAATTTACTCACTGATACTTTTGTCAATGAATTGATCTTGTTTTCCAAAATGATAACTTTCAGCAATTTCCATGGGCTCACACTGCAATGCTTTGGGTTAGAATCTCCATAAGTGATGTGTCCTTTGGCTTGATGGCAACAAGAACATTTTTCGGGGTTTCGTACATCTCGGGGCCTGCTTCAGTCAGGAAAATAGACTGTTTTCTTTCTAACACCATCCAGTTATGGTTTTCAACATCCGGGGACTTTGATTGTACTATTTGCAGTGAAAAACATTTTGAGCCGCTGCACATATGCTCTGAAAGTCTCTCAGTGGCATTGGAACTCCCCCAAGTGCCTATTATTCCCATAGGTGCAGCCATCTGGACTCTTTAGTTCAGCCTAGTGTACTTGTACTTTACTTTGGATTGTTAGCTGATTTGCGAAACAAAGTACCTCTCTAGTCTCTCTGTTGTTTGGCTGGATCATCCACCAACAAAAATTTCAGCTCGGGAATATAATTATCCTATCTTCATCGCCATGTGGTATATTCCCTACGACATCACAGACACACACTTACAAGATGGTTTCAACTCAGGAACTTGTCAGGTGACCTGACTTATTATTATACATGAGCAATTGGATTACCATCGTAGTCCACTAGGTGGAGCTATATATTACAAGAGGGAATATAAACTAAAGGGTGCAATTCTAAAGGGAGTGCCCGAATAGAGAGACCTAAGGGTATACACGCACAAATCATTGAAGTTGGCAGGGCAGGTTGAGAATGTGGTTAAAAAGGCTTATGGGATCCTGGGCTTCATAAATAGAGGTATAGAGTACAAAAGTGTGGAAATTATGATGAACCTGCATAAAACACTATTTCGGCCTCAACTGGAGTATTGTGTTCAATTCTGGGTACTGCACTTTAGGAAGGATGTGAAGGCTTAGAGAGGGTGCAGAAAAGATTTACAAGAAAGATTCCAGGGATGAGGAACTTCAGTAACGTGGATAGATTGGAGAAGCTGGGGTTGTTCTCCTTGGAGCAGAAATGATTGAGAGGTGATTTGATGGAGGTGTTCAAAATCATGAGGGGTCTGGACAGAGTAGATAGAGAGAAACTGTTCCCATTGGCAGAAGGGTCGAGAACCAGAGGAAACAGATTTAAGGTGATTGGCAAAAGCACCAAAGGCAACATAAGAAAAACATTGTTTACGCAGCGAGTGGTTAGGATCTGGATTGCACTTCCTGAATGGGAGGTGGAGGCAGATTTGATTACTGCTTTCAAAAGGGAGTTGGTTAAGTACCTGAAATAAAAAATTGCAGGGCTACGGGAGTGGGACTGGCTGTGATGCTCTTGCAGAGAGCAGGCACGGGATCAATGGGCTGAATGGCCTCCTTCTGTGCTGTAGCCATTTTATGATTCTATGATTCTACTCTGTAAATTTCAAAAGGCTGATGTATTGGTATCACTACATGCAATAAAAAAAATATAGAATATCCAAGGGAAGGTAGCAGCAATATCACAGGTGCAAGGCAGCTGAATACCCCAAGTTGTCAGCCTCTGGTGACATTGGTGCCGTTGGAAGGTTTATTATTAGATAAACGTAAACGGTGAGTATTTTCCTAAATAACGTGGTCATCATCATTGGCAGTCCCTCGGAATTGAGGAAGACTTGCTTCCACTCTAAAAATAAGTCCTTAGGTGGCTGAACAGTCCAATATGAGAACCACAGTCCCTCTTACAGGTGGGACAGATAGTCATTGAAGGAAGGGGTGGGTGGGACTGGTTTGCCGCACGCTCTTTCCGCTGTCTGCGCTTGGTTTCTGCATGCTCTTGGCGATGAGACTCGAGGTGCTCAGCACCCTCCCGGATGCACTTCCTCCACTTAGGGCGGTCTTTGGCCAGGGACTCCCAGGTGTCAGTGGGGATGTTGCACTTTATCAGGGAGGCTTTGATGGTGTCCATGTAATGTTTCCTCTGCCCACCTTTGGCTCGCTTGCTGTGAAGGAGTTCCGAGTAGAGCTTTTGCTTTGGGAGCCTCATGTCTGGCATGCGTTCGATGTGGCCTGCCCAGCAGAGTTGATCAAGTGTGGTCAGTGCTTCAATGCTGGGGATGTTGGCCTGGTCGAGGATGCTAACGTTGGTGCGTCTGTCCTCCCAGGGGATTTGTAGGATCTTGCGGCGACATCGTTGGTGGTATTTGTCCAGTGATTTGAAGTGTCTACTGTACATGGTCCATGTCTCGAAGCCATACAGGAGGGTGGGTATTACTACCGGTCTGTAGTCCATGAGCTTGATGCTGGATTTGAGGGCCTGGTCTTCAAACACTGTTTACCCCAGGCGGCCGTCGTCAATGTCTGCTCTTGTTGATGAGAGGCTCCCGAGGTATGGGAAATGGTCCAAGTTGTCCAGAGCCGCGCCGTGGTTCTTGATGACTGGGGGGTGGGGGGAGTGCTGTTCGGCAAGGACAGGCTGGTAGAGGACCTTTGTCTTACGGATGTTTAGCGTAAGGCCCATGCTATTGTACCCCTCAGTAAATACGTTGACTATGACTTGGAGTTCAGCCCCTGTATGTGCGCAGATGCAGGAGTCGTCCGCGTACTATAGCTTGACGACAGACGTTGGGGTCTTAGACCTGGCCTGGAGTCGACGAAAGTTGAACAGGTTCCCACTGGTTCTGTAGTTTAGTTCCACTCCAGCGGAGAGCTTGTTGACTGTGAGATGGAGCATGGCAGCGAGGAAGATTAAGAGGGTTGGGGAGATGAATCAGCCCTGTTTCACCCCGGTCCGGACGTGGATTGTGTCTGTGTGGATCCATTGGTAAGGATCACGGCCTGCATGTCATCGTGGAGCAGGCGGAGGATGGTGACGAACTTTTTGGGGCATCTGAAACGGAGGAGGATGCTCCATAGGCCCTTGCAGTTGACAGTGTCAAAAGCCTTTTTAAGGTCGAAGAAGGCTATGTATAAGGGCTGGTGCTGTTCCCTGCAATTTTACTGCAGCTGTCGCACTGTAAAAATAAGTCCATTGTGCCCCGTAGGGGACGAAATCCGTACTGTGATACTCAGCACTGGCTTGCACCAAATGATATGTGTCCCAACTACAATTCACTGAAAGTTTTCCTTTTTTTTAGCCAATTGTATGCCATGTCCAAAAAGAGAACCTGTTGCTGAAGATCATAAATTTAACACTTACTTTATTCAGGCCTATCATCATCATCATAGGTGATCCCTTGAACGAGGATGACTTGCTTCCACAAGAGTTCACAGATGTTTCAATGAAGGACTCGATGTTCCAGTCCTGAACTCCAATTGAGGGGGTGGAAGATGCCTGTGTGTGGATTTTTTTAACATGTGGTGACTGTTGCACACCAGCCACCACACGGGCTCGACAGAGCTAGGCCTTTATCCAGTGGCAAGGGTAAACCAGGACGACTGGAAATCTGCTCTGCTGCTATAAGAACCGCAGATCAGTCAAACCAGTGCTTACAACCAACACTTTAATTTTTTATTGGAGAAAATTATTAAAGTATCATAGCTAAATCTGTGTGTTTAAAAAAAAATATTGTGGCACATCCAATATTGTAAACACTTAAAATTAATTGAACACTATAGCATTATGCTAAAGTTAATTTTGCCTTTCTCCAGCTCTCCCACGTCAAGGTAGAGAACGACTAAAACAAATTAAATGTTTGAGTTCTGAAAGATGAGGTTTAACGGTAAGATATTGTGCTAGATTATCCACAGGCAATATAACTGAATTGCTCAATGTGGTCAGTAATGAAATTTTTTTTTATTTTCTCCTTGTTTCTGACTCTGACAATAAGAACATCTTTTTTGGGGCTTAAGAGGAACAAGAAAAGGTTCAAAGCAGCAGTGCAAACAGTGAAGAAAGATCACCAAGGTTTCATTCAAGGAAAAGTTTAGAGTCTAGAGTGAAGGATCATCAATAGATGGCATTTTAATGGATTTGAGCACATAACCTAGGTTGACACTTCAGTGCAGTACTGAGTGCTGCCTTATTGGAGGTATGTCAGCCAATTGAGATGTTGACTAAGACTCCATCTATCTGCCCAAGTGAATGTTATGGATCCCATGGCACTCTGAAGAGCAGAAGTTCTGGCCAACATTTCTTTCTTAACCAGATCAACAAAAACAGAATATTTGGTGATTCATTCATTTGCTGTTTGTGGGACTTTGCGTGGCACAAATTGACTGCTGCATTTGGTCACTGAACAGTAATGACGACACTTCACAAATAAAGTGATTTGTGGATGTCCTGAGGTTGTTACAATGTTGTATTTAGGTAGAAGTTTTTTATTTTCTTTCTAAAAGAACTTCCCAAATAAGAAGCAGCAGTCAAGTCTTGGACGGACTTGGACTTTATATGGAACTGTTGACAGAAAAGAAAGAACACTCAACTATGAAATGGGAATGGCACCGCGGTGAAGTATGACATGTCCTTCTGATGTTGCGATTGGGTTTGGCGTCTGATATGAGGTTTCTAGTTCTGGTACAAGTTACAGAGAAAACTTAGATTCATTTCATTTGAATATATACAAAATTCAGAAACAAATAATTCAAATGAGATTAACTTGCATCCACTATTTCATGGAAGTATGCTACTAACACTAGTTCATTTCCCATGGTTGAAGGAAAAAAAATAACAAAAACAGTGGGCTGGGTTTTGCAGGGGGGTCAGCAGGCGTGATCAGTGGCAGGTTGGGTGGGAAAGTGTTGTTTTTCCCCAGCAGGTCGGAACCCCGCTCTGAACCCACCACCGCGTGCCTTTCCCCGATGTCGGGTCTGTCAGCGCTGAGCAGACCAGATACACAGCGGTGGGTTCACAGCAGGGACTCAATTCAGGTAATTAGTGGCTTGTTTAGAGCCAATTAAGAATAAATTTCAGCTCACCTTCTGCATTTGACAGCTCACCCACGGGATCCAAGCTGGTCGTGGACCACATCTGTCAAGCTGAGCTAGGAGTTCAGTGGCCATTGAATCAGCTGTTGAGTTAACAGCTTCAAATGTACAGTAAAACCTCCCACCTTACAGAGATATCTTCCCTCAACCACAAACTCTTCCTCACTGCATTTCCACAACACATTCACCATGCTGCAAGTCTTTACACAAGTCTCCATCCAGTCTGACCTCATTACCTCTCTCACCATTGACAGATCGCTCTCACCTTGGTCCTCAGAATCCTATCACAATCAGCCCCAAAACGACCAACAGCAGGCACACCAGCAGCACCAACAACACCAAACATCTCCACAATCACCTGATGCTGCACAGGGCACAGGGCATCAGCACCCAACCACATTGCTGCCTGGGATGTCAGTGATGGCCTCATCACAGCCATATTTACTTCATCTGAAGCTGTACACCCTGGCTGCCACATGATGTGCCAGATTGGCACCATCTCACAACAACACCATAAAGTATCCCATACAATGCCCATGTCATTCCTTTCATACTCATGACCATTGCAGTGGGGGTGGGGGGGTACGGTTATGTCTCATCATTCACTGCAACTCACTAGGCCACTTCCAAAGGTGCACACAAATCTCTCCAAGAACGCAAAGTGTTGAAAATAAACGCTTCAGTGTTTGACACCACATTAATAGTAACTTTACATGAACATTGCATAAAACAGCCAAGTGCCTACCCTTGTGTGTTGTTAGTTGGTATGATTGCACTAGAATGAGGGTGAGTGTGAGGGGTGGATAGTGAGATGGGGATGTGATAATGTAGAGAGGTATGGGTGGATTTGGAAGGTAAGTTGGTGTGAGTAAGGATGTGCAGGAGTAGGGTAGGGAAGGCAGAGTGATGGGGATGTGATGAGAGGGATAGCAGGATGAGATTAAGTGTGGCTTTGTACTAACGTTTTGTAATCTACTGAGATCATTGAAATGTTTGCTGCATTACTCTCAAGTCCTCCTGACCACATCTCTGCTTATGCTCTCCTTTGCAATGTGCAACCAGGTTTAATTGATCTCCTGGGGAGGTCTCTTCTGTCTATGGGAAGGGAAGAGGACCTCTCTGCGTGCTGTGACATCTCCATAAGTATATGAAGGGAGCCATGGGAAAGCCTGGGTGCAGCCCTGCGCCTCTGTGCAGTGCTTGTCAGTGTTTGCAACACCTCAATGCTGTAGAACACTGACAGCATAACTGTCAAAATAAAGTTAGCCATGGTCCCTTTAAGGAAATCAGCTGATGACGCATCATCAAATGACATCACCATACGTGCTTCCTCTAATTGGCTGGGAAATGCACTGGGTGGGTTTAACAAGCCCAATCTCTGGAAATTAATTTCAGAGGCCAGGATGGAGCCAGCAGCGGGATTGGGAACGACATCGCCCGCCATGGACCCGCTGACGTTCGTAAAATCGCAGCCTATATTTCTTCTGGCAACTTTCTCTGCTTGACGCCCAAGGTTTTTTTTACTCTTTATTTGTCTTTCTCTCACATACACATTTTTTATAGTTGTCACGTCTGTATTTCTTTGCTTCTCTCTGAATCATTCTCCTCATTCTTTCTATCCCCCTCCGCCCTTCTTTTAAATGAATCGGTAAACCTTCCTGGGATCTATAAAAAAATTGCTGTGGAAATGACTGTGTAAGTTGCTGCAAAGGGTTTCTCTTTTGGAATAACTGCAGGTAACTGGCTCAGCAGAATTTTTCTTTCAGAAGTAAGTAGTCGCCAAACATCCAGATTAGTAACGGATCAGTTGTATGCTCTTCAGCAATATTAGTTGTATGAATAAGGTAAGCACCTTGGAAAACGGCCATCCTATGGCATTGCAGCCAACCTCTTGCGAGGTGTTCTTAATAAAAAAAGAGCTACTACTTGGGGTTTGAATGGCAACAAAATCGCACAGCGCTAGAAATTTGTTATAACCAAGGACTGGGCAATGCTTAGACTAAAAATGGTTAAGTAGCACCACCTGAAAATCATCTGGGCTGCACACAAAATTCATCCTCACTCCTCATTAAAATGATTGCAGTCATGATTCTCATTTAAAATCCCAAGCTCATTGCCGTTACACTGAAAAGATGGACCGCCGCCGCCACCGACACCACCACCACCACCACCTACTACTACTACTGGAAGGTGGCAAACCACATCACAGTCAGCCTGGAGGGTAAGGTCCATTGCCAGCATGGCCCACATGACTTTGAGCAAGTGTTATTGGTTAGAACATAAGAGTTAGGATCAAGAGTAGGCCATTTGGCCCCTTGAGCCTGCTCCACCATTCAATACAATCATGGCTGACCTTCTACCTCAACTCCACTTTCCTGCATTATCCCCATATCCCTTGATTCCCTTAATATCCAAAAATCTTTCGCTCTTGTCTTGAATATACTCAACAACTGAGCCTCCCCAGCCCTCTGAGGTAGAGAATTCCAAAGGTTCACCACCCTCTGAGTGAAGAAGTTTCTCCTCATCTCAGTCCTAAATGGCCGATCCTTATTTAGAGACTGTGATCCCTGGTTCTAGACTCCTCACCCAGAGGAAACATCCTCCCTGCATCTACCCTGTCAAGCCCTGTAAGAATTTTGTATGTTTCAATGAGATCACCTCTCATTCTTCTAAATTCTAAAGAATATAGGCCTAGTCTACTCAATCTCTCCTCATAGGACAATCCCCCCATCCCAGGAATCAGTCTGGTGAATCTTCGTTGCACTCCCTCTATGGCAGGTATATCCTTCCTTGGGTAAACAGAGCAAAACTGTATACAATACTCCAGGTGCGGTCTCACTAGGGCCCTATATAATTGCAGTAAAATGTCTTTACTCTTATAATAAAAGCCAACATAACATTTGCTTTCTTAATTACTTGCTGAACGTGCGTGTTAACTTTCAGTGATTTGTGTACAAGGACACCCAGGTCCCTTGAACACCAACATTTCCCAATCTCTCACCATTTAAAAAAATATTCTGTTTTTCTATTTTTCCTACCAAAGTGGATAACTTCACATTTCTCCACATTATATTCCATTTGCCAGGTTCTTGCCGACTCACTTAGCCTGTCTATATCCCCCTTGAAGCCTCTTTGCATCCTCCTCACAACTTGTAATCCCACCTAGCTTTGTATCATTAGCAAACTTGGATATATTGGGCCATAAACTGCGGCCTCTCCGGGTGTGTACGATGTGCGCTTGCGCCCGAAGAGACCCCACAAGTTCCGGGTTTAGGCACGCAAAGAGTATGCGCCTAAACCCGGCACTTCCCCGGGAGAAAGGCCTTCGCGGGCGGAGATTTGGGCTATTTGCCCAACTCTTGCCCAGCGAATGTCCTTAAAACTCTTACGCCTAGTAAAAGCAGTCGTAAGACCTATTTTTACCAGCGTAAGAATTTTAAAAGATAGAAAAATTTAATTTTATCACTAATTTTTATATCAAAAACCCTGTCCATTAAAGTAAGCTTATTTTTAACAACACAACTTGTAGTTATATGGCGCCTTTAACGTAGTAAAACGTCACAAGGCGCTTATCCTATTAAAACATTTTTTAAACATTTTCAAAATATCAATGTTTTCCTAAAACATTTAATTTAATTCAATTTCAATTCATTTAAATATGTGCGGTGTTTTTTAAAATTTATTATGTGTGTTTCTGTGTTTTTTGGGGGTATTCTCATTGAGAGTATTGAGAGCTCGTACAAACAGAACTCACCATTATTATCAACGAGAATATTACATTTTGATTGGTATTCCAGGCCATCGTGATCCCAGAATGTGTTTACGTTCCTGGGATGCATGGGCCTCTGCGCTGGGCTGCGCATCGAGGCCTCGGACAGGAAGTGTTCGTTCCTCCAGGACCTCCAGGAACTTGCATAAACGAAATTTGATCAGCAGCATCTGTCTGTGGGAAGACTCTGACCACAATTTTTGACCCATTACATTTGGTCTCCTCATCCAAATCATTGATATAGATTGTGAATAGCTGGGGCCCAAACACCGATCCTTGCGACACCCCACTAGTTACAGTCTGCCAACCCGAAAATGACCCGTTTATTCCTACTCTCTGTTTTCTGTATTAACCAGTGCTCAATCCATGCTAGTATATTACCCCCAATCCCATAAGCCCTCATTTTGTTTAATAACCTCTTGTGTGGCACCTTATCGAAAACCTTCTGAAAATTCAAATACACCACATCCAGCGGTTCCCCTTTATCTACTCTACTCGTTATAACCTCAAAAAACTCTAACTGATTTGTCAAGCATGATTTCACTTTCATAAATCTGTGTTGTTCCCTGTTACTACGTCCTTAAAATAGATGCTAACATTTTCCCTACTACTGATGTCAGGCTAACTGGTCTGTAGTTCCTCGTTTTCTCTCTCCCTCCTTTCTTAAATAGCGGGGTTACTACCTTCCAATCTGCCGGAACCGTTCTAGAATCTATGGAATTTTGGAAGATGACAACCAATGCATCCACTATCGCTACAGTCACCTCTTTCAAAACCCTAAGATGAAGGCCATCAGGTCCAGGGGATTTATTGGCTTATAGTCCCTCTCTGCCTCTCTGCCTCTCTTTACTCTTTCACGATTCTCCTTAAAACCTACCTCTTTGACCAAGCTTTTGTTCACCTGCGCTAATTTCTACTTATGCTGCTCGGTGTCAATTTCTTTTCTCATAATACTCCTGTGAAGCGCCTTGGGACGTTTCACTATGTTAAAGGCACTACATAATTACCAGTTGTTGCTGTTAATACCAAAGAACCTTGAAATGAATAAAGAAAACTCTTCCATTAGCAGGAAGTAACACACAGCCACTCAAACTTCTAAAACCTGTCAGGTCCAATTGATTAGTGATGATCCCTTTAAAAAGCATTGCTGGAGCCGCCTTCCTGCTGCTGCATGCCACCTGAAGATGTTGTTGCTTTCTCCAGCCGGTAAGTTCATTGGCTGTAATGAAATTGGGATATCGGGCATCAAGTGAGCGTTGCACACTCACTGACGTCACAATCTGTGTGAGCTCTCCGACAATCGCGTTCATTTGGCATTAAATCTCTCAAAGGCATTTTAATGTGTAGCGCAAACTACGAAATTTCTCCCCTTTGTGTTTTACCAAGATTTTAGTTGAGTATTTTCAGTTAATTTATTGAATCTTTGATTGGGATTGTTGATCACTATTCATAACTGTACTCTAAATTTCTCCTGTGTAAAATGTGTAAAAATTGACAGATTAGAATATGGTGATATTTTCTGCTAAATCCTCAGTAGAATATTGTTTAATTGGGAAAGAAAGATTTGATATAGATATGAAAACCCCTAATATTCTACAATTTCTCTGATCTGTTGAACCATTTGAACCATTCCAGTTGTAAATCCTTTCCACAGCTCTGCATTTGCCTCCTCAGACTGCTCTGCGTTGTCACTGTGATTTTTTTTTCCACTTCCTGTAACTAATATGTTTTACTGTCCTTTCACTTTTGGCACTAGCTTCATATTGAGTCAATACTGATACCATGAATAGCTTTTCTTCTTTGCTGGCTTTGTAAGGGACCTGCATGAAATAAGTTTTGTCAGCCTCAATGTAGTTTTGGGTGGGTGCCTTTCTGAATTTGGGATTGATGTACAGTGTTGAGCAGAGTAGACATAGCTTCATGCTGTAGACAATCTGGACATGTTTGACGTTTACATGGAGTGCCCAAGTTGGAAAAAATGAAGTTGCATTTCCCCACATTTATATCCTATGCTTTCTGGAACAAAAGTACACCATTCATTTTAGGAAAAAGAGAATATCCATTATTTTTGAGTTTAGATGCTCTGCGAAATAAATACATTCTGAAAAATGTATATTATTTGTATCTTGGCCAAAAGTGACCTTTTATTCTGTCCTTATCTTTAGTTGCTGTTTCATTCCTAGTTAGTGTCAATTTATATGGGTAGCAACCCATTTCTAAATAGTAAATTTGATATATCAGGAACAGGTAAATCAATGTCACCTATTTTGCACAGCACCTTCTTTCAGAAATTGTTCCATTGTTTTCTTCTAACATATATTAAGAATATCTGAAGTATTCTCACAAGCGCTAAGGTGTGCTGTTATTTTGCTATTGCTGGACCTGTAATGGCTAGCAGTTTGTTCATTTGAATTTCAAAGCACTTACCAATACAAAATAGAAAATGATACAAATGCTTATGGTGAATATGATTTAAAATTTTGTTTACTTTCAGAATGGTCAGCATTACCATGTGAACGTGACTCGAATCATCGGCTATTGTCAGATCAGATTCTGTAGCACCATGTAGATATAATCCGAGCCATAGGCTCCAATGCTGCAGCAATGTCTTTTTAGTTAGGTCAATATAGTTCACAGATATGTGAACATAAACAAATGTAATGACTGTAATGTATGCACCTGTGAGTATGCTCAGCTTAGCCAGTCAAGTGATGGTCACAAGACTCATTAAAACCCCAGTCAATTGGTTCTAGGTCATCCACGATGAGGTATCCAGTTGTGAGCCTAGTGAATGAACTAGTAATGTGTAGTGTGATTGTTAAACCTTTGCTAATAAACCAACTAGTTCTTAACAACAATGTGTTGCTATGAATTTTTAAGCAAAGAACCCATGAAGCAAATACATTACAATGACTAATCATATTGTAACACAATATCCAATATTTGTCCCATATTAGAGCAACTAAATTCAACTTTCTCCAAATAAGGCATCAACTATTACCTTCCTCCACCTCTAGCACCCGTTCCTTCTGTCCCTTACCAAAGCTATCTCTGATAACTTCTGTGAATGCTCCTTCCCACTCTCTTCCATCCTGATGATACAGTTGCTAACTATTCTAAAGAAATAGCTGACTTTCCAACTCTATTTTCAATGATCTTGGTAAAGATCTTCACTCTTTGGCTTTATTCTGTTTGACCACTATATAACCAACATCATGTTTTAGCCTCACCAGTCTTGTTGAGTCATCTGCTCTCATAAGTAGTTCTGATTGTAAACCTTACATTGTCCTCAAGATGTGTGCATCTGGAAGAACCTCTGTCCTCCTCTACATCTTGAACTTTTACTTAACCCCTAATCAACTCTTCCTTCCCATCGAAAATCATGCTCATTTTGTTCCAAAGATAGGTGATTCTTCTTGCCTTTCTAAGTTACCGCCCTATTGCCCTTATGTTGGTACTTTTTAAAAGTTATGGTAAATTTCTGTTAATCTGAAATTATCTATCGCCTTGAAAATAATGGCCTCAATCATGATTGAGAGTACAATTTTCTACATGGTTATTCCACTAATGATATTGGTGTACCCATTATGTACCCATGGAACTCTGCTCTTGAACATTTTAATGAATAATTCATCATTGCATTCACCAAAGACTTTGACAGGGTTTGGTACAGTGCATTTCTAAACTAGCTACCAACAAAGAGCCTCCCACTAAAGCTACATTAAAAACTATCTAGTTTAGTCCCAAATTATTCTATCTGTGTTTTAGTTAATGGCTCATTCTGTGATTCATTTTCAATTAACTCAGGGCTCTCTCCCTCTGCCACTTTGTTCCTTCTTTCTATCAATTGCACCTTCCAGTCAGCATTCAACCCTATCCAGTTCCCGTTCAGAAAAAAAGGCACATAGGGCCTAATGAGCTCTAGTCCTCTCAAAGTGCAATGGTTGTACCGTGGTCATTTTAACCTAAATCACCTGGCCGGAAACTGATGCAATCGGATCAGCTGTCCATTTTACAGCTCATCGATTTTACTTTTCTTTGACTTCAATGGGCAGTATAATCGAGTGGACTGCAAAATGTATGACCGATCCCATCCCAGCAGTTTTCCGTCAGGTGGGTTAGGATTAAATGATCCCTTTTATCTTAATCTCGTCAAAGTCCTTCAACAGGACAATGAAACTACCACTTCTTTCAATTTTTCAACCCAATAAAGATTTATGAGGCAGTAGTTGCCAATTACATTGGATTCGTAGTTAAACTTGTACAGTTTTTTCAACTTGTACGTTGACTGAGAAGCACTGCAAAACATTGTACGTGTACCCAGCCTTATGTTGGTTTTACAGTATTGCCATTCTTAATACTCATAGTTTCATTGTATTATATACTAACACTACTGAATACAACTTGCTGTCTTGGGGTGCTTTTATAATGATGGAAATGTCAATATCTGGTGCTGGCTACAATCAGTTTATTTTTTTCCCTATTTTTTTACTACAACAATTGAATTTTGTTACTTTTAAGATACAACTACCACAGCAAAACATGATGAGAAATTCACACTGTGTGCATTTCGTCTTTACGTTGCTGAGCTGCAAGTTGGTATTCATCCTTCAGAATACATTATTTTCTGTGAAAGAAAATTAAACAATATGGTGTCACATACGCTAGTGAAAAGGAGATGTCAAATTAATAGCCAGAAATTCAGAACTACAATATATTGAAACTCAATCCTTTACCTTGCTGGTAATAACGCGGTTTTTAGCCCTCATTTTATTGACCTGTGATTCAGCAATATCTGCACGCTCCTCAGCTTCCTCCAGCTCGTGCTGTGTCTTCCTGAATTTGGACACGTGAACATTGGCCTGCTCCTCCTGGACAGATAATTAAACACAATACTGTTTATGTTTGACTCGAAATCCAAACTGACAAAACTACAGCTTCGTAACGATATGCTTTGCTCAAATAATGGGCCGGATTTTGCTGTGGAAATATCAACGCTCACCATTATTAAAGTGTAAATCAGACAGCAACGTCCGGTGACCACACTTGAGCAGTTAAACACAGAAATCCGGAAGATGCTGTCCAGGTTGCCCTGCCCTTCCAGAAGCTATGCAAGATGGTATCTTGCTGAGAAACTCGGCATTGAAATGCATGGAACAGTGTGACATTGTTGTACTTGCGTGATAGATGCCCACTAAACTCGCCAGAAAACATTAGGGCTTGTCCATTCCAATGTAAGTAAATGTTTCATGGCATGATGAATCTTATTTACTGCCTCTCTGACACTGAAAATTAATTTTTACAAATGTGGAGTCTCATTCCTTCAGATTTTAATTATTGTTGGAGATTGTAATAATAATAATTGTTTTCTTTTACTTTCAGTCTATTTTATCTCTCTTGTTTAATCACATCTTTCTTTCCCTCTCTTTATTTTGCATTCTGTACCTGATTTGACATTGAATTAAATATTTGAACTGACGTTTCCTGATTCAGACTCTGCGCTACTCATTAAGAATTCTTTAATCTGATTGGTTAAGGAGCTATACAGTTGTTTGTCCTGTTCACACAGGTCCCAGATCTCCTGTAGAGGGTGCGATGTTTTTTGGCTCTCTAATTTACAGTAAGTTCCAGTTGTAAACCCCGTAGAAAGTCTGTAGGCAAGTGTAAGTTTAATGAACAGCTGACAACATTTGTTTGCTACTGAGAGCAAAATCCAGCCCAATGTTTTTCGTATGATAGCAAAAGCATGTGCTGTTTTAGGGTCAAGAGGCGTAGGTTTCGAATGGCTTAGCTAATGTATTCGATATTTCTGACCCATCAGGTTATACATTTCTGTTTGGTTCAAAATGCATGTTTTGCACCCATGTTCCTAAAGAAATGGGTATAAAGCCAAAAGCAAATCTGATATAACTACATCATTTTACAAATCATTCAATGAAAATCTCATAAGTCAAGATGAGTAACTTAAAAATCCCTTTAAATTAAGATTTATCAAGTCATTTAAACTGACTGCATTTGATATGAGTTATTCACTTACAGCATCCTCGACATTCCTCTTGTAGGATTTTACTTTTAGTTGCAATTTGTCCACCAAATCCTGCAGTCTCACCACATTTTTATGGTCTTCCACTGACTGAATGTGAAAATAAAAAAGAATGAAAAGTCTCTTTGTTAAACAAGAACTCAAAATAAAATTTACTAATAAGACCTCTAAGTAGTTAGTCCTTACCTGGAATGTCATTTCTTTGACCCTTCTTTCATACTTCCGTGCACTTTTAATTGCCTCTGCTGCACGTTTCTGTTCAGCATCGAGTTCATTCTCTAATTCACGCATCTATGAGAGCAAGAAATATTCCAAAATTGCAATTCTTATTGAATCATTCTAGTTGTGTAAATCATTGAATAATGCTTCGCAATGACACTATATTTAAATAATCTCATAGATTTAAGTTGCTCAGTTATACACAATTATAGCTGCACTTACTACAGATACCAACATCTGGCCAGTACCTGTAAAGTGCACTGCAGTTATACTGCCTGCTGCACCTTGCCCTGCGAGCAATGGCAATGGAGCTTTGTGCACATGTGCTTGGATGCATGTGTGTGGCTCCACTTCTGGGTAGCTAAATTTT
The DNA here is from genome assembly GCF_044704955.1 of Pristiophorus japonicus. Lineage (NCBI taxonomy): Eukaryota > Metazoa > Chordata > Chondrichthyes > Pristiophoridae > Pristiophorus > Pristiophorus japonicus. Next base: position 88,708,713 of record NC_091992.1, read on the forward strand.
AATGTTGCGAGGGACTGATCAACAATTGCTTCTCTCATAATATTAGGCAGAGTCAAAAGTAAGCTTACAAAGTTCACAAGATGTCCTGTGGACCACCTGGACACTTTTAAAATATGGTTGTGCATGGGCCTGGAGTTACATTACAACCTGTGTGAGATTCCTTATCACACGTAGTATTGCACCATTAGTTATGTGTAAATGGGAAATCAACTTCAGGCGAGGGGCTGATGTACGGTTAAATGCAGATATCCAAAGGTGGCTGTCAGGTTGCGTCGCTCCGCCATTAGCTTTGCGAAAGCAGCATTTCACCGACTGGCTCACCATTGACCTGCATTGAATGGCATGAAGTTGCTATATTTGCACAGTATTTATGAACTAAACCCAACATGATTAGGGCTAGTAATTAGTAGTGTAAGTACGCTTTTATCAACTTGGTAATTATTAATTTTTGCCAATCAACCTCTCTGCCACCAAAAAGTGTGGCGTCTCAATCCTTCAGGTTTTTAATTTTTGGGGGAGATTTTAAAAATTAAATTTTTAATTTTATTTTTACTTTAGCTTTCTGTCTCTTTTTCCTCTCTCTTAATCCAATCTTTCTTTCCCTCTCTTTTATTTTTCTTTCTGTACCGGATTAGGACATTGAATTCATTCCCTTTAATCCACCCTCCTCCTCCATCCTTCCTCTGTTTATTTCCCACCCTTCAATCTCATTGGTTATGGAGATACCCCGCAGGTTGTCCTGTTCACTCCGGTCCCAGATGCCCTGCTGTCCTCGCACTTTCAGCAACTTAGTGGGCAAAACAGTTTTTGAGCTGAAGGATGCAGGGGCAAGTCTAACTAATGGCAGGCGCTGTTAGATGAGCTGCTACAGCAGAATCTGGCCCAATATCTTCTTATTTTTAACTCCAGTTTTCAGAAAACAAGCTGCCATCCTAAGGGAAAACAGTCCGCTTTTACAATTCCAAATTATAATGCTTGATGTAATGAGGTGACACAAAGCAGTTGGATTATAGGGTGCGGGTGTAGTTTGGTTCTGGACGGATGAGCGACAAGGCCAAATTACTTTCCTACACTGTACCTACCTTATGTTTCATCTCCTGCTTTCTATTACTGGTCTAAATTCATATTACATAAAATATTCCTATAGAATAAATCATAAGCTGTGGATTAAGAGTACAATTTCCTCTGTGTGTCATGTTAAAGAAAAATGATTTACTAAATGATAACTAAAAACTAATGGCACTATATTAAAGATATTTTCTTTACCTTTACACACAGAGGAAGTATGCCCAAGGGTGCAGCTATACTGCCAATTTTGCACCAATATGAAGCGGTTTTGGGTATGAGTTGGCAATATGATTCAGTAGTGGCATATCTGATTTTTGAGTGAATTAAAGCCTAATGCTGTGGACTCCCTCCAGGCAGTCACTTCATATTGAATTCACATAAGGATCAGTTTAATTCGAGCCACGTTATAAAAGTGAACGGGGTGGGTGGGGGGTATATTTGAGCTCCTAGGTACTTTATAAACGTACTTTTCCATGATTTTATTACTATAAGAAACTGAACATTGCCAACCACACTCTAACATTCAATATTAGCAACCAATGGAGCATTTGGTTTGATTCTACACAGTGACTCCTTAAATATCTTAATGGCTCACTTGTAGGTGCTTGGGCAGTTGATTAATCTGCAGGTACTGATGTACTACAAATAGACTCTAAGCAATCTTCAGTTTAAAAAATAAATATTTGCACAACTCACCCTCGCCTCCAGTTTTTGAATTTGTTTCTTTCCTCCTTTCAATGCCAGTTGCTCAGCCTCATCCAGACGGAACTGCAGGTCCTTCACTGTCTGATCGAGGTTCTTCTTCATTCTCTCAAGGTGAGAACTGGTATCCTGTTCCTTCTTCAGCTCCTCAGCCATCATTGCAGCCTGATGTCATCATTAAAATACAATGGAAATTACATAGTTATGCTCAAATGCTATTAAGTAGAACATAGGAACAGGGGTAGGCCATTCAGCCCCCTCGAGTCTGTTCCGCCATTCAGTTAGATCATGGCTGATCTGTATCTCAACTCCTTCTGCCCACCTTGGCACCATAACCCTTAATACCCTTGACTACCAAAATCTATCAATCTCAATTCTGAAATTTTCAATTGACCCCCAGCATCAACAACTGTTTGGAGAAGAGAGTTTAGATTCCCACTACCCTTTGTGTGAAGAAGTGCTTCCTGATATCATTCCTGAGTGGCCTAGCTCTAATTTTAAGATTATGCCCCCTTGTTCTGGACTCCCCCACCAGAGGAAATAGTTTCTCTCTCTTTACCCTATCAATTCTTTTAAACACCTAGGGACCGAAATTGCCCCTCTCCTTAAGGCCTGTTACCAACGCAAATCGGCAGCCACACTGCGGAGTGGAGTGGACGCCGACTTTTCGTGGAATAGCCGCTGATTGCCCTCCCGAGGTTTTCCGGTGGTGCCCCGATCCCCACCCATACTGCTCCGCTGCTGCCGATCCGTGGTAAGTGGGTCATCACCGTGCGCACCGTTGATCTACCCCTCTGATGGCAACATTCCCCTCTGAAAATCTTTGGCCCACCCGGCAGTGCCAAAACCTGTTTTTTCCCACTGGTCCAGTGAGGCTGTGGCCTTCTGCAACAGCAGTGCGGCTTCCCTTAAAGGGGAGGATGCAATGTCACTGCCGCCATTTTTTTTTTGTCGGCCAACTGCCATGTCGGCCTGGCAATTAGGCCCCCGGGTTCGGCCGGGCCGCCAACAGGCAACCTGGCACCCCCCTCTTGGGTGCCAGGCCATTGGCCCAGCTGATACCCTCCCTGGTGGCCCAATGGGCCGAAGTTTTTAAATCGCGGAGGCTCTTCCTTTTAAGTGAAGGGAAGAGCCGTGGTGATGTCATCGCGGCTGTCACTCCACACCGCCCCCAACTTCTGCCCCTCAGGTGTTGCCACCACCGTGTACCTGCCCCTGAATTGTTGCCTCCGCCCCCGTTAAGAGTGGCTTCCGGATCCAAGGAAAAAAAACAACAAAGAGCGGAATGTCGCTCAAGCAGCGACGTGAACCGCAGCTGCGGTAAAAGCCATCCAAACGGGGTGGGAGCGCCCCGTTTCAGGCGGGGGTCAATTTCTATCCCCTAATGTATTGACACAAATGTACAACTTCTTTTGGTTCTCAAAATAGCCGTCATCTTACATCAGTGATTGCCTTCTTGGCTTTCTCGTCGGCATTCCTTGCCTCCTGAACGGCATCTTCTACCTCAGCCTGTATCTGGGAAATATCAGTCTCCAGCTTCTTTTTGATGTTGATAAGGCTAATGTTCTAAAAAGTGTAACAAAGATGTCATTGGTATTATTAGTTGAATAAAACATTTAAACACAGTGACTTAAGAATGACTTGTGTTTCAAGCTACCTGAGAATGAAGTAGCTGAACACGTTCATTGATATCGAAGACCTCTTGTTCAGCAATTTTGCGAGATCTGTCCGTCTGCTCCAGAGCTACTGTAATTTCTTCCAGTTCTGCCTGTAGCAGGTTGTTTTTCCGCTCCACTGAGCTTAGATAGTCCTTCAGGTCCCCTTGAACTCTCAAAGCTTCATCCAGTTGCAGCTGTGTTTCCTGAATTGTAAAATATTCAATTATATGATTAAATGCAGTTAAAACCTCTACAATGAACGTATGTTGAAATAAGAAACTACTTAAGCAAAATACTACGGATGCTGGAAATCTGTAATAAAAACAGAAAATGCTGCAAACACTCAGCAGGTCAGGCAGCATCTGTGGAGGGAGAAACAGAGTTAACTGTAATTAGTGACTTACCTTGCAGATTTTTGTTCTCTCGTTTGAGAGTTTCAAGACGATCCAAAGACTCTTCATGAGCATTCTTCATTGACCTGAAACGTTAACTCTGTTTCTCTCTCCGCAGATGCTGCCTGACCTGCTGAGTATTTCCAGTATTTTCTGTTTTTTATTACCTAATTTTACTTACCTTGAGTACTCCTTGTACGGTCCTAAGATTTTTCTGAGCTTCTGTGGCCTGGCGGTTTGCATGACCCAACTGAATCTCCATTTCGTTGAGATCTCCTTCCATTTTCTTTTTGAGCCTCAAGGCATCATTTCTGCTCCTGGTTTCAGCATCCAGAGCACTCTGCAATGAATCTATGATTCGTTGGTGGTTTCTCTTTAGTTGATCAATTTCTTCATCTTTCTCAGCAATCTTTCTGTCAACTTCTGACTTGATCTGATTCAATTCAAGCTGAATTCGAAGCATCTTTTCCTCTTCATGTTCAAGTGATGCCTTTGGCAGGTGGTTAAGATATAAGGAATATCGATCAAAATGCATCCAATATCAACTTAGTTACTGGATTATTGATTTATTATACTGAGTTAAACTTTGCAACTGTAATCATATTTGACCATCGGCCAAATTACTATGTTAGATGTAAAAAATATACAAAGTTTACCTCTGCTTCCTCTAAAGCACAGTGAATTTCATATTTTTCATGTTCAATTTGCTTTTTTGCTTTGTCTAGCTCATGAACTGTCTTTCCATATGCACCAATTTGTTCAGTAAGATCAGAAATCTCCTCTGTTCAGAGTTCATAAAAATCAGAATCAATAAGCAATCCTTCGAACTATATTCTTTAAAAAATCAAGCGTTTCATGTTAAATATCCCTACTTAAACAATACTGTCATTAGAGACTTACGTTGCAGGTTTTTGTTCTCTCGTTTGAGAGTTTCCAGATGATCCAAAGACTCCTCATAAGCATTCTTCATCTTGAACAGCTCAGTGCTGAGAGACCGAGATTCCTTCTGTGCTCCCTCCAGCTCAGACTGACATTCCTCATATTTTTGTTTCCATTCTGCCAGAACCTATAATGAAAATGGAAAACAAGTTTTATTTTGACTACTCCTGCAAGCCTATTTAATTTACCATTTGATCCTGTGGAAGTTATCTTTCAAAATTAAATTCTGTGTACCTTGTCAAAGCTTCTCTGTTTCTTATCAAGTGCGGCTGCAGCAGCATTTGCTCTCTCCACGTCGATCATTAGATCTTCCACCTCTCCTTGCAACCGCAGCTTTGTCTTTTCCAGCGAAGCACATTTTGAGTTTACTGCCTCAATGTGCTCCTCTGCATCCTGCAGTCGCTGCGCAAGTTTTTTCCTAAATAAAAGTAGTCAAATTATTGTCCTGCCAGGACATAAAATAATGGGACTAAGAAAATAAAAACTTTTATTCATTCATGGGATGTGAGCGTCGATGGCAAAGCCAGCATTTATTGCCCATCCCTAATTGCCCTTGAGAAGGTAGTGGTGAGCCGCCACCTTGAACCGCTGCAGTCCGTGTGGTGAAGGTACTCCCACAGTGCTGTTAGAGAGGGAGTTCCAAGATTTTGACCCAGCGACGATGAAGGAACAGCCGATATATTTCCAAGTCAGGATGGTGTGTGACTTGGAGGGGAACGTGGAGGTGGTGGTGTTCCCATGTGCCGACTGTCCTTGTCCTTCTAGGTTGGTAGAGGTCGTGGGTTTGTGAGATGCTATTGAAGAAGCCTTGGCGAGTTGCTGCAATGCAACTTGTAGATGGTGCATACTACAGCCACGGTGCACTGGTGGTGGAGGGAGTGAATGTTTAAAGTGTATGGGGTGCCGATCAAGCAGGCTGCTTTGTCCTGGATGGGATTGAGCTTCTTGAGTGTTGATGAGCTGCACCCATCCAGGCAAGTGGAGCATATTCCATCACACTCCTCTCTTGAGCCTTGTACATGTTGGAAAGGCTTTGGGGGGGGGGGGGGGGGGGAGGTCAGGAGATGAGGCACTCACCACAGAATACCCAGCCTCTGACCTGCTCTTGTTGCCACAGTATTTATGTGGCTGGTCCAGTTAAGTTTCTGATCAATTGTGACCCCCAGGATGTTGATGGTGGGGATTCAGCAATGGTAATGCCGTTAAATGTCAAGGGGGGGTGGTTAGAATCTTGCTTGTTGGAGATGGTCATTGCCTGGCACTTGTGTGGCGTGAATGTTACTTGCCACTTCTCAGCCCAAGCCTGAAGGTCATCCAGGTCTTGCTGCATGTGGGCATGGACTGCTTCATTATCTAAGGAGTTTCGAATGGCACTGAACACTGCAGTAATCATATACGGTCAAAGGTTTCAAAATGAGAAAACATATATACATATTTAATATTTACTTGGCCTCCTCCAATTCCTCGGTGCGCTGGATTGCGTCAGTTTCATACTTTGTTCTCCACTGTGCAACTTCGCTGTTGGCCTTGGACATGCCACGCTGGAGCTCAGACTTTGCCTCCTGTTCCTCTTCATATTGCTCGCGGAGCAGATCACAGTCATGGCGGGAAGCTTGCAGAGCATGTGCCAAGGCATTCTTAGCCTTTCGATAGATGACACAGAAAGAAGAAATCACAAGTGCTGCCAAATGCAATACTTGAGAATGAAACTGAAAATGCTTAACATGACAGAAGTGACAGCTTTACAAGCCAATGCAGGATAACAAAAAATAATATCGATGCGTTATTTTATACATGAGTGATATCCGTATTGCCACAAAAGAGTGGCTATGAAAAGTTTCATTTTGACTGTACTGGCATTCTCTATTGAGTTGACTATGGGCCCAGGTAATTAGCACATTGGAATATGAAGGTGTCTGCAGTTCTTACATTACTCATATGTTCATTATTGTTCTTGTAAACTAGAAAAAAATGTTTTGTAAAAACAAAACGTTATTAGATTGATAATACACAGCCTTGTGTTCTTTTGAAATCTGATTTTTTTATGTGCAGTCTGCTAGAGAAATGTTGAATCTTAAACCCACAATATTACCTTCATTTCTTCTTCATATTGCCTCTTTAATTCTTCTATTTGATGCAGAAATCCCTGTTTACACCTGGTGAGTTGGGATACCATATTCTCCTTTTCTTCCATCTGTCTGGAAAGTTCACCTTCAGGGAAATAAAATGAATTCTTTATCTTTTTATTACAGGCAGTAAAAGACTATTCTCCAAGTGGTTGTTAGTAAGCAATATGAAACCTAAATGTTGCGCATGGTTAATATTATTTTAAAGACAAATCGGAAAAATTGACGAATAATACTCACTTTGCTTAATCCACACTATTCATGTTACAGCAATAACTCACCGTTTTCTGTATGTAACCGGGAAGACCGAGTAGTCAGGTCATTAATGGAACGCAAATACTCATTATTCTTTGCCTTCAATTCATTTAATTGATCTTCCTGGCTACGGCATGTTTTTTCAAGGTTGGCCTATTTTGGAAATTAAAAAAATACGTCATTTATTTTGAAACATTACATTGAGAAATGTATTCAAAACTATCTGAGGCAACAACTGTCATCGTCAGGTGGTTCCAAACTATTCCTTTGGTGTGGTTTTATCTTCACTGAGACTTCAATCATGTGACTGCCGTTCATTTTATTCGGCACATCTATCTCCCGTGGGTAATCATGGGGCTGGAGCAGGGTTGTGATGGTTAAGTGTCAAGCTAGAGCTGTGTTTTAGCTATTAAGCCTCTCTCAGGCCAGTGGGCTGGTACTCTGTGTGTGGAACTGGTCTATATAGGTGTGCACTAAGGTTCATTTGAGCCAATTGCTCAGGAAAGCTGATGTCGTTTAGTATGTCCCCGCAAATAGCCAGCTTGGGGAGAGACCAGGTTATCAGGGTCATAAAAAACAGCAGGAAAAGACTGATTACTTTCTTCTTTTTTTATAGAATGTTGGCACACATTTCGTCTTATGTGTGACAGTCGCATAGTAAATGCCAAATTTTTATATACATGAATATTTGTGAATTGATCAGATCAGATTTTCGGTATAATAAACCAATCCTCTATCATTTATTTGGACTTACTTTTGACTTTGACACAGATTCCATGTTGCTAGCAAGGTCATCGATTTCCATCTTCAGTTCATTCTTTTCCTTCTCAAGTTTCTGTTTCACACGTTGCAGGTTATCAATTTGTTCCCCAAGTTCTGCAACGCTATCAGCCTGCTTCTTACGAAGAGCAGCAGCTGTGGCTTCATGCTGCAGGGTTGATTCTTCCAGATCGCGGCGCATTTTCTGAAATTCTGCTTCACGTTTCTTGTTCATTTCAATCTGTGCTGCAGACGCACCTCCAGCTTCTTCGAGTCGCTCACTGATCTCCTCCAGTTCACGGGCATAGTCGGATCTCTGCTTCTCCACCTTCGCGCGAGCTGCACGCTCAGATTCAATCTCCTCCTCGAGTTCTTCAGTGCGGGCCTAGAAATGTGAACACGTTAACTGGCATTCTGAGAATCGTATCCAGTGAAAAGAGCTATTTATTCACACTTTCAGTTTACCTGGAGCTCTTTTATTTTTTTATATAACTGTATGCTTAGGTTTTGTTCATCTTCGACTTTGCTTTGAAGCTGGCTGATTTCAAAATCCTTCCTGTTTGGGAACATTAAAATTAAAAATAAGCAGTAAGACTGGTTAGAGAAATAGGCATTATAAAGCTACATTTATTACATTCAAATCTTCTCCATTGAAAATATGTACCTACATTTGGAAAAAAACTATAGAATCATAGATCCCGGTGTCAGTGTGTGTTACACAAGATTTTGGTTTGTATATAGGACATTGCACTACAGTGTTATCAAGGCAATTTTGGACAGATACATTACAATATTCTGATGCCTGATCATACTAATTGCGCATTATGACTAACCTGGTCCGCCAAATTAACTTTCACTTGATTACTATTTCACATTTGAACAAAGTTGTGTATGGACTTCACCATCCTAATATACAAGGAACTACAACTCTTCCAAATACAGACGTGAGAGTGTAAATGTTTCTCACTTCTTAAGCCTTTCTTCCATTTGTTGTTTGTCATTTTCCAAATCCATTATGGAATCTTGAGCCAGTTTCAGATCACCTTCAAGTTTCCTCTTGACCCGTTCAAGTTCCAAGCGAAGTTTTTTCTCTTGTTCCACAGACCCTTCAAGCTATGAAAGACAGCAGTCAAAATATATCAGAAACACAATATTATGGGATCGGTGTAAAATTTCAGAGAAAATACAGATTTTTTTTTTACTTATTTTATGGATATTTACATCATCGACTTGCTGTTCCAGCTTAGCCTTTGTTTTGGTCAGAGTGTTGACTTTTTCTTCCTCAGCCTGGAGATCATCTAGGACCTGCTGGTGGGCCTCCTGCAAGACTTTCTTCTCTTTTGTGAGCTTGACAATGGATTCATCAAGGGTCGCCATTTCCTCTGTGAGATTCTTAACCTGTGTGCAGTGACAATATATCAGAAACACATCCCACAGTTTGTGCAGCCATCAAATGTGTAAAACATCTTACTGCAGGGGTACACATTTATACAGACTTCATCCATTGTGGCTGCCTTGTTCAGAAATTCTGCCTTAAGGTGAATTGCTTTGGTGAATTGGAGTGCAGATCAAATGTGTAACAACAATTTAGACATTGTACACTAAATTCTGCTGCTTCATGCATCACAGGCCTGCGCAAGAAGCTCTTATAATAAAAGTTGGCAGTAGAATGGTGTGCAAGGCTTGGTGAATGATTTTGAGAGACATATGTCAGTTTTTCCTTCATAGAAATACATTTTTTTTTACCTGAAAATGCTATCATTTATTGTTTTTTTTCCCTTTATTTTTTGATATTCATATTTCTGCATGTATTAGCAGTGTTATTTTGTAATTTAATTTTAACCCTCTGAAATTAATTTTCCCTACCTTACACCTTGGTTTATTTTTCTGCTGAACAGTCATGGGACACAAGGAATTGAGTGTAATATCTCCAAGTTTGCAGATGACACTAAACTGGGTGGCAGTGTGAGCTGTGAGGAGGACGCTAAGAGGCTGCAGGGTGACTTGGACAGGTTAGGTGAGTGGGCAAATGCATGGCAGATGCAGTATAATGTGGATAATTGTGAGGTTATCCACTTTGCGGGCAAAAACACGAAGGCAGAATATTATCTGACTGGTGGCAGATTAGGAAAAGAGGAGGTGCAACAAGACTTGGGTGTCATGGTACATCAGTCATTGAAAGTTGGCATGCAGGTACAGCAGGCGGTGAAGAAGGCGAATGGTATGTTGGCCTTCATAGCTAGGGGTTTTGGGTATAGGAGCAGGGAGGTCTTACTGCAGTTGTACAGGGCCTTGGTGAGGCCTCACCTGGAATATTGTGCTCAGTTTTGGTCTCCTAATCTGAGGAAGGACATTCTTGCTATTGAAGGAGTGCAGCGAAGGTTCGCCAGACTGATTCCCGGGATGGCTGGACTGACATATGAGGAGAGGCTGGATCGACTGGGCCTTTATTCACTGGAGTTTAGAAGGATGAGAGGGGATCTCACAGAAACATATAAAATTCTGACTGGACTGGACAAGTTAGATGCAGGAAGAATGCTCCCGATGTTGGGGAAGTCCAGAACCATGGGATACAGTCTAAGGATAAGGGGTAAGCCATTTAGGACTGAGATGAGGAGAAACTTCTTCACTCAGAGAGTTGTTAACTTGTGGAATTCCCTACCGCAGAGAGCTGTTGATGCCAATTCATTGGATATATCCAAGAGGGAGTTAGATATGGCTCTTACAGCTAAAGGGATCAAGGGATATGGAGAGAAAGCAAGAAAGGGGTACTGAGGTGAATGATCAGCCATGATCTTATTGAATGGTGGTGCAGGCTTGAAGAGCGAATGGACTACTCCTGCACCTATTTTCTATGTTTCTATGTTTTTATTCCCATGAAGCCGGAAGAGTTGATCATAGGTAGCAATAGTTTCATGCTCATGAAATCTAATTTCATTGGAATCTGTCTATAATTGCCATTATGCAATCCAGGGGATATATTGTTAAAGCACGTTGAAATAGGGACAGTCCTCAAGAAAGCTGCAGCTAACTGAGGCAATCTGCTGCAAGAAACTTACAGCTATGTTCATCAGTCTGCACAGTACAGCCAGCAGCAGTTCCAGTCATAACTTTACATTAACTTTTATGCTACTGGTACTTTGCAATTCCCCACAGGTGCAACATCAGTCAGTTTGCTGCCCACCACTGCATCAAGAAAATTAGTGACCCCCTAATGCATCATGCAGCCAACTACATCAGCTCCTTCCACCCCCAGAGCCGCAACAGAAATATTGGAGGGAAATAGGCATTTACTACACACTTAGCTTACCAAGAGTATGGGGAATGATTGATTTCACTTGCATAGTCTATAAAGCTCCATTCACAACCACAAGAAATTCTGCTGTCTCCACATCCAGATGGTTTGTGATATTCAACAGTGAATCACACGCGCCAATGTGTAATTCCCTGGCAGTTGGCGCAGTGGGGGTAATTTTAACCTCAAGGAGTGCGTGGGTTTGGGTATGGGTCGGGGGTGAAGACCGGGAAAAATGCGAGCGGGTCAAGAAGCCGGCTCCAACCCGACTTCCTCGTTTAACTGGAGCCTGTTAGTCCGCTTGCACACAAACCCCTCAGGACAGACTGGTTACCTATTAACATATGCTAATCGCTCAATTGGAGCAATATTTCAACTGACTTTCAAATTTAATGGTGCATCCATGGGTTTCCCGGGCTTCCTGAAACTCGCCACTGAAAGCAAGGCGAAAAAACAGCGCCAACTGAGGGGGCTGACTCGTAACTCATGGAAATACTGCACCAAATAATCAGTACTCGCAGCTGCTTGCCTACCTACTACTGGGAAAGGGTTGGTTCACAGTCTGTTTGCTGAGCATTTACTTTCTACACGTTGGAGGTTTCTTGAATCAGATCAGGTGGCACTTTGGCTGCCTTAGATGGCACCTCAGACAAGGAGCAATATGACCAACACCATCAGCAGCACCAGAGGCATCCTGCTTTTGCACACATCCTGTAGTTGGACATCAGAGAGGGGAGCATACGAGGAGTGCAGCTCGCAGGAGGCACTACCCGTGACACGGTGGATGGGCAGAGGCTGAATTTCCTTGAAATGTTGGAACACCAGTATGTCAGGAGGCTCAGGTTGTTGGGTCAGGTGTTGGCAGACCAATGGCTCATGTCCCCATTAAGAAGCCTACTTACTGAGCCAGAGAAACAATACAGTGAAGCACACATCAAAATGAAGACCATAATGGAGAAGGTAGGGTCTCCCTGGATGAGTCAGGGGTGCCTGACAATATACCCTCAGTCAGCGAAGCGCTAAGGGAGGCGTTGCACATCTCTTTTAGGGCGCTAAGTTGACTGAGCAAATGAAAATCCTGAGTTAAACAGCTGGCTGGGGGGGGGGGGGGGGTGGTGGAGTCTGAAATAAAGCCTACCAAAAACATTTTCAACAAATAACTGGCCACCACAACATAAATTGCAAAAAAGAAAAATCAATCGCACTTACCTCAGGTCGATATTTCTTACCTCACTGTGGCTGCTACAGCTTGGAACGTCAGTTTCCATAGAGGTTCCCGCCAGGGTACTCTACGAAACGCTACAGGTCAGGCCTGATCCAAATATCGAGCCAGTGTCGCAACCAGGGGCGTTACACACTGGCTCGCCACTTTCGGGCAGTAATGCTCTGCACCCTCTTGAAACCAGCACCGGCTGACCAGGCAGGGCGCCGGAGGCTGGCCGCCCACCCAAAAGTGTTTACCGGCGCTATTGCCACCCCCCTCCCTAACAGGGGCGGCAAAAGACTGAAAATCCAGCCCAAAGTGTTCATGAAATATGCTAATGCTTAACTATAGCAAACAAAAATGATCGTGCGTACTTTGTTTTCGGTGGAATGCATCTCTTTTTCCACTTTGGCCAATGTGAGCTCCAAGTCGTCAATGTCTTTCTTCAAAGTTGTGCACTCATCTTCAAGTTTCCTTTTCTTGGCTGTCACCTCCGCATTCATTTCCTCTTCATCCTCCAGTCGTTCATTCATCTCTTTAACCTTAGCTTCAGCCTGAATTTTGTTTTTTATTAGCTGGTCACACCTTTCCTCAGCATCTGCCAAACTTTCTATTTCCTTAAAAATATAAAATATATACTTTCAGTGCAACTAATTTTTGATTACCACAGAGGTAATTTAACTTTGTAAAATGTTAATTTACATACCGCTTGCACTTGCATCTGTAGGTCATTCTTTTCCTGCAGGAGGCCAACCATTTTCTCTTCTAATTCCTTTCTTCTTCCTTCAGATTTTGAATATGCTTCTTTAAGCTTCTCAAACTCCTCTTTCATGTTTTGCATGTCCTTTTCAGCCTGTGCGCTTTTCAGAAGAGGTTTGATCTTGAAATACAGTTTCATCCAAGGCCAATGCTTGACATTCATAAAGGAACGGATGTTGTACTGGAGAGTGAAGATAGCTTCCCTGTGGAAAGCAATTAATAAGGAATTTGTCTTAACAAAGTTTATTCATTATTTAAGTTAAGGCTATCACGGGTTGTGAACAGTTCTCTTGTACCTTCTTTGCATCATCCTCTGAAATTCTACTCGCATTAAGTAACCACGGCATATAGCTTGTGTGCGGGTAATAAGTGAAGCCAACCTCATGTCTCTCATCTCTTCAAGAGTACCCAAGATACCAGCTTTAAAGAATACCTGAAAGTGCAGAAAATATCTTCAGGAGTTACATTTATTTTTTTTTATTATACAGCTATTTATGAAGTTTAGTTATTTTACTAATCTAAATTAGGACTTTACCTTAGTGTGCCCAAATTTGTATTGGCTGTGATCAACATCAATGGAGCTTAGGAGTTTCTCCGAAGCCTTCTTGCTGTCAATAAACTGACCCTCTGGAATAGCACTTGCATTCAGTACTCTGTACCTGTTTATTTTAAAATAAATATAGTCATATTCCTACATTTACAAGTGTAGCCTTTTTCACATTTAATATATGTCCAACAGATCTTTGGGTGCAAAATATTATAACTTGCAAATTAAGTTACTGGTGAATTGTGAACAACTTCCTTCGAAGCAGAATAACCTGGGTGTGCCACTGTTTCTATTACACCTTCTGTTTAAGTAATGCATAATATTTTATGGTGTTAGATATGGAATGTTATAAACTCCAACTAGTTACCTTTGCTTAAAGTCTGCATAGAGGATTCGGCTTGGGTATCCTTTTCTACAAATTCTGATCCCCTCAAGCACCCCGTTACACCTTAGCTGGTGGATGACTAGGTGATTGTCCATCGCACCTGTGTTGCGGTAAGAATGCAATTATGTTTTTGTAATGCTTCTTTTTTCACAAATAAGGAGAATGAAGAATAAAATTGCTTGCTGGAAATTACCTGGAGTTTTTGTTTCATTTGGAATAATGCAACGCACAAAGTGGGGGTGAGTGCTTCTCAAATTAGACATCAGCTTGTTCAGATTTTCCTATATCAAACAAGGAGTTTAATAATCAATAACAGTTATTTTCATGACTGAGCCTCACATATAACCGTAAGCAGCCAACTACTGTCAATGTCTCTGAAGTTGGGGTCTCCGTGATGATGTATTCTCACATTATGCCACCATAATCCATTTGAAAGGCCCCACAACAGCTGGGTTTCCACATGCGTGAAATCCAGAGCTTGCGATCTGTCAAGGTACGCCTTGACAGATCATTCGAACTGCATGGAAACTCAGTATTGCTGGTGTAGAGTTGGGCTATTTGCCCAACAACTGCTCAGCAATTGCTTACAAAACTCTTATGGCTGGTAACAGCAGGCTTAGGGCCTGCTTTCATCAGTGTAAGGGTAAATGTAAGACTTAAATAAAACATTTAAAATTCTACAATGTTGCACATTCACTTTAAATTAGTTTATGAAAATATAATGTGTTTAAAATTATTTATCAAAATTTAATTTTTATTGAGGTTGGTATAATGAAGGAACAAAACTGTAATTCAGTATATTTATAATCATTAGAATTGTGTAAATTGGATCATTATTTGGGTATTCCATTGCATCTCATAACGGGATTGCTTTCGTAAATGATTGCAATTGAATCCTCCTTCGTAATTGGAGGACTGGGCCCACATGATCCCAGGTACGCTTCCGAATCGCCTTCGTCTCTGGGATTCGTGGACCTTTATGCTGACATCCACCTGGAGGAACGAGATCGCTACTCCTTGCAGCCTGGACGCCTAGTGGTAGGTTCGGATTTGTTTCGAGGGCTGGAGGTGTACACTGGAGGTACGCCTCCAACCGCAGTTTATACCCCATTGTTTTATTATCATGCTGCAGGTATGGACTTATATAGGAAGATCGGAGTTAACAGTGCAGCGCGAAGAAAGTTTTCAAAAAGAACTTACCCGAAAGAGAGCAGACACTGTTTGGAAAGAAGAACCCTTCTTCTTGGCACCTTTCTTTACTCCACCTTCTACAAAGTATATATTTTATTGTCATAATCAATTCATATTATACAGTTGCAAGATAAATTAACGTAATATAGTAAAGAATGCAGAACTTAAAAAGCTCTTCTAAGTTAGAAATTCTATTAATAAAGTAATTGATACTGAAATGATTTTTATCGCCCATTTCCTGTTGCCGTGAGAAGGTAGTGGAGTGCCACTTTTTTGAGCTGCTGCAGTCCTCACTGTGTTGGCGTTCCATTGATGGTATTTTCCATAGCAGAACTACGTGGCATTAATTATCTCAGCACCTAATAGAGAGATTAGTGAACCAGTTTGATTTTGACAACATTGTGGTGCAAGCCTACAAATGACCAGATTTGCTACCCATGGCAGAATGGTGGGGGGGACACAGGGGGTAGTGGAGGGGGGGGGGGGAGGGCGTGGGAGTAGTAGGGGGGGTGGGGGTAGTGGGGGACGGGGGTTTGGGGAGGGCGGGTGTAGTGGGTTTTGGGGGTGGGGGGAATTAAACTCACAACTTCTAGGTTACTGTTTAGGACCATGGTAACGACAACAACGTAATATGTATATAGCACTTTTAACATGGTAAAATATCCCAAGGCGCTTCACAGGAGTGTTATAAAACAAAATTTGACACCGAGTCACATAAGGAGATATATGGGCAGATTGGTCAAAGATGTAGGTTTTAAGGAACGTCTTATAGGAAAAAAGAGGGGTAGAGCGGCAGAGAAGTTTAGAGAGGGAATTCCAGATCTTAGGGCCAGACAGATGCCACTGTCACCAATAGTGGAGCGATAGAAATTGAGGATGTTCAAGAGTCCAGAATTAGATGAACACAGATATCTCGAAGGGTTGTAGAGTTGGAAGAAATTACAGAGATAGGGAGCGGCAAAGCCATGAAAGGATTTGAAAACAAGGATGAGAATATTTAAAATCAAGGCATGGCTTAACCAGGAGCCAATGTAGGTCAGCAAGCACAGGGGTGTTGGGACAGGACTTGGTGTGAGTTAGGATATGGGTAGCAGAGTTTTGGATAACCTCAAAAAGGGTCAAATATGACACCAAGGTTGCTAACATTCTGGTTCAGCCTCAGACAGTTGTCAGCGGGAGGGATGGAGTCTGTGGCTAGGGAACAGAGTTTGTGGTGGGGACTGAAGACAATGGCTAGGGAAAATTTCTGCTCATCCAGTACTGGATGTTTGATAAGCAGTCTGACAATTTAGATACAGTGGATGGGTCGAGAGAAGTGGTGGTGAGGAAGGGCTGGGCATCATCAGCGTGCACACAGAAACTGATGCTGTGTTTTTGGATGATATCACCAAGGAGAAACATGTAGATGAGAAATAGGAGGGGGCCAAGGATAGATCCTTGGGGGACACCAGAGGTAACCGTCTAGGAGCAGGAAGAGAAACCATTGCAGGTGATTCTCTGGCTATGATTAGATAAATAAGAATGGAACCAGGCGAGTGCAGTCCCACCCAGCTGGATGATGGTGGAGAGGAGTTGGAGAAGGGTGGTGTGGTCAACCATGTCAAAGACTCCAGACAGGTCAAAAATGTGAAGGGATAGTTTACCTTTGTCACAGTCACATAGGATGTGGAATTTGTGACTTTGCTAAGAGCCATTTTGGTACTGTGGCAGGGGTAGTAGCATGATTGGAGGGATTCAAACATGGAGCTCCAGGAAAGATGGGCACGGATTTGGGAAGCAACAATATGTGCAAGGACTTTGGAGCGGAAAAGGAGGCTCGGGATGGGGCAGTAGTTTGCAAGGCCGGAAGAGAGGGGCGATGACAACAGATTTGAAGGCAAGGAGAACAATACCTGAAGAGAGAGAACGGTTAACAATATCAGCTAACATAAGAGCCAGGAAGGGAAGTTTGGTGGTCAGCAGTTTTGTGGGAATAGGGTTGAGGGAGCAGGAAGTGGGTCTCATGGACAAGATGAGCTCAGAGAGGGAGATTGGAGAAAAATTAGTGAAAGATGCGAGTTCAGGGCTAGGGCACGGGAGAACTTTAGAGGAAGTTTGGCCCCGTGGGCTAGGGAAAGCGAGTGAAGTCTCAGAAGCAACTGATAGGATTGTCTCAATCTTGGTGGCAAAGAAGTCCATGAGCTGCTTACACTTGTTATTGGAAGTGAGGGTGGAGGGGGCAGGGGAGAGGTGTTTAAGAAGACCGTTTTCAGTAGAGAAAAGAACCCAGGGGTTATCTTGGCATTCCAGGATGATCCTGGAATTGTGAGCAGTTTTGGCAAATGAGAGCAGGACCCGATAGTGATTTGTGGGATCCAGTCAGATCTGGCGGTGAATGGCTAAACCAGTTGCTCTTCATATCGTTTCAAGTCTGCGTCCCTTGGATTTAAGGTACCAGGGGGAATGGCTAGAGTGAGAATACCACTGAACTGCTGTACCATTGTTGTTGTCATTTTTACCTAGATTTATAAATAACTTTAGAAATGCTTCCAAACTCTTGGGTGGATCACTGCCTTGTAACTCACTCTATGTTTTAATTATTGTTATGCCCTTCAAAAGGCAATGTTTATTGGCAATATACAATTGATCTACCTTGCATTTGTTTTAATGTTGATGAACTATTCAGCAAAGGTTGATATTTCTGTCCTGTCAAACATTATTTCACAATTTTATTGTATAATGCAAAATATGTTACCTGCAGATGATCCATAACTAGCATACAGGTGTGAAAGAACCTTCATTGAAGATTTCTGGTATAATCCAATTACTGTCTCATTCAAAGGATCCTTATTCTTGTCCAGCCAAGAATTAGTATTATAGTCCACAATGCCAGCATAATGGATTAAGGAGAAGTGAGCTTCAGTCTTTCCTTTGGTAATCCTGGGCTTCTGGAAATTTACTGATTTTCCAAGATGCTGATCATATAATTTGTTCTTGAATGTCAGATCTGAAGCCTTGGGGAACATGCATTCCTCCTCAAGGATTGAGAAGATGCCCATAGGCTTTGAATTTATTTAAAAAAAGAAACAAAGTACATTAATTATCTCTATTCATACAGTAAGAAATCCATATTAGAACTTTACATGAAAGTATATCCACTTGACCAAGTACCAGTTGGCACCTAGCATCCATGAAACCAAACCTTGCAAAGTGAACCAAATGGGGAGAAGGAATGAGTTGAACGTTGGTAAAGAAAATGCTGAGAAAAAAAACTACAAAATATCTTCTCACCTTTTCAATAAGTTCAATGCAAGCAGCCAGATCCATACCAAAGTCAATGAAATCCCATTGAATCCCTTCCTTTGTATATTCCTCTTGTTCTAAAACGAACATGTGATGGTTAAAAAACTGTTGCAGTTTTTCATTCGTGAAGTTGATACAAAGTTGTTCCAGGCTGTTGTACTGGGGAATGACACAATGTGTTGGTATAATAGTCTTTTAGATTTCACATTTCATTAATATTATTATTGTCAGACTATTACTGAGATTTTCACCTCAAAAATTTCAAAGCCTGCAATATCCAAAACACCAATGAAATGGTCTCTCGAAAGTTTTGTATCCAATTGCTGATTAATTCGTTGCACCATCCACAAGAATAACTTCTCATACACTGACTTTGTCAGTGCACCCACCGCAAAATTTACCTAAAAAAAGGAAAATTAATGTTTCAGTTTCTGTGAGGCCTATTGCTCAAATTGTGCAAACTTTCTCTCTCCCAGCAAATGCATTACCTGTTGTACAGTCTGACCTTTGGTAACAAACTCATTGCCGACCTTTACTCTTGGAAAGCATAATGCTTTGAGCAGATCTGCTGAGTTTAGCCCCAGAAGGTAAGCAACTTTGTCAGCAACTGCAAAAGAATAGAAACTGGCTGTTAATACCAATCTTGACATGTTTCTGTTTATCCCTAATTGTAACCATTCAGCAATCATTCTCCATATGATCTCCATTTATGCATTGAAAGTTGCATTCTTTATCTGTTACCGACATGCCTCCATTGGTGTCAGCCATGGTTTAATGATGGCACTCTTGCCTCTGAATTAGAAGGTTGTGGGTTCAAGTCCCATTCCAGAGATTTGAGCGCAAAATCTAGGCTGACACTCCAGTGCAGTACTGGGGGAGTGCTGCACTATCGGAGGTGCCAAGTTTCAGATAGGATGTTAAATCAAGGCCCCGCCTGCCCTCTCAGCTGGATGTAAAATATCCCATGGCTCTATTTCGAAGAAAAGCAGAGGAGTTCTCCCCAATGCTCTGGTCACTATTTATCCGTCAATCATAATCACCAAAACATATGATGTGGTCATTATTATATTGCTGTTTGAGAGACCTTGCTGTACTTCATTGGCTGTAAAGTGCTTTGGGACATCCAGAGGTCATAAAAAGCACTATATAAATGCATGTCTTTCTTTTTTCCATTGCTTTTATGTTTTATTTATTGTTACTTTGGGTCTTGGATAACATCTAGTAGGGGAGCTCAATGGCACAATAGGCGAAGATATTCTTTTCACTTTTGGGTTCAAATCCAGCCCAAACTAACCAGATGTTGTTATGTTATTATACAAATTGAGACCAGCACCTGTTTACAATGATTCAGAGCTGCAATTGGCAAGTTGTATGCTCTGCTCCATACTGCCTGCAGTCAGCATTTTGTCCATACACGTTTAGAGCACTGCTCAGCTATGTCAAAATACCAGTTAAGTTTTTAATGTTAATAATGAGATGCTTGGACAATGAATATGGGAAAGCTAACAATAAACATTGATTAAGACCAGTTGATATTATGCTGTAGCTGGTATGAAACAAAACTGGTGTAGGACTATCTCCTCCAGGTGATCTCATGCTTAATGCACAATACAATATGCCATTGCTTAATTGATTTCAAATTCAAATTATACTATAGTTTTTGGATGGACATTGAAACAACAATTTTCTTTGGTATAACTAGGCTAAATATCTCTGCTGTACGGTGACTATTGGGTGGGTTTGGAGCATAAGGGTAATTAATTGTTAAATGTGGGATTCCTGACCTGATCCCACCTCCAACCCGCCCACTTCCAGTTTTAATGGGGGCGGGGGACGGGTGATCAACCCACACCCAGAGGTGGAACATCAATTTAAATATAATGAGGCTGGAAGCCTTTTTTTTAAACTTCCATTTTGTTTTTAACTGCATGTGCATGGGTTTCACACAATTCGTGAAACCCGGCAATTATAGGAAGACGGGGACTACTGGATCCAGGAGTTAAATGCCTTTATACCTACCTTCTGGATCCAGGATCCCTGCCTAACCCACCCCTTTGTGATCGGAGACCCCCCCCCCACTATCATCCAGCCCCGATCTTCTCTCCTCCCCCCTCACGATAATGCTCAGGCCAGCCACGATCCTCAGGTGGCCAGCCCCGATCTTCCCCCCCCTCCGTCACTACTATAATCCAGCCCCGATCCTCTCTCCTCCCACCGCACCCCCGAATTTCTGCCCAATCCCCCCGCCGCAACCCAATCCAGTTAACCGTCCAGCCCAACCCCCGATCCTCTACACAACCGCTTGATCCATCCAGCCGGCCAGCCTCTCAATCTGGCCTGTTGTGGGCGGGAAACTGCACCCTAGCATTCAAATCGGGCCTTGCTGTTATCGTTGGCAAGGCCTGTGGGAAACCCAGACTCTCTAGTTTCCTGACCTTCACGGAGCCCCCTACAGTCTCGTAGTTTCTAACAGGTATGAAGCCACAGTGCAAAACTCCCCCCAGTTAGGCACCCAATTAATTAGCTTATCCTAATAGGCTATAAGAATGGCTGGTATTAGAGCTGGCAAAATTACATTAATGACAGGGTGTGATCTTCTGAGTTGGTGTATAGCACATTATTAGCACATCTAAAGTTTTACTCTGCAGCTGACCATTATGTATCTGACTTCACAATGCTTGATCCTGACATTATATAATTAAAGTGGATAAATTGTTCCACTCACCAAAATATCCCGCACAAAATTCACCCCTTGTTAAGAAAGCCAGCAATATAATTTCTATGCAATGTTTCACTCATTGTTTATCATGTTGCATCTAAAGTAATCATTGCATATTTGCGAGCATTCAGTCTTTAGAAATATATGAACAATAATGGACAAGTAAAGACCCTCTGGTCTATCGAGCATGTCCCATAAAATTGTGATAGTTTGTGGATCACAATATACACACTCCACCCCACTCAAAACCATGTGATCCCCTGGACGAGGCAAAAAAAAGCAGATAACGAACCCAGGTCAATTAAATTCCTCTCCGATGATCGAAACTAGTCCAGGAGATCACTCTGCCCTGAATTTGTGGCAGTACCTCCCTTCTGGAGGAGGTGATCTCCACCCCTGCCAGAAATGGGTCCAGCTCTCACTTAAAGGAATTCAGCGAGTTCGCGTCCACCACACGAGACGGCAGCCTGTTCCAGAGGTCCACTATTCTCTAGGACAAGAACCACCTCCTGACATCTAAACTAGATCTAGCCTTATACAACTTAAAGTTGTGACCCCTGGTCCTCCCTAACGTATTTAATTGAAACAAACTGTCAACTGGTACACAATCTATTCCCTTCATTATTCTATTCCATTCAGGGTCAGTTGTAGCTCAGTGGGTAGCACACTCGCCTTTGAGTCGGAAGGTTGTGGGTTCAAGACTTGAGCACAAAAAGTCTAAGTTGACACTCCAGTGCGGCACTGTTGTGAGATGCTGTCTTTTGGATGAGATGTTAAACCTCTCAGGTGGATGTAAAAGATCCCATGGCACTATTTTGAGTTATCCCTGGTGTCCTGGCCAATATTTATCCCTCAATCAACATAACAAAAAAACAGATTATCTGATCATTATCACATTGCTATTTCTGAGAGCTTGCTCGTGCACACTGCTGTGTTTCCTACATTACAACATTGACTACACTCCAAAAGTGCTTTATTGGCTGTAAAGCACTTTGAGATGTCCAATAGTTGTGAAAGGCGCTAAATAAATGCAAGTCTTTTTTTCTTTCATTATCTTATAAATCTCAATCAGATCACCACTAAGTCTACACTTCTCTAAACTGCAGAGTCACAACTCTTTTAGCCTATCGTATTCTAGTCTAGTGGCCCTCCCCTTTCCAAAGCCTCAATATCACCCACCAGGTGAGGAGACCAAAACAGGACACAGTATTCCAAGTGTGGCCTGACTAAGCTCTTGTTCAAGGACAAAATGGCATGCTGGTGTTTATTTTTGTCATCAATTTTAACTAATTTAAGAACAAAGCACTTTTCACGTAAAATATATCAAGTGTTTTGAATGAATATACCTTCTGTGCAATCAGGCTCAGCCTGTTCTTCCCTTTGCTTCTGCTTGAACTTCATGTTGCTATGGTGCATTGTTGCACCAGTAATTTTGTAGATACCATTTTTCTCATCATTGGTGAAACCCAAGATATCAATAGCTTGCTATAAATTCAAGGAGATAATATTATAAACAGTTTCTTAAACTCAACTGCTATCATATTAATGATGTATATCATACTTACATCAGTAGCCAGTAATTCATCTTGATCATCAATACTCGGAACAGTAATCTCACCCTGACTAATATAAGGATAATCATAGGGATTGGTGGTGATCAGAAGCATTTCTAAAGCAAAGACAAAGTAGATGATAGGGGATGTTTTAAAAGGAATAACACAATGGAAAGAAATACAGATATGCAAAATGCATACATTGGTTCCAAAAAGTATAAAGGATTAACAGGCTCCTTACCAATAAGTTCTGGCCTTTTGTTGGATGTAATCTGGTAGAAAATGTGATAGCTTCTTTCAGATGGTTGTTGATATGTCACTCTGGATTTTTCCAACAAGTCTGGATGGGTATTACAAATTCAGACCAGTTAAGTCTCTGTCACTTGTCTGCCATTATATTCATTTATTTTTAAATTAATCAGATTTGAAACACTTACATGTTTCAATGTCTGCTGAAGCCAATTTTCCTGTGGCTCCAAAGTGGATTCTGATAAATTTGCCCTTCAGAATAAAACAAAGTGAATTCAGCATTGTAATACTTTTTTATTTCATATGGAGATGGTTGAATGCCATCAGTTTTTTCACAAAAATAGCTTTTATTTGTTTTTGTATTGTCTTTATATATGTATTTCCATTTCAACTTACAAAGCGAGATGAGTTGTCATTCCTTATTGTCTTGGCATTACCAAAGGCTTCCAGCAAAGGGTTAGCCTGGATGATTTGATCTTCCAGGGTTCCCTAAAAGGTACAGTTTGTTTGCAGTTAGCAGCTAGACAATGACTAAACTACATTGACACAAACACAATGAAATACATTTTTATATTAAAATATGATTATCTTTGAACATACTTTCGCCTTTACCATTTCATCTTTCTTCTTGCCCATGTCACCAGCAGCCGCAATTATTGCAAAGTACTGTATGACACGTTTGGTATTCACAGTCTTTCCAGCACCAGATTCTCCGCTGAAAAGCAGAAAAATGTTCATACATCCCATGCCGTTCCTTACAGTGAGTTAGAGGACAGGCTATTTTATATCAACAACATCCATTTATATAGTGCCTTTAACATAGTAAAATATCCCAAGGCACTTCACAAGAGCATTATCACAAAAAATTTACACCGAGTCACATAAGGAGATATTAGAACAGGTGATCTAGCAATGAAAATTAGGGATGCGCAAAGGACCAACCAGAATTGGAGGAGTGCAGAGATCTGAGGTTTGTAGGGCTGGAGGAGGTTACAGAGATGGGGAGAGGCGAGGCCATGGAGGGATTTGATAACAAGGATGAGAATTTTAAAATTGTGGCATTGCCGGACCAGGAGGCAATGTGTATCAGTGAGGGCAGGGGATGGATGAACGGGACTTGGTCTGAGTTAGGACACGGGCAGCAGAGTTTTGGATGAGTTCAAGTTTACTGTAAGGCTTTATCAACAAAGTGTAGTCGAAAGTGTTACAGGAACTAAGTGTGACACAGGAGTGTTTGCTATTTGCAAGACTTTAAATGTAGTATTAATTATATATCTATACATAGATATATAGCTCATGAGAGAGATTCATAGACTTGTGTAAATCATTTACTTACGTGATCAGGACAGATTGGCTTTCACGATCTGTAAGATAAAATACCAAAAGGGGGAGTATTGTTAGAAATTCTATTCCACTCGATTTTAAACTAACGTTAAGCTGTAAATGGTGCACCTTTCTTGTAATTATTAAATAAAATATATAAAAATAGATATACAGAAACTTAGCAAATATGTAATATTTTAACAAGTTACCTGTTAACATGGCCTGATAAGCGTTGTCGGAGATGGAGAAGATGTGGGGAGGAGCCTCTTGTCGTTTCTTCCCTTTGTAGCCATTCACAACCTCGGAACTGTACACTGGTAACCACTTGTAGGGGTTTACAGTGATGCAGAACAGCCCAGAGTAGGTCTTAAAAAAACAAGAGGAATCGATTCATGTTGACACTTTGTGACTGAAAACTAGATTTTCAAAAATGAATATTAAAGATTTACTTACGTAGATCATCCAGGCTGCATAACGCTCTTTGAGGTTAAACAGCACTGCTGGTTCGCTCAGGTGGGTCATCATGGCCATGTCCTCAATTTTATCGAATTTTGGCGGATTCATAGGGAAGACATCAACGGGTTTCAAGACGACTGTCTGAAATAAGATAATATAGTAAGAATAACTATAATGTGGTTTTATAAGGTGAGACGCCGAATTTGGAAATGGGATAAACAGTTCTATCTATTAACAATTGCTTGGGTTCACCAACCTTTCCATCTGCTTTTTCCACTTCGACCTTGGTGCTATCTTGGCTCTTGATTTTGCCTTTTGCAAACTCCAACCTGGCGTCAACCACATAACAAGCTGTTTTCGCATCGAAGGGCCTGTTCTGCGCTTCAATTCGCTCTTTCTCAGATTTGCGGAGATATGGAGCAGCCGCTCCGAAAATTTTCTTGTCTTCGTCAAAACTCATGGTCGCTGTGTTTCACTGCGTGTAAAAGTACAGTAATTGCATTGTATTGTAATCACAGGCAACATTGCGGAGATGAACACATTCAGCCGTTAAAGTGTTTGGCCGCGAGTTCGCCTCTTTTCTCGAGTTAAGTCAACGCAATCCGGGCGCAAGCGGCCTGAGCAGCGCGAAAGATCACGGACCTTTAAGCGTAAGTGAGTTACGCACAAGACTCGCCAGCATTCGAGTTTCTGATCTTTAACGCCGGTTTAAAAATCACTGCGCCTGAAGCCAGCCCCGCCCACAAAACTGGCCAAGCTGCCGGGTCAAAATAATGAGCATGGCGAATTTCGCCCCCGATTGCTCCTGTTTGCTGCCATTCTTCGAATTGGCCTTTCTTTTTAACTGTTCAATATAACACTCTCGCTTTCTCCTAAAATACCTTCTTGTTTCGCAAGTAAGTTATATAACATACGTTACACAGGGTCGCGCGCTCCTCACATTAACACGCAAAAAAGAACCCCCTGGAATAACACCTGCCCATCTCCCTTTAAAAGGGCACTGACAAAAGCTCATAGAAACAGAGAAACATAGAAATTTACAGCGCTGAAGGAGGCCATTCCGGCCCATCGTGTCCTCGCCGGCAGACAAAGAGCCACACGGCCCTTGGTCAGCAGCCCTAAAGGTTACATATAAACCTATGAACAATGACGGAAAGGCAAAGAGCACCCAGCCCAACCAGTCCGCCTCATCACAACTGCGACACCCCTTATACTAAAACATTCTACACTCCACCCCAACCGGAGCCATGTGATCTCCTGGGAGAGGCAAAAAACAGATAAAAACCCAGGCCAATTTAGGGAGAAAAAAATCTAGGAAAATTCCTCTCCGACCCATTCAGGCAATCCAGGGGGTTCTTTTTTGCGTGTTAATGTGAGGAGCGCGCGACCCTGTGTAACTAGTCCAGGAGATCACCCTGGCCGTATTCTATTCCCTGCAGTACTTACCATTATATCTGCTCCGTCCAACAAAAGGTCATCCAGTCTAATCCCACTTACCAGCTCTAGGTCCGTAACCCTGCAGGTTACTACACTTTAAGTGCCCATCCAACCATCTCTTAAAAGTGGTGAGGGTTTCTGCGTCCACCACTCTTCCAGGCAACGAGTTCTAGATTCCCACAACCCTCTGCATAAAGAAGCCCCCCCTTCAAATCCCTTCTAAACCTTCCACCAACCACCTTAAAACTATGCCCCCTCGTTATAGACCCCATCACCAATGGAAATAGACCCTTACTATCCACTATGTCCAGGCCCCTCAATATTTTGTACACCTCAATGAGGTCTCTTCACAGCCTCCTCTGTTCCAATGAGAACAAACCCAGCCTATCCAATCTGTCCTCATAGCTAAGATTCTCCATTCCAGGCAGCATCCTAGTAAATCTCCTCTGCACTCTCTTCAGTGCAATCACGTCCTTCCTATAATACGGCGACCAGAACTGCACGCAATACTCCAACTATGGCCTAACCAAAGTATTATACAATTTAAGCATAACCTCCCTGCTCTTATATTCTATGCCTCGGCCAATAAAGGCAAGCATTCCGTATGCCTTCTTAACCACCTTATCCACCTGGCCTGCAACTTTCAGGGATCTGTGGACAAGCACTCCAAGGTCCCTATGTTCATCTACACTATTAAGTTATACCGCTTAATGTGTATACCCTTCCTTATTAGCCCTCCCAAAGTGCATCACCTCACACTTTTCTGAATTAAATTCCATTTGCCACTGCTCTGCCCACCTGACCAGTAGATTGATATCCTCCTGCAGCCCATGACTTTCCTCTTCATTATCAACCACACAGCCAATTTTAGTGTCTTCTGCAAACTTCTTAATCATACTCCATATATTCAAATCTAAATCGTTGATATATACCACAAAAAGCAAGGGACCCAGTACTGAGCCCTGCGAACCCCACTGAAAACATCCTTCCAGTCACAAAAACATCCATCAATCATTACCCTTTGCAATCATTACTCATCGACCTGAAACGTTCGCTCTATTTCCATCTCCACAGATGCTGCCTGACCTGCTGAGTAGTTCCCGCATTTTCTGCTTTTATTTCAAATTTCCAGCATCCGCAGTATTTTTAGCTTTGCTTTCATTTAAAAGGATTGTGTCTATTTTATATTGTATTCACGCCAACATTAAAAGTGCCCCAGGATGGCAGCTATAAAAATGGTGGCCCTCTGCCCATTATTCTCGGTATGGCCACTCCACATTGTTGTAAACTTGATCTCATTGAGTTACTGAAAATCGGGAGGAGGTGTGCAAATAATGACATCTTTCTGTCGGGGGATAAAAAGGCATCTCTGAATGAGCTGTGCGCGGTATAGCAAATCGATCTAAAAATAAACATTCCGCAAGCAGGTCTTGTAAAATTGTATCTTTTACAAATGTTATTAATTAGACACCAGAAAAGTCACTTGATACCCAATCAGACACCAATTTCACCCTTTCGGATGTGGCGTTCTTTTCCATTTCCATGGAAAATCAACCGTAACTGCTTTCGTATAAGAACATTTTCAAATCATATGGCTCAGTCGGTGAAGCCAGTCAGTAACTGGACCCCACAAATCAACATGTCTAGACTAGTTTCGCAATAAGGGCATTACAACTGGCATCAGCCAATGTGCCTTCCCCCGAATTCCTGCTTGAAGATCAGCATGTGTGGATTTCAGATCAGGCAAGGACGGGGTTCAACTGTTTCTACAAGATGGGCCAACATTCACAGTGAAGGCTCGCACATCAAGAATCGTCACCTGGCAAGGGTAAGGAGGGGCTTTAAACGTTGGTTGGCCCATATTCCAGTGGGAATCAGTGCCTTCTGGAGAGAAGGGAAGGAGGAAAAATGGAAAGGAAAACTAACAAAACACACCAAAACTCCCAGAAAACGTAAGTGCAAGCCCCTGAGTTTATACGGTTCAGTAAAATGGTTCCTGTTACATTGTTGTAACGCAATCACATCCTATTTATCTGCAAGGTTCTAAATATCCTTGGTCACATTGTAATAACATGTTTCTCGGCCAGTTTTAAGGTGCTCGGTTAACTCTGGCTAAAACTAAGCGTATTGCTGGCTTCTGAAAAGAATTGTCGACCGAGTTTTGTGAGTCATGTTTGCTACCTCAGTGACTACTTTGAAAAAGAAGAGTTCGGGGTCGATTCGTTTCTTAGGAATCTTAAATTCTTCACCCTGTGGATCCACAACCAAGAAGAACTGTTGGCTGGCTTCTCTGGCTGAGGAGAAAAGTAGAATCGAGACCAGGTTAGTATCTTGCACTTGCAGTTACATCTGTCATGGAGTGGAATCTGTACTGCAACCAGTGCTTCAATATTTCCAAAACTAATAACAGTTATGGCAGTGGTTATATTTCTGTGCCAATACATTAACCTTGTTTTTAAGTTGTTTAAAGAATGTAGCAAACATAATCACATATTTCTAAGCAACAGAAATTAAATGAATAAACATAAGTGTTATAGATGCAACGAAAGAACTGTCACTTCAAAACCCTTTTGTCTACACGGAAGTGCTCCAGGTAACTGCAACTCACCAGAGTCTACTGCGGACTGGATAAATCACAGGGAGGACAGTCGGATTTTTATAAGGAGTCCGGTGCCTTCCCTGGCATGTGATATCTCTATATTTGGTCAGCTGAAATCTGGCTGTGGATAATACTTTGGTGGTATTCTCCCAATCATATCTAAATATAGGACGGTGATCAATTGTAAGTATTTCGATATTTTTTTGGCAAAAAAACTATAGAACGAGATGCGCGATTTACATCTTTCGATACAAACACATAATTGGACTGATGTGCTGGTAATGGGGAATATGATTCAATGGCAGATGGAGAGAACAATATCTGGATAATCGACTTTGTTCATTTGGATACTTAGATTTTTTAAACTCAGTACTCACTCTTTTTTTGTCAAATGTGATGCATTTAAATCTGTGATGCATTTTAATAATCATTTTGTTGTCCTAATATCGGTGTGTTATGGACTATAGAAACATAGAAAATATGTGCAGGAGTAGGTCATTCGGCCCTTCGAGCCTGCACCACCATTCAATAAGATCATGGCTGATCATTCCCTCAGTACCCCTTTCCTGCTTTCTCTCCATGCCCCTTGATCCCTTTAGCCGTAAGGGCCATATCTAACTCCCTCTTGAATAAGGACAGCGTAGTTAAACGTTGCAATAACCAACTTCCCTCCAGCTCCATCAGGCTGCTAATATTATTTCTGTTTGCTTCATACTTCAGCAAGGCTGCCTGAAAAATAATGTATACAACTTCTAAAGGAAAAGGTTTGGAGAAAGAAAAAGAAAGACTTGCATTTATATTGCGCCTTTCACGACCACCAGACCAAATGACCTGTTTCGGTGCCATATATCCTACATAATCCGATGTAATACTTAACAGTTCCTGTTGCAATTTTGGCTTTTCTAGGCTTGGTTTAAAATAAGAGGTTACTGTATCAGGGAGTGGCCTGATGGGTTCATGATCTCGTCCAGAGTGTTGAGGCAGGCACAACGTGGAGTGAAGGACAGAATGGTAGTGGGCCTCTCATGCCCAACCTCTATCAGACACCTCCTAACTGGAGATCTTGGTCACCCAGCGCGGGGCGTGGGGGGTTTAAAATATGGAAGAAAGTAATGTTAAACATACAGAGAGGAAGCTTCTTCAAAAGCAAAATACTGCAGATGCTGGATTCTGAAATAAAAACAGAGAATTCTGGAAATTACTGCGGATGCTGGAATAAGAGATTACTGTCAGCTTCTTGATGGTTCAGTGGGTAAATACATAGAATGGTGTGAAACTGAGCATTACAGAGCAGGAATGTCCAATCTGGTTCAATCTGCCTTAACCTATTCACTAGAATACTCACCGGTGATATTACAGCTGGAATAGAAAACTCAACAATGGTCCTGATCACAGTCTAGTAACCCCAGTTGAGAAAATATGCATGTGTAGATGTTGTCAGATATTGAAATCACACTCGGTTGTGATGCCTCATGGGCTGAACAGTCTTCCCACACTATCTAGACCCTTCCATGAAGAATGACCACGTGCACAGGTGCAGCAGCACTGTCACAGCCTAAAGTGACACACCTCCAACTTTAACTTGCTGTTACCTAGTTTCTTGCAGATACTTATAGTATTAGAGCCCAAACAATATGATTTAGACTGAAATTACTTTGAAATCTAATTATTCTGCAATTTACAACTACATATTGAAGTAAAATAAACGTATAGGCACCTCTTTGGCTTTGTTTAATAATTTTACCTGCAAAAAAGAATTTGAGTTCGCAAAACTCACATTATTGGGGAAATTGTAACTGTCCTTTCAAGAATTGAAGATTGTGCTGCAAATAGCTAGTGTTCGATTACTTTGTGCTGACAAAGTTCTGGTGGGTTATTGATGCCCCTTATGTACAATTGTAAATTTCCCATTCCCGCTGTATGTCTGGGAGACAACCATTGCTGTGGGCTGTTGCCGCAATCTTCATGCTGAAAAGGTTTGGCATTTGGTCTAAAATGCCATCTGCCGCTCATCTGCTGAGGCTTCAAGATTGTGCAGATAACCAACAGTCAGGGGATAAAGGATATATGAGGCATCTGCTGCTTAGAACACCGGCTAAATTTGACTTTAACTTCTTGGCCCAAACATGACTTCCTCTAGCTGAAAACCCGATGCCGATATAGGAATTGAAAGACAAACTTTGAAATGAAATTTCTAATTTTTCATATTTGTCGGACTTTTTCATATTTCAAAACCACCCAAGTCCCCAAGCCCCCCCCCGCCAACGCCCCCCCCCAAAACAAAATATTGCCCCTTAGTTAAGTGTTTGTGATTAGTGACTACACTCCAAAAGTATTTCATTGGCTGTAAAGCACTTTGAGACGTCTGGTGTTCATCTCCTGATTTCCCAAAGCCTTTCCACCATCTACAAGGCACAAGTCAGGAGTGTGATGGAATACTCTCCACTTGCCTGGATGAGTGCAGCTCCAACACTCAAGAAGATCAACACCATCTAGGACAAATCAGCCCACTTGATTGGCACCCCATCCACCACCTTAAAGATTCATTCCTTCCATCACTGACGTACCATGGCTGCAGTGTGTACCATCTACAAGATGCACTGCAGCAACTCACCAAGGCTTCTTCGGCAGCACCTTCCAAACCTACGACCTATACCACCTAGAAGGACAAGGGCAGTAGGTGCATGGAAACACCACCACCTCCACGTTCCCCTCCAAGTTGCTTCATCATTGCTGGGTCAAAATCATGGAACTCCCTCCCTAATAGCAATGTGGGAGTACCTTCACAACATGGACTGCAACGGTTCAAGGGCAATTAGGGATGAGCAATAAATGCTGGCCTTGCCAGCAATGCCACATCTCATGAACGAATAAAGAAAAAAGAACAGGAGGGTATTTCCAGAGTCTTGGTCAATATTGATCCCTCAACCACATGCTAAAAACAAATTATCAGGTCATTTATCTCATAGCTATTTGCGAGACCTTACTGTGAGTAAATAGTCTGCCACCTTTGCCTACATTATAAGAGTGACTAAACTGTAAAAGCACTTTCAGATGGTCTGAGGAAAATGGGCGCTACCTAAATGGAAGTTCTCTATTTCTCGCAACAATACTTATACTTGTATGGTCGGCTGGATCTGATGCCTTGAAGAGGGGAGAAATATTCATGAATTTATTTACATCATCATCATAGGCAGTCCCTCGAAATCGAGGAAGACTTGCTTCTACTCCAAAAGTGAGTTCTCAGGTGACTGAACAGTTCAATTCGAGAATTACACAGTCTCTGTCATAGGTGGGACAGACAATCGTTGGAGGAAAGGGTGGGTGGGGAATCTGGTTTGCCGCATACTTCTTCCGCTGCCTGCGCTTGTTTTCTGCATGCTCTTGGTGACAAGACTCGAGGTGCTCAGCGCCCTCCTGGATGCTCTTCCTCCACTTAGGGTGTTCTTTGGCCAGGGACTCCCAGGTGTCAGTGGGGGTGTTGTACTTTATCAAGGCGGCTTTGAGGGTGTCCTTGAAATGTTTCCTCTGCCCACCTGGGGCTCACTTGCCGTGTAGGAGTTCCGAGTAGAACGCTTGCTTTGGGAGTCTTGTGTCCAGCATGCGTATAATGTGGCCCGCCCAAAGGAGCTGGTCAAGTGTGGTCAGTGCTTCGACGCTGGGGATGTTGGCCTGATTGAGAACACTCATTGGTGGTATTTCTCCAGTGACTTGAGGTATCTATTGTATATGGTCCATGTCTCTGAGCCATACAAGAGGGAGGGTATCACTACAGCCCTGTAGACCATAAGCTTGGTGCCAGATTTGAGGGTCTGATCTTCGAACACTGTCTTCCTCAGGTGGCCGAAGGCTGCACTAGCACACTGGAGGCGGTGTTGAACCTCATCGTCGATGTCTGCCCTTGCTGATAATAGACTCCCGAGGTATGGAAAGTGATCCCCGTTGTCCAGGGCCGTGCCATGGATCTTGATGACTGGGGGGGCAGTGCTGTGTGGTGGGGTCAGGTTGGTGGAGGACTTTTGTCTTACGAATGTTTAGTGTAAGACCCATGCTTTCATACGCCTCGGTGAAGATGTTGACGATGACTTGGAGTTCAACCTCTGAATCTGCGCAGACGCAAGCGTCGTCCGCCTACTGTAGTTTGACGATAAGGTCACCGAGGCAGTCAGGACCCGCTGGAAGGAGCACTTCGAAGATCTCCTTAATCGAGAATCTGCCTTTTATTTAAATAGGCTGTTAATACCAGACATTTAGTTATTAATAGATCAGAGGCTTGAACTTTCTCCATGTAATAATTTAATCAAAATAAATTAGATATTCTTAAAAAGTGGTGTTTTAACAAAAAGGCTATTTTTTGCATCTTGTTAAAGAATAAATGAGGACAACTCTTGAAAGATTGAACAGTGTTGGATGCACTCCAAAAACTGATCATTTGATTTTGCCAGACCTGGCAATGGGGAGATTCATAAGGAAGTGGGGGAGGTGGGATGACATTTTAAAGTGGAGCAGACAGGAATGAGAGACATAGACAACCAGCGGGAAAGCAGAGGCCAATACAGAGTCACTGAACGGTTGGACTAAATCCCAGCCTTTTCTGATGAGAAAGTATTGCCAATGAAGGAAACACTGTCCTTGATAAGTGCCCAGAATTTTGCAGTGATAATAACGGTGAGGCTAACAGAGCCTACTGTTATTAAGGAGTAAATCAGACAGCAGCTTCCAGCATCTGCACATGCAGTTAAAAGTGGAAATCATTAAGTTGCTGTACAATTTGCCCTGCTCTTCCACAAGTGTCTCTACACCTGTACCTCGCCGAGAGATTCGATATTCAATTGCATGAAGAATGTGAAGTTGCTGTACTTACACACTAGATACCCACTAAACTCACCAGAAAAAATTAGGGCTTTTCCATTCGACTGTGATTTTTTCAACGGCGTGATAAATCTTAATTAGTACCAAACAACCTCTCTAGCACTGAAAATTTACTTTTACAAACGTGGAGTCTCATTCCTTCAGATTTTAATTATTGTTGGAGATTTTTAAAACATTTTAAATCTAAATTTAATGTTTTTTAAATTTTTCTTTCTGTCTCTTTTATCTCTCTCTTAATCACATCTTTCTTTCCCTCTCTTTTATTTTGATTTCTATACATGATTTTAAATTGAATTCAATATTCTAACTGACACTTCCCAGTTTTGCGGCTGGAATCTTGCAGGTGCTTGGGTGGGGTGGGGGGTTTGAAGGCGGGTTCGCTGTCAAAATCTAAAAGTTTGACAGCGGGATCCTGCTGTGAACTCATCTCTGTGTCAGTTTCCCAAGTGCAGGGTCTGCCTGCACTTTACAGATCTGGCACTAACCATTCAAATGGTTAAGAGGTTGTTAAAAGGTACTTAAACAGCATTGTAAGATCTACTTACCATTTTTCCAGCTTTTTGACGAGTTTCATGGCACTCGGGATTATGTCAAGTAAGTAGGTCGGGTTTTCAATTACTCTCCATCGCTCTGAATAGGTGACAGCTACAAAAATGGTATAAAAGCTACCATTTCACAGCTGTTCACTTTCCAATGTTAGAAGCTGGAGCCTTCAGGATTTGGAATAGAGCTTTCAACTTTAAAAAGGTTGGAAGTATTTGGAGTAAACTTTCTATCTACTGTCACCTCCTTGGAGCAACCTCTCTCATCAATGACAGATTGCTTCTGTCATCTCAATTTCAGCTGCCATCTATTCCATCAGCATCAGAGCACTTGAAAAATCTCACCTTGGTCCTCAGAATCCAATCACGATCAGACCCAACACCAACATCACCAGTCACACCAGCAGCACCAACAACAACACCGACCTGCTCCGCAATCACCTGTTGCTGCACAGGATACAGGGCATCAGCACCCGACCACATTACTGCCAGGGATGGCCACACCATGGCCAGATTTACTTCACTTGATGCTGCCACATGATATGCCAGGTTGGATCACCCCACACCAGCACCATAAAGCATCCCTACAATGCCCAAGCCATTCCTTTCACACTCATCACTATTGCGCTGGGTACTGTTACATCTCACCATTCACTACAACTCACTAAGCCACTTCCAATAGTGCACACAAATCTGTCCAAGACTGCAGAGTGTTGAAAATAAAGATTTCAATCTTTGGCAACACATTAACAGAAACTTGACATGAACATTAGCTAAAAGACCCAAGTGCCGACCCTTGTGTGTTGTTAGTTGGTCTGATTGGAGAAGGATGAGTGTAAGGGGTGGCTAGTGAGATGGGGATGTGATAATGTGGATAGAGAGAGAGGGATGGGTGGAGGTGCAAGGTCAGTTGGTGTGAGAAAGGATATACAGGAGTAGGGTAGGAAGGCAGAGTGATGGGGATGTGATGAATGGCACAGCAGGATGAGGTTGAGTGTGGCTTTGCAGTAACATTTTACTGGGATCATTGAAAGGTTTGCACCATTGCAGCCAGGTCCTCCTGATGACATCCCTGCTTATGCCTTCTTGTGCAATGTGCAACCAGACTGTGTGGATGCCCATTGGAAGGGAAGAAAACCTCCCTGCGTGCTGTGACTCCTTCCATAAGCACATGGAGGGAGTCATGGGAGAGCCTGGGTGCAGCCGTGCACCTCTGTGCAATCATTGTCAGTGTTTGCAGCACCTCAATGCTGTACTGGCAGCACAACTGTCAAAATGTATGTTGGCCATAGTCCCTTGATGGAAACCGACTGATGACTTGTCATCAGATGACGTCATCAGACCCGCTTCATTTTAATTGGCCGGGAACACCGCAGTGTGGGCTTGACAAGCCCAATCAAGGGAAAACCACGTCGGAGTCCCGGATCAACACAGCTGCGGGGTCGGGACTCGCCAACCACCGACCTGCCGAGGTTGGTAATATCCAGTCCATGCTGTTGTTTGCCCTGTTAACACAAGTCCCATATTCTCTGTAGAGGGCGCCGTGCTGAAACAGATATCTAATTACTGTAAGTTGCCACACAAAAGCCCACTAAAAGCCTGTGGGCAGATGAGCGCCATTCATTCGCCATTGACTGAGTCCTTTATATGAAAAGTTGTGCAATAACAAAAGCTGAATTAAGTTTGGGACATTAATTGGAATTCACCTGTTTGAGTAACACATAATCATTATTGGAGGCAACTGGTAATTGGTTGGTATTTGAGGGCAAACATTAGCAAAAGTTTCTTACAAGCACATATTTTTGGCAGCTGATCCATTTATGTCTCATAAAATCAGGTATCGCTCACATCGTAAAGAAAACAATTTTGGTGACTAACGTGTTAGTGAATAGGATCATTAGTGAATTCCAAACTATATACTCATTCCAATGTAGAGTGGACAAGAGTGTAATTTCAGATTACCCCGGGATGAGGTAATATACTGGGTTTTCCACATAGGATAAATAACTAAATTATGAAGGATTCATTCAACATCTTCAGGGATACAATCTTTGTCTCATTTCTACTTTCCTGTGGGAGCAAGTTCCACATTCTCAGGTAAGCTTGTCACTCTTTCGGAATGTTCCAGCGTTGTTCCAGGATTGTCTGAAAGCAGATACTGTTCCAGTTTTGATGGCTATATTAAGGCAGTCCTCAAATTGGCTTTAGCCATGCTGACTCATTTTGTGCACGCTAGGAACAAACTTGTGAAAACCAGTAAGGAGAGAGATGTCTTTTGAGAAGAGAATGGCTTAGTGAAACGCTGGCTCATGCCATCCCAAGACCACAGTCTGACATGGTGTGGTCTATTATGTTCAGAATAACTCCACAAGTCTGTGTTGTAAGCTCAAACCATTGTGACCTTTGTCTCTTTAATGTAACTCCAATGAGGAAGCAGCATGATGGATTGCCTTTTATACCTGCTTGCCCAGGGTGCACAGGTGACCCTTAGGTCTCCCTTAGGTGTGCCCCCTGGTGGCAAGTCTTACACATTGGTGAGGTTTGAATACATGACATCACTCCCCCCCCCCCCCCCCAAAGTCTTATGTACAAGTTATTTACAGGTTGAGGCAATCTGGCGCTGTGCGTTCCCGGGTCGATCGCCTGTGTTGAAGTCATGACATGAGTGAGTTGGTCGGATCTTTGCTGCATGGCAGCGCAGCTGGTCTGATCGGACTGTCAGGCATGGTGGGTCCATCCTCGTAGTTGACAGTGAGGTTGATTGCTGGTTGGATGTGTGTTGGTGGATCATAGATGGTAAAGTCTTCTTCAAACTGTTTTTGGTTGTCAGTGAATCGCAGTTTGGTCTGATCCAAGTGCTTTCTTCACGTTTGCCCATTCAACAGTTTAACAACACTCTAATCTCCTCCTTGGCTAAAACAGTGCCAGCAATCCATTTGCAACCATGACTGTAATTGAGAACAAACACAGGATCATTAACCTCAGTGTCACGCGATACAGCCGCGTGATCGTGGTACACGTTATGTCAGTGCCGCCGGGTTTCTACGTGATTATTGAGATCTAGGTTGACTAAGGAGAGCCTGGTTTTGAGTGCTCTCTTCATTAACAGTTCTGCAGGGGGAACCCCAGTGAGCGAGTGGGGACGCATCCGGTAGCTGAGCAGATAACCGGGTCTGCAAGGAACCGTCCGTTACGCGTTTCAAGCTCTGCTTGATGGTTTGGACTGTCCGTTCCGCTTGACCATTGGATGCGGGCTTAAATGGGGCAGACCTGACATGTTTAATGTCATTATGGGTCATGAACTTGTTGAATTCCGAGCTGGCGAAACACGGTCCATTATCACTAACAAGGACGTCAGGCAAACCATGGGTGGCGAACATGGCCCTGAGGCTTTCAATGGTGGCAGTGGACATGGTGACATTATTATACATTCAATCCATTTAGAGTAAGCATCCACTACAACTAAAAACATCTTACCAAGAAAGGGGTCAGCAAAATCTACGTGGACCCTGGACCACGGTTTGGAGGGCCATGACCACAGGCTCAGTGGAGCCTCCCTGGGTGCGTTGCTCAACTGTGAGCAAGTGTTGCATTGGTGTACACATGACTCCAATTCAGAGACAATGCCGGGCCACCAAACGTGCGACCTGGCGATAGCCTTCACCATGACCATGCCTGGGTGGGTACTGTGTAGGTCACGTATAAACGTTTCCCTGCCTTTTTTTGGCAAAACCACGTGATTCCCCCATAGGAGACAATCTGATTGGATGGACAATTCATCCTATGTCGATGGAACGGCTTAATTTCATCTTGCATTTCCCCGGGAACCACCGACCAGCTCCCATTAAGGATGCAGCTTTTTACTAGTGATAGCACAGGGTCTTGGCTAGTCCAGGTCCTGATCTGGCGAGCTGTGATGGGTGACCCCTCGCTCTCAAAAGCATCCATTACCAGCAGCAAGTCTGCGGGTTGCGCCATTTCCACCCCGGTGGTGGACAATGGTAGCCGACTGAGGGCGTCAGCGCAGTTCTCAGTGCCTGGTCTGTGGCGGATTACATAGTCATATGCAGACAATGTTAGTGCCCATCTTTGGATGCGGGATGAGGCATTGGTGTTGATACCTTTGCTTTCTGAGAGAAGTGAAGTAAGCGCTTTGTGGTCGGTTTTGAGTTCGAACCAGAGACCAAATATATATTGGTGCATTTTCTTAACCCCGTATACACATGCTAACGCTTCTTTCTCAACCATACTGTAGGCTCTTTCAGCCTTGGATAAACTTCTGGATGCATATGCAACCGGTTGCAGTTTGCCTGACACATTTGCTTGCTGTAACACACAACTGACCCCGTATGACGACGCATCACAAGCTAGTACTAAATGTTTACATGGGTCATACAATACAAGAAACTTGTTAGAGCATAGCAGGTTTCTGGCCTTATTAAAGACTGTCTCTTGAGATTTACCCCAAACCCAGTCATCACCCTTGCGTAGCAATAAATGCAAGGATTCCAGCAAAGTGCTCAAACTCGGTAGAAAGTTACCAAATTGTTCAGAAGGCCCAGGAACGAACGCAGCTCTGTCATATTCTGTGGTCTGGGTGCATTCTTGATGGCCTAGTCTTAGAGTCCGTGGGTCTGATGCCGTCGGCCGCAATCTTTCTCCCCAGAAATTCGATCCCTGGTGCCAGGAAAACACACTTGGAGCGTTTCAACCTGAGTCCCACTCTGTCTAGTCGCATTAGAACCTCTTCCAGGTTGTGCAAGTGTTCGGTGGTGTTGCGACCAGTGATCAAGATGTCGTCTTGGAACACCATGGTGCATGGAACCGATTTCAGCAGACTCTCCGTGTTCCTCCAGGAAGAGCAGTGCAAGGAAGGTAATGCAGGGGTCCCCTGCGGTCATCCCCCTGCAAAGCAGATACACCGCTTTGGGTACTGTTGAGGGGGATGATTCATCAGGGGAGGGCAGCAGCAGCCAAGTTCATGGCACCGTGGGTGGCTCTGCTGCACAGGAGGGCAGGAAAAAGAGTGGGAGAGCTATAGTGATAGGGGATTCAATTGTAAGGGGAATAGATAGATGTTTCTGCGGCCGCAACCGAGACTCCAGGATGGTATGTTGCCTCCCTGGTGCAAGGGTTAAGGATGTCTCTGAGCGGGTGCAGGACATTCTAAAAAGGGAGGGTGAACAGCCAGTTGTCGTAGTGCATATAGGTACCAACGATATAGGTAAAAAACGAGATGAGGTCCTACGAGACAAAGTTAGGGAGCTAGGAACTAAATTAAAAAGTAGGACCTCAAAAGTAGTAATCAAAGGATTGCTACCAGTGCCATGTGCTAGTCAGAGTAGGAATCGAAGGATAGCTCAGATGAATACGTGGCTTGAGGAGTAGTGCACAAGAGAGGGATTCAAGTTCCTGGGACATTGGAACCGGTTCTGGGGGAGGTGGGACCAGTGCAAACCGGACAGTCTGCACCTGGGCAGGACCGGAACCAATGTACGAGGGGGAGTGTATGCTAGTGCTGTTGGGGAGGAGTTAAACTAATATGGCAGGGTGATGGGAACCTAAGCAGGGAGACAGAGGGAAGTAGAATGGGGCCAGAAGCAAAAGATAGAAAGAAGAAAAGTAAAAGTGGAGGGCAGAGAAACCTAAGGCAAAAAGCAAAAAGGGCCACATTACACCAAAATTCTAAAGGGGCAAAGTATGTTAGAAAGACAAGCCTCAAGGCTCTGTGCCTCAATGCGAGGGGTATTCGGAATAAGTTGGACGAATTAACTGCACAGATAGCAGTTAACGGGTATGATGTAATTAGCATCACGGAGACATGGTTCCAGGGTGACCAAGGCTGGGAACTCAACATCCAGGGGTATTCAACATTTAGGAAGGATAGACAGAAAGGAAAAGGAGGTGGGGTGGCATTGCTGGTTAAAGAGGAAATTAATCCAATAGTAAGAAATGACATTAGCTTGGATGATGTGGAATCGGTATGGGTGGAACTACGGAATATCAAAGGGTAGAAAACGTTGGTGGGAGTTATGTACAGACCACCAAACAGTAGTAGTAAGGTTGGGGACAAGAAATTAGGGATTTATGCCCCACAGTTTCTCAAAAGCCTTCTGGCTCATGATTGATTGACGCCCCCGTGTCCAATTCCATGGAGACTGGAATGCTGTTAAATTTAACTTTTAACATTATTGGAGGGCTTTTGGTGGTGAAGGTATGTATCCCATACACTTCTTCTTCATCCTCAGGTTGAATTGCCTCTCCTGGTCGTTCAGCGTGATCCACGCTGAATCGGTCGTCTTTACTGCAGTTGTATAGGGCCTTGGTGAGGCCTCACCTGGAATATTGTGTTCAGTTTTGGTCTCCTAATCTGAGGAAGGACGTTCTTGCTATTGAGGGAGTGCAGCGAAGGTTCACCAGACTGATTCCTGGGATGGCAAGACTGACATATAAGGAGAGACTGGATCAACTGGACCTTTATACATTGGAGTTTAGAAGGATGAGAGGGGATCTCATAGAAACATATAAGATTCTGATGGGACGGGACCAGTTAGATGCGGGTAGAATGTTCCCGATGTTGGGGAAGTCCAGAAACAAGGGACACAGTCTTAGAATAAGGGGTAGGCCATTTAGGACTGAGATGAGGAGAAACTTCTTCACTCAGAGTTGTTAACCTGTGGAATTCCCAACCGCAGAGAGTTGATGCCAGTTCATTGAATATATTCAATAGTGAGTTAAATATGGCCCTTACGTCTAAGGGGATCAAGGAGTATGGAGAGAAAGCTGGAAAGGGGTACTAAGGGAATGATTAGCCATGAACTTATTGAATGATGGTGCAGGCTCGAAGGGCCAAATGGCCTACTCCTGCACCTATTTTCTATGTTTCTATGTTTCCTCTGGAAGATGGCCGCAGCCGAGCGAATCCCAAAGGGGCATCCGTGGTACACGAGCAGTCCTTTGTGCGTGTTGATGCAAGTCAATTTCTTCGATGGTTCATCAAGCTCCTGTGTCATACAGGCAGAGATTAGATCTAGCTTGGTGAATGACTTTCCCCCTGCTAGCATTGCGAATAGGTCCTCCACTTTAGGTAGTGGGTACTGGTCCTGTAACGAGACTCGGTTAATCGTTACCTTGTAGTCCCCGCAGATTCTGA
The DNA here is from genome assembly GCF_044704955.1 of Pristiophorus japonicus. Taxonomy (NCBI): domain Eukaryota; kingdom Metazoa; phylum Chordata; class Chondrichthyes; family Pristiophoridae; genus Pristiophorus; species Pristiophorus japonicus. The sequence continues at coordinate 88,750,178 of NC_091992.1, forward strand.
CCATCCCATCGCTCTTTAGCACTGGCACGATTGGACTGGCCCACTTGTTGAACTCGACTAGCGATATGATTCCCTCTTGTTTAAGTCTGTCCAGTTCGATCTTGACTTTCTCTCGCATCATATATGGGACTGCTCGGGCCTTGTGATGAACGGGCTGTGCCCCAGGAACAAGATGGATCTGCACCTTGGTGCCTGTGATGTTGCCGATGTCTGGCTCAAATAACGGCAGGAATTTGTTTAGCATCTGGGTGCAGGAGGTATTATCCATTGAAGACAGTGCTTTGAAGTTTTCTCAGTTCCATCGGATCTTTCCTAGCCAGCTTCTGCCGAACAGCATTGGGCCATCGCCTGGTACAATCCATAGTGGTAAATCATGCACCATTCCGTCGTACGAAACTTTCACTGCCGCACTGCCGATAACAGGTATGAGTTATTTGGTGTAAGTGCATAGCGTTGTGTGAATCGGGCTCAGTTTTGGCCTTTGTGCCTTAATGCCCCACAGTTTCTCAAAAGCCTTCTGGCTCATGATTGATTGACTTGCCCCCGTGTCCAATTCCATGGAGACTGGAATGCTGTTAAATTTAACTTTTAACATTATCGGAGGGCTTTTGGTGGTGAAGGTATGTACCCCATACACTTCTTCATCCTCAGGTTGAATTGCCTCTCCTGGTCGTTCAGCGTGATCCACGCTGAATCGGTCGTCCTCTGCTGACTCTGCCACATGGTGAGTCAGAGGTTGTTTGCACATTCACCGGAGGTGCCCCATTGTTCCACAGCCCTTGCACACATTGTGCTTGAATCGACATTGATGGGCTCTATGACTGCCCCCACAGCGCCAACATGGTGTTAATGGATAAGCATCCACACCCCACAGCGGCCTCTGAGTCACCCTAGGCCTGGCCTCCGCAGTCGTGTGGGCCCTACCATATACAGTTCTGCTTGCTGAAGGCATTATTTTAGGCACAGTACTTGCCGGTGAGCTTCGATGCTGTGAAGATATCTGTTTCGTGTTGTCGCTCGTGGATATGAAAGCCTGGGCTATTGTGATGGCCTTGCTTAGATCCAGGGATTTGGCAGACAGCAGTTTGTGAAGAATGACTTCATGGCCGATTCCAAGCAGGAAAGTCCCGCAACATTTCCCCCAAATATCTGGCAAATTTGCACTGTCCCGCAAGGTGTCTTAGGTCGGCGACAAAGCTTGCCACGTTCTGGCCCTTGGAGCGATCAAACGTGTAAAAGCGATACCTGGCCATTAGGATGCTCTCCTTCGGCTTGAGGTGTTCCCGAACCAGCACGCACAGCTCTGTGTAAGTCTTGTCCGTTGGTTTGACCAGTGCGAGCAAACTTTTGAGGAGGCCATATATCGAAGACCCACATACAGCGAGGAGAATTGCCCTGCGCTTGACCGCCGTCTCAGCCATATCCAGCTCGTTGGCCACAAAGTACTGGTCGAGACGCTCAACGAAGGCTTCCCAATCATCACCCTCAACAAATCTCTCAATATTAACGGCAGCCATTACCGCATGAAAGCTCGTGATCTGTAACTCATCGCCAATTATTATGTTCAAAATAACTCCACAAGTCAGTGTTGTAAGCTCAAACCACTGTGACCTTGGTCTCTTTAATGTAACTCTAAAGTGAAGCAGTAGCATGGTAGATTGTCTTTTATACCTGCTTGCTCAGGGTGCACAGGTGACCCTTAGGTCTCCCACAGGTGTGCCCCCTGGTGGCAAGTCTTACACATTAGTGAAGTTTGCATACATGACATGGTCAATGAGTTCATTTGGATTAAGACAGCACTGAATTTGACTTCAAATGGCAATCCACTGAAGTCTACAATGGATACAAGTTATCTTTAATAAGAAAGCACCAAACACAGGTAACTGGTACGACTTACCACAAACAATTCAACGATGGCACATATACCATCATAGAAAGAAATAGCACAGAAGGAGGCCATTCGGCCCACTGTGCCTGTGCTGGCTCTTTGAAAGAGCTATCCAATCAGACCCACTCCCCTGATCTGTCCCAACAGCCCTGTAAAATTTCCCCTTCAACTATTTATCCAATTCCATTTTGAAAGTTAGTATTGAATCTGCTTCCACTACCTTTTCAGGCAGTACATTCCAGATCATAAAAAATTGCTGCGTAAAAAAATTTCCCCTCTTCTCACCTCTATTTCTTTTGCCAATTACCTTAAATCTGTGTTCTTTGGTACTGACCCTCCTACCACTGGAAACAATGTCTCCTTATTTATTCTATCAAAACTGTTCATGATTTTGAACACTTCAATCAAATTGCCCCTTAACCTTCTCTGCTCTAAGAAGAACAACCCCAGTTTCTCTGGTCTCTCCATGTAACTGAAGTCCTTCATCCCTGGTATTCTAGTAAATCTCCTCTGCACCCGCTCTGAGGCCTTGACATCCTTTCTAACATATGGTGGCCAGAATACCCCAGCTGGGGTCTGACCAGTGTTTTATAAAGGTGTAGCATAACTTCCTTGCTTTTGTACTCTATGCTTCTATTTATAAAACCAAGGATCCAGTATGCCTTTTTAACAGCCTTCTCAACTTGCCCTGCCACCTTTTGAAAGACTTGTGTATGTATACTCCCAGCACTCCCTGTTCCTGCGCCCCATTAGAATTGTACCATTTAGTTTATATTGCCTCTCATTCTTCTTATCAAAATGAATCACTTCACACTTCTCTGCATTATATTTCATCTGCAATGCGTTTCCCATTTCATCAATCTGTCTATGTCCTCCTGAAGTCTGTTACTATGCTCCTAGTAATGTTTGTCTCATTTTCTTCTCAATTTTTCTTGCCGCCATGCTCCACCTCACAGTCAACAAGCTCCCCGCTGGAGTGGAACTAAACTACACAACCAGTGGGAACCTGTTCAATCTATACCGTCTCCAGGCCAGGTCCAAAACCATCCCAACCTCTGTCGTCGAGTTACAGTACGCGGACAACGCCTGCATCTGCGCATAGACAGAGGCTGAACTCCAGGACATAGTCAACGTATTTACTGAGGCGTACGAAAACATCTGTAAACAAAGATCCTCCACCAGCCTGTCCTCGTCGCACAGCACTGCCCCCCAGTCATCAAGATTCACGGCGCGACCCTGGACACTGTGGACCACTTCCCATATCTCGGGAGTCTCCCATCAACAAGAGCAGGCACCGATGACGAGATCCAGCACCGCCTCTAGTGCGCTAGTGCAGCCTTCAGCCGCCTGAGGAAAAGAATGTTTGAAGACCAGGCCCTCAAAACTTCCACCAAGCTCATGGTCTACAGGACTGTAGCAATATCCACCCTCATGTATGGCTCAGAGACATGGACCATGTACAGTAGACACCTCAAGTCGCTGGAGAAATATCACCAATGATGTCTCCGTAAGATCCTACAAATCTCCTGAGAGGACAGGTGCACCAACATCAGCGTCCTCATCCAGACTAACATCCCCAGCATTGAAGCACTGACCACACTCGATCAGCTCCGCTGGGCAGGCCACATAGTTCGCATGCCAGACATGAGACTTCCAAAGCAAGTGCTTTACGCGGAGCTCCTTCAAGGCAAACAAGCCAAAGTGGGCAGCAGAAACGTTACAAGAACACCCTCAAAGCCTTCCTGATAAAGTGTGACATCCCCACTGACACCTGGGAGTCCCTGGCCAAAGATCGCCCTAAGTGGAGGAAGTGCATCCGGGAGGGCACTGAGCACCACGAGTCTCAACGCCGAGAGCATGCAGAATTTAAGCATAGGCAGCGGAAAGAGCATGCGGCAAACCCAGTCCCATCCTCCCCTTCCCTCAATGACTATCTGTCCCACCTGTGACAGAGTCTGTGGCTCTCGTATTGGACTGTTCAGCCACCAAAGAATTCACTTCAGGAGTGGAAGCAAATCTTCCTCGATCCCGAGGGACTGCCTTTGATAATGAGTAATGTTTACTACATTTCCAAGTCTTGTGTTATCTACAAACTTTTGAAGTTATGCCCTCTATACCCAAGTCCAGGTCATTTATTTATATATATAATAAATATATATATAAATATATATATATATATATATATAATCAAAAGAGCAGTGGTCCCAACACTAACCCGTGGATGACACCACTGCACACTTCCTTCCAGTCTGAAAAACAATTGATTACCACTACGTTCTGCTTTCTGTCCCTTAGCCAGTTTCTTATCCACACAGCCACTGCCCCTTTAATCCCATGTCTATTATGTAGTACTTTATCAAATGCCTTTTGAAAGTCAATATACACATTAATCACATGTCCCTCATCAATCCTCCCCATTACTTCATCAAACAACTCAAATCAAATTAGTCAAAAACGATTTGCCTTTAACAAATCTGTGCTAGTTTTCACTTATTCACCCATATATTTTCAAGTGCCAATTAATTTTGTCCCGGATTAGTGTCTCTAAAAGTTTTTCCATCACAGACGTCGGGCTGACTATCCTTGTTGGATTTATCCCTCTTCCCTTTTTTTGAACAGAGCTGTAACATTTGCAGTGCTCCAGTCCTCTGGCACCACTTCCATATCTAAGGAGGATTGGAACATTGGAGCCCCCGCAGTTTTCACCATTACTTCCCTCAGCAACCTAGAATGTATCCCAACCAGACCAGGTGACTTTTCTACTTTGAACACTGCCAACCTTTTAAGTTTCTCCTCTTTATCGATTTTATCCTATCCAATTTCTATACTACCTCCTTTATTATGATACTGGCAGCATCCTCTTTTTTAGTGAAGACTGATGCAAAGTGTTAATTTATTACCTCAGCCATGCCCTCTGCTTCCACAAGAAGATCTTTTTGTTCCCTAATCAGCCCCACCCTTCCTTTGACTATTGCTGTTACTTGTTGTATGTTTATGGAAGACTTTTGGGTTCCTTTCATGTTACTCACTAATCTATTCTCACACACTCTCCTTGCCCCTCTTATTTCATTTTTCAGTTCTCTGTACTTTCTGCATTCTGCTTGGTTTTATACTGAATTATGAACGTGACATTTATGATAAGCTTCATTTTTCTGTTTCATTTTATATATCCTTAGTCACCCAGAGAGCTCTAGTTTTGGATACCCCTCCTTTCCCCCTCTTGGCCCCTTTGAAAGCCTTCCATTGCTCATTTACTGTTTTACCTGCCAATCTTTGATTCCGATGCAACCGGGCCAGACCCTTTCAACTCATTGAAATTAGCCCTATTCCAGTTGAATATTTTCACATTTGAATGTTCTTTATCCTTTTCCATAACTCCTCTAAACGTAATGATATTATGATCACTGTTTCCTAAATGCTCCCCAACTGAAACATGCTCCACTTCATTCCCCAGAACTAGATCCAGTATTGCTTCCTTTCTCGTTAGGCTGGGAACATACTGATGAAGAAAATTCTCTTGTTCACATTTCAGGAAATTGACCCCCTCTTTTCCCTTTGCACTGTTATTTTTCCAATATATTAGGATAATTGAAGTCCCCCATTATCACTTCTCGAAGGTTCTTGCTTCTTGCATCTTTACTGCAATTTGCCTGCAAATTTGTTCCTCTATCTCCTGCCCACTATTTGGTGGCCTATAGTATACACCCAGCAGCATAATAGCTTCTTTATTGTTCCTCAATTCTAAACCAATAGATTCTAGGCATGAGTCTCTGCTCGGTTGTGTTGGTTTTTTCAGCGTAATTCGTCCGAAGCCAGCCAAGTCAGCACAAAAAATTGAGGAAATGTCAAGTGTAAATTATGTCTGGCGCAAATCAAGTTTCTGCGATCTTTTGTGCTAGTTTAAAAAACATCGGCTAGGAGCCGGCCCTGCCCTCAAAGCTGGACATGCCTCCAAAGCTGGTCATGTCCCCAGATCAAGTTAATAACCATTATGAGGTGGTTTGAAAAATTAAGCTTATTTAGGCGCAATTGGTAATCCAAGCGCAAATAGGCACTTTTTAAAGAGCTTTTAAAATATTTTTATATATATATTTTAATTTCATAAGAAACAAACTAATATATATCAATGCAATTAGTAAATGATTCTGTATAGTTTTTAAAGTCATTTTCAGTTATTTAAAATTTGGTTACTCACAGGTGGTGAACCAGACATGATTAAAAATGCTTATTTTTATGAAAAACCCTTTTTCAGCTGTATTAATAAAACTGCACCAGGTTACCACTCATGTATATCAACAAATATGTTTTAATACAAAAAAAATTATAATCATGTTCTAAAAAGCTGCCCGATGGCACTGGTTCCTGGAAGATTTTATGTTTGGCGATATACAAATGAGTTTTAGCGGAAACCTGAGCAACAAAAAATACTTCTGGAAACTAGCACGATTTGCGCCCGGATTGACACTTGCACCCAAATTGGAAACTTTTGGCCTCTCTCTTTGAACCCTCAAGTACATCGTCCCTTTCCACTGCTGTGTATCTTATACACATTCCTTTCCACTGCTGTGTATTTTGCACACATCCCTTACCCAGCAGCACAATAGCTCGTCTATTGTTCCTTAATTCTATGCAAATACATTCTTTGAATAGCAACATAATCTTTGATCAATATTGCCAACTCCACTCCTTTTTTTCCCTTACTTATCTTTCCTGAATGCATTGTAGCCTTCAATATTAAATGCCCATTCCTCTCCTTGTTTGAGCCAGGTCTCCGTTATTGCCATTATATCCTACTCCCATGTGGCTACTTGTGCCTGCAGCTCACTAACCTTATTTGCCACAAATCACACATTTCACCACATGCAGTCTAAACGCATCTTAGTCTGACTCGCATTTCCCGCTGTCTGATCCTGCCTATGCTGTTTGTCTCTCCCAGTCCTCCGTGCACCTTGTATCTCCTCTCTAATGCTTCATCGTGGTGTCCCTCCACTTGCCAAATTAGTTTAAACCCTCCTCCACAGCACTAGTTAACCTCCCTGCGAGGATATTGGTCCCAGCCCTGTTGATCTGCAACCCATCCATCTTGTACAGGTCCCACCTACTCCAGAACTGGCCCCAATATCCAAGGAATCGGGAGTCCTCCACCCTGCACCATTTCTCCAGCCACGCGTTAACCTGTCTTATCGATACTCACTAGCACATGGCGCTGGGAGTAATACAGAGATTATTACCTTTAGGGTTAGGGTCCTGCTCTTTAACTTCCTCCCTAGCTCCTAAACTCTGCCTGTAGGACCTCAACCCTTTTCCTACCTATGTCATTGGTTTCAACACGGACCACGACTTCTGGCTGTTCCCCTTCCACCCGTAAAATGTTCTGCACCCGTTCAGTGATGTCCTTTACCTAGCACCGGTAGGTAACACACACATGCGAGACTCTTGCTTTTTACACTACCAGAAAGTATTAATTTTCCACATTATCTAGACTGGAACAAGCTATTTGTATTTAAAAATATAAACGGGTGGGACAATAATGACCCTACCTGGTGCTACATGACAATGAAACACTATACAGCATAAATAATGAGTGTGGCAAAATGTAAACGACAAGAATAACGTGAGGTCCTATACACAGAGGATCTGGCAAGAAATGCAAAAGAAACATGGAAAAAGACTGAGCAGGTATGGCTACAATGGTACTGTAAGGACAGATATCATCATTATAGGCAGTCCCTCGGGATCGAGGAAGACTTGCCTCCACTCTTAGCATGAGTTCTTAGGTGGCTGTGCAGTCAAATACGAGAACCACAGTTTCTGTCACAGGTGGGACAGATAGTCGTTGAGGGAAAGGGAGCCTGGTTTGCCACACGCTCCTTCTGCTGCCTGCGCTTGATTTCTGCATGTTCTCAGCGACGATACTCGAGGAGCCCTCCCGAATGCACTTCCTCCACTTAGGGCGGTCTATGGCCAAGGACTCCCAGGTGTCAGTGGGGATGTCGCACTTTATCAGGGAGGCTTTGAGGGAGCCATGACTGGATATATGAAAATGAGGAGTACTTACTGACTTTAAAAAAAAATGAATGAATTTCAAAATGCCAGTGCACCCTGCCTCAAGCCATACTGCTCTTGTTATGGGCAAAGGTTGCATGTAACAGGAGGACAAGGATTGCAACATATACATCCGCAGGAAAACCATTGACTGGTAATGAAAGGAGACTTACTGCATTGATAGAAAGAGGCTGGAGATTGGAAAGGTGCTCAGGCAGTTGCACAGACAGAGGACTCAATTTTCCCCAATGCCGTTTTTTTGCATAATTCAAGAGTTACGCCCATTCTTTTGGGGCCTGACTACTCAAAAAAAAATTGAAAGTTTCCCGTTCTAATTTTTGAAATTGGCACCGCGCAGCCTGTCCTTTAGCTTTGGGGGTGGAGCCTGATGTCTGCACCGAAAAAAGGATGCCCCCCCCGCCCCCTTTCAGCACATGCGTGGAAAAAAAAAGACGTTTTTTACGTGACTGCTATGGATGCGCATACCCAGTACACCTCCAAGTCTGCATTCGGCCATTTTTAAAGAGCCGGTTGTGTGTGATAACTTTGAATGGTGTGTGAGAACTTTAATTCTGAGTGGAAAAATCAGAGCTGCAATAGGCAACGCAGCTCAAGGACCAAGAATTTCTCACAGGATGAAGTGGAAGTACTGGTTACTGTAATTGAGCCCAGATAAAAGTTTCACCAAAAGAAATGAAGAAACACTGGAACCAACTTGCAGAAGATTACTGTGCAATGGTGACCACCCCGAGGTCCGGAGGCCAATGCAAAAAGAAGTGGCAGGACCGTGGTCAAGTAGTTAGTGTAAGTAATAATATTTTCATTTATTCTCTGGAATTGCAATTGGAAATGAGACCATCTGTATATGTCCCACCCAACAGAAAGACACCCTCTCTAAAAAGTTATATTTTTATCTTTGCAGAGGAAGGTGGCCCACAGCAAAAGAGCGAGAACTCGAACAGGAGGCGGCCAGGCAAATCTGCACCCACTGACACCCTTGGAAGAGAGGGTCGCTGCTTTGATGCGTCCTGCCTGGAAAAAAGCAACCACCACTGCACAAGCTGGGCCCACACTCGAGGAAGAGGCTAAGTCCTGCAAATTCCACAGTCTGGCTTTGCTAAATGTTAAGTACTGCTTAGGCTAGCCATGCCTCAGTTCATGAGGATGTCTCCGTCAGCTACGCTTCGGTTGATGCAATGTGCTATCATTCATCGTGGTCCTTCAAATCAGCCTGCTGCCTGCGCTGTGTGAGCCTACTCATGCCACCCCGCCCCCTCCTCTGCTGCTAACCATTTGTCTGTTCTGTTATATTTTGCAGATCTTGAGGCCAACCCTGATGAGGCTGTAGCTGGTGCAGAAGAAGATTCAGATCTGGACGAGCCTGAAGAGGAGAACATCTTCCAATCCCATCTTCCAGACCAAGAACATGGGGGGGAGGGGGAGGGGCAAGGGGAGGGGAGGATGAAGCCCCCACTGTTGTACTCACTTTGGAGGAGGGGCTGCCCATTGAGCTGCCAGCCCCTTTCCTGAGTGGTACGAGTGTTCGAACATTTCATGGTTTCACACAGTCCGAGGCTGTGGGTCCCAGTGGGATGCAGTGAGCCAAACCCAGGGTGAGGAGGGGAAGGAGAGCTCGACAACGCTCTCCCAAGGTGCAGCATGGAGCAGATGTGGTTCAGATGATGGTAATGAGTGGGGAGAGCATTGACCTTATGCAATCACTCCTGGACACCATCAATGGGGTGGGCGATGAGGTATCAGGACTGTCGGGAGAAGTAACAACACTCTCATGAGAAATGGGAACATTGGCAAGGCACATTAGGGGTGGAATGTCGCAGGTAGCTGATACACTGTCGGTGAACATGTGGGAGGGAATGCCGAAGGTAGCTGCTGCAGTGGAGCATGGCATGGTTAGTTTGTCCAGAACAGCCGTGGATGGTTTCAACTTGATTTGGAGAATGGCCGTTGGTAACCATTGACGTAGTGATTCAGAAAACTCACAGCAGACTCTTGTTTTCTGCAAAACTTTGTCAAGAACTGCACTCTAACCATGGCATGTGTACAGGAGCGGCTGATTGCTTTACATGGCAACAGCAATTCTGTCGAATACCTTTGTACAAGTGACTGCAGATTGCAGGTTAAAGAAGGAAAGAGAGGCAAGGAGATGGGAAGGTTTAGGGAGGGAATTCCAAAGCTTAGGTCTAGGCAGCTGAAAGATTGACCACCAATGGTTGAACGATTATAATCAGCGATGGTCAAGAGGCCAGAATTAGAGGAGTGCGGATATCTCGTGGGGTTATGGGGCTGGAGGAGATTACAGCAATTGGGAAGGGCAAGGCCATAGTGGGATTTGAAAACAAGGATGAGAATTTTAAAATCAAGGCGTTGCTTAACCGGAAGCCAATGCAAGTCGGCAAGCACAGGGGTGATAGGTGAACGGGACTTGGTGCGAATTAGGACATGGGCAGCAGGGTTTTGGAAGACCTCACATTTGCGTCGGGTAGAACGTGAGAGGCCAGCCAGGAGTGTGTTGGAATATTCAAGTCTAGAGGGAACAAAGGCATAGATGAGGGTTTCTGCACCAAGGTTACAAACAGTCTGGTTCAACCTCAGACAGATGCTAGGGAGAGGGATGGAGTTGGTGGCTACTGAATGAAGTTTGTGGCAGGGACCGAAAACAATGGCATCGGTCTTCCCAATATTTAATTGAAGAAAATTTCTGCTCAACCAATTACCAGTCTGCCAATTTAGAGACCGTGAAGGGGTTGAGAGAAGTGGTGATGAGGTAGAGTTGGGTGTCATCAGGATATGCGTGGAAACTGAAGGTGTATTTTCAGATGATGTCGCCAAGGGGCAGCATGTAGATGAGAAATAGCAGGGGCCAAAGATAGATCCTTGGGGGCTAACAGAGGTAATGATGCAGGAGCGGGAAGGGAAGCCATTGCAGGTGATTCTCTGGCTACGATTAGATAGATAAGAATGGGAACAGGTGAGTGCAGTCAAACAACAACAACAACAACTTTTATTTATATAGCGCCTTTAACGTAACAAAACATCCGAAGGCGTTTCACAGTAGTGATATAAGACAAAACAGATAAATTTGATTAACCCCTCCATGGTCTCTAGATTGTCAGACTGCTTGTCCAACATCCAGCTAGACAACGGTGGAGAGGCATTGGAGGAGGATGGTGTGGTTAACCATGTCAAAGGCTGCAGACATGTCGAGAAGAATGAAGAGTGATAGTTTACCTTTGTCACAGTCACAAAGGATGTCATTTGTGACTTTGATGAGAGCCGTTTCGGAACTGTGACAGGGGCGGAAACCTGATTGGATGGATTCAAACAAGGAGTTCCAGGAAAGATGGGCACGGACTTGGGAGACGTTCAAGAACTTTGGAACAGGAAAGGGAGGTTGGAGATGGGGCAGTAGTTTGCAAAGATGGAGGGGTCGAGGGTTGTTTTTTTGAGGAGAGGGGTAAGGAGGGCAAATTTGAAGGGAGGGAGGGGGACAGTACCTGAGGAGAGAGAACGGTTAACATGGGAGCCAGAAAAGGAAGTTGGGTGGTCAGCAGCTTGGTGGGAATAGGGTTGAGGGAGTAGGAAGTGGGTCTCGGGGTAAGATGATCGTGGACAGGTCATGAGGGGAGATTGGAGAAAAAATGGAGAAAGATGTGAAGTCAGGGCTAGGGCAGGGGGGATCTTTCAAGGAAGTTTGGCCCAGTGAGCTAGGGGAAGAAAGGAAAGTGACCCCTTACTCAAATTCAATTCACTGGTCCAGTGTTCCAATTCTGCCCACCTGGTGTATCCTCTGTTTCTTCTATCTTTCCTGATCTTACCCCACCTGGCATCTCCTTTACATTGCTTTGGATCTTCTCTTTCGGTGTGCTCAATTATTTTTTTTTTAGTGCTGGTTAGTCATAGAAATGAGCACACAATTGGCTTATGCATCAAAGTCTTACTACATAAGAACATAAGAAATAGGAATAGGCGTAGGCCATACGACCCCTCGAGCCTGCTCCGCCATTCAATAAGATCATCTACAAAATGCAATTATTATAGTCACAGTTAAATTTAGTCTTACAATCATTTCAAGCGACACTACAGTTTAACATCTAATCAACAAGTCATGGACTTAAAAGATTCTCCAGATCTCACCTTTACTCAGATCCATCTTATGGATAATTCTTGCTAACTTTATTTCTCCCTAACCTTCAATAGTCCCAATCCAAATTCCATGTAACTCTCGACTTCAACTTCAATTTCAATCCCTCTGTGTTTAACTCTATCCTGATTGTTTCATTAAATAGATAGTTTCTCAATGGAGTGTGTGTCAATGCTTTAAAAGTTGTCTCACCCTCCTGAGCCACATTAACCATTTCATGTCTTACTGAGCATGTCTGAGACCCGTTCTTAAGTGCAAATCACATTTGCACACGCATACCAGTATCTCATAAGAAATAAGAGCAGGAGTAGGCCATGCGGCCCTCGAGCCTGCTCCACTATTTAATACGATCATGGCTGATCTGATCATGGACTCAGCTCCACTTCCCTGCCAGCTCCCCATAACCCCTTATCCCCTTATTGTTTAAGAAACTGTCTATTTCTGTCTTAAATTTATTCAATGTCCCATCTTCCACAGTTCTCCAAGGCAGCGAATTCCACAGATTTACAAACCTCTGAGAAAAGAAATTTCTCAGTTTTAAATGTGCGGCCCCTTATTCTAAGATCGCGCCCTCTAGTTCTAGTCTCCCCCATCAGTGGAAACATCCTCTCTGCATCCACCTTGTCAAGCCCCCTCATAATCTTATACATTTCGATAAAATCACCTCTCATTCTTCTGAATTCCAATGAGTAGAGGCCAAACCTACTCAACCTTTCCTCATAAGTCAACCCCTTCATCTCCATCTCAATATAATGCCACACATGCAATCCAACACACGCCATTCTCGGGCTTTCAGGTGATCTTATCAAAAGATTTTAGTCATCTGGAGATCTTTGCTCATCTCCCTCTGCATGATCCCAATGTCTGGGGTAGTGGCCAGACTATCAAATTCAGTTTTCTTAAAAGGTACATAGGCAAGGGCACAAATGTCTATCAATTTACTATCCATAACTACACTTTCCTGATTTTCACTAGAAATCTAGGAAAATTCCATTCGGTAGTATAATTTTCCTGTTTCTATCTGCATTGTATGTGCATTGTAAATGGGGAATCCCATTAATTACCATTCTATCTCATTCATGAGGAATGGAGGAACTTTACTGTTCAAACATGGATCAAATGTTCCCACTTAGTCAAGTTATGTTTGCCAATATCGGCTGATAACTTCTGAAATTCTTAAAACTGCTGGATTTCTTGCATCGCCATCATTATTATCTTTAAATAAAAAATTCTCCTCAGGGAAGGCAGCATTTTTAGATCACAAAAACCCAGTAAATTGCACCATATTTCACTTTGTTCTTTCTTCAGATGCCTTTTCAAATGACTAAAAAGACAGAATATAACTGGAGAAAAATTAGTTTTCACATTTAAACAAATCAAATCAAACTGCTTTGGAAATTGCTATAGCAATTGCGACTCCAAGGTTAAATCTTAGACTGAAACTTAATTTCTTGTTAAACAAACTTTTTTGTTTTTCTCAGTTTTTCTACCAGCTTAAAGTAAATATTTTCACACGTTTTTAAAACTTCCGAAACCATGACCACAAAGGGTTAAACGGCTTTTAGCTCAGTGCACAGAGAAGTGGGTGGAGCTAAAACAAAAATAACAGACTTTTTTTAAAGATAGGCTTTCAGACATGGAATACTGTAACTTTTTAAACATTCACACATGCTTTGTAAAAAGACATTAACATTCACACCGAAAACAAAAAAACTGTAGAACATCAGAAAAGAGACATGATCTTCTCTCTTCTCCTTTATTCCATCATAACTATTTCATCCTTTCTCCCATAAGCCAATTTCCAATTTCTGATGTTTGCTACTCAATCCCACTCTGTACTGATTATTGACACTGCAAATCTGGGAGAGTAGGGTGTGTGTCTCCCGAATCAATGGGGCACACGCCGGGTGACTGAATTGAGTTGACGAGTCAATAGTCAGCCGATGGTCATCCAGTTTTCTAACCGGCCAAAGTGGGAGTTAGTAGTGAACTTGCCTTTGAGAAAAATACCCTGCTTTAGCTCCAAGCGACGGGATCCTTGTAGCGGTGTCTGGATTGAATTGTCAAAGCTCGATAAAACCTGGGACATGCCCTATGTAGGATTGGGGTCGGGATTGTGAATGATGGTGGCAGAGGAGCCAGAGTCGACTAGCATTAATTGTTGATGGCCTCCAGGATCAACAGTATGGATCACCGGTCTCCTATTACCATTGTATTGAAGAGGGGAAGTTATCTCCCCCTGAGAGGCCTGCAGGAGTCATAGGGAAGGTCTAGGCAGAACCGTTGACTCGAATTGCTGATGCGCTGTGCCAACCGGTCGAGCCCCCTGAGAGGCCTGCATGGCCCCTATAGCTGCCCCCATTCTCTCTAGCCGCTGTTCGACCGAGTCGGGGCCTGTCCATCTTGGGGGAGCGCAGCATTGATGGGCATAGTGGCCTAGGCGATTACAGAGATACCAGCGCAACGAGACATCTTTTTCTGACGTGGGGGATTTGGACAGCCCTGACTTCTCGTTCGGCAGCGGGCCTTCGACCGCCACAACTGTAGCTTTAGCAGCTTCCCTAGGGATATTGGCACACGTCACGGCATGGATGCATACTTGTTCCCACGGGGTGTCTTTGGAGACATAAATGCCCAGTGTATTACAGACCAACGGTTGGAGGCCGTTCAAAAAGAGGGTTTTGAAGCCCGGGTCGTTGAAGTAGTTCCCTCCACCGCCCCTGGTGCACTGGAAGATAGAAAAACATAGAAACATGGAAAATAGGTGCAGGAGTAGGCCATTCGGCCCTTCTAGCCTGCACCGCCATTCAATGAGTTTCTTGTTTTAATTCTAAGGAACACGCAGTCAAGAGGACCTGCTTTCTTTTTGCAGCTTGTCTATCTGTTCTTTTAACTCTTTGTTTTCTTATTTAACTGTACAGTGTACAAGTGTGCTCCGTAAGCTAACTTATCTCGTCTTTTTTCAGCTTAAGCTTGCTTTTCTATAATGCGAATACAAAATTGGAAGGCATGAGTATAAAATGAACAACTCTCGTGCAAGACATATCACAGGGTACTGGATATGCGATATGGGCCCCCTGATAAAGGAATTAATGTTGGGGCTCAGTGGGTGGATGCACCATGTGCTGTGATACTGAGCCATATAAACCAAAAAGCACCCACTTTTAAATTCTAGTTTTTCTCTGTCACATGCCTAGTTTAAATATTTCCTTTCCCCATAAATGTTTCTAAATATGTGATTAAGGTTTCTGGTTGCAGGTTAGTAATTCAGGAAACATTTCCTCTCCAATATATAATTTCTTTGATAATTCCCTCCACCACATTCTTTATGTTACATTTCATCAGGCATGCAGGGCTCCACAGACATAGGTACAGTATGTACACAGGTACAGAGAGCTATGAGCACAGAGCTTGGTGATGACAGAGTTGGGTGAATCTGCTCAACAAGGTAGCGATGGCAATTTGGTGAGAGTGAGAATGTGGTGCAGAGGGGAAGGAGGTGTTAAGTAATTTAAACCAAGGGCAATAGAAAATATATAAATAATCACAGTAATTAGGTCTAAGGGTATAAAATTAAAATGAACTAAGCAGAGGATACCCAACATTAAAGGGATCTGAAATCCAATAAATTAAATCAGCTATACATAATTAAATACTAAATAGGAGTAAGAAGATACTATAAAAACATAATATATCCTAAGTAATAGATTTTTAAGCAAAATGATGGGACAGCTGAGACCCATTGCCTGTAATTCCTGTGCCATGTGGGAACTCCAGGATGCATCATATGTCCTGGATAACCACATGTGCAGGAAGTTGCTCGAACTCAAGCTCAGAGTTTCTGAGCTTGAGGAGCGGCTGGAGTCGCTGAAGAGCATACAGGAGGCTGAGAATTTCCTGGAGGACACGTTCCAGGAGGTGGTCACCTGGCAGTTACAGAATCCAGGGGATAGTGTGGATGGCCATCTGGCGGGGTAGGAGGTGGCAGGCAGTGCAGGAATCATCCAGGAGGGTGGCACTCTCAAACTGGTTTTCAGTGCTGAGTGCCGGTGAGGGTGACAACACCTCAAGGAAGTGCAGTCTAAAGCACATCCACTGTGCCATGGGGCAAAGGCTGCACAGGGGTTTCTGTAAAGTGTAAAAACACAGTGGTCGTAGGGGATTCGATAGCAAAGGGAATAGACTGGCATTTCTACAACCGATGACATTATGTTGCATGATGTGTTGCCTCCCTTGTGCCAGGTTCAAGGACATCACCGAACAGATGCAAAACATTTTATGGGGGCTAGGAGAACAACCAGAAGTCATGGTTTGTGTTAGAACCAGTGATATCGGTAGGAAAAGGATTGAGGTCCTACAGACAAGTTTCAGGAGCTAGGGACAAATTAAAGAGCAGGACTTCAAAGGTAGTAATCTCTGGATTACTTGTATTTATAAAGCACCTTTAACATTGTAAACCATCCCAAGGTGCATCACAGGAGTATTATGACAAAAATTTGACACCGAGCCACAAAAGAAGAAATTACGGCAGATGACCAAAAGCTCCGTCAAAGAGGTAGATTTTAAGGAGCGTCTTAAAGGAGGAAAGAGAGGTAGAGAGGCCGACAGGTTTAGGCAGGGAGTTCCAGAGCTTAAGGCCTAGGTAGCTGAAGGCACAGCCACCGATTGGTTGAGCGATTATAATCAGGGATGCTGAAGGGGGCAGAATTTGTAGAGCGCGGACATCTTGGGGGGGTTGTGAGGCTGAAGGACATTACAGAGATAGGGAGGGGTAAGTCCATGGAGGGATTTGTAAACAAGGATGAGAATTTTGAAATCAAGGCGTTGCTTAACCGGGAGCCAATGTAGGTCAGCGAACACAGGGGTGATGGGTGAACGGAATTTGGTGCGAGTTAGGACACAGGCACTATAGCAGCAGTAATATAAGCCAGATTAATACATGGCTAGAAAAATGGTGCAGGAAGGATAGCTTCAGATTCCTGGAGCACTGGGATCAGTTCTGAGGCAAAAGGGACCTGTACAAGATGGGCGGGTTGCACCTCAGCAGGACTGGGACCAACGTCCTCTCAGGGTTAACTAGTGCTGTGGGGGAGGGTTTAAGCTAATTAGGCAGGGGGGTAGGACACCACAATGAATCATTAGAGAGGAAATATAAGGTACACAGAGGTCAGAGGGAGACAAACAGCCCAAAAAGAATTAGATATTGGGGAAATGCAAAGCTGGCTCAGATGGGTTTAGAGTGCATGTGGGGAAATAGGTGGAGCATGGTGAATAAGGTTGGTGAGCTGCAGGCTTAAGTAGCCAGGTGGTATTATGATATAATGGCAATAACGAAGTCCTGGCTCAAACAACAACAACAACTTGTATTTATATAGCGCCTTTAATGGAGTAAAGCATCCCAAGGCACTTCACACGAGCATTATCAAACAAAATTTGACACTGAGTCACATAAGGAGATATTAGGGCAGACGACCAAAAGCTTGATCAAAGAGGTAGATTTTAAAGGAGGAATGAGAGATGGAGAGGTTTAGGGAGGGAATTCCAGAGCTTGGGGCCTAGGCATCTGAAGGCATGGCTGGCAATGGTGAAGCGATTAAAATTGGGGATGCTTAGGAGATCATAATTGGAAGAGCGCAGATATCTTGGATGGTGGCATGACTGGAGGAGATTACAGAGATGGGGAGGGGCGAGGCCATGGAGGGATTTGAAAATAAATATGAGCCTTTTTAAATCAAGGCATCGCTTAACTAGGAGCCATTGTAGGTCAGTGAGCACAGGGCTGATGGGTGAACGGAGCTTGGTGCGAGTTAGGACATGGGCTGCCGAGTTTTGGATGACGTCAAGTTTACAGAGGATAGAAAATGGGAGGCCAGCCAGGAGTGCATTGGAATAGTCAAGGCTTGAGATAACAAAGGCATGGATGAGGGTTTCAGCAGCAGATGAGCTGAGGCAGGGGCAAAGTCGACCAATGTTACGGAAGTGGAAATAGGCAGTCTCAGTGATGTCGCGGATATGGGGAGGAATGGCACTTAATATTCAAGGCTATGATATATTCAGGAAAAATAGGTAAGGAAAAAAAGGAATGGGGTGGCAGTATTGATCAAAAATATTGTTACTGTTCAAGACAGAATTTAGTTGAATAGAATTATGGAACGATAGATGAGTTATTACCCTGCTGGGTATATACTATAAGCCATCAAAGAGTCAGAAGGAGTTAGAAGGGCAAATTTGCAGGTAAACTGCAGAAAGATGCAAGAACTTTAGACTAATGATAATGGGGGATTCCAATTATCCTACTATACGGCTCAAATTTCCCCAGTGATTTGCGCCGTTTTTTTTGGCATGTGTCGTTTTATTTGGCCTAAGTTTTAAAAAATACAAGTTTCCCCAATCAATGTGTGCCAGCATAACTCAATTAGTTACGTTTTTTTAGATTTGTTTTTTTTATGTCATGGGGGTGGGGGGGGGGGGTGGTGTCACCTGCCACACGTGCCAATTCTGGCCATTTAAGCAAGTTTGGCCAGCTCCAATTTACTCCAATTCTTCTTAGGACGGCATATGTGGCCCCTGTGGAAAAACCTTCTGGTGAGTTAAGAAAATCGGTGCAGGTAAGTAAATCAGCACAGCAGATGCAGTTCCAGGGCCCGGACAGTAGCAGCAGAGAGGTGAGAGAGAATGGGAGAGAGGGGTACGGGAGGAAGGGGAAGCCTTTTGGGCATAATTAGGAGCGGGGACCGGGACCGGGAGGCCATTTGGCTTGGGATAGGTGCGGGGACCAGGAGGGGGGAGGCCATTCGGCCTGGGATAGGAGCGGGGACCAGGAGAGAGGAGGTCATTCGGCCAGGGATAGGAGCGGGGACTGGGAGAGGGAGGCCATTCGGCCTGAGATAGGAACGGGGATCGGGATCAGGGGGGAGGGGGAGATAGACTTTTGTCATTACACTTTAATAATTTAATGGAGGTAAGTTGCTGCACTGTGTAATGTGCTTGTGCAGGTTGCTGTGAGCTGGCTGTATGTTTCACTTTCCAGCCTCAGCCCGCATTGTGTCCCTGGTTACCGTGAAGAAAGGCTAATTTCAGTGAGGTGAAAAGGGATCTGGCCCAGGTGGCTTGGAATCAAAGATTGACAGGTAAAACAGTAAACTAGCAATGGGAGGCCTTCAAAGAGGAGGTAGTTTGGGTACAGACTAGACACATTCCTATGAGGGGGAAATGAAGGGCATCCAAAGTGAGAGCTCCCTGGATGATTAAAGATATAGGGCCCAAGTTTCCACACGATAAAAAAAGGGCGCCCCTCCGAGCTGGGCGCCCGTTTTTCGCGCCTAAAATGGCGCCTAAAAAAAAACTCGCGATTCTGGAGCGTTCTGCAGCTCCTTGTCTGCCTGGCGCCGCGCCCAGGGGGGCGGAGCCTACACTCGCGCTGATTTTGTAAGTGGGAGGGGGCGGGTACTATTTAAATTAGTTTTTTTCCTGCCGGCAATGCTGCGCGTGCGCGTTGGAGCATTTGCGCATGCTCAGTGTGAAAAAAACATTGGCACTCGGCCATTTTTGTAGTTCTTTGTAGCTGTTTAATTTTTGAACATTTTTTTAATAAAAGCACATTGCCATCAGTACATCAGCACATGCAGCCTTCTCACTGTCTCCTCCCCCCCCCCCCCCCGCGGGAAAGAACGGGCGTCTCACCCCCCCCCCCCCCCGCGGGAAAGAACGGGCGCCTCCTCTCCCCCCCTCCCCCCACGGGAACAACGGGCGCCTCCCCCTCACCTCCCCCTCCCCTCCCCCCCCCCGCGGGAAAGAACGGGCGCCTCCTCTCCCCTCTCCCCCCCCCCGCGGGAAGAACGGGCGCCTCCTCCTTCCCGCCGCCCCCCCCCCCGGGGAAGAACGGGCGCCTCAGGCTGACTGCAGCATTCTCTGTGCCTGAAGCACTTTCACACAGGTAGGAAGATGGTTTATTTAATCTTTTTGCTTATAAATGTTTATTCAGGTTGGAGTTATTTGTATAATATTTGTAGAAGTATAAATAAGGATTTATTGTCAAATTTAATGACTTCCCTTCCCACCCCCACCACCCCCCCCCCCCCCCCCCCACCTCGTTCTGGACGCCTAATTTGTAACCTGCGCCTGGTTTTTTAATGTGTAGAACAGGTTTTTTCAGTTCTACAAAAATCTTCACTTGCTCCATTCTAACTTAGTTTGGAGTACGTTTTCACTGTGGAAACTTTGAAATCAGCCGTCAGTGGCCGGACACGCCCCCTTTTGAAGAAAAAATTCTGTTCCAAAGTAGAACTGTTCTACCTGACTAGAACTGCAGAAAAAAAAATGTGGAGAATTGCGATTTCTAAGATAGTCCGTTCTCCACCAGTTGCTCCTAAAAATCAGGCGCAAATCATGTGGAAACTTGTGCCCAAAGAGATTAAAATGAAACAAAAAAAGGAGACTTATGATAAATGTCAGGGTTCATAGATTAGTAGAGAACCAAGTTGAATACAGAAAGTACAGAGGAGAACTTAGAAAGGTAATAAATGGGACATGGAGAGTGTCTGAGAATCAATTAGTGAGTGACAAAAAAGGGAACCCAAATGTCTTTTATAAATATTAAAGGGTAGTCAAAGGCTGATTTGGGATTTGAAAAAGGAGATCTTCTTGTTAAGGCAGAGGGCATCGCTAAATGAATACTTTGCATCTGTCTTCACTAAAGAAGATGCTGCCAATGTCACCGTAAAGGAAGAGGTAGTAGAGAAAGTGGATGAGCTAAAAATAGATAAAGAGGAGGAACTTAAAAGTTTGGCTGTGCTCAAAATAGAAAAGTCACCGGTCCGGTTGGGATACTTGCTAGGTTGCTGAGGAAAGTAAGAGTGGAAATTATGGAGGCTCTGGCTACAATTTTCCAATCGTCCTTAGATTATGGGAATGGTGCCAGAGGACTGGAGGATTGCAAATGTTAAACTCTATTCAAAAAGGAGAGATAAACATGACAATTGCAAGCCAATCAGACTACCGTAGTGGCGAGGAAACCTTTGCTGACATTAATCCGGGACAAAATGAATTGGCACTTGAAAAAATATGGGTTAATAAATGAAAGCCAGCATAGATTTGTTAAAGGCAAATCGTGTTTAACTCACTTGATTGATTTCTTTGATGAAATATCAGAGAGGGTGGATGGGGGTAGTGTGGTTGATGTGTATATGGACTTTAAAAAGGCATTTGATAAAGTACCACATAATAGACTTGTTAGCAAAATTGAAGCCCATTGGATTAAAGAGGGAGTGGCAGTGTGCATATGAAATTGACTAAGGGACAGAAAGCAGAGAGCAATGGTGACCAGTTATTTTTCAGACTGGAAGGAAGTGTGCAGTGGTGTCACCCACGGGTCAGTGTTGGGACCACTGCTCTTTCATGACCTGGACTTGGGCATAATTTCAAAGTTTGCAGATGACACAAATCTTGGAAATGTAAACAGTAAGGAGGATTGTAACAGACTTCAGGAGGACATAGACAGATTGGTGAAATGGGTAGAGACATGGCAGATTAAATTGAATGCAGCGAATATGTGAAGTGATTCATTTTATTAGGAAGAATGAGAGGCAGCACTATAAACAAAATGTTACTGTGATGTCCTTACACCTTACTATAGAATCACACGAGGCATGTACTGCAGACAAAGTCACTAGGTGACCTGAACCTTTATTCCCAGGACCAACAAGTGCTGACCCTGCGTGGGACCTCCCTTTATATACCTGGATGACCAGGTGAGGAGTGTCTCCCACAAGTTCACCCCCTGTGGTCAAGGTGTGCATTACTCAGGTGTATACAGTGTACAATATTGTTACATAAAGGTTACAGTTATGTGAATGTTACAAACATGACAGGTACAATTTTAAAGGAGGTGCAGAAAGAGAGAGACCTAGGGGTGTACATACATAACTTTTTCAATGTTTGCAGGACAAGATGAGAAGGCTGCTAAAAAAGCATGTGGGATTCTTGGCTTTATAAATAAAGGTATAGAGTACAAAAGCAAGGCACTTATGCTAAACGTTTATAAAACACTGGTTTGGCCCCAGCTGGAGTATTGTGGCCAATTCTGGTCAGCACACTTTAGGAAGGATGTCAAGGCCTTAGATTGGATGCAGAGGAGATTTACAAGAATGGTACCAGGGATGAAATACTTCAGTTATGTGGCGAGACTAGAAAAATTGGAGTTGTTTTCCTTTTAAAGCAGAGAAGGTTAAGGGAGATTTGATGGAGGTGTTCAAAATCTTGCAGGGTTTTGATAAGAAACAGTTTTCAGTAGCAGAAGGGTCGGTAACCAGAGGACACAGATTTAAGGTAATTGGCAAAAGAACCAGAGGCAACAGAGGAAAACAAAATTACGCAGCGAGTTATTATGATCCAGAATGCTCTGCCTGATAGGGTAGTGGAAACAGATTCAATAATAACTTTCAAAAGGAAATTGGATAATTACTTGAAAAGGAAAAATGTGACGGGCTATGGTGAAAGGACAGAGGAGTGGGGCAAATTGGATAGCTCTTTCAAAGAGCCTTCACAGGCATAATGGGCTGAATGGCCTCCTGTGTTGTATCATTCTTTATGAAGCTGAGATGAGCCGATCAGACCTCGAAGAATAGGAACAGCACAAATTGACAAAAGAATAATAAAAAATTGTCAATTATGTCTCCCTTTTTATATCAAGGGTGTGATTGTCTCTGGAATACCATAACAATGTTTATCACTGTATTTCAAATTTGTGGAGGAAAGTCGGATCTCTGTCATTAGCGATTGGAGACACATGTACGGACTTGTCAAGAAATTGTTTCTTTTTTTCTCAATTGCCCGTCACAATAATTGCGTGCTACCCACCGGATTACTACAACAGTTACACTTTCGAAGTTGTTTGTTGGCTGCTTGAGAAGCATTAAAGTATCACTCTTACCAAAAGTTCCTGGTTCCTGCTCAGTTTGCCACCAATGAAATCTCCATCTCATAAAGAGTACATTCCAATGCTTTTACTTGCGATTCAGAAAATGGCATGGATAACATGTACAGACAATGAGAAATCTAACCTATCTACTTTTAGTTACTGGTCAAATTTGCAGTCGCTAGTTTGTGTCCAGAGGCCTAAAGAGAATGCTAATTAATTATGCTTTAAACCATTGCAACTAAAGCGGGTAGGTCTCGTTATCAAAAGTAGTAATGTGAAGGGGCACAAAACTAAATCTGAGTTTCCACTTGAGCACATAGTGAAAACCTACTGTGCAGTCAGTGTCCTTTAGACATAAAGGTGATAGGGCCCGAAATTGGTCGATACCGATGGTCCACCCATTTCTCGGCGGTATGTCGTTTCATACCACCGGCATACCAAATAAGGCACAATTGGTGAAAAAATTGTCGGCGTAATGTCGGCGGTATGTGAGCGGTCTGCATCGGATGGTAAGCATCTTAGTAGTCAATCAAGATCGACTCTCTGTTCGATAGGCAGTGCGGCATAGAACTGCGCATGCGCAAATTATTTTTTTTCTGATTTTTTTTCACAAGCGTTTTACCCGCGATTTCGGGGGTCAGGGTCACCCATGCATGCGCAGTGAGTTGAGGAGGAGAGAGAGAGAGAGAAAGAGTGAGAAGGAGCCGCAAGGTAGTCGAAGGCCAGTGAGTTTGAAAATAGATAGCACAGTGGAAAAAAAATTGGTAGCAACTAATAATTATTCAGTTTCAACACAAGAACAGATATTTCAGAAGGGAAAATTAATATAGAAACATAAAAACATAGAAAATAGGTGCAGGAGTAAGCCATTCAGCCCTTCAAGCCTGCACCACCATTCAATAAGATCATGGCTGGACATTCACCTCAGTGCCCCTTTCCTGCTTTCTCTCCATACCCCTTGATCCCTTTAGCGGTAAGGGCCATATCTAACTCCCTTCTGAATATATCCAATGAACTGGCATCAACAACTCTCTGCAGTAGAGAATTCCACAGGTTAACAACTCTCTGAGTGAAGAAGTTCCTCCTCATCTCAGTCCTAAATGGCTTACCCCTTATCCTTAGACTGTGTTCCCTGGTTCTGGACTTCCCCAATATTGGGAACATTCTTCCTGCATCTAACCTGTCCAGTCCCGTCAGAATTTTATATGTTTCTATGAGATCCCCTCTCATCCTTCTCATCCCAGTGAATACAGGCCCAGTCGATCCTGTCTCTCCTCATATATCAGTCCTGCCATCCCGGGAATCAGTCTGGTGAACCTTCGCTGCACTCCCTCAATAGCAAGAACATCCTTCCTCAGATTAGGAGACCAAAACTAACACAATATTCCAGGTGAGGCCTCACTAAGGCCCTGTACAACTGCAGTAAGACCTCCCTGCTCCTATAATCAAATCCCCTAGCTATGAAGGCCAACATACCAATTGCCTTCTTCACCGCCTGCTGTACCTGCATGCCAACTTTCAATGACTGATGTACCATGACACCCAGGTCTCGTTGCACCTCCCCTTTTCCTAATCTGCCGCCATGCAGATAATATTCTGCCTTCACGTTTTTGCCACCAAAGTGGATAACCTCACATTTATCCACATTAGACTGCATCTGCCATGCATTTGCCCACTCACCTAACCTGTTCAAGTCACCCTGCAGCCTCTTAGCGTCCTCCTCACAGCTCACACCATCACCCAGCTTAGTGTCATCTGAATACTTAGAGATATTACACTCAATTCCGTCATCTAAATCATTAATATATATTGTAAATAGCTGGGGTTCCAGCACTGAGCCCTGCGGCACCCCACTAGTTACTGCCTGCTATTCTGAAAAGGACCCGTTTGTCCCAACTCTGCTTCCTGTCTGCCAACCAGTTCTCTATCCACGTCAGTACATTACCCCTAATAACATGTGCTTTAATTTTGCACACCAATCTCTTGTGAAAGTCCAAATACACCACATCCACTGGTTCTCCCTTGTCCACTCTACTAGTTACATGCTCAAAAAATTCTAGAAGATTTGTCAAGCATGATTTCCCTTTCATAAATCCATGCTGACTTGGACCGATTCTGTCACTGCTTTCCAAATGCGCTGCTATTTCATCTTTAATAATTGATTCCAACATTTTCCCCACCACTGATGTCAGGCTAACCGTTTTCTCTCTCCCTCCTTTTTTAAAAAGTGGTGTTACATTTGCTACCCTCCAGTCCATAGGAATTGATCCAGAGTCGAGAGACTATTGGAAAATGATTACCAATGCATCCACTATTTCTAGGGCCACTTCCTTAAGTACTCTGGGATGCAGACTATCAGGCCCCGGGGATTTATCGGCCTTCAATCCCATCAATTTCCCTAACACAATTTCACACCTAATAAGGATTTCCTTCAGTTCCTCCTTCTCACTAGACCCTCGGTCCCCTTGTATTTCCGGGAGGTTATTTGTGTCTTCCTTCGTGAAGACAGAACCAAAGTATTTGTTCAACTGGTCTGCCATTTCTTTGTTCCCCATTATAAATTCACCTGAATCTGATTGCAAGGGACCTACGTTTGTCTTCACTGATCTTTTTCTCTTCACATATCTATAGAAGCTTTTGCAGTCAGTTTTTATGTTCCCTGCAAACTTCCTCTCATACTCTATTTTCCCCCTCCTAATTAAACCCTTTGTCCTCCTCTGCTGAATTCTAAATTTCTTGCAGTGCTCAGGTTTGCTGCTTTTTCTGGCCAATTTATATGTCTCTTCCTTGGATTTAACACTATCCTTAATTTCCCTTGTTAGCCATGGTTGAGCCACCTTCCCCGTTTTATTTTTACTCCAGACAGGGATGTACAATTGTTGAAGTTCATCCATGTGATCTTAAAATGTTTGCCATTGCCTATCCACCGTCAACCCATTAAGTATCATTCGCCAGTCTATTCTAGCCAATTCACGTCTCCTACCATCGAAGTTACCTTTCCTTAAGTTCACGATCCTAGGCTCTGAATTAACTGTGTCACTCTCTGTCATGTTTGTAACCTTCATGTAACTGTAACCTTCATGTAACAACACTGTACAGTGTACAAACCTAAGAAATGCACACCTTGACCACAGGGGGTGAACTTTTGGGAGACACTCCTCACCTGGTCATCCAGGTATATAAAGGGAGGTCCCACACAGGGTCATCACTTCTTGGTCCTGTGAATAAAGGTACAGGTCACAGAGTGACCTTGTCGTCAGTATGTGCCTTATGTTGATTTGCTGTTGTGTGTAAGGACACAATATTTGGCAACGAGAAATGGGAATCAACGACTCACGAGAATGGCCACCGGTAGCACGGAGGAACGGTACTGTGTTGGTGAGGACTGGGACGATTTCGTTGAGAGGGTCCAGCAGAACTTTGTCACGAAGGACTGGCTGGAAGATGCAGCGGCTGACAAGCAAAGAGCGCATCTACTGACCAGCTGTGGACCTAAGACGTTCGCGCTGATGAAAGACCTGTTCTCACCCGAGAAGCCGGCAGACAAGACCTTCGAGGAGCTCAGCAAACTGATCGGTGAGTACCTCAAACTGGCGAGCAGTATACACATGGCCCGACACCGATTCTATACACACCGACGTCGGGAAGGGCAGAGCATACTGGATGTCGTTGCGGACCTTCGGCGCTTGGCCAGCCTCTATAAGTTCACAGACGCCTGCAGGGGGGAGATGTTACGGGATTTCTTCATTGAGGGCATTGGTCATGCTGGGATTTTTAGGAAGCTAATTGTGACCAAGGACTTGACCTTGGAAGCAGCGGCATTGATGGGTTAAACCTTCATGGTGGCGGAGGAGGAAACCAAGATCATATACGCGCGCAACTCTGCTCCCAATGTGGCGATGGAGCAGGGAGTTAACACAGTAAACGCGACTCAGAACCCCGCAGGCAGGCAAGGGCAATTTGACACCAACCAGGCAGTAACAGACTCTAGGGTGAGTCCTCAACAGAGACAATGGCAGTTTTAACGGACATTTACGCCATCATAAGGGTCAATACGTCCCGGGATGGGACCATTGACACCCACAAACAGAGTGCTCAAGAGTAATCAAAGAGACAATCAGAGAGGAATGCCTGGTAACAGTCCTTTTGTTTACAACAATTGCAGCTCATGCTGGAGGTGCGGGGGCAGACATGCTGCGAAGACCTGCAGGTTTCAACAATTTTTCTGCAGAAATTGTAACTTAAGTGGACATTTAGCCAGGATGTGCAGGAGGACGCAGCGAGGCTGGTTTACTAAGCAGGTGAACCACAAGAGGGATCTGCAAGGCAGGGTTATGCTTGGGACACAGCAATGGATGCTGAAGTTCAGCGGGTTCGGGTGGCAAACATCCACAGCTCATACACAAAAACGCCACCTATGATGATGAGAGTACTGCTAAATGACATCCCGGTACACATGGAGCTGGACACAGGAGCCAGTCACTTATGAGTGTTGTCGAAATCTCGACCTCCGAAAAGAATGACTCCGACACTTACAGCTCCGGCAGAAGTTTCTTTAATTTACTTGCTAGCAAGGGGCAGGTCACACTCAGTCAAGGGCTAAGTGAACACCTCCGCAATGGTACAGTTTCACGAGATATTTATACAGTAAAACCCAAGTTATGGCCTCTCCCTGTGTATTGGCTCTGTCTCGCAGTCAGTGAATACAGATAAAGAGTTAATTACTACATCCTTGTCCTGACATGGTTTCCAGATATTTCCTTTTGTCAGGGTTATTAGTTGGCCAGCCGGCCATTACCCCATGAGAGTGTGGTAATGAGCTATTACCTGTCTTGCATTGTGTCAGGATTGTTCAGTTTCCTAGTCAGTTATCTGTTTGCATCAAATGGATGAGGGCTCTACAAGAGATAATGGCTGGTGGTTTGAGTACTTCGAAAAGGGTGGGGTGGCATGGAACTTGTGTCGTATAGACAATAGGAGAGCACCATGGGGGGGTACTTGTCTCAGCATGACTTGTCTCCTAGCTGTCTGATGGCCATCAGCCATCTCAAACCAGGTTTAGCTGTTTATGCAAGCTGACTGCTTTTATACAGAAAGTTCTGGAAGGACCAGGACTCCATTTTGTTATATATATATTGCAAAGGGCACACAAATACCGTATGGTATCAGCTTAGATAAAAATACATTTCCACAGTGTCCAACAATTCGAGAAACTGTGGCCACTCAGAGCTAGCAGACCCAAACTAGAACGTATTGACACGCAATTACAGACGTACACCAAAGAGATTATCCCAGTGCTAGGCAGTGCAATGTTGGTGGTCACACATAATGGATCTCAGAACCAACTGCCACTCTGGATTGTCCCGGGAAATGGTCCAGCGCTTTTGGGGAGGAGCTGGCTAGCCGAGATGAACTGGAAATGGGGGGATGTGAATGCCATTTCATCTGTGGAGCGAAGTTCATGCTCACAGGTCCTACAAAAGTTTGAGTCACTATTTCAACCTGGTGTCGGGACTTTCAAAGGCACCAAAGTAAGGATACGCATCACCCTGGACGCCACACCAGTGCACCATAAAGCCAGAGCTGTGCCGTATGTGATGCGGGAGAAAATTGAGAGCGAGTTGGACAGGTTGCTAAGAGAGGGCATAATTTCACCCGTTGAATTCAGCGACTGGGCAAGTCCCATCATCCCTGTTCTAAAAACGGATGGCTCAGTCAGGATCTGTGGCGACTACAAGGCCACCATCAACCGAGTGTCCCTTCAGGACCAATACCCACTTCCGAGAGCGGAGGATCTTTTTGCCATGCTGGCAGGCGGCAAGCTGTTCACCAAGTTGGACCTCACTTCGGCCTACATGACCCAGGAACTGGCCGAAGAATCCAAGCTACTGACCTCCATCACCACGCTCAAGGGGCTGTTTGTCTACAATTGGTGTCCGTTTGGCATTCGTTCAGCAGCCGCTATCTTTCAAAGGAACATGGAAAGCCTGCTCAAATCCATCCCCGGAACAATCGTATTTCAGGACGACATCCTTATAACGGGTCAAGACACCGAGGAACACCTCCACAACCTGGAGGAGGTGCAACGCCGACTGGACCGGGTAGGCCTGCGACTAAAGAAGTCTAAGTGTGTGTTTTTGACCCCAGAATTTTTGGGCAGGAGGGTTGCCGCAGACGGGATCTGGCCCACCGAATCCAACATCGGAGTTGCGTTCATTTCTGGGACTATTGAACTATTTCGGGAACTTTCTGCTGAACTTAAGTACATTGTTGGAGCCGCTACACGTGCTCCTGCATAAGGGTTGCGATTGGTTTTGGGGGGACTGTCAGAAACGGGCTTTCAATTGGGCGCGGAACCTGCTTTGTTCTAATAAGCTGTTGACCCTGTACAACCCCTGTAAGAAATTGGTTTTGACATGTGATGCATCATCCTATGGGGTTGGGTGCGTGTTGCAGCAGAGTAATGATGAGGGCCAACTCCAACCTGTGGCTTATGCTTCCAGGTCGCTCTCCCAAGCAGAAAGTGGGTATGGGATGGTTGAAAAGGAAGCACTCACATATGCCTACGAGGTGAAAAAGATGCACCAGTACCTTTTTGGCAGAAGGTTCGAGTTAGAAACGGACCACAAGCCATTAACATCCCTGTTGACTGACAGCAACATCAATGCCAATGCGTCAGCTCGCATACAGCGATGGGCTCTCATGCTGGCTGCATATGACTACACCATATGGCACCGGCCAGGAACCGAAAATTGCGGCGCTCTGCAGGCTTCCACTGGCCACCACTGAGAGGGCAGCAGAGCAAAGCGCTGAGATGGTCTTGGCTGTCGATGCCTTTGACAGTGCAGGCTCCCCCATCACAGCCCACCAGATCAAAACCTCGACAAACAGAGATCCCCTCCTATCCCTGATTAAGAAATGTGTCCTGACTGGGGATTGGGCGCCCGCACACGGAGCATGCCCTGAAGAGGTCAGACCGTTTCACAGACGGATGGATGAACTCTTCATCCAAGCCAACTGCCTACTGTGGGGCAGCCGGGTAGTCATACCCCAGAGGGGTAGGGAAGCATTCATCAGGGAACTCCACAGCGAGCACCCAGGCATTGTGCTAATGAAGGCCATTGCCTGGTCACATGTATGGTGGCCGGGAATTTGATGCAGACCTGGAACACTGTGTTCGCAGGTGCACGACGTGTGCCCAGCTGGGCAATGCCCCCAGGGAGGCCCCACTCAGCCCAAAACCCTGGCCCACCAAGCCATGGTCACGTATTCACATAGACTACGCGGGCCCGTTCATGTGGAAAATGTTCCTCATTGTTGTTGATGTGTACGCGAAATGGATTGAGTGCATCATATTGAATTTGTGCACGACATCCACCACAGTGGAGAGTCTGCGTACGGTCTTTGCGACCCATGGCTTGCCGGACATCCTGGTTAGCGACAACGGCCCGTGCTTCACTAGCTATGAATTCCGGGAGTTCATGTCGGGTAATGGCTTCAAACATATCAGGACAGCACCGTTCAAGCCGTCTTCCAATGGCCAGGTGGAACGTGCAGTCCAAATCATAAAGCAAGGCATGCTCCGGATTCAAGGACCCTCCCTTCAATACCGTCTATTGCGCCTCCTGCTGACCTACAGGTCCCAACCGCACTCGCTCACGGGAGTTGGGAACTCCTCATGAAACGTACACTTAAAACTCGGCTGTCCCTCATTCATCCAGTCCTGTCATAATTGTTGAGGGCAAGCACCAGTCCCAAAATGAGTGCCACGACCATAACTCAAAGGGGAGATGTATAGAAATTGATGACCCTATATTTGTTCTCAATCACACTGTGGGGCCCAAGTGGCTCGAGGGTACTGTAATTGGTAAAGAGGGGAATAGGGTCATAGTGGTCAGACTCAACAATGGACAGATATGCCGCAAGCATCTGGACCAAGTAAAAAAAGATTCAGTATGGACACTGAGGAACCTGAGGAAGATCATGAGATGCTGCCCACACCACTGCCAATGAACGAGCAACAAGAACATTCAGCAGCATGCACAGTCCCTGCGGCCAGCCCGGACGAGCCGGAATCACCACAGGTGACAAAGACGCACACCAAGGCTCAACAACCAGAGCCCCAACTGCGGCGCTCCACGAGAGAGCTTCGACCACCTGAAAGACTCAATCTTTGACCCAAAGACGTCATGTTTGTAACCTTCATGTAACTGTAACCTTGATGTAACAACACTGCGGGAGAAAATTGAGAGCGAGTTGGACAGGTTGCTAAGAGAGGGTATAATTTTGCCCGTTGAATTCAGCGACACACCTTGACCACAGGGGATGAACTTGTGAGAGACACTTCTCAGCTGGTCATCCAGGTATATAAAGGAGGTCCCATGCAGGGTCATCACTTCTTGGTCCTGTGAATAAAGGTACAGGTCACAGAGTGACCTTGTGTCCAGTATGTGCCTCGTGTTGATTTGCTGTAGTGTGTAAGGACACAACACTCTCCACCTTAATAAAGAATTCTACCACATTATGGTCACTCTTCCCCAAGGGGCCTCGCACAACAAGATTGCTAATTAGTCCTTTCTCATTACACATCACCCAGTCTAGGATGGCCAGCCCTCTAGTTGGTTCCTCGACATATTGGTCTAGAAAACCATCCCTAATACACTCCAGGAAATCCTCCTCTACCGTATTGCTACCAGTTTGGTTAGCCCAATTTGTATGTAGATTAAAGTCGCTCATGATAACTGCTGTACCTTTATTGCTCACATCCCTAATTTCTTGTTTGATGCTGTCCCCAACCTCATTACTACTTTTTGGTGGTCTGTACACAACTCCCACTAGCGTTTTCTGCCCTTTGGTATTCCGCAGCTCCACCCATACAGATTCCACATC
The DNA here is from genome assembly GCF_044704955.1 of Pristiophorus japonicus. Lineage (NCBI taxonomy): Eukaryota > Metazoa > Chordata > Chondrichthyes > Pristiophoridae > Pristiophorus > Pristiophorus japonicus. The sequence continues at coordinate 88,782,080 of NC_091992.1, forward strand.
ATCCAAGCTAATGTCCTTCCTTATCATTGCGTTAATTTCCTCTTTAACCAGCAATGCTAACCCACCTCCTTTTCCTTTCTGTCTATCCTTCCTAAATGTTGAATACCCCTAGATGTTGAGTTCCCAGCCTTGGTCACCCTGGAGCCATGTCTCCATGATGCCAATTATATCATATTCATTAATTGCTGCCTGCGCAGTTAATTCGGCCACCTTATTGTGAATGCTCCTTGCATTGAGACACAGAGCCTTCAGGCTTGTCATTTTAACACACTTTGCCCCTTTAGAATTTTGGTGTAATGTGTAATATCCAGAAAAAAAATTATGCCAATGTTAAAGAAAACATCCAAGTGAGGAATATCGAGAAGGAGGGGAGGTTGAGGGCGCCTGCCTTCGATGAAATGGAGCTACCTGCCCTTCTGGAGCACATCACAGAGAGGTACTCTGACCTCACCATGGGTGGTCGTGGAAAGCCCCTCCCAAAGAAGTACAACCTAATTTGGGACGAGTTCGGGGAGGCTGTGTCCTCGAAACGTACGATGGTACGCACCGGGTAAAGGTGTCGTAAGAGGTGGAGTGAGCTGATGAGGCTTGCAAGAGTAAGTAATGATTTTATTTATGCTCCCCCCCGCCCCCCATGTGCCATATACCATGTAAATGTAGGTTCCGTTTCACATGGATGATCTTATTTATCTTAAGGTTAAGGCGATGTATTCATGCTTTTCAGGCAATGACGAGGATCAACGCAGTACTTTTTTAATGTGTGTGTGTGCGCTATGTTAAATGAATTGAAGATTTATACTTTGATTTACTTTACTTTCTGCAGAGGAAGACATCTGCAATGGCGGCCGATCAGTGTTGCACGGGGCTGGGGTGGAGAGAGGTGATGGAGGGGGGCCACAACCCAGGAGCCGCTTACAGATATCGAGATCCGTGCCCTGACCCTGGTCGGGGATAGCAACCGTGCCAGCACCGGCATTGGAGCTGACCCACTCACACAGGATGGTAAGTTCAATAAAATGCAGTCTGTGTTGTGGTCTTCTCATGTCATGTAATGTAACTGTAATGTTGGCCTGATGTAATGTAATGTAATTTTATTGCACTGTAAAGTTGGCCTCATGTGATGTATTGGAATGTTGGGGGCATGTAATGCAATGCATATATGTATTCTTTCTGTGATATGTAATGTAGTACTGTAGCAGTGGTGGACATTTAAGTAAGACCGCGATAAGTCACTGTACTATGTATTAATGTAACCCTCACCCCTTCCCTGCTGCCAAGCTTTTTTAAATGTTGTTTTGTACTTCCAGTCTCAGATGATTCAGACCACAGTGACATCGATGACAGACCCACTATCTTCACCTCTGGCATCACCCAGCCCTCTCCTGATGAAGAAGAGGAAGAAGAGCCACTGATCCTGCATCCAGTGGAGGTGGAGAAGGATGCACCAGCTCCATCTGGGACAGCTGGTACATCCTCCACCACCACGGAGTCTATATCAGGGGATTCCTCCATGGGTCCTCTGCCAGACCAAGCTGTGCGCAGCACAGCACCCCCAGTGTTGCAGCGCCTTTGTCGCAGCGACGGAGGTTGCTGCAGGCGTGTACCAGGACATGGTGCGCCTGTCACAGGCCAGCGTCGACCTAGGTCGAGAGCTGCTCAAGGCCATGACTACGATAGCCACTAACATCGCGGCTCTATCAGAGCGGCAATCGGAGTAAAGGTTGCGTATGATCGCTGAGATGGAGCGAACTGCCGGCGCCATCGAAACCATGCGGCAATCGACAGGTTTGGGACATGGCACGGAACCCCCATGTGTCATAGTAGTCAGGTGAACAGCACCGGCGGGTGGGGAGCTGACATCATAGCCTGGCTCTGAAGCCTCGCCTTCCACATCGCGAGCTTCTCCTGAGGCCCCAGTTATTGCACCTGCAAAGTCTCACTCCCCCGCCCCCCGTGCCCCCAACGACAGCAGTGGCACTTGGGGTGCGGTGCTGGACGGCGGCTTGGTATAAACCCAGGGATGCCCATACCCACGGGCACTGGGAAACCGAAGGGCGGCAGTAAGTAAGTGGGGAACAGTCCCAAGGGTGGTGTACCACGCGGCCGGGAAAGGGGCAGAGGGCGTGGGCGGGAAAAGTAAAGAGTTTGTTATTAAAGTTGTAAAATGTTTGTTAAAGTTGGTGTTAAAGTTTTGTAAGTTTTGTAAAAGTTTTTATTAAAGTTGTAACAGTTGTTAATTTTTACAAAGTTTTTAAATTGTTGTATATTTTTTAAATTTTTAGATAAATGTTTGAATTGAATTTAACCACTCTTGTACAGTGTCAAACCTTTGAGGTAACAGTCATGAGGGTCCCAAAATGCAGCTCTCCACATTCAAGCAAAGTGTTCATTTATGAGCTGCTGACGTAATTTTGCAGTGGCATACGCTCCGCGTGCCCTCCACTGTGGTGTTAGGGGGGTAATGCCATGGGTTCATCTGCAAGCTCCTCGTCATCCTCCTGCTCCTCATTGTCCTCTTCTTCCTCTTCCGTCTCCTGCACTCTCTCCTCAGATGGTCCCACTGTCATGTATCCTACATGGTTACTGGTTGTACTATTACAAGGTGTGCCACCAGGGGGCACCTCAGTGGGAGACTTGTAAGTTATCTATACAGGTGTGCCAGGCCTAGTATAAAAGGCAGGCCAACAGGTGTGATCCTCACTCTGGAGTTATCAATAAAGGACTAAGGTCACGACAGTTCAAGTAAAACACATTGCCTCATGGATTCATTATCAGAGCATCTAAAGACTTAACAATTGGCGACGAGATTATGGACCGTCACGTCAAAATGGCTACCCTTGGTACGTTGCAGCAGTTCGTCGATGGTGATGATTGGGATGTCTTTGTGGAGAGGCTCAACCATTTCTTCACAGCAAACGACTTGGCAGGCGATTATCCGGCCACACTGGCTGATAAGCAGAGAGCTATCCTGCTAACCAGTTGTGGGCCCACTGTCTATGGCCTCGTCAGGGACTTGCTGGCACCAGCGAAGACAATGACCAAGACGTACGAGGAGCTTGTAACGTTGATCCAAGAACAATTCAAGCCCAAAGAGAGCATCCTCACAGCCAGACACCGGTTTTACACCCACCGACGGCCCGAAGGCCAGGAAATCGTGCAATAAGCTGCAGACCTCAGGAGGCTGACGGCACCATGTGATTTTGGCAACCACCTCACCGAAGTGCTGCGGGACATTTTTGTCATTGGAATCGGCCATGAGGGCCTTCTTCATAAGCTACTATCGGTGGATACCACAGTCACACTACAGAAGGCCATCTCCGTGAGCTAGGCATTCATGACCTTGACGTGTGGCTCTAGGCAGATGACTCATCCTCAGGACTCAAATCCGGCAAGTACTGTGAACAGTGTGGCGCCTTTTAGAGGCTGGACTGTAGAACGTAAACCTTCTCAGGGAAGAGAGAACAGGCCCCTGAGCCCCTTAACTCAGAGTCCGCCGAGGGGGGCTAACCGAGTAGCTCCATGCTGGCATTGCGGAGAGAATCACAGGGCTCACCAGTGCCGCTTTAAAGACTATGTGTGTAAAGGCTGCAGCACAAAGGGCCACCTCCAGCGAATGTGTAAAAGAAATATGACTCACTGTGTTGATGAAGAGTCTGCAGATGAATCCAACGCAGATTATGAAACGATAGTCAGAAAGGCAGCTCAGCCCCACGATGAGGTATATGGCATGTTTACCTGCACCACCGAGCGTTCCCCATTGAGGATGGAAGTTGTGATAAATAGTGTTCCCGTCTTCATGGAAGTGGACATGGGGGCGAGCCAGTCAGTAATGAATCAAGAAGCCTTTGAGAGGCTAAGGGACAATCAAGCTGAACGACCCAAGTTGGTCCCGGTTCAGGCAAAGCTGCGCACCTACACCGATGAACTTATCCCAGTCGTTGGTAGTATGGATGTAAAGGTACTCCATGATGGCGCAGTGCACAGGTTACCTCTGTGGATTGTTGCAGGTGATGAACCAAGGCTACTCGGAAGAAGATGGATGGAGAAGATCCATTGGAGTTGGGAAGATTTCATCGCTCCAGCGATCGACGTCTTCCACGCTCAGAGGCAAAGCAAGCCCTCACCTGAGGGTGGACCCAGCACCAGAGAGCAGACCAGCACAGCACCCGAGGCACAGACCACTCAGCATGACTGCGTGGAGATGATCCAGCTGAGACGACCCGAACGCACCTTCCAGGCTCCTGTGGCAGGACTCTGGAGGAAGAAAATCAGATCCAAAGGTGACTGCCCAGCTTCGGTGGCAGAACCCGGGGAGAAGAGGATCACCGCATTCGACATCGTGGATGGAGGAAAGATGGTGCCCAAACCACGAGGTGATGCGCTGAAGGAAAAGATGGTGGCAACCAGACCACGAGATGCAGTGCTGATGGAGCAACATGTGGCACCAAACGAAGAAGAGGATTGGGGTAAAGATAGCAAGGCTCTCTTAAAGGAGGCCTGCAATCCACCACACTTAAAGGGACAGTTGCACACTCTCAATCAATGTAAGAGCAACTGTGAGTTAGATGTAAAATGTGCAATTGATGATCAGAGTTGTGTACATACAATAAGCAAAGAAAAGTCTCAATGTAATAGCAACTGTGTGTTAGATGTAAAATGTGTAATTGATGATCAGAGCTGTGTTCATGCAATAAGCAAAGAAAAGTCGCGCGATCGCGATCGGAGCTACAGGTTATTTACTATGAGTAATGAAACGTTGTGCGCTGTAGGATTTCAACTGCATACAGTCAATGCAGCGGGCAGACACCCATCGGGAGCACACAGGTCCAGCGAACTACCCAATGTAGCAGCCTGCATCCCTAGGACCAGAGTTATGCACCATTGAGTGTGGCCACAAGCAGTTAATATATACAAGCCGCAGAGCAAGCGAGCTCAGGAGGGCAACGGCACCAGTATCGATACCCTGCTCCCGATCGGCTCCACCTCTGAGGCACCCGATGGCACCAACCGCCATGAGTCTGAAAGAGCAAACCGTGCTAAGGCGCAGCCCCAGACTCTATCGCCACCAAGGCTACACCCGGGAACAAAAGGTCACCCGCAACGATTCTCCCAAATGGGACCGGGACCAGCCAGGATCCCAAACCAAATAACGCCTAGGCAAGCGAGTCAACAGTTCCCTGTGCACTGCCAGACGACTGCTCCTCAGGGAGCAGCAGCAACCTGGGGCGCAAGGAGAGGACAGGGAGGTCACAGGCATCTGTGAACCTGCCCAACGGTAAGAGCAACGGCCAAGGCCCCGAGAGCAGGCAACTTGAGCCAACCAGGTTCAACTGCCAACACTAGGCACCGCGCCACCACCAGACTACCTGGACACCATCCAGCAGTTCTGGTACTAGTTTGTCTTCACACACCAGTACTGATTCCAAGTATATATCAAGCATGTACCTCACCAGTCAAATGTACTTGCCTCACAACTGTACCACAAATGTAATGATGTAAATGCAATTTTTTTTTCTGGACTTGAATGTATATGAATGTAATGCGACACCGGCATAATCTATATGTGGGGTGTGGGGGAGAGAATGGAGTGGTCATGGACGCACAAACAGAAACCACCAGCACCTCCACTGCCAACGAAACACCACCTACTCGCCCAAGATGGAAACAACCCTCCAAGAGTCAACCAGATAGAGCTAAGCCCAGAGCACAGTCGATGCAGAGGCGATTTGCACTAAAGGCTTGGGGAGAGTGATGTCATGTATCCTACATGGTTACTGGTTGTATTATTACAAGGTATGCCACCAGGGGACACCTCAGTGGGAGACTTGTAGGTTACCTGTACAGGTGTGCCTGGCCTAGTATAAAAGGCAGGCTACCAGGTGTGATCCTTACTCTGGAGTTATCAATAAAGGACTAAGGTCAATACAGTTCAAGTACAACACATTGCCTCGTGGAGTCATTATCAGAGCATCTAAAGACATAACATCCACAGTCCCCTGTGGCAATTCCTGTCCCCACATGATTGCTAAATTATGCAACATGCAGCACACCACTGTGAACTGAGCAACCTGCTCAGGGTGGTATTGCAGCCTGCCTCCCGAGTGGTCCAAGCAGCGAATGCGCTGCTTCAGCACTCCAATTGTCTTTTCAATTATGTTGCATGTGGCTATATGGCTTTTATTGTATCGTTGCTCGGGTTCTGTCTGAGGGTTCCGCAGGGGGGGTCAAGAGTCAGGTGGTGAGGCCGTACCCTTTGTCACCCAGCATCCAGCGTTTACCTTGTGGCTCAGACTTCAACATGTCAGACACAGTGCTCTCAAGCAAAATGTGCGCATCATGGATGCTTCCTGGAAAGTTGGCATTCACTGCTATTATGCGCTGGGTATGGTTGCAGTCGAGCTGTACATTGAGGGAGTGAAATCCCTTACGGCTTCAGTACACCTATGCCTCCTGTAATGGTGCTCGCAGGGCAATATAGGTACAGACAACAGCACTCTGCACCTTGGGGAAACCAGCAATGCATGCAAATCCCAAAGCCCTCTCACTCTGAGCCTCCCTCATCATTGGGAAGTTTATAAATTCTGTCCGGCGTGCATATAGTGCTTCGGTTACCCGTCGAATGCACCGATGAGTAGCGTACTGAGAAATAGCGCATATGTCCCCAGCTGATGATTGAAAAGACCCACATGCATAAAAAGAAAATGCCACAGTCACCTTCATCTCGACAGAGAATGCAGTAATATTGGTGCTACCAGGCTGCAGGTCTGCCTTAATGAGCTGGCAAATCTCAGTGATAACCTCTTTTCTGAAGCACAGCCTTCGGACACGCTGTCGATCGGTCCAAGTATGAGCGCTTCTCCCTGAAGATCATTTGCAGGTAAAGCCTTCTCCTCATCATCATCATTCTGCGACCTCTTCCATGAGCCTTATAACTCTGCTCAATAAACTTCCTCACATCTGGTTCCTCCATTAGACAGGTTGTCATCAATACAGGCTGAGATAATACAGGCCCTTTTCTTTTTAAATTTGCATAATATTTTTCGATCAAAAAAATATTAATAAAATGCTTTTCTAGCTTAATAATTTACTCAAATAGTAAATTACCTTTTTCGAATCAAAATCGCACTAAATCGCTGTTCACCTCAGAGATACAGAGGTGCTGCTTTAGCTGACAGTTTCTAATTTCCAAAATGGCGGCTCCGAGCACTCCGCCCATTCCCATCGTGTAAAACCACCTTTTCCAGGACGGTATGCAGCTCCGGTGGTAAGTTGGCGGTATGCGATGAAAATCGCATTTTTTGGTCGGTATGCTGGCGGTCCGCGGGCAGTGTGTGGTGGTATGTCGACCAATTTCGGCCCCATAGAGTACAAAAGCAACTACACAAATTGATAAGAGCTTGCATTTAAATAGCGCCTGATCACCCGCCCGAGGTGTCTCAAAGCTTTTCACATCCAACGAATCAATTCTGAATTCCACTCACAGTTAATCTGTTGACAGGATAAAGTTAACTTTACAAAGCCACAAATATATTTAAGAAAACGCAGCTACTTGATGACAATTACTTCTAAGGACTTTATTTACAATATTCACGCTGCTAACTCTACTGTACTGACTCTCGGTGTGCCTTTTTGCACATTAGATGTGATCCTGCAGTGTAACTTATCCGCTGAGAATTCGCAGCCTTGATCTTATTAATCTAATCATAAATAAAATATAATTATTTATTCGCTCCATAATAATGGACGGGACTTTAAGCGAAGGTGGTATTCTCATTGCTAACTGCTTCTCGATTCCCCATCCATTCAATGTACCGCGGATAATGGGATATTCCAGTTCATTAAAACTCTATTTCTCGACCAGGCGGATTTTACATGAGATTCTCAGTAAATAAATCGAAATAGAAAAAACGATTTGGTCAGATTTAGCAATCTTATCCATTGGAATTTTTTTTTAAGTGTTCAAATTTCAAATATAGCATTTTGCTCTGTTTCTAACGAGCCTTCCTGTGACCGGACGGGCTGTGTGGAGATATCATCCTTTTCATCCCGGAGACTCGCCGGGAGTCACAGTTCCTGCAACGGGCAGACTTCCGCTTTTAACTCTGACATCGCAGCTTATTTCTGACAGCTTTTATTGGTGTATTCCCTCATTGCCAAGGAGCGTGATATTTCACCTCGAGAATGCATCAGGCGTCACCTGTCTCAGCGTAAGCCTTGCAAATCCCCTGTCTCTGACATTGGAATGTGCTGAATCCAGGCAAGGGGCTGAGATGACTCCTCCCTTGCTCCTCCTCGGCAGACAGCAGCTGCATGTAACCAGCTGACATCTCCAGCCACGATCACCTGTTAGAAGATTTGGTTTGTTGGAGCACTGAGAACATAAGAATTAAGAGCAGGAGTAGGCCATTCGGCCCCTCGAGCCTGCTCCACCATTCAATGAGATCATGGCTGATCTTCTACCTCAACTCCACTTTCCTGCACTATCCCCATGTCCCTTGATTCCCTTAATATCCAAAAAAATTTGTCGATCGCTGCCTTGAATATACTCAAAGACGGAGCCTCCACAGGGCTCTGGTAGAGAATTCCAAAGATTCACCACCCTCTGAGTGAAGCAGTTTCTCCTCATCTCAGTCCTAAATGGCAGACCCTTATTCTGAGACTGTGATCCCTGGTTCTAGAATCCTTACCCAGAGAAAACATCCTCCCTGCATCTATCCTGTCAAGCACTGCAAGAATTTTGTATGTTTCACAGAGATCACCTCTCATTCTTCTAAACTCTAGAGAATATAGGCCTAGTCAACTCAATCTCTCCTCATAGGACAATCCCCCATCCCAGGAATCAGTCCAGTGAATCTTCGTTGCACTCCCTCAATGGCAAGTATATCCTTCCTTAGGTAAGGAGACCAAAATTGTACACAATACTCCAGGTGCGATATGTGTGCGCATTAGGTCCGTGCAGCAGAGAGGTCTCCAATTGTCCTGGTTAACCCTTGCCACTAGATAAAGGCTTAGCTCTGTCAAGCCCGTGTGGTGGCTGATGTGTAACGGCCACCTCACATTATAAAAATCCACGCACAGGCATCTTCCACCCCTTCAATTGGAGTATAGGTCTGGAATATCGGTCCTTCATTGAAACATCTGTAAACTCATCCCTTTTGGTGTGGAGCCTTTCTTTCTCTGGTGGACCACCTCGGTATAAATGTCTGTTCTGGTGTGTTGGCTGTGCCCTCGCTGGGCTGGCGTGCTGTTGGGTGAGCCTAGCCTTGCTGGGCTGTTGGGCGTGATGGGTTCAATTTCCTGGTCCGGGGTGGTGTCGTTTATCCTTTAGGTGTGTGTTGTGGGCTCGAAAAAGGTGGTGTCTGCTGTGGGTTGTTCAGGGCAGTCTGTGAACCGCAGCCTCGTTTGGTCCAGGTGCTTTCTGCAAATTTGTCCATTGTCTAGTTTGACTAGAAACACTCTACTCCCTCCTTTAGATATCACCGTGCCCGCGATCCACTTGGGGCCATGTCCATAGTTTAGCACATACACAGGGTCATTCAGATCAATTTCCTGTGACACAGTGGCGCGACCATCATTAACATTTTGTTGCTGCCGCCTGCTCTCTACCTGATCATGCAGGTTGCGGTGGACCAGCGAGAGTCTGGTTTTAAGTGTCCTTTTCATGAGTAGCTCAGCCAGGGGTACCCCTGTGAGTGAGTGGGTTCTCGTGCGGTAGCTGAGCAGTACTCAGGACAGGCGGGTTTGGAGTGAGCCTTCTGTGACTCGTTTAAGGCTCTGTTTGATTGTTTGTACCCTGCCCGCTCTGCCTGCCCATTGGAGGCTGGTTTAAATGGGGCCGAGGTGACATGTTTGATCCCATTGCGGGTCATGAATTCTTTAAATTCGGCACTAGTGAAACATGGCCCGTTGTCACTGACCAGTATGTCAGGCAGGCCGTGGGTGGCATGGCCCTCAGGCTTTCAATGGTGGCAGTGCTTCCCGACATTATTTCACGTTCAATCCATTTTGAAAAAGCATCCACCACCACCAAGAACATTTTACCGAGAAACAGGCCTGTATAGTCGACATAGATCCTCGACCATGGTCTGAGGGCAAGGACCACAAACTTTGTGGTGCCTCTCTGGGCGTGTTGCTCAATTGAGCACATTTGCTGCATTGCCATACACAGGACTCTAAGTCAGAGTCGATACCGGGCCACCACTCGTGGGATTTGGCTATCGCTTTCATCATTACTATACCCAGGTGTGTGCTGTGGAGATCCGAGATGAACGTCTCCCTGCCCTTTTTGGGTAGCACTACGCGGTTATCCCACAACAGGCAGTCTGCCTGAATGGACAGCTCATTCTTTCGCTGCTGGAACGGCTTGATTAGCTCTTGCATTTCAACAGGGATGCTGGCCCAGCATCCTAGTTTTTTACTAGGGTCAGCAGAGGATCTTGGCTGGTTGTAGTCCTAATCTGGCGGGCCGTGACAGTTGATTTATCACTTCCATGACCATCAACAAGTCTGCGGGCTGCCCCACCATCAACAAGTTTGCAGGCTGCATCATTTCCATCCCCGTGGTGGGCAATGGTAGCCGACTGAGAGCATCCGCACAGTTCTCGGTGCCTGGCCTGTGGTATAAACGATAGGCTCCAAGAACTGTGCAAAGCCTGTGCCAAGTTGGTGCTGGACTCTACCATGTTCCTTGACATTGAGCCTAGTCTTTCTGGCATGTTTCCAGTGCACCAAATATTTGGTTATGTACACCCATCAGCCTTCTGCAGCCTGGCCCATCAAAGTCCTCATCTGAATCCTCTGCAGCAGAACTAGTGTGTGACCTCGCCCTCCACTGACTGAGCAGGTTTCAGTTATGGCTATGTGAACTGAAAAAGGGACAAGGGATGGGTTGTGGTGAGGGGAGAGGAGAAAGTAAGAGTGCATGCTTACACCCTCTGCAGCTTCTCACTCAAGAGATTGAGGGAGAGGAAGGAGGATGAGAGATGGAGGATTAGGTACACGGATAGCCTCATCATTAATTGCTTCAATGCCACCAGTGATGGCCTCAGTGATGCCCCTTTCCATGATGGCCAGTAACGTCTCCTCCATGGGTATTAAAACATGAAGGCATGCTTGTCTTTCTCCGGTTCTTTCCTGTTGCTTCCTGTTATGCACTACCTTCTCCTGCAAGAAAAAGGGATGTGTATCAGTGTTTGCCATGCAATATGTTTGGGTGATGTGGCTGTCATGGTTGAATAGCTGCCAGTGTGTGCAAGCTTTGAGTTGTGGGTGCAAGGCTTGTAACAGAGCTGTGTGTATGAGGGGGAGATAAACCATATGAATTGAAGGGTTGATAATGATTGATAGACATTGTTGGTAGGTGGTTGATGGGGAGTGAATTGAGCACTCGACCAGCTCTGTTGGGCGGGCCACATTGTCTGCATGCCCGACACAAGACTCCCAAAGCAAGTGCTCTACTTGGAACTCCTACACGGCAAGCGATCCGCAAGTGGGCAGAGGAAACATTTTAAGGGCACCCTCAAAACCTCCTTGATAAACTGCAACATCCCCACCGACACCTGGGAGTCCCTGGCCAAAGACCGCCCTAAGTGGAGGAAGAGCATCCAGGAGGGCGCTGAGCATCTCGAGTCTCGTCGAGAGCATGCAGAAAGCAAGCACAGGCAGCAGAAGAAGCATGCGGCAAACCGGACTCCCCCATCCTTTCCTTCAATGATGGTCTGTCCCACCTGTGACAGAGATTGTAATTCCCGTATTGGACTGTTCAGTCACCTAAGAACTCACTTTTAGACTGGAAGCAAGTCTTTCTCGATTTCGAGGGACTGCCTATGAAGATGATGAGACTAGTGGTGCAGTTGGTAGGATCGGCCATTTGAAGATGAAGTCACTCACCTTGACAACTCCTGCACTGTATCCATGTCCAAGGAGCAACACTCCAAGCATTGATATCCACCATTATTTCTTTCCTCCTGAGCATGTGCCTGGAGGGCCTGTTGACCCCCTGTGGATACAGGGCATCTGTCCTCCATTCCACCTCTTCCACCAAGGCCTCCAGCGCATTATCAGAAAACCTTGGTGCACACTCTGTACCATGTTCAGCCATTTTTCAATGTTTGACAGCACAGATTCAGCTCACAAAGGACTCCCACCAACTATGCCAGCCACATTGCACCTCCCCTTTAAGAGATATAGGGTGCCTTTAAGTAGCGCTAGACACTCGCGATTTCAGGTCCCCTGCAATGCCCATGCCCGTTTTCGGGGGTTAGCCAACTCCTCCCCCCGCCCCCAGTCAGTCTGAGAGGGGCACTGCTACAATTCACCACTGAAATATTCTTGATCTGTAAGTACTGGAGCAAGTCAAACTTATGAAGGTGGTGCTGGAAACTTGTATAAATCTTATCTTATTCACAGCTACTGTTGGAAGCCCGGTTTATACTTTGTGTCTTTCCTGTTCATTGCTACAACCATTTCTCTGATTTTACTTCCTTCTAGCCTAGCTCAGTGTACTTCAGCCTGAATTCCAAAATCTCACAGGCTTCTTGTTTACTATTGCTATCCCGGTCCCATATAGGAAAGCTGTGGCATATCCAATCATTCTGTTAATTTTCTTGTGCAATTTTTATACTCAAATTAAATAGCAAACCATGCATACAGATGATCCGATGGTATCCTTCAAACAAAGAATTTCCCTCTCAGTATTCAAACTTGGATGATTATACCAACAATAATACGTGCCGTGGTCATTTACAATTAACCATGGATGTAAGGCACCCACCGAGGTAAGGTCCGTCTCAAATAATAACAAATTACAAAAGTACTTGGGATCATCTTAATCATAAAACGTTAAAGCTCAAGGAAGAGAGATGGTCAGAGTGCCACATGTAATGCGTTGAATTTGATAAGGAAAAGTCTTTTTTTATTTGTTTATGGGATGTGGGCATTGCTGGCAAGGCCAGCTTTCATTGCCCATCTCTAATTATCCTTGAGAAGGTGGTGGTGAGCCGCTTGCTTGAACCGCTGCAGTCTGTTTGGTAAAAGTACAGTGCTGTTAGGGAGAGAGTTCCAGGATTTTAACCCAATGATGATGAAAGAACAATGCCTCAATTTCAAAATTCTCATCCTCGATAACAAATCCTTCCATGGCCTTACCCTTCCCTATCTCTGTGATCTATTTCAGCCTCACAACCGCCCCCCCCCTCCCCCACCCCCGCGATGTTTGCGCTTCTCAAATTCTGCCCTCTTGAACATCCCTCATTATAACTGCCCAACCATCAGTGGCCGTGCCTTCAGCTGTTTGGACCCCAAGCTCTGGAACTCCTTCCATAAACCTTTCCACCTCTCTTTCCTCCTTTAAGACGCTCCTTAAAACTTATCTCGTTAAACAAGCTTTTGTTCATCCGCCATAATTTATTTTTATGTGGCTCGTTATCAAATTTATCTGTTTTGTCTTGTAACACTGTTGTGAAGCGCATTGAGATGTTTTACTACGTTAAAGGTGCTAAAAAATAAAAGGTGTTGTTGTTGTTGTTGTTGTTGATATACTTCCAAGTCAGGATGGTGTGTAACTCGGAAGGGAATGTGGAGGTAATGGTGTTCCCATGTGTCTGCTGCCCTTGTCCTTCTAGGTGGTAGAGAACACAGGTTTGGGTGTTGCTGCAGTGCATCTTGTAGATGGTACACACTGCAGCCACGGTGCGCCGGTGGTGGAGGGAGTGAATGCTTAATGTGGTGGATCAGCTGCCGATCCAGCGGCTGCTTTGTCCTGGATGGTGTTGAGCTCCTTGAATGTTGTTGGAGCTGCACTCATCCAGGCAACTGGAGAGTATTCCATCACACTCCTGGCTTATGCCTTGTAGATGATGGAAAGGATTTGGGGAGTCAGGAGGTGAGACACTCGCCGCAGAATACCCAGCCTCTGATCTGCTCTTGTAGCCACAGTATTTATGTGACTTGTCCAGTTTAAGTTTCTGGTCAATGGTGAATCTTAGGATGATGGTGGGGGATTTGGTGATGGAAATGCCATTGAATGTCAAGGGGTGGTTGTCAGACTCTCTCTTGTTGGAGATGGTCATTACCTGGCACTTTTGTGGCACAAATGTTACTTGCCACTTATCAGCTCAAGCCTGAATGTCGTCTAGGTCTTGCTGCATGTGGTCATGAACTGCTTCATTATCTGAGGAGTCATGAATGACACTAAACACTGTGCAGTCATCAGCAAACTTTGCCACTTCTGACCTTATAATGGAGGGAAGGTCATTGATGAAGCAGCTGAAGATAGTTGGACCTAGGACACTGCCATAAGGAACTCCTGCAGCAATGTCCTGGGACTGTGCTGATTGACCTCCAACAAGCACAACCATCTTCCTTTGTGCTCGGTATGACTTGAACCAGTGGAGAGATTTCCCCGATTCCCATTGACTTTAGTTTTATTAGGGCTCCTTGATGCCACATTCGGTCAAATGCTGCCTCAATGTCAAGGGCAGTTACTTTCACCTCCCCTCTGCAATTCAGCTCTTTTGTCCATGTTTGGACCAAGGCTGTAATGAGGTCTGGAGCCAAGTGGTTCTGGTAGAACCCAAGCTGAGCATCGATGAGCAGGTTATTGGTAAATGCCGGTTGATAGCACTGTCGACGGCAACTTCCATCACTTTGCTGATGATTGAGAGTAGAGTGATGGGGCGGTAATTGGATGGGGATTTGTGGACAGGACATACCTGGCCTATTTTCCACATTGTCGGATAGATGCCAGTGTTGTAGCTGTACTGGAACAACTTGGCTAGAGGCGCATCTAGTTCTGGAGCACAAGTCGTCAGCACGACAGCCGGGATGTTGTCAGGGCCCAGAGGCTTTGTTGTATCTAGTGCACTCAGCTGTTTCTTGATATCACATGGAGTGAATCGAATTGTATGAAGATTGGCTGCTGTGATGGTGGTGACTTCAGGAGGAGGCCAATATCCATCATCCACTTGGCACTTCTGGCTGAAGATGGTTGCAAACTCTTCAGCCTTGTCTTTTGCACTCATGTGCTGGGCTCCGCCATCATTGAGGATGGGGATATTCATGGAAATTACTTAAAGGACATTTTTGGCTGAATTTAACATTGTTTGAGAAAAGTAGAAAAGGATGAAGAATGTTTAGATCAAAGTAGAAGTGACGAATGTAAACTGTCAACTCGGTAGCTCACATTCTTAACTATAAGAAATATAGTCTTTCAACTGCTGGTCACTCGTTTCTCACCTGAAAATGGCAACCAGCAGTTGGAGGTCAGGTGGGGACCTTGAGCACCCATATGTCCACCTGAATCAACTTTCAGACAAACCTTTAAATGGGTAACCAGCAGTAAAAGAGACAGGAGACTATATCGTATAATTACAACTTTCAAAAAGAAATGGACAGTTCTGTCAGTGTTCTGCAGTATTGAGCTGCTGCAAACACTGACAAGCTGCACAAAGTTGCACAGGGCTGCACCCAAGCTCTCCCATGACTCCCTCCAGATGATTATGGAGGGAGTCACAGCATGCAGGAAGGTTCTCTTCCCTTCCAATGGATGGAAGAGACCTCCCCAGGACACCAACGCAGCCTGGTTGCACATTGCACAGGACGGCACAAGCAGAGATGTTGTCAGAGTTGGCTGCAGTGGCACGAACCTTTCAATGATCTCAGTAGATCACGAAACATTACTGCAAATCTTTATGTTGAACATTTTGTGTTCTTGGGCAGATTTCTGTGCAGCTTTGGAAGTAGCTTATTGAGTTGTGGTGAATGGTCAGACAAAAAGGAACTCCACACAATGGTGATAAGTGAAAGGAATGGCTTGGGCATTTCAGGGATGTTTTATGGTGCTGGTGTGGGCCATTGCCAACCTGGCACATCATGTGTCAGCCAGGGTGCACAGCGTCAAGTGAAGCAAATATAGCCAAGGTGAGGCTATCCCTGGCCTCCTGGGCAGCAATGTGGTCGGGTACTGATGCCCTGTGTCCTGTGCAACATCAGGTGATTGCGGAGACGGGTTGGTATTGTTGTTGATGATGCTGGCGTGTTTAGTGATGTTGGTGTTTGGGGCTAATCGTCGTGGAATTCTGAGGAGCAAGGTGAGATTTTCTGCTGGAATAGATGGCAGGTGAGGTTGACATGACAGAAGTGATCTGTCACTGGTGAGAGAGCTTGCTCCAAAGAGGTGACAGTGACTAGAGAGTTCACTGCAAACACTTCCAACCTGTATACATCTCAAAAGTTCCTTCCAAATCCTGAAGGTTTTAGCTTATCGCATTGGAAAGTGAATAACTGTGAAATGGTAACTTTTATACCACTTCTGCAGCTGTCAACTTGCCAAAGCAATAGAGAGTCACTGAGAACCCGACATACTTACCTGGCATGTTACCCGAGGGACAGAAAACCTGACAAAAAGTTGGTAAAATTGTAAGTGCCTGCTTTTAACCCTCTTAAGTAGCATTCAACTACCGCTCAACAACCTTAATTTACTGGCCCGCTGCTTGCTGTCAGGTTTGCGATACGCAGACCTGACAGCTGAGAAACTCACATGGAGGCGGGTTTACAGGAGATCCCGACCCGCTGTCAATCAAAGCCAAACCCACACTTGCAGGGCTGGGAACATTCCGGCCGCAGAGCCTAAACCAGGAAATAGAAATTAGATTTAAATCATGTACAGAAAGCAAAATAGAGAGGGAATGAAAGATGGGATGAAGAGACAGAAAGAAAAAGTAAAAAATAATGTTATTTAAACTTTAAAAAAATCTCCAACACTAATTAAATTCTGAAGGAATGAGACTCCACACTTGTAAAATTACATTCCGTGCCAGAGAGGTTATTTGGCAGTAATTATGATTTATCACGTCACTAAAAATTCATTTACACCTGAATGTATCAGCCCAAACTTTTTCTGTCTTGTTTACTGGTGAACTAGTCGGTAAGTACCACAACCTGTGGGTAAGTAACGCCCTACAAGTCTTTCAAAGCTGAGTCTATCAGTGAGATACCATTATAGTGCAGCCTGTGATGGAGCAGGGTACCTCGGACTGCAATTTCCTGATGTCCGCGTTTAATTTCACATGTGCGGACTCCGGAAGTTGCTGACTGATTTACTCCATAACTGTTAGCGCTGTTAGCCTCACCAGTATTCTCAACGCAAAATCCGGGCCATAGATTTTTTTTCTGACCTTGAACATTTGTATGTATATATATTTTTTGAGAGAATTCTTATTTCTATCATTTTTCCCATACATCCGATGATTTTACAATCTAAAAGTCAAATCGGGAATCTTCAAATAATATTAGGGGCTAGAACCTCCACATTTTTTGCATGCTTAACGCCCACTTAACGCCCATTTTACCGCTGAAGTGACATATAATGCCCATATATCACCCATTTTGGCACAAAATGGAAACTGACGGGCATTTTTAGGAAACTTATCGCCGAGCGTTACTTTCCTCATGTGCTTAACGGCGGGAAAAAATATTACCTCCTGCCCACTTTTTTTGGGCGGAATCAGCAAAATGGGCAAAATCAACGGCCATAATATCAGCCAGCGTTACTTTCCGCACGGATTTAACGCCGAGATTCAATATTAACGCCCGCCCACTGTTTTTTGTTGTAAAGTGCATATTTACCCAAACTAGCGGCCATGGAGAGTGCCCATTGTTAATTTCACCACCTCGCACACATATCGCCCACAATATCGCTCGCTTAAAAAACGGCCACAAAAATTGAAACTAATCGGAACGAACGCTAGCGGTGTGGCTGGCATTTGTTAAATTCCACTCTTACGTGAGAAGCTGATATCGGAAAGATTTGCCTGAAGGAGCGCTGATGTGAGTGACAACGCTGACACACAGCTGTGTGTGTGCAGCTCAGACATCAATGGTGCCCATCACCTTGGTGCCAGTTAAAGTTTATGTTGATTGATGTTAAGTTGTATTTCATCCTTTCATGGTAAGGAATCACCAGTGTGTAATGGTCCAGCTATCTGAGACAATGCGCTACAAGATTATGTTCAATAACAAAAATGTAATACCAACATTGGTCTGAAATCATAAGTATCGCAGCCAATAACACCCAAACCCCGCCCACACCTCACTTTTTCCACCTTTGACATAAATCACATGTTCAACATGTCCAGCAACACAGAATACAAAGGCAAAGCAGGAGCGTGGTCCCCAGCCCCCATACATTGCAACAAATTGCATACACAGATGGAGATATAACACAGCCATCACCTGCACACATGCACCTCACTTTCCTTCCCCCCTCTCCTTCTCCCCGTCTCTACCCCTTCTCCTCCTCGCTCCACGGCGCCTGGCCGAGGAGCTCCTCAGGCGGAGCCTCATTGAGGGGGATGAAGGCAGATGCAGTGGTTCAACGGTTAAGGGAGCGGGGGGGTGCCGAGGGGGCAACATTCTCTGATGCAGATGCAGTGGTGGTGCGGAACCTAGGGATGGAGTGCTGCGCTCGGGGACCACGGGGAGGCCTGTGGCAGTAGTGTTCCTGGCTATCGCATCCAGGGACTCCGCCGTGCACAGAATGTACTCGGTCATGGTGGCCAGCTGTTGGGATATGCCCCCCCAATGCTTTGATGAGCTGGTCACCAATGTCTACAGTCCTCCTGGACAACTGTACCATCTCTCCGCTGTCATGTCGCGCTTGTAGAACAGACCTGCCGTGTCCACAAGGCCTCCGCGGGGTCGGCGCCGTTCTGGGGACAAATGGGGTGCCCTGTGGAGAGGTGCTTGAGGCCGGTACCTCCAGAGTGGAGGCGGGAATGATCGGAGGACCACTAGATGGCCTTGGGGTGGAATGGCTTCTGGAGCATGGTGATGCAGGTTCTTCGAAGTCCGCGCTCTCATCCGTGGAGAATAGACCCAGCGGATTGACGGGTGAGAATCGGAGCTCCTCAGCACCAGATGTAGTAGGATCATCTGCCGACTCCTGCCCCTCGCCCCCACCTTCTGGCCTCTGTGGTCTTGCCTGGGGCCGCACTGCTGGCTGAGCTGCAAAACACAAATGAGGTTATTAGAGGAGAAGGGGCTGCTAGGGTGACAAGGTGAGTCCAGCGCTACACACAGCATATGCACGACAAAAGCACCACCGCTATCAAAATCATCACAGACATCACATTTCATGATCATCAATACATTGTGCATTGCAATGATTTTCATTAGACTAACATTATCTCTATGACACTTTTAGAAATCATCTATCATATATGATTGGTCGGATATGAGTGGGTGTGGCATCTATAGACTTTATATAACACAACGGTGTAAGCTTTACTCACGTGGCATCACTTCAGGGTCTGCAGATGCATCCGTGGCTGTCCGGGAGTGCTTCCCCACGAGTGCGAGCACTCGCTCCTCCATCTCTGTGATGTCGCTGGGGACTGGTGGCCCCCACCCATTCGTCTCTGTACAGACCTCATCATCGATAGTTTCTTCTGTAAAAGGTGACAGGACGGTATGGCATGAGATCATTGCGTGATATCATTGCTAGGTACTGTCACAGACACTGATGCAACACATAACCGACAGATGTAATCATGATTATTATGATTATTATTATTTTTTACCGAAAGACATACACCGTGACCGCAGGCTTTGAGTAAAACATTCCCGGTAAAAGTGCAAGACCTCACATCTGCTGATAGTCAGTCATGACTGTTACAAATCAAATTATATAAATACATAAGTACATGTAAATCAATATAATACTTACTCTTGCGGATCCCACAAGATCGTTGCATCGTTTGCGGCATTGGTTGCCCTCATGCACCGCTTTGGTCGCTGACGAGACCACCTCTGCTATCTCGGTCCATATCCTCTGGTAGGCCTTTGGGGTGGGCTTCCCATGCCCTCCCTGTGTCAAATCACCGCAGCGTAACTCGACCTCCTGCAGGAGGGAGGCATTTGCCTCGTCCGAGAACCTCCTGGCTCTTTTGCAGCTTCCAATGTGCTCCTCTCCCACCTTACTGCTCTCTACAGCATCAGTCTCTACAGCGTGTTGTGATGCCTCTCCTCTCCATTATAGGCCAAATTTGGTCAAATATGTGGCTGGTAACACCTACTTTTTGTTTGCCTACTTGCTGTGAAGCTCTAAAGTCTCCCTCCTTCCTCCCAAAGCAGCCACACCACACCCAGCCACGCCTTCAGTCCCTCTGAGCTCCCTCTGTCTCTTCTGCGCATGTCATGGTGACCCTTGACCTCCAGAATCACGGGAATCGAGCGTTGCCATGCCGTTGCTAAGGACGGCCACACTTTACGGCAGAAGATCAGCGAGATTTAACGCTACCGCCCATTTTATATTGATCGCAGTAATGCCCATTTTCAAAAGTGGAGACGAGGTGGTTTGAGAATGGGCGAGAAGCCGGCGATCTGAAAAACCTTTTTTACTGCCCATGCTGGAAATATCACCCATTTTGGGGCGATAACCGCAAAAGTGGAGGTTCTAGCCCTAGATGTTTCATTTTCAGTCAAATTAACCATTTAAATCTTGAAGCTCTATAGAAAGACAACAACTTGAGAAACACAGATCTATATAAAGCTGACTATAGAATAATAATCCTACCTGCAAGATCTCTAATAGTTCCCTTATTGTTCATGTACTGATCCCAGGCAGTTGATGCAGTGGTGATTTTCTATAACTCTAACCTGCTGGTCTTGTCACTCAAACATGGTGAACCATACACTGTGAAAAGCTTCCAGATAGCATTTAATTTTATTATGCTTTAATCATCACCAAAGATAAAGGTACTAAAGTCTGTGGAATGTTCGAAGGAACAGAAACCATATCGTGGTTTTATTTTACCAAATGCAAATTCAAGCCGTTTTAATAGTCTTAAAAGAAAATTGATCCCACCCAAATAAATAGTTGAAGATAATAGAGAGATGCCAAGTGTCTAGCTTAATTTAAATGACATTTATTCCCACTGACTGCTGTATAATTAAGATCACTTCTTGGAAATTTTCCTGCATAACTGACCTCTGTAATTCATCTCAAATAGTAACTAGACCTTACCTCATCGTACTAGTTATGTCCATTTCACAAAGATGCCTGCCTGGTAATTTATTTTTGCATTAGAATATTCTCAATATCACTAAACAAAAGGTACAGTCTCTCATATTTACTTTTACTATATTAAATTTATGAATTATGTTCGCAAGTTAACTCTCGCAACTGTTGAAAGGCCACAATGCAAATGGAATGTTGCCAGAAATACTATTTAAAGAGTTGCTCTGTATTATCATCATAGGCAGTCCCTCAGAATCGAGGAAGACTTGCTTCCACTTTTAACATGAGTTCTTAGGTGGCTGTACAGTCCAAAATGAGAACCACAGTCTCTGTCACAGATGGGATAGTCATTGAGGGAAGGGGTGGGTGGAACTGGTTTGCCGCATGCTCTTACCGCAGCCTGTGCTTGATTTCTGCATGCTCTCGGTGACGAGACTCAAGGAGCTTAGCGCCCTCCCGGATGCACTTCCTCCACTTAGGGCGGTCTTTGGCCAGGGACTCCCAGGTGTCAGCGGGGTTGTTGCACTTTATCAGGGAGGCTTTGAGGGTGCCCTTGTAACGTTTCCGCTGCCCACCTTTGGCTCGTTTTCCGTGAAGGAGTTTCAAGTAGAGTGCTTGCTTTGGGAGTCTCGTGTCTCCCTGTGGCCGATGAGTTCCTCCCAGAGTCACAGTGTGGATTTTGTCTCCTACGGGCCATAACGGACATGATTTCTGCAGCACGACAGCTGCAGAAAAAATGCAGGGAACAGCGCCAGCCCTTATACATGGTCTTCTTCAACCTTACAAAGGCCTACTATGAGGGTCTATGGAGCGTCCTCCACCGTTTCAGATGCCCCCAAAAGTACGTCACCGTCTTCTGCCTGCTCCACGACGACATGCAGGCCGTGATCCTTACTAATGGATCCATCACAGACCCAATCCACATCCGGACCAGGGTCAAGCAGGGCTGCATCATCGCCCCAACCCTCTTCTCAATCTTCCTCGCTGCTATGCTCCACCTCAGTCGACAAGCTCCCCGCTGGAGTGGAACTAAACTACAGAACCAGTGGGAACTTGCTCAACTTTCGCCATTTCCAGGCCAGGTCCAAGACCATTCCAACCTATGTCGTCGAACAACAGTATGCGGATGACGCCTGCGTCTGCGCACATGCAAAGGCTGAATTCCAGGACATAATTGACGTATTTACTGCTCTGTATACAGCATGTGTGGCTGCATTACATGCAATATTCCAGGTCTGGCTGCAAGATCTGAAAGATTCAGTTCGGTCCAGTCGACTAATAAATGTGTCCTGAAAATATATTGGATAAATGGACACTGTATGAATCAAATAGGAAGAGATTTTAGATACGGTTAATAATGATTTATAGGCAAAAATAATGCTTAGAACTTGGAAGTAATGGAATGCACTATTCTATCAGAGCAGTATGGGTGTACACACAACAAAGATCTTTAAATCCACCACTTACTGTGCTAGAAACTTATGTACAATAGCACTCCAGTGATGGGGAGGTAAACATTAGCTGTGTCTCCCACTCTTTATCCATCAAGATCTTTCTAGAAAGTGCATTTACATTGACGTCTAGTACAGATCAGGCTTAACTGCGATTGGCTTTTGTTTCCCCTGCCCCCATCGATCCCCTCCCGCCCCAGTTGAGAGGCCTACTAACATTATCTAGGGTCACACATTGAAGAATGGCCAACTGTTTGAGGAACCAGAGGACCGCCTGTATTCTTGGAACTATAGCCCAACATGACTCCAGGTCTTCAGAAGAGGAAGAGACTAAAGTGAAGCAAGTATTAAATTTGCCATCATGCATCACCTTAGCTCAGTTAGTAGCAGTCATGCTTCTGGGTCAGAAGGTTGTGGGTTTGAACTCCATACCATGCTTGAGCTTATAATCTAGCCCAAAAGTCTCTCACTGTCAGAGATGCCATTGATTAAATGAGAGAGAGGTTAAACCAATGTTATGTCTGCCAATTCCAATGGTTTAGATGGGTGGGGTTGTATTAAAGAACCCATGCCACTATTTGAAGAGTAAGGAATTCTCCCAGTGTTCTGACCATTTCTCCTTTAGCCAGTACCACCAAAACAACCAGTTAAATGACCATTCATCTCACTGCTGTTTGTGGGACCTTGCAGAATTGTTTGTCCGTATAACATGATTGATGTTGCACAGGGTTCTGTTTTGAAGCCATTCTTATCTACTAAATACATAGATGATCTTGACTGAAGAAACAATGTTGGTATTTGCTGATACCAAATTGGAAGGTGTGGCAAATTGTGATGAGGATTGTGAGATTGCAGGATATAAATAAACTAGCAGAATGAGCAGAGAGTGTTGGAGTTATATGTAGGAAAATGTGATAGCATACATTTTGGAAGCAAGAACTGGAAAAAGAAATGCAACTTAAATAACAAGATACTAAATGGACCAAGGGAACAAAGGGATCTTGGTGTGCAGATACACAAGACATTAAAAGTGGCAGCAGAAGTAGATATGGTCACAGAAAGGCAAACTGAACCCTTGGTTTCATAACTACAAAAACTTGCACTTATAATAGTGTCTCTAATAGTACAACAACATTTGACACAGAGTCACATAAGGAGATATTAGAACAGATAACCAAAAACTTGGTGAAAGCGGTAGGTTTTAATGAGCATCTTAAAAGGAGAGGCGGAGAGGTTTACGGAGGGAATTCCAGAGCTTAGGACCTCAGCAGCTGAAAGCACAGCTGCCAATGCTAGGGAGTTAAAAATTGGGGATGTGCAAGAGGCCAGGATTGGAGGTACAAACCTAGAGGTGCACAAAACAAAAGGAGATAATGTTGAACTTGTACAGGACCTTAGTCGTGCTGTAGTGTGTAGTTTTGGAAATTCCATCAGGAAGAATAGAAAAGTAATAGAAAAGGCGTACTAAGATTCATTAGGGTATTGCTGGGGCAGCAGGGCTATAATAATAACTATTATTTATATAGTGCCTTTAACTTGGTATAATGTCCCAAGGCGCTTAATAGTAATGATGAGAGATTTGAGAAGTTGGGGCTTTTTTCATTAGCACTGAAAAGGTTAAGGGGTAATCTGACAGAGGTCTCCAAGGTTGTGAAGGATTACAGTAAGGTAATAGATTAATAAGAACATAAGAAGAACATAAGAAATAGGAGCAGAAGCAGGCCACACGGTCCCTCGAGCCTGCTCCACCTTTCAATAAGATCATGGTTGATCTGATCATGGACTCAGCTCCACTTCCCTGCCCACTCCCCATAAACCTTTACTTCATTATCGCTCAAAAATCTATCTATCTATCTCCGCTTTAAATATATTCAATGAGCCAGCCTCCACAGCCCTCTGAGGCAGAGAATTCCATAGATTTACAACCCTCAGAGAAGAAATTTCTCATCTCAGTTTTAAATGAGCGACCCCTTATTCGACAACTATATCCCCTTGTTTTAGTTTCCCCTATCAGTGGAAATATCCTCTCTGCATTCACCTTGTCGAGCCCCCTCATAATCTTATAAGTTTCAATATGATCACCTCTCATTCTTCTGAACTCCAATAAGTATAGGCCCAACCTATCTTCATAAGCCAACCCCCTCATCTCCACAATCAACCTAGTGAACCTTCTCTGAACAGCCTCCAATGCAAGTATATCCTTCCATATTTATGAAAGGATATACTTGCTTTGGAAGCAGTTCAGAGAAGGTTCACTAGGTTGATTCCGGAGATGAGGGGGTTGACTTATGAGGAAAGGTTGAGTAGGTTGAGCCTCTATTCACTGGAATTCAAAAGAATGAGAGGTGATCTTAGCGAAACGTATAAGATTATGAGGGGGCTTGACAAGGTGGATGCAGAGAGGATGTTTCCACTGATGGGGAGGCTAGAACTAGAGGGCATGATCTTAGAATAAGGGGCCGCCCATTTAAAACAGAGACGAGGAGAAATTTCTTCTCTCAGAGGGTTGTAAATCTGTGGAATTTGCTGCCTCAGAGAACTGTGGAAGCTGGGACATTGAATAAATTTAAGACAGAAATGGACAGTTTCTTAAACGATAAGGGGATAAGGGGTTATGGGGAGTGGGCAGGGAAGTGGAGCTGAGTCCATGATCAGATCAGCCATGATCTTATTGAATGGCGGAGCAGGCTCGAGGGGCCGTATGCCCTACTCCTGTTCCTATTTCTTATGTTCTTAAATACAGAGACCAAAACTGTATGCAGTACTCCAAGTGTGGCCTCACCAATACCCTGTACAATTGTAGCAGGACTTCTCTGCTTTTATATTCTATCCCCTTGCAATAAAGGCCAACATTCCATTTGCCTTCCTGATTATTTGCTATACCTGCATACTAACTTTTTGTGTTTCATGTACAAGGACCACCGGGTCTCTCTCTACTGCAGCACTTTGCAATTTTTCTCCATTTAAATTATAATTTGCTTTTCTATTACTTCTGCTAGCTGTCAAGACAGTAATAGGAGGACATAAATGTAAACAATCACACAAAGAATTAAAGAGAAGGTTAGAAAACATATCTCTATAGCGGGCATGGAAATCTCTGCCACAACCCGTGGTTGCAGCAGAGCTCATAAATTCCTTAAAAAGTGAATCAGATAGTTGCTTGAAAAAGAGGAATATCAAAGAGTATGGACAACGAGCAGGAGTGTGGAACTGGATGAGGTGGCTCATGTGAAGAAAAACACTGGTGCAGATTTAATGGGGAATTGGCCTATATTTGTGCTGTAACTTTTCGTGATTCTAACAAAGTTCTGATGAAGGGTACATACTTGAAGTATTAGCACAAATATTTTCTCTTTACAGATGCTGTGCATTTCCAGATTTTATTTTATGATTCTAACTTTGTTCGTTTTTGACATGTACCCATATTTTCAAAAGCAGCAAGTCTGTAAATATGAACATGTACCCGTAGCCTAAGAACTTTAGACCATTATTTAAATTTTATTATTTGAAATACTGTACAGATTATTTTCCAGAAATGTTCAGCTTGATTTTACAAAAAAAAACTTTTGCGCAATCAAGTTTTCTTATTACTTGAGTTTGAACTTTCTCATGTACGAAGCTATGGAACCAGAAATCTCGGCACTCTTCTTGTTCTGACCATAATACTCCAGAAATTCTCCATTGGGGCCAATGAGATACATGATTATTGTATGGTCAACCTGAAACAAATAGACAATATAAAGGAAGGTTAACACTTTTTGCAACAGAATTCCTTGCTATATATCTATATTATAACTGAAAAGACTATATCTCTTTGTAGGCTCTAATGTTTTTAAAAATAAACAGACTTTTCCTTTTCTGTTCAGCCTTTATCCTCTCCTTCAACAGTCTCATTGAGGTTCGCCTCTTAAATATTGTCGAGTAAACAAAGAAGCTTTTTGATCTTGTTCAAAATTCTGTAATTCAGTTTCAAAAGACCCAAAATATTGGTGCTTAAAATGGAGTATTCGTAATTGTACAGTAATGTTTTGAGGCTGAAATCAAGGTGCACCATAATAGGTGTACCTACAAGAGTAAAAACAATTCAAAAATTCCCCTGGTGGCTAAATGCACTGGCTATTGTGGAACTGAACACTACAGACTAGAAAGATCCAAGTTGAAACCTCCAGCCTATGCTGATCTGAACCTTAGTGTGTGTTTTGGGCACTTACATGTAGCTCCATCAATTGGCTGAATGCCTTCCATATGGGATACATATAATACATCCATTGTGTCTCATTGTTACACATTTAAGAGCAAAGGAATCCAAAAAGCAGCTTAAAAAAAAGCACAAGAAAACTACAAAACAACCACTAACGTAATTTGAGAATATAGGCCTTATTTTCAAAAGTACCCCGGCCTCCAAAGGAACAATCAATGCTAAAGTTTAGTTACAAATTGGTCCAAATGAGTTACAAAACACTTAATATCTGGTATCTAGTATAGTATCTAGCTCCAACTCTCTCTTTGCTCACTGTATAAAAGTTCTAAGCGACAGTCCCAACCAATGTTCCCTGTAATCTGCACAGCCTATTTCTTTTAGTGCATGGTCCCTTTAAATTTCCACGCATGCGTGTTATTTACCATGGAGAAGCTAGGGAACGGCCCGTGCGGGACCTTTCTCATTCCTGGGGGGGGGGGGGGTTCAAAAACACACGAGCACCTACAATTGCTAACCTGCGTCGAGGAGAATGAAGAATGAATGATAAGATGCTCTTCTATCACTAGAGTAAGTACAGTGAATACATGATTAACTTTACCATGATCTATACTGCTGTCCAGATTATCTTATGTTAATTTGTTTTAAATTGGTATTGAAAAAGCTCCAATGACATCCATTTTAGGGCACTGACTGTGCGAGAATGACACGGCAAAGTGGTTGCCTTGTAATATCCGCTTCACAGTATCGAAGATGCAGGGTTTGCAGACCACTCTGAGGCCCCTGTTGTCACACTTGCTGTATTTTAGCCAATATTCAGCCGAGACAGGGAAAAAACAAACTTCTCAACATCATAAAAGTAAAACAAAGGGCGAAAAGAGGCGTTGGTCCACCAGTGTCAGCTGTGGCTCAGTGGGTAGCTCACTCGCCTCTGAGTCAGAAGGTTGTGGGTTCAAGTCCTACTCCAGGGACTTGAGCACATAAATCAAGTCTAACACTCCAGTGCAGTGCTGAGGGAGTGCTACACTGCTAGAGGTGCCGTCTTTCAGATGAGACGTTAAACCGAGGCCCCATCTGCTCTCTCAGGTGCATACAAGAGATCCCATGGCACTATGTCAAAGAAGAGCAGGGGAGTTATCCCCTGATGTCCTGGCCAATATTTATCTCTCAATCAACATAACAAAAACTGTTTATCTGGTCATTATCACATTACTGTTGTGGGACCTTGCTCTGTGCAAATTGGCTGCCACATTACAACAGTGACTACACTTCAAAAAGTACTTCATAGGCTGTAAAGCGCTTTGAGACGTCCAGTGGTCGTGAAAGACGCCATATTTCTTTCTTAAAAAGTAACAGTGGCTTCCAAAGATAAAGAAATTGCTTTAAGTACTTAACTGTTATTTTACAACAGTGTTCACGAAAGTAATGGAAGAGAAAGAGACAGGGAGTCAGAGAGGGGGAGAGAGGGAGAGATGGGGAGAGGCCAGAGTGGGGGGGGGGCAAGGGGAGAAGCCAGAGAGGAGGGGAGGGGGGGGAGGGGGGAAGAGAGCCAGAGAGGGGTACAGTTTAAAAGTGAACACAGACAGAAAGTTTTTTAAATCTCAAAAGAGAATATATTGAGGAGACTGTTGAAACTGTGGAAACTTTCAAATCAGGCGTCAGTGGCCGGACACGCCCCCTTTTGAAGAAAAAATTCTGTTCCAAAGTAGAACTGTTCTACCTGACTAGAACTGCAGAAAAAAAAATGTGGAGAATTGCGATTTCTAAGATAGTCCGTTCTCCACCAGTTGCTCCTAAAAATCAGGCGCAAATCATGTGGAAACTTGGGCCCATTATAAGGGAGCATTTTGAAGGGCATGAGCTAATCTGTTACAGGAAAGTTTTAGGAGTGGGAGGTCATGCTTGACTAACTTATTGGATTTTTTTGAGGAGATGACAGACCTAATAAATAGGGGTGCGATTGATGTTCATATAGGGGAGAGAGTGGACATTAACTACTTGGATATAAGGAAAGCGTTTGACAATGTCCTGTACAATAGGTTAAGTTCAGTGTTGGGACCGTTGTTTTAAATTTTTATAACTGATTTAGAGGAACAAATTGTGCCCAGTGTTCAAATTTGAAGACAATACCAAATAGGTAGCTGTGTTAAGTGAAGAATATGAATGTGCACAGATTTAAAAAGGATCGTCAAGCTTAAACATGGCCATTGTAAGTGAAGACAGGGAAATGTAACTGTGAGATTTGGCGGAGAGAAGGATGATATGGATTATGTGCTAAATGGGAATGTATTTGAGATGTTCCAGCTGAAAAAAGAGATCTTGGAGGTTTTTTTTCATGAACATGGCACTAAAACCATCAGCACAATGCTCCCAGACTGTTTTAAAAAAAACAGAATATTGAGATGTAGAGCAAGGGGTATAAACATATAAATAGAGGTCATTTTAAAACGGTATTTGGCTCTGGTCAGACCACACCTGGAGTTCTGCGGCAGTTTTGGTTTTCCTGTTTCAAAAAGGATATTGAAGTACGTACAGAGAAGGGCTGCACGGTTTATCCCAGAACATGATGGAATGACGTACGAGGAAATATTCACTACCCTGGCTTTCTTGAAATGAGAAGACTGAGAAGGGATATGATAGAAATGTTTAAAATAATGAGAGGTTTGGACAAGTTGGATCCAAATAAGCTTTCGCAAGTGTGCAGAATTTAAGCACAAGGAATCCTATTTACAGATTACGGACAACAAAAGAAACAGTTTTTTACTAAAAGGTTGGTAAGTATGTGGAATAGATTACTGACACAGGTGGTAGAACAAGAAACCTTAGTGATTTTCAATAAGAAACAAGACAGGTCAATGTCAACAAATGGGATTCAGGGTTAATTAGAAATGCACTAAGGGAATACTGTGGATAGGTGAGCTAAATGGATTGAAAGTTTCCTCCTGCATGAAACGGTTACTATTTTATTATGTTTTAAAATGAAAACATACACTGGCACATGGAAATTTACTTACAATATAATCATTGTCGTCATCTTTAGGTCCTTGGCTATAATAGACTCTGTAGGCCTTTGACACCTGGTCTATTTGCTCTCGTGACCCTGTTAAGCCAATTAACTTTGGAGAAAACTCTAGAGAGAAAGAATCAAAGATTCATTTGTATCACATTACTCTATTCACTTTTCATTAAAAAGACTTGCATAGTAAAACAAAGGACTTGCATTTATATGACGCCTTTCACATCTGCAGGATGTCCCAAAGCACTTTACAGTCAATGCATTATGTTTGAAATGCAGTCACTGTTGTGATGGACTATAAATGTTGCCCAACCTATCTGCTTATGGCAGACTGGTCTGGAATGTACCCATTTAAAATTTAGGGCAGAAAATGCTGGAAATGCAAAACCGGTCAGGAAGCATCTGTAAAGAAACAAGACTGTTGATGTTTTGGGACTGTAACCCATTAGCAGAAGAGATACACTCCTGAACTGTAAATAACTTGTCTTATCCCCTTACAGGTGTTGACTGACCAGCTGTCTGGTTCCAGCATTTTTTGTTTTTATTTCAGATTTCAAGCATTCACATTTTAAAAAATGTAAATAACCCTCAGATGTTGCTACAGCTTTGCACC
Source organism: Pristiophorus japonicus (assembly GCF_044704955.1). NCBI lineage: Eukaryota > Metazoa > Chordata > Chondrichthyes > Pristiophoridae > Pristiophorus > Pristiophorus japonicus. The sequence goes on from NC_091992.1 coordinate 88,812,374, forward strand.
AAGTCATCCTGCATAGTAAGTCTCGTTTCTGGAATTTTCACTTGGGTTGCTATAGCAACCAAACTACACACAACGTTCTTGCACCTAATCAAGTGTTCAGAACCCTGAGGAGAATCAAAGTTTACCACTTGAGAGTCCTTTTACTGAAGCAAATCACCTGAGGAAACAGACAACACCTTCACATTCTTTAAAAGTATCTTCATCATAGGCAGTCCCTCGGAATCGAGGAAGACTTGCTTCCACTCTTAAAACGAGTCCTTAGATGGCTGAACAGTCCAATACGAGAGCCTTTGACAGATAGTCGTTGAGGGAAAGGGTGGCTGGGACAGGTTTGCTGCACGCTCTTTCCGCTGCCTACGCTTGATTTCTGCATGCTCTCAGCGATGAAACTCAAGGTGCTCAGCGCCCGCCCGGATGCACTTTCTCCACTTAGGGCAATCTTTGGCCAGGAACTCCCAGGTGTCAATGGGGATGTTACACTTTTTCAGGGAGGCTTTGAGGGTGTCCCTGAAATGTTTCCCCTGTCCACCTTTGGCTCGTTTGCCATGAAGGAGTTCCGAGTAGAGCACTTGCTTTGGGAGTCTCGTGACTGGCATGCAAACAATGTGGCCTGCCCAGCGGAGCTGATCAAGTGTGGTCAGTACTTCAATGCTGGGGATGTTAGCCTGATCGAGGACGCTAATGTTGGTGCGTCTGTCCTCCCAGGGGATTTGTAGGATCAGTATATGATAGGTTCAACAACAGCAAATGCACAAGAGCTGCAAAAATAAATATGGCAACTTCAAGACCAAGTGGCTGAAGCTCCTCCCACTAGCCCTGTACAGGCAATGAAGATTTTAACGCTACACAGCAAGTTAAGTACTTAATCTAATGCCTTCTTCCTTTGTCATGGATGCAAGATCTGGCCTCCAGAAAATATTTTTTTTGTAGAAATCGACAGTCAGATAAAAACAAAAATACCCTGCAAATGCTGGGAATCGTGAAAGAACAACAGAAAATGGTACAAGTGCACAGATCAGGCAGCATCTGTAAAGAGAAAGGATTAGACCGGAAACGATAACTTGAGGATGCTGACTGATCTGCTGTGTAATTCCGATTTTCTATGTCTTTAAAAGATTAGCCAACCTACCTTGAACATATCTTGCCATGGCCTCAACATTATCGCGGTCCGGATCAATTGTGATCAAAAGAGGTGTCAGATTTGGCAAAGAGGGGATTTTGTCTGTAACAAGAAATATAATAGAGAAAATAAGATCACTCTAAACTAGACGGAGATATCTAATCGTTGCACAACATTATACATTTCACACGTGTGGCTGCACTACATAAGTTACAATGACTCACTACACTTCCTCTAAACATGTAGAACTAAGTAATCGAACAGCCCCTCGGCCAGGATTTATACTCAAAAGCATCTTTGCACACAAAAATATAGATTCTGTTCCTTTTAAATCTCTCTCTTATAATGACAGCAGAAGACTGGAATTTACCAAAAGCTTTTTCCTAAAAAGTAATGACTAAACTTTTATATTATATTACTGATATTATATTACAGATATGTCAATATTTGAATAAAATTGGAAATTGTATTTTTTGTTATCTTAACCTCCTTCCATTTGTTTCTCCTATAAGCTTGTATATAACTACATTTCTGTGATTCTACGGTTATTATTTATTATGTTTATTACATGATGTTCACAAATTGTACAAATTCCTTCAATGTCTTAATTCTAAACCCAAGAATTAACTTTTAATCCAAATTCATATTTTCACCTTATATTTTATTAAGGGTTTGATTTTAAAACAAAGCTTCACACTGAAATCCTCACTCGCCCATATCTAATCACTGTTACTATTAGTGTTGTTTTATACGGTACAAATAGAGCCTTAAAGCACCACAGTTAGTGCACAACTGTTTCTTAACCTACAGACAAGGAAGCCCAAAAAAACCTATCCCTTGTTTAAAAAGCAAAGCTTCCTCTCATACAATTAATTGCAAATATATTTGCGTTTGGCACAAAGGTCAATTTAGGTAATGCACAATTTATGTCCTCACGTAGCTGACCCAAAATGGTCTTCTGTCAATAACTAACCTGAAACTAACAGTGACCAGCAGAGGTTAATGACGTGGCTTTTTCTAAAATAACCAATAAGGAGACACTGGTTGCCTCTATCAACTAAAAAACAAATACATTTTCCCCCTTTTTAAAGGGGCACAACTAATAAAAAACTTAAACCATAAAGGAAAAGGGAAATTTATTAAATTAAATAATAACATGGTTTTGGACATGCACTACACACTCCAATCACTGGGGTGGCCACTGGATGCAGAAGTTCAAAGTATGTGACACTGAAATTGATCGCCTGATCAAAAATTCCAATACCCACATAGCTCCGCCCCAGATTTGGGAGTCCTACAGCTTGAACATACAACGGTCAACATTGCACTGTGGGGAACAAGTTGCAACAAGTATTAGTGCCACCTGATGCTGAAAGCTAGAATTCCACCTCTTGGCACCCTTTTAATCAGATTCTTCATGAATTGCATTTTAAATGGTCAAATCTTCAACTCCTTTTCTGAAACGGTGTTAAATTCCGCAACAAATCGACATCAACAAATTCCGACATAAATCAAAAGCAAATAAATTATGGGGTAGAGTTTCCACTTTGGGCACAATCAGCGAAACAGGCACAAATTGCTCCCGCTTTGAAAAGTGTATTTTTTCCCCCTTGAGTTTCTGCTCAAACTCATTTGTATATCAGCAAATGCAAAATCAGCATTGAACCAACGCAATCAGACAGTGTTATGAAATGCATTTTTTCTTTTTAATTTTGCTTTTTAAAAAATTGGTTGATATTTTTAAGAGTGGTAACTTGGTAAAGTTTGATTAATCCAGCTGAAAATGGGTTTATCACAAAAAATAAGCTTTTTAAATGACAGCGTCCACCACCTAAGTAACCTGATTTTAAAATCAGTGAAAATGTCTATTGACATTTTTCTAAAACTATTTTCTAGTTAGATTGGAGTAGAATAGATAGTTCCTTAGCAAATTTTAAAAGAAAATTCAAAACCTTTGGAAACGTACCTATTAATGTCCTTGCACCCAAATGTTCCAGCTTAATTTTTGGAGCCTTCGCAAACGAGCGCAATTAGCGGAAACTCCCAATGGTGATTAATTCACCCTGGAGGCGTGGCCAGTTTTGTGGGCAGGGCCAACTTCTAGCACAATGTTCTTTAAACTAGCGCAAAAGATTGCAGAAACTCGAGTTGCACTGAACGTAATTTGGTCTTAAAATTCTGTGATCTTTTGCGCCAGTTTCGCCGATACCTTGTGAACTGCGCCGAAAAAAACAGCACAATCGAGCGGCAGGCCTATGTATTTAACCTTCACCACAATAGCTACCTGGGAATCCACTATTTAATGTGCTAGAGTGAGGTACACAACAGAACAAAAACACACACAAAATAACACAATTTTCCTAGGGAAGTACTCAGAGTACAACTCTGGTGCCACCTGAGGCTCAACTCTCACTTGACTGTAGGCTTCAGAGGACCTGCTGCTCAATGTTTCTCTAGACCTCCATTCATACCCGCCTCCCCACCCTTCCCCCAACCCCAAGAGAGATATAAACTGTGGCCCTCAATAAAAAGTTAGTGAAGAACCTTATACTACAAAACAGTGAAAAATGCACTAAAACATAACCTTGCATAAACTCCTGGGTACTATACTCAGAACATAAGAAATAAGAGCAAGATTAGGCCAGTCAGCCCTTCGAGCCTACTCTGCCGTTCAATATCATGGCTGATCTTCTACCTCAACTCCACTTCCCTGCACTATCACTTATCCCTTGATTCCCTTAATATCGAAAAATGTATCGCTCTCTGTCTTGAACATACTCAAGGACTGCGCCTCCACAGCGCTCTGAGGTAGAGAATTTCAAAGATTCACCATCCACTGAGTGAAGAAATTTCTCCTCCTCTCAGTCCTAAATGGTCAACCCCTTATTCTGAGACTCCCCAGCCAGGGAAACATCCTCCCTGAAACTACCCTGTTAAGCCCTGTAAGTATTTTGTATATTATAATGAGATCACCTCTCATTCTTCTAAACTCTAGAGAATATATAGGCCTAGTCTACTCAATCTCTCCTGACAGGACAATCCCATCCTCCCAGGAATCAGTCTGGTGAACCTTCATTGCACTCCTTCTATGGGAAGTATATTCTTCCTTCGGTAAGGGGAACAAAACTGTACACAATACTCCAGGTGTGGTCTCACTAAGGCCCTATATAATTGCAGTCTTTACTCTTATACTCAAATTCTCTTGTAATAAAGGCCAACATACCATTTACTTTTCTAATTGTTTGCTGTACCTGCATGTACAAGGATGCCCAGGTCCCTCTAAATAACAACATTGTCCAATCGCTCACCATTTAAAAAATACTCTGCTCTTCTACTTTTCCTACCAAAGTGGATAACTTCACATTTCTCCACATTATGTTCCATACTATTATTTATAAATCTACACTGTAATCCCTCAATGGCATTGTAATGTTGTAATGTTCGTTCACACACAAAATACACTTTAAATACATCTTGTATCCCATTGATACATTACAAATCAATTAGATTTTAAATAAAATCAGTTTGAACCACAACACCTGTGTTTACTCTCTGGTATGTATTTTCAAATCACCATGCACTGCATCCTTTGCTGAAATCTTTACCTATTTCATCCACGACATTAATCATTTTCTCCAGTTCTTCAGGACAGATGTCTGGACAGTGTGTGAACCCAAAATAAATCAAGACCCACTGTCCAAGATAGTCTTTGTCCGACTTGGGTTGTCGTGTATGATCGATGAGTGAAAAGGGTCCTCCAAGTGCTGGCTTTCCAATACTACGGGTTCGCTCCTTCTCAATCTCTAAACAAAGTCAATTAAAAAAAAGATTGGCACCATATCATGTATATCTCACAGCTTCGAATACATTTTCAGGAAACTGTTTTCTGTGTTGTCAAATATATACATCTTCATAATAGATCTCAATACAATGTACCTCAGGATATATTGGGAACAAATGCATATATTAGAAAATGAAACACCAACATTTGTACATGATCTTCATTCCATTTCAACCATCCTGTTCACCTTTACTCTAACATGTTCTACACGGAACATAAAAAATGACTGCCAAAAAGCATTTCATGGAGCGCACACAGGCAATTCAACACTATATAATTGGCAGAAAACAAAGTGAAGTGTTAAAAATGGTGTGTGCTTAGGTTCCCCACATTGCCATGGTTATAATTTCAGGCTGACAGCAGAAATTTCCCTGCCAGTTCTCCTCTCACTCTCGCTCTCCTCTTAGCATGCAATCAGAATTAGCTTCTGTGCGGACTTGAGATCGGATGGCTTCCCATTATCTCAGTCCCAGGAGATATGTGCTGCAGCGAAACCTGCAGGAGAACAATCAGGGATATTGAGAGTTGTATATTAGCATGCAAACACAATATCCATTCCTGTATCTCACTGGGATGCACTCAAACAGAATTAAATGCTTCTTCCAGGCAGAGAGGGTTCCATTAACCCTGCAGCACAAACAATTCTAAGGGCTAGAAATTCATTTGCTTAATGCCATCCATTAGCACCCGAGAGGGGCACTAACTGGCCACTAAGCGTTTACTGCCCGAGCGCCGCGATGTCAGTGCCTCCCGCGAACTTCAGTGGCGGTTTAGCGGCAGTGCCATCAGATAACGCTGCGCACACTAGCGCCACCAACTTGGTGACGTCAAGTGTGTGCAGCGACTGGTAGTGTCGCGGGCGCGAACTTGACTGCTTTCACCTGCCGTAGCGGCTGGCGCTACTACCGACAGGGAAAGCAGGCGTCACGGAGAAGCTGCCGGGGCGATATATCCGAGGGGGAGCCAGTGGGCAGTCAAAATGATTTTTTTTCCCCATTAATGCGACTCTCCTAGATGCTGGACACTGTGGTCCCACATACTGATTTTCAACTTTTAAAAGTTCCTTTATATGGTAAAAGTATGTTGTAGGCGAGACTTACTTTCTTCTTTTTCTTTCTTGAAGTATTTCATGATGGCCAACAGTGTTCCTCCTACAGCAAAAGTGATTGCTAAGGACTTCCATGTAACAGGCTACTAAGTAACAGAGAAAATGTCTCAGATAAAAACAAATAGTATTAAACAAACTGTAAACAGACGGCCAGCTTTAAAATGATCCTGGTTATTTAGTAATGATATTCTCAGAATCATTTGCATGCATAATATTTTGATTTGTTACTATTCAACTACAGACGTTAATGACCTGTCTTGCGCCTTCACAGCAACATTTACTCAATAGATTCTATGCAATGGATAGAGTAAAACTGGTTCGTTCAACTAGCCAACTACATTTGATTCATTCAAATATTTGATACGGATGCACTCTATCTACACAATCCATACACGAAATTTGGGGCTAGATTTTACTGTTGTTGGGCCTGTGTGTATTGAATCGCCAGGGCTTAGTGCATAATGGAACATCAGGTAGGGAGGACCGCACGCCTGTGCAGGCGCAGAAACAGCAAAATCTATCCCATAGTCTATACAACTATTTTGCAGTGAATTTTCAATCGACATTCCTATTTTATTCATCATAACTAAACACAGCCTCACTTACCCCAGCCTTTTTAGTGCCACTCTTTGGTTTCTGTCCAGGCGGTGACGGAGGCACTGTACTGAAGTAGTGGAGATTGTGCGCGGTGTATTTGGTAAACTTCCATATTGGGCAAAGGTCTTTACTGACCTGTACAAACACGAAAAGAAAAATGAACGAACTTGCCCATACTCAGCACATTCCAGCCAATGAAATACTTTTAAAGTGGAGTCATTGCTGTTTTGTATGCAAATGTGCTCTGCAAGGTCTAACAGCTGTGAGATCATGACCAGATATTGTGGGTTTTTTTTAAATGATATTGGTTAAAGGATAAATATTGTTCAGGACATTGGGAGAACTCTTTTGTCGAATAATACCAATCTTTACCAATGGCCAATGTCAGGCAGATTGGGCCTCATTTTAACGTCTCATCCAAAAGAAGGCACCTCTGACAATGCAAAATACCCTCAGTACTGCGCTGGAGCCTCAGCTTAGATTTTGTGCTCAAGTCCTGGAGTAGTGCTTGGACTCGCAACCTTCTGAGTCAGAGGCGAGAGTCAAGGCTGAATAGGAACAAGAAACACATTGTATGTCAACGCCCTCACTAGGAATTCTAATATCTTTCAGATTATTGTAGGTTGACCAGTCAGGTGACGCTTTGGCTCCAAAATCATCCCATGGCCATTGTAAACAAAGCTGTAAGTCAACCCATGATATAGATTTAAAATTCCCAGATAAAATTGAGTAGCTCATTTAATGACACCATTGCTTCATTGACAGTAATTTGTCAAATCAAACATTTGTAACATTTATAAGATGTCTTCAAAATGATCCAATGAATAATTAATTTAAACCCAATTTATCAGGTACTGAGTAAAACTAAGTACTGCTTCTTACTAAAGATTAACTACAAACCACAATGTTTATTTCACTATGCAAAATTTTGAGCATTACGAAACAAAGATTTTTATTTCTGGTAGCTCTATACTCTAGCTGTAAATAGTAGGAGCCCCAGATTTATATGGCAGGCAGTAATGAGTCACTCTTAATGCCCATGTTATTGAAGTCTCTGTACCAATAAAGTGTAGGAGAATACATTAGAAACTACAAAAACTTCAGATATAAATTATTTTCTCCTGGAATGGTGGTCATTGGACTATTTTTGTCTCAAATTTTCTACTCAGTAACATCTTATCATTTTGCAGTAGGTGGATCTTCCCATACAATTGCAAAGAGCACTGGAAAGTAAATAGAAGCCCCTTATGTTACATTCCTCCCCTAATTCTGGCCTCTTGAGCATCCCTGATTTTAATCACTCCACCATTGGTGGTCGTGCCTTCAGCTGCCAAGACTCAAAGCTCTGGAATTCCCTCCCTAAACCTCTGCCGCTGTCTTTCCTCTTTTAAGACGCTCCTTAAAACCTGCCTCTTTGACCAAGCTTTTGGGCATCTGCCCAAATATCTCATGTGACTCGGTGTCAAATTTTGTTTTATAACGCTTATGTGAAGGGCCTTGGGATGTTGTACTATGTTAAAGGTGCTATATAAATACAATTTGCCGTTGTTGTTTACCATGTTTCCAAGGTTGTAATTATATTGTGAACAGTAGCCGTAGAGTTCAGTTGGCAAGTCTTGTGTTATATTGTGGGCTGCTAATCGTACTCTGCCAGGCAAGAGTCAGTATTGTACAGGTAAGCCCACAAGAAGAGTGCCAATCCCTGACCGATGTCTAGTAATATTAAAAAATAATTCTGCAGTAAGTGCTTGAGGTGCTTAAGAGGACCGACAAGGCCTTTAAACGTCACTTCACGCCAAAATGGCATAAATTGCATGCCCAGCATGGTTTTAGTGTATTCGGGACTGGACCCCACAAAGTTATGCTGCCATTTTCTCCTAGCACTTTGCATCCCCATTGTTAATTACTGAATTCACACATTAGCAGCAGATTCCTGAGGGATTTCAGCAAAGACAGAAAAAAAACTCTGCACTGTGACCTTGTGATCGCCACCCAGCCAGCCTTTCTGCAAATCCCTGAAATGCATAAACCAGACATGAATCGTCTGATGTCCAAATGCCAGTCTTTCCCTGTTCCTGTGCCTTGTGGTGTGGATACATAAAGGTTTCCACCAATGGTCATCAGCAACAAAGACCATTTCATCACTCAGGTCATGATCCCCGCCCCCCGCGCGTTGCTGCTGTTCGCTGTTCAATTTCGGAGCTGGCAGCCTTTCTGAAAGCCGTGTTGAGGGACGCCTGGTCCGACCCTGCATGTTGACTGTTGAGCATTTCCTGGTCTGTAACTCACCGCTGCTGCAGCGCACCGCGCATGTGTTGCCAGTAAGACCGGGTGGCTGCAATGTTGGGCGGTTATCCTGCAGCAAAGCGAGGACGCCCTTGCAACTTCACAGAAAACTTGCCGATCAAAACCTCTGGAAAGAGCATTCGTCCGCCTCCAGAGCTGCACCAACAGCGCCATTGTGAGCCGTGCATGACCTTCACTGAATACATCCGGTAACAGACTCGGAGCCTCCTCCTCCTTCCAGCCCCCCCAACATCGTAACACATGCAGCAATATCCAAACACTTAACATTTTCTGCTCACTGCCTGGGTTATTTGACTTTATTGTGAATATTACAGCTTTGGTCAGCGCCAAGTTGAAATTGAATACTAACATTCCGAACTAAAGTTGCCTACCTTGAACATAAGATATCTGTGATAACATTGCTACAACGGTTAAATGTAATTCTCCAATACATCGTCATTTTGAAAACTGCGATTTACTATATATATAAAGTCATCATCATAGGCAGTTCCTCGGAGTTGAGGAAGACTTGCTTCCACTACTAAAGTGAGTTCTTTGGTGGCTGAACAGTCCAACACGAGAGCCACCTGTCACAGGTGGGACAGATATTTGTCGGGGGGCGGTGGGACAGGTTTGCCGCACGCTCTTTCCGCTGCCTGCGCTTGACCTCTTCACGCTCGCAGTGCTGAGATTCAAAAATCTCAGCTCCCTCCCGGATGCACTTTCTCCACCTCGGGTGGTCTTCGGCCAGGGTCTTAGTCATTACATGTCCCACGATATATGTTCGAATTACAGAAATCGACCTCCATTGCAAAATGTATATTTATTTTAATCAGTTATTTCCACCATTGCTCATTTTCTAAATCATGTTTTTATTCAAAAGTAGTATGAAAATTAGGTTAATTTATCATTTCTTTTTAATGAATCAATTTGTTTTTAAAATTTAGATTGAACCACAAACTACAATAAGAAATATTCTGCAGTATGAACATTAGCTGATATCCAAACCAAAATGTAAACCATCAGCTGCCACCTTGTCAAGCCCCCTCATAATCTTATATGTTTCGATAAGATCACCTCTCATTTTTCTGAATTCCAATGAGTCAAGAGTATAGGGGAGGGGTGGGGATTAGAGCTAAAGCTAATGCTGTCTTCCAACACATGCATTTGTTATTATCATCATCATCATAGGTGGTCCCTCAAACGAGGATGACTCGCTTTCATGAGTTCAAAGGTGTTTCGATGAAGGACCCGATGTTCCAGTCCTGAACTCCAATTGAGGGGGTGGAAGATGCCTGTGCGTGAATTTTTTTAACATGTGGTGGCCGTTGCACACCAGCCACCACACGGGCTTGACAGAACTAGGTCTTGGTCTAGTGGCAAGGATTAACCAAGATGACTGGAGATCTGCTCTGCTGCACGGTCCTAGCGCGTACACATATCGTAGTGTGGGCTTGCCCGTGTTGCCCCTGGGCCCTCGGCTCTTCAAGGCCCCGTTTTATTGAAATAGGAGTAACTGCATAGCAATTAAAAATTGGCTATTTTGTTATGTTCCTCCCGAGCCCAGATGCCATTGTGGCCAATTGTACCAATCTGGGCTGAGATCAGCAATGTGTGTTTTTGTAAAGTGCATTTCAAAATTGGAAAGAGAAATACTCAAAAATTAAACATACTGAGATACATAAGAATACCCATAATTATAAAGACCCCCAAATGCCCAATTATGCACAGAAACGCGCGGCATTTCTGTGGCAAAATGGCTCTGTCTTTGTTAGATTGCTGCTGTTTTTTTAACCATGATAATTTGACCTAATATAACACCCAACTATGCCTAACAATAACCAATAGCTGCCGACTATAGCTAGAAATGGCCAATAACACAAATTGAACTGAGAAATAGCCCATATCACCTAAATATACCCAGAAATAACAAACTAAACCCGGAAATAGCCATTAACTAACTATTCACAGAAACAGCCATTAACCAACTATTCCCAAAATAACCATGAGCTACGAACTGTAATGTAGGTACATAAGATCTGCCCACCACCAGGGGGCACTACCGTCAGAGGTCCTAGGGTCACAGGTACACTCGTGCTGGGCCCGGTATATAACCTGAACTTCACCTTTGTATCTTCACTTCTGGAAGCCATTAAAGACTGACCAGGTTACACCTAGTCACTGGCTCACAGTACGGAGTTCATTGTATCATTTCATATACTATAACTGGCGACGAGGCAAATACGAACCCACGCAAAAGTATGGCGAGCACAGCATGATCAAGTACTGTTGGAATTCTCGAGAGATTCAATGAGGGAGAGGATTGGGGAGATTTCATGGATCGTCTTGACCAGTATTTCATGGCAAACAACCTAAACAAAGACGAGGATGCAGAGAAGTGCAGGGCAGTTCTTCTCACCGTCTGTGGCCGCACGATCTATGCACTCATCAAGAATATGCTCTCACCCACTCTTCCTACAGAAAAGGATTACAAAGAACTGTGTGCTCTAGTTCACGAACACCTTAAACCCACGGAAGGAATCCTCATATCCAGATATCGCTTCTCTATACATGTTCGTCCAGAAGGCCAGGACGTAGCGGCAATTGTTGCCGACCTGAGACGTCTTGCAGGGCTTTGCAAATTTGGGCCTGTGTTGGAAGACATGCTGTGTGACTTTTTCGTGATCGGGGTCAACCACGAGGCGATCTTAAGTAAGCTGCTGGCTGCGGAGACACCGGACCTCAGCAAGGTCATCACCATCGCCCAGGCTTGCATGTCCGCGCAGAAAAGCACGAAGCAGATAGTGCGACAAAACAGGAACTCAATGGCAAGTACTGTATCGACGGCCAGCAGAGCTGCACATAGCACGGCCTACTCGACTGCGCCTGCAAGACCGGGAGCCGCTCAAAGTTCACCATCGAGGGCCTACCCGACTTCGTATGCGAGAACGGGAGCCGCTCAAAGTTCGCCATCGAGGGCCTACTCATCTGCGTATGCGAGAACGGGAGCCACTCAAAGCCTGCCATAAGGCGGAAATCCGAGCTCAACGTGTTGGTGTTGCGGGGGCAATCACCGACCCCATCAGTGCCGCTTCAGGCAGTATGTACGCAGAGGGTGTGCGAAGACGGGGCCTCTTCAGTGGATGTGTCCGCAGTGGAGCAAGCGAGCTGCGACACACCATGTGGATGATGATCAATTCAGCGTGGATCTGGCGATGCAGAAGGCATTTGAGAGCTCCGAGGAGGAAGTGTATAGCGTACATGTGTTCCTAACAAAGAGCCAACCGATAATGATGGAGGTAAAATTAAATGGCGTGCCGGTATCCGTGGAATTAGACACGGGTGCGAGTCAATCGATAATGAGCCAGAGGACTTTCGAAAAGCTGTGAGAGACCAAGGCAGTGAGACCCAAGCTGAGTCCGATAAATGTGTACCTACATCAAAGAGCTCATACCAGTGATCGGTAGTGCAGCAGTAAGAGTGTCGTACGAGGGAGCGATTCATGATCTACCGTTATGGATTATCCTGGGCAATGGCCCATCGTTATTCGGCAGGAGTTGGTTCGAGAAAATAAAATGGTACGCTATCAAAGCTTTGTCATCAGCGGATGATGATATGTGTGCTCAAGTGCTGAGCAAATTTCCTTCACTGTTTGAACCGGGAATTGGCAGCTTCAAGGGATCCAAGGTGCAGATTCACCTAGGCCCAGACACAAGGCCCATCCATCACAAAGCCAGGACAGTCCCGCACATGATGAGAGAAAAGGTCGAGCTCAAATTGGATAGGCTACAACGTGAGGGGGTCATCTCACCGGTCGAATTTAATGAATGGGCCAGCCCCATTGCTCCGGTGTTAAAGAGCGACGGCACGGTCAGGATTTGTGGAGACTACAAGGTCACGATCAACCGAGTTTCGAAACAAGATCAATACCCGCTACCAAAAGCTGATGACCTGTTTGCAACACTAGCCGGGGGAAAATTGGATCTAACATCGGCTTACATGGAACACAGGAACTGGTTGAATCATCAAAGAAACTTATGTGCATCAACACGCACAAAGGACTGTTTATTTACAACAGATGCCCTTTTGGCATTCGTTTGGCGGCAGCCATATTACAGAAAAACATGGAGAGCCTATTGAAATCCTTCCCCAGGACCATGATATTCTAAGACAACATCCTAGTCACAGGTCGTGACACCGGCGAGCACCTGCACAATCTGGAAGAGGTTCTGCGTCATCTGGACAAAGTGGGACTCAGGCTGAAACGTTCGAAGTGCATTTTCGTGGCACCAGAGGTCAAATTCCTTGGACAAAAGATTGCTGCAGACGGAATCAGACCTACAGATGTGAAAACAGAGGCCATCAAAAATGCGCCCAGACCCCAGAATGCATTCATTCCTGGGTCTTCTCAACTACTTCGGTAACTTCTTATCCAAATTGAGCATAGTATTAGAGCCTTTGCACAAGCTGCTCAGGAAAAGAGACGACTGGGTGTGGGGTGAACTTCAAGACTGAGCCTTTGAGAAGGTGTGAAATCTGTTGTGTTCCCACAAGCTACTGGTACTGCATGACCCTTGCAAGCATCTAGTTTTGACCTGTGATGCGTCGTCCTATGGGGTGGCTGCGTACTCCAGCAAGCCAATGAGTCAGGCAAACTACAACCAGTTGCATACGCATCTCGAAGCCTGTCCAAGGCAGAAAGAGCGAACGGCATGGTAGAGAAAGAGGCTTTAGCATGTGTTTAAGGGGTAAAAAAAAGCACCAGTACCTGTTTGGGCTTGCTTTGAGCTGGAAACCGATCACAAGCTGCTTATATCATTGTTCTCAGAACATAAAGGTATCAATACCAATGCATCCAGAGATGGGCGCTGACATTATCTGCCTATGATTATGTCATTCGCCATAGACCAGGCACCGACAACTGTGCTGATGCATTGAGCCGGTTATCGTTGCCCACACCGGAGGTGGAAACGCCAATTTCCCCACAGAGCTACTCGTGGCCATTTGAGAGTGAAGGGTCGCCTGTCACTGCTCAACAAGTTAAGACCTGGACCAACCAGGGTCCGACACTATTGGTTGTAAAACATTGTGTTCTTAACGGGAACTGGTCGATCATCCCCAAGGAAATGGGTGATGAAACCAAACCGTACAGCCATCGCAAAGATGAGCTTTCCATCCAGTCCGACTGTTTACTGTGGGGTCATCATAGGCAGTTCCTCGGAATCGAGGAAGACTGCTTCCACTACTAAAGTGAGTTCTTTGGTGGCTGAACAGTCCACCACGAGAGCCATAGACCCTGTCACAGGTGGGACAGACATTCGTCGGGGGGAAGGGGGGGTGGGACTGATTTGCCACACGCTCCTTCCGCTGCCTGCACCTGACCTCTTCTCGCTCGCAGCGTTGAGATTTGAAGAGCTCAACGCCCTCCCGGTTGCACTTTCTCCACCTAGGGTGGTCTTCGGCCAGGTTCTCCCAGGTGTCAGTGGGGATGTCGCACTTCACCAGGGAGGCTTTGAGGGTGTCCTTGTAATGTTTCTGCTGCCCACCTTTGGCTCAGTTGCCACGTGGGGTAATCGTGTTGTAATGCCCAAAAAGGCAAGGCGAGATTTGTACGGGAGTTACATAGTACGCATCCCGGTATTGTCATGATGAAGGCCATCGCCAGGTCCCATGTTTGGTGGCTTGGCATTGACTCGGACTTAGAGTCATGTGTGCATCAGTGCAGCACTTGCATGCAGTTAAGCAATGCCCCAAAGGAAGCTCCCGCTCAGTCTGTGGTCATGGCCATCCAAACCGTGGTCTAGAATCCACATCGACTTTGCGGGCCCCTTCCTCGGTAAAATGTTTTTCGTGCTGGTGGATGCATACTCCAAATGGATAGAATGTGTGATCGTGTCATCCAGCACTTCCACTCCCACCATTGAGAACCTGAGAGCCATGTTTGCCACACATGGTTTGCCAGACATCGTTGTCAGCGACAACGGAACGTGTTTCATGAGCCTGGAGTTTCAAGAGTTCATGAAATGCAACGGCATAAAACACGTGAGGTCAGCCCCGTTCAATCCAGCGTCCAATGGTCAAGCAGAGTGGGCAGTTCAAACCATCAAGCAGAGCCTGAAACCCGTAACTCACGGTTCCTTGCAGACACGTCTGTCACACATACTGCTCAGTTACAGGACAAGGCCACACACGCTCACTGGGGTCCCGCCTGCGGAACTATTGATGAAGAGAGGCCTCAAAACCAGGCTTTCTCTAGTTCATCCTGACCTTAACGATCATCTCGAAACCCGACATCAACGCCAGCAGTGGTATCACGACCACGCCACAGTGTCACACGACATATCTGTAAATGACCCAGTGTGTACTTAACCATGGTCAAGGGCCCAAGTGGCTCCCGGGCAATGTTACAGATAAGGAGGGTAACCGGGTCTATATGGTTAAGCTCAAGAATGGGCAGTTGTGCAGGAAACACATTGATCAAATCAAGCTAAGACACACCGACGAACCAGAACAGTTGGAAGAAGACACTGCGAGCTGAGACGACCAACCAACTCACGTCCAGTCATCAGAAGAACCCACTGTGGTCAACACCCAGCCCCAAATCGTGAGAGATTCGGAAAGCACTGGGACGGTCAACTAAGGAGCGAAGGGCTCCGGACCATCTGAACTTGTAATATGGACTTGTGCCAAGAACTGGGGGGGGGAGGAAATGATGTATGTACATGAGGTCTGCCCACCACCAGGGGGCTCTACCGTCGGAGGTTCTAGGGTCATAGGTACACTCGTGCTGAGACCGGTATATAAACTAAACTTCACCCTTGTAAGGAGCTCTTTCATAGTGCTCAACAAAAATATATTCCAGTGAAAAACAAGGGTGGTAAGAGAAGGAATAACCAGCCGTGGATAACCAAGGAAATAAAGGAGAGTATCAAATTAAAAACCAATGTGTATAAGGTGGCCAAGGTTAGTGGGAAACTAGAAGATTGGGAAAATTTTAAACGACAGCAAAGAATGACTAAGAAAGCAATAAAGAAAGGAAAGATAGATTACGAAAGTAAACTTGCGCAAAACATAAAAACAGATAGTAAAAGCTTTTACCGATATATAAAACGGAAAAGAGTGACTAAAGTAAATGTTGGTCCCTTAGAAGATGAGAAGGGGGATTTAATAATGGGAAATGTGGAAATGGCTGAGACCTTAAACAATTATTTTGCTTCGGTCTTCACAGTGGAAGACACAAAAACCATACCAAAAATTGCTGGTTACGGGAATGTGGGAAGGGAGGACCTTGAGACAATCACTATCACTAGGGGGGTAGTGCTGGACAGCCTAATGGATCTCAAGGTAGACAAGTCCCCTGGTCCTGATGAAATGCATCCCAAGGTATTAAAAAAGATGGCGGAAGTTATAGCAGATGCATTCGTTATAATCTACCAAAATTCTCTGGACTCTGGGGAGGTACCAGCGGATTGGAAAGCAGCTAATGTAATGCCTCTGTATAAAAAAGGAGGCAGACAAAAGGCAGGTAACTCTAGGCCGGTTAGTTTAACATCTGTAGTGGGGAAAATGCTTGAAGCTATCATTAAGGAAGAAATAGCGGGACATCTAGATAGGAATAGTGCAATCAAGCAGACGCAACATGGATTCATGAAGGGGAAATCAAGTTTAACTAATTTACTGGAATTCTTTGAGGATATAACAAGCATGGTGGATAGAGGTGTACCGATGGATGTGGTGTATTTAGATTTCCAAAAGGCATTCGATAAGGTGCCACACAAAAGGTTACTGCAGAAGATAAAGGTACGTGGAGTCAGAGGAAATGTATTAGCTGGCTAACAGAAAGCAGAGAGTCGGGATAATTGGGTCCTTTTTGGGTTGGAAATCGGTGGTTAGTGGTGTGCCACAGGGATCGGTGCTGGGACCACAACTGTTTACAATACATAGATGACCTGGAAGAGGGGACAGAGTGTAGTGTAACAAAATTTGCAGATGACACAAAGATTAGTGGGAAAGTGGGTTGTGTAGAGGACACAGAGAGGCTGCAAAGAGATTTACATAGGTTAAGCGAATGGGCTAAGGTTTGGCAGATGGAATACAATGTCGGAAACTGTGAGGTCATCCACCTTGGAAAAAAAACAGTAAAAGGGAATATTATTTGAATGGGGAGAAATTACAACATGCTGCGGTGCAGAGGGACCTGGAGGTCCTTGTGCATGAAACTCTTTTGAGTTTACCTGCAAAAACATAAACATTAAAACCATGCCACCCGACCTGGGTGACACAGCAGACATTTTCAAGGCCCCCCCTTTTTTTTTTGGGGCGCTAAAATCAAATTTTTCTAGTGCCCCCTATAAAAGGGGAGGGGGACACTAAAAGCACCGGCAATGAAAACAAATTAAACTTTAAAACGTAAAATCAAATTAAAATTTGGTTGCCGGGCGTGATGATGCACTCCAGTCCCTCCGGTGCCCACCTCTCGCGGAAGGCCGCGAGCGTACCGGTGGACACCGTGTGCTCCATCTCCAAGGACACCCTGGACCGGATGTAAGAGCGGAAGAGAGGCAGGCAGTCAGGTTGAACGACCCCCTCGACTGCCCGCTGCCTGGACCGGCTGATGGCACCCTTGGCCGTGCCCAGGAGCAGTCCTACGTCCTTGTGCATGAATCCCAAAAAAAGTTAGTTTGCAGGTGCAGCAGGTAATCAGGGAGGCGAATGGAATGTTGGCCTTCATTGCAAGAGGGATGGAGTACAAAAGCAGCGAGGTCCTGCTGCAACTGTGCAGGGTATTGGTGAGGCCGCACCTGGAGTACTGCATGCAGTTTTGGTAACCTTACTTAAGGAAGGATATACTAGCTTTGGAGGGGGTACAGAGACGATTCACTAGGCTGATTCCGGAGATGAGGAGGTTACCTTATGATGATAAATTGAGTAGACTGGGTCTTTACTCGTTGGAGTTCAGAATGATGAGGGGTGATCTTATAGAAACATTTAAAATAATGAAAGGGATAGACAATATAGAGGCAGAGAGGTTGTTTCCACTGGTCGGGGAGACTAGAACTAGGGGGCACAGCCTCAAAATACGGAGGAGCCAATTTAAAACCGAGTCGAGAAGAAATTTCTTCTCCCAGAGGGTTGTGAATCTGTGGAATTCTCTGCCCAGAGAAGCAGTTGAGGCTAGCTCACTGAATGTATTCAAATCACAGATAGATAGATTTTTAACCAATAAGGGAATTAAGGGTTATGGGGAGCAGGCGGGTAAGTGGAGTTGAGTCCACGGCCAGGTCAGCCATGATCTTGTTGAGTGGCGGAGCAGGCTCGAGGGGCTAGATGGCCTCCTCCTGTTCCTAATTCTTATGTTCTTATGTATCTTCACTTCTGAAAGTCATTAAAGACTGACGAGGTTACACCTAGTTACTGGCGCACAGTACAGAGTTCATTGTATCATTTCATACACTACACCAACTAATCTAAGGAATAGTCATGAACCAACTACTCCCGAAAATAACCATTAACCAACTAACCCCAGGAATAGCCATTAAGCAACTTGAGCAAATAAATCTAGGCTGACACACCAGTGCAGTGCTGAGGAGTGCTGCATTGTTGGAGGTGCCATCTTTCAGATGAGACGTTAAACCGAGGCCCCGTCTGCTCTCTCAAGTGGGTGTAAAAGATCCCATGGCACTTTTTTGAAGAAGAGCAGGGGAGTTATCCCTGGTATCCTGGCCAATATTTATCCCTCAATCAACATAACAACAACAGATTATCTAGTCATTATCACATTGCTGTTTGTGGGAGCTTGCTGTGTGCAAATTGCTGCATTTCCCACATTACAACAGTGATTACACTCCAAAAGTACTTCATTGGCTGTAATGTGCTTTGAGATGTCCGGTGATTGTGAAAGGCGCTACATAAATGTAAGTCTTTCTTTAACCTTAGGAATAGCCATTAACCAACTAACCCCCAAGAATAACTATTAACCAACTAATCCCAAGAATAGCCATTAAACAACTAATCCCAGGAATAACCATGATCAGACTATCTCCATGAACAGACTATTCCCAGGAATGGCCAAGAACAGACTATCCCCAGGAATGGCCATGAACAGATTATCCCCAGGAATGGCCAGGAACAGACTATTCCCAGGAATGGCCCTGAGCCGGCTGAACCCGGAAGCAGCGGGTGGTTCCTGGCAGGTTGATGCAATTTCCCAGAAAGGCAAGAACTGACGTCACAGACGAACACAATCGGTTTCTGGGCAACCAGATGCCGGAAGTGATGCAGATGGCGGTGGGCGGGGCTGGAAGCAGTGACTCGAATGGTGGTGCCGGGGCGGTGGGTGCGCGGTAGGTGAGAGTGAGCGGGTGAGTGAGGGTCCGGTGGGGTGAAGGTCCGGGTGGGTGAGGGTCTGGGGGGAGTGAGTGAGGGTCTGGGGGGGAGTGAGTGAGTGGGTGAGGATCTGGGGGGGTTGAGGGTCCAGAGGAGCGGGTGGGTGAGGGTCCGGGGGAGCGGGAGGGTCCAGGAGAGCAGATGGGTGAGGGTCCGGGAGTCCAGGTGGGTGGGTGAGGGTCCGGGTGGGTGAAGGTCCGGATCCGGGAGTGGGGGGGTGAGGGTTTGTGGGAGTGGGTGGTTGAGGATTGGGGGGAGTGGTTGGGTGGGTGAGGGTCCGGGTGAAGCGCTGGCCTGAGGCTGCAGTCTGGTACCAGGCTGCCGGCTGTGGGCCACTGACAGCAGCCAGGTGCTGGCTGGCTGGATTTCCCCGGTCTCTGTGTGCTGCTGGTCAGAGGAGCTGGTGACAGGTCTCACAGACTGGTTATTTCTGGCAGTAGTTGGCAGCTAGTGATTATTTCTGGGAATAGATGGCAGCATAACCGTTTGCATTTGGGATATATATATATATATCATCTCAAATAAAATGGATCTATTTTCCTGAAAGGGAAATGTTATTACTCTGTGTGCTTCCATTGTGAATAGGGTTGTACTAAAGATGATCTTTTATCTAGCCCCTTTCATGAGCTCTCACCTAAGCACTTTACAGCCAATTTGAAGTGTAGTCACTGTTGTAATGTAGGAAACGCAGCCACCAATTTGCGCACTGCAATATCTCACAAACAGCAATGTGATAATGAGCAGATAATCTGCTTTAGTGATGTTGGCTGAGCGAAAAATATTGGCTAGGGCACCCTGCACTTCTTTGAATAGTGGCATGGGATCTTTTACGTAGACCTGAGCGGGCAGACAGGACCTCATTTCAACTGAAAGATGGCATCCCTGACAGTGCAGTGCTCCCTCAGCACTGCATTGGAGTGTCAGTCTAGATTATGTGCTCAAGTCTTTGGAGTGGGACTTGAACCCACAACCTTCTGACTCAGAGGCGTGGGTGCTACTATGGCTGATACATTAACATCCAGTAGTGAAAACGGGAGTCACGCACTTATTTAAAACATTATTGGTCCCTTCAAAACATCTCGTGCAATGAGCTACTTTGAATTGGATGACAGTTCTTAGGTACTTGCAGCAGCCATTTCATGCACAACAAGGTCTGACAACAGCTCACACATTTTATATCCTAAGGCACTTCGCAGAGGTGTACGGAAAAATAGATGTAAAGCCAAAGGAGGAGATATTAGGAGTGAATTCCAGAGCATGGGGCCTATGTGGCTGAAGGCAGTGGGGAGAATGGAGGGTCTGAGGAACAGAACCTTTGGGGAAGGGTGGCCAAGGGCTGAAGGATGTTGCAGAGTGGAGTGAGGACTGGGAGCTAATATAGGATCAATAAGAATGGGGATGATAGATAGTCAGGGACTTGGTGTAGGATTGGATACACTCAGCAGAGTTTTGGATGAGCTGAAGTTTAGAGAAGCTGGGGGATGAGAGGCTGGCCAGGAGAGCATGAGAGTAGTTGAGTCTAGAAGTGACAACGGCAATAATGAGGGCAATGAAAATGATTGAACAGTTGATCTATTTTGATGGTGTTAGTTGAAGGGGGGTGGGATACTGTTCAGGACACCAGAGAAACTTCCAGCAGATACTGGGTTTTTTAGCACCTACCAGAATGGGCAGACAGGGTTAGGATCGTGCCTTTGTTTCTGGTGTATCCTTTGCTGCTGAAGCAAATTCTTGAAAAAAAATCACAGTTAATGCCATCACATAACAAGATAAATGTAGGTGAGCCAAAAAGAGTCCTCTATTTTACAAACCAGGTTTATGTTTTAGAAAAGTTCTGACAAACTTGCCATTTTTGCCCAGATAGCAACAGGGACTGCATTTCCCCCTTCCCCTTGGACAGCACTTTGCATCTGCATAGAGTCATTGCTTGATTATCTGGCCCAAGATCATAAAATCAGCATAAACCCATGTCCTACCACTCTCAATTTATAGAGTGTTGCTATAGATCCAGACTGCTCTGTACTTGCACTCGGCAATAGCCTGTCTTATATTCAATCCAGGTTACTATTTTCACTTACCTCTTTTTTTTTTAGATGGTGGGCATGTGGAAGTGAAATATTTAAAAGAATGGAGACTGAAGCAGCTGAAAACAACCTGTATTTTACTTTTGGAGTCATAGCAGACATTCAATATGCTAATGTAGAGAATGGCTTTAACTATGCAAGGACACGAGAACGTTACTATAGAAACAGCCTCCGCCTGCTACGCAGTGCTATCAAAGAATGGAATGAAGAACCTACCGCTCCCAAGTTTATTCTGCAGCTTGGCGATATCATTGATGGATGCAATTCACAGCTAAAGTCTTCAGATGATGCGCTTCAAACAGTAATAAATGAATTTTCAAACTGTGTGTCTCCAGTGCACCATATTTGGGGAAATCATGAGTTTTATAATTTTGACAGGGAGCTATTACTTAAATCAGCTCTAAATAGCAAGCACCTGGGAAAAGACAGAACCTCCGATAACATGGACAGTTGCAGCATTAAGACAGACTTCGACCCTGATGATCCTGAGGCGTTTTATGGCTACCATTTTAGCCCTTTTCCTAAGTTCCGATTCATATTAACTGACACACATGATCTCAGCATTCTGGGAAGGAACAAGATGAGTAAGAAACACAGTGATTCAATGCAGATACTGACATCAAACAACAGAAATGAAGACCTTAATAGCCCCATGGGTAAATAGTTATTTTATATCTGTTTGTCGTGCAATTTTGGCTTTAGCTTGTGTGTACTTTCTATCAACTTTCTATCAACTTTCTCCATTTAAAAAAAAAAGTATGATGGCCACATTTAAAATGGAACAGTCTATGTAAAACTTGTCAGGTTGTAATTACAATCTTCCCCTCATGGGGGTGTTGCTCATCATCATAGGCGGGTCTTGGTCCAGTGGCAGGGATTAACCAAGACGACTGGAGGCCAGCTCTGCTGCACTGACCTAGTGCGCACACATATCGCAGTGTGGGCTGGCCCTTGCTGCCCCTGGGCCTCGAACTCTCGTCTCTCCTGGGCCCCGATCACGTTGGCAGCAATTGTGCACTGGCAACTCTCTCCGGCAACATTATTGGCAGGAGAATGTAATTATACTGTGACTCGTTTATGTAGACAGTTCCCATTGTAAAAGTGAGCAAACGAATTTATAATATAAAAATGAGAACAGAATGTATATGATTTCAAAAAATATTCCCCCGACTTTTATTTTGTTTGTGCGGCCCCTATAACGGGCTGCGTGGCCCATTCAAAGTTATGCGCTACAATGAAATTTAACATTGGAAAAGCTGGTCCCGGGCTGCGCGAGACTGGCAGACAGCTGCACGGCCTGCCAGTCTCGTGCAGTGGGAACATTAGCGGGATTATATTTTGCATACTCTGGTCTATATATCTCCGCCCTCTAACCCTACTTCCCCTCAATACTATACACAGTCTTGACTCTCCATGTACAACGCCACAGGAGATCGACTAGTATTATCTAATAATGTGAACAGGTTCCAGTAGCTTAGCACCAGTGTCCCTAACTGCAGTCTACCTTTTCGGGCTGAAGGCTGCCCCAGAAAATGGGAGGGAAAATTAGAGAGTGAATCATCTTGAGAGGCCACCTTGGTTCAAGCTTAAGGAAAGCATAGGCAGGTGCTTAGGCAGTAGTCACCTGCTAGTATAGAATAACATAAGACGATATGAAGTTAACTGCATTTAAAATGGGAACTGCGAAAGCAAAGTCATCATTTGTTTCATGACTGCCAGGATAACATCTTAATTTTTTAAAAACTTAATACACATCAATTTTCCTAATCTCTACTTATTTGTGGTCATCTCCTGTTGTACATCCTCCTTGGATTGTGGACATGAAGACCATTACTTTTTTTTTGCACAGAATTTACAGCACAGAAACAGGCCATTCAGCCCAACCAGTCCATGCGGTTGTTTATGCTCCACTTGAGCCTCCCATCCTTCCTGATCTAACATTATCAGCATAACCCTCTATTTCCTTCTCCCTCATGCTTATCTAGCTTCCCCTTAAATGCATCTATTAATCCCTGTGGTAACGAGTTCCACATTCTCACCACTTTCTGGGTAAAGAAGTTCCTTCTGAATTCCCTATTGGATTTCTTGGTGACTATCTTACATTGATGGCCTCTAGTTTTGCTCTTCCCCACAAGTGGAAACACTCTCTCTGTGTCCACTTTATCAAAATAATTTTAAAGATCTCTATTAGGTCATCCCTCAACTTTCTCTTTTCAAGAGAAGGAGATCCAGCATGTTCATCCTTTCCTGATAGTTAGAATTTCTGGTATCATCCTTGTCAATCTTTTTGAACCTTCTCCAGTGTGTCTCTATCCTTTTTCCTTCATTTAATCCTTTCAGAAGGAGAAACCCTTATTGGGTGTGGACAAGATTTGCCCATGAATTTGCACTGAAAACCTATATTTCTGTTTCTCGTAGCTCTCTTTAGTTTTCATAGTCATTACAGTTGTACACGCCTGTTAATAAAATGCTTCCAAAAGCCCATCTGATAGAAATGTCAAAAAAATTATACATAGAATAATAACTATCTAAAAGGACTGAAACCCAATTGAAGGATTCTGATGCTATTGCAAACCACAAGCAAAGTTTGAACGATTTAAGGATTTATTTCAAAACCTGGAATTGAATTACAGCTTTATCCACCTGCATGGCAGTTGTACCATTGACAACTATAAAAATCAGTGCCGGCGTTAATTTTAACTAATTTATTGTCTTTGGAGAATAGTCATGTAATTATACATTTTCCATGGCTATGTGTCATGTGTAATGCTAACAAAATTTATGTTTGAAATATTCATGTCACAATTCAATTATTGGTTTTGTTTACATGAGTACAAAGTGCACAAATAACAAAAGAAATGTAAAAATTGCTACAAAAATCAAAGAATATATAATTAGCAATAGGGAATTCTAGTAGCATTGCTGTAGTGAATCAAGCTGTGTTGAAAATGTAATAGTTCCATATATTTAATTGACAGGCCTCACTGGACTGAATTTACGCTTTGTGGGGTTTAATGGAGGTTTCAGTCAAGAGCAGCTCGAGTGGCTAAACAAAGTACTAACTTTCTCTGATAATAACCAGGAAAAGGTGACCGTCATTGGTAAGTGTGTTTAACAAAATAGAAGAACTCATTTCAGTAATTATGTTTATTATGCATTTGTACATTACCAAGCTCTGATAGTAACCTAGGTTTAAGTAAATCAGACTTGTTCTCTTGGAATAGAAATGATGAAAGAGAATCAGTAAATCCAAAAGATAACGTTTAAAATGTAATCATGTGCCTAAGGAAGTCATGATATTACAGGAATAGGTCTTTTACCAATACCTATGGAATATGATGAGCAGGTCACCGGTGCAAGTGACACTGCCTAGCTCTGCTTGGAGTAGGTTACATTGTTAATGTTGGGCGAAATGCCTAGAGTATGGACTCTGTGCTCACATTATAAACAAGCTAGTAACAGTTTTAAACTCAGCTTTGCATTGGCTACGGTTAATATTTCTTGTCTTCGGTGTGCTCAGGTGTCAGATCACCCACCTTATTTCTGATCCCTTGTCATGTTGATATGCATCCAAAATCGCCACATTTACAGCAATATTACGGCACATCAAAAGATAGTTTTGAAATACCAATAAAAGTTTTTCAGACCCAAAAGCTGAAGTGTTTTCTGTACAATGTGTATCTCTCATTGTACAGTCTTTGTGCGACTCCAGTTTGGCACTTTAAACATATCTAACATTTCTGTGTCCAAAAACAAAGCAGATATCCATCCTTTTGGACTACTGTAATTTCTACTTTGAATCCTTATGGTCATTGTTGAGACTGATGTGACCACTGATTATAATTATAGACAGCGCCAGCTACATAGTTGATGAGTGGCTTCGACATAGGTTGTGTGGGTCACTCTGAAGTTGCTGGTTGGGTTTTCTTTTAAAATAAAAAATAGAAGATGCTGGAAATTTATAAGGAGTCACTGCGCATGTGAAAGGAACATGTAGTTTAGAATTTATGGGGAGCCCTTGAGCAGAAAGATTTTCTTTAAGTACAGCAAACCTAAAACCTTGAGCTTGAAGCAAATGTGTAGGTCAGGATATGTGCAGTTTTCCATTCTGGGACAAATATTTCACCAACTATGTTTACTCAAAATTTGAAACACAATAGGAAGCCAAAATATCCTCCTTCATTCCATCCTTGTACACATTTAGACCAATATGTCGAGGAACCAACTAGGGGGGAGGCCATCTTAGACTGGGTGTTATGTAATGAGAAAGGATTAATTAGCAATCTCGTTGTGCGAGGCCCCTTGGGGAAGAGTGACCATAATATGGTGGAATTCTGCATTAGGATGGAGAATGAAACAGTTAATTCAGAGACCATGGTCCAGAACTTAAAGAAGGCTAACTTTGAAGGTATGAGGCGTGAATTGGCTGAGATGGATTGGCGAATGATACTTAAGGGGTTGACTGTGGATGGGCAATGGCAGACATTTAGAGACCGCATGGATGAACTACAACAATTGTACATTCCTGTCTGGCATAGAAATAAAAAAGGGAAGGTGGCTCAACCGTGGCTATCAAGGGAAATCAGGGATAGTATTAAAGCCAAGGAAGTGGCATACAAATTGGCCAGAAATAGCAGCGAACCTGGGGACTGGGAGAAATTTAGAACTCAGCAGAGGAGGACAAAGGGTTTGATTAGGGCAGGGAAAATGGAGTATGAGAAGAAGCTTGCAGGGAACATTAAGACGGATTGCAAAAGTTTCTATAGATATGTAAAGAGAAAAAGGTTAGTAAAGACAAACGTAGGTCCCCTGCAGTCAGAATCAGGGGAAGTCATAACGGGGAACAAAGAAATGGCGGACCAATTGAACAAGTACTTTGGTTCGGTATTCACGAAGGAGGACACGAACAACCTTCCGGTTATAAAAGGGGTCGGGGGGTCTAGTAAGGAGGAGGAACTGAGGGAAATCCTTATTAGCCGGGAAATTGTGTTGGGGAAATTGATGGGATTGAAGGCCGATAAATCCCCAGGGCCTGATGGACTACATCCCAGAGTACTTAAGGAGGTGGCCTTGGAAATAGTGGATGCGTTGACAGTCATTTTCCAACATTCCATTGACTCTGGATCAGTTCCTATGGAGTGGAGGGTAGCCAATGTAACCCCACTTTTTAAAAAAGGAGGGAGAGAGAAAACAGGGAATTATAGACCGGTCAGCCTGACATCGGTAGTGGGTAAAATGATGGAATCAATTATTAAGGATGTCATAGCAGTGCATTTGGAAAGAGGTGACATGATAGGTCCAAGTCAGCATGGATTTGTGAAAGGGAAATCATGCTTGACAAATCTTCTGGAATTTTTTGAGGATGTTTCCAGTAGAGTGGATAAGGGAGAACCAGTTGATGTGGTATATTTGGACTTTCAGAAGGCGTTCGACAAGGTCCCACACAAGAGATTGATGTGCAAAGTTAGAGCACATGGGATTGGGGGTAGTGTACTGACATGGATTGAGAACTGGTTGTCAGACAGGAAGCAAAGAGTAGGAGTAAATGGGTACTTTTCAGAATGGCAGGCAGTGACTAGTGGGGTACCGCAAGGTTCTGTGCTGGGGCCCCAGCTGTTTACACTGTACATTAATGATTTAGATGAGGGGATTAAATGTAGTATCTCCAAATTTGCGGATGACACTAAGTTGGGAGCTGCGAGGAGGATGCTGTGAGGCTGCAGAGCGACTTGGATAGGTTAGGTGAGTGGGCAAATGCATGGCAGATGAAGTATAATGTGGATAAATGTGAGGTTATCCACTTTGGTGGTAAAAACAGAGAGACAGACTATTATCTTAATGGTGACAGATTAGGAAAAGGGGAGGTGCAAAGAGACCTGGGTGTCATGGTACATCAGTCATTGAAGGTTGGCATGCAGGTGCAGCAGGCGGTTAAGAAAGCAAATGGCATGTTGGCCTTCATAGCAAGGGGATTTGAGTACAGGGGCAGGGAGGTGTTGCTACAGTTGTACAGGGCATTGGTGAGGCCACACCTGGAGTATTGTGTACAGTTTTGGTCTCCTAACCTGAGGAAGGACATTCTTGCTATTGAGGGAGTGCAGCGAAGGTTCACCAGACTGATTCCCGGGATGGCGGGACTGACCTATCAAGAAAGACTGGATCAACTGGGCTTGTATTCACTGGAGTTCAGAAGAATGAGAGGGGACCTCATAGAAACATATAAAATTCTGACAGGGTTAGACAGGTTAGATGCAGGAAGAATGTTCCCAATGTTGGGGAAGTCCAGAACCAGGGGTCACAGTCTAAGGATAAGGGGTAAGCCATTTAGGACCGAGATGCGGAGGAACTTCTTCACCCAGAGAGTGGTGAACCTGTGGAATTCTCTACCACAGAAAGTTGTTGAGGCCAATTCACTAAATATATTCAAAAAGGAGTTAGATGAGGTCCTTACTGCTAGGGGGATCAAGGGGTATGGCGAGAAAGCAGGAATGGGGTACTGAAGTTGAATGTTCAGCCATGAACTCATTGAATGGCGGTGCAGGCTAGAAGGGCCGAATGGCCTACTCCTGCACCTATTTTCTATGTTTCTATGTTTCTATATTATTGGCCAGGATGACATCGTCCTTGTGTGCTTATCACAGAGACTTGCAATAACTGGAGCTGGACCTACATTTACATTGCCTTAATCTTACTCGTATTGTTCATTGTGCTAAAATTTTTATGGACATTTATTCGTTTATATAGCACCTTATCACATCCTCAGAATTCCCTAAAGTATTTTACAACCAATGGATTGCTTTTTGAATATAACAAGGTCGCACAAACAACAAATGGATGAGTGAATGATCAGATAATCTGTTTTTGGTAGTGTTGACTGAGGAAGAAATGTTGACCAGACACCAGGAAACTCCTGATCTTTTGCACCCACCTGACCAGGCAGCCAGGACCTTGGATTAACATCTAATCTGACAGAGGACACACCCAACAATGCAGCTTTTCTTCAATACTGAAGTGTCAGCTGAGATGAAGTGCTCATGTCCGTAGTGGGGCTTGAACCCAGGATCTTCTCATTAAGAGGTGAGAGTGCTACCCACAGTCTTCTGACTTGGGCAGGAGTGCTACCAACTGAGCCAAGCTGACACTTAAAATACATGCACAAGTATTTAAACCTACAATACAAGGATTGTACAAAAAAACGTTACGGGTCTGCTACCCAGTATGTGTTTAGAGTCAAATCTCGAATCCAGACAGTAGTTGCTTTCCCATCCAGCAATTAAGAAAAAGCCCATCTTTCACTTCCATGGAGAAAATTGGAGATTTTGCCGAGGGAATTTACCCAAATCGCTGAGGATGCCACTCACTCTCGGCAGCGTTATCTTCCACTTGACTGTGTATCAGCTTTTATCTCTGAATCAGTAGGTTGAGATTCACGTCCCTTATGTCAGCTCATAATCTAGGTTGACAATCCATGTGGGACTGACCTGCACCGTCGCAGTTGCAATCTTTAATGTAATATCTCATCCTAAGGTCACGTTCGGTTGTTCAGCTGGATGAAGATCTTATGACGTGCTCACTTCAGCAGCAAGTTTGCTAACAGAACAGCAGGGAGTTGTCCCAATTTCCTGGCCAACATTCCTCCCTCAATCAGCGCCACAAAAGAGCAGATTAACGGGTCAACCCTGAACCTAAGTCAAGAATGCTGCTTCTAGCAAAGGCACCTCTGGTTGCGTGGATGGCATTGTAAATGTGTTTCTGAAATTTTCTCTCTCCAGTATTTTTAGCAAAATTGTAATATGATATTTTTACTTTTATCTACCATTCATAGAAACATAGAAAGTAGGAGCAGTAGTAGGCCATTCGGCCCTTGCTTTCCTTAGTATTCATCTTATAAGCCAATTAGACTACAAATATTGCAACAATACAAAGCAACTAGAACTGCATATTGATGCAGGATATGCAAAATAAGTCAAGCATGAAGTCACCTATATTAAGGTGCTTCATAGTTTTAGCAGTAGATACCTTAGGAACTTCATTTTAGACCTTAACTTGAGCTTCGTTTTAAGACTTTTTAATGTTAGCAGAGATTGGCTCCCCTATTGGTTCCCCACTAACATTAAAATTAAACCAAGATTTGCATGCTGTGCGTGGAAAGCACAGACATGCACAGTTCTGTTTACTCTGATTTAGAGAGAGAGGCATAGTCACAGTACAAGTGTTCTGTCAACTCTACATTGCTCTAATGGTCACAAATTGATACCTGTCATATAGCTGCTGCACCCTTATTTTATACGGGTTTGACTGAAGTACTGAAAGATGGATAGAGTGATTTGTTTCTTTATATTTTGACCAGGTATTGAGCAATTCAGTTGAAGGCGTGAAAGGCATGTATCTATGATGAAAGGGGAAAGATGATATAATTGTAAACTGTTTTCTTAATGCAGGTCATCTTCCTGTTCACCCAGAATCTACAGATCCAATGTGCGTTGCATGGAACTATGATGAGATCCTCTCAGTATTACACGCGCACACTAGTGTAGTGTGTTTTATAGCAGGACATGATCACGATGGTGGCTACTACTTGGACGATCATGGAATTCACCATCTTACCTTTGAAGGTGTGATCGAAACATCACCAGAGAGCCGTGCGTTTGGTACCATTCATGTATATGAAGACAGAATGATCTTAAAGGGAAGGGGCAGGATTCGAAAGAGAGTTCTACACTACGGAAAACATAAATGAATGGTTTTCTATCTTGTAATGTAGTGTGGCACAAAGACCTCTATCATAAAAGAACATAAGAATTAGGAGCAAGAGTAGGCCATTCGGCCCCTTGAGCCTGCTCCGCTATTTAATAAGATTATGGTTGATCTTCTACCTCAACTCCACTTTCCTGCACTATTCCCATATCCCTTAATTCCCTTAATTTTCAAAAATCGATCTATCTCTATCTTGAATATACTCAACGACTGAGCATACACAGCCCTCTGGGCTAGAGAATTCCAAAGATTCACCACCCTCTGAGTGAAGACATTTCTCCTCATCTCAGTCCTAAATAGCAGACCCCCTTATTCGAAGACTGTGATCCCTGGTCCCATCTACCCTGTCAAGCCCTGTAAGAATGTTGTATGTTTCAATGAGATCACCTAAACTCTAGAGAATATAGGCTGTGATGTAGAATATGATGCTGTGTGCCTTGCATTGTTTGCTGTAAATTTAATATCCAAACTCAAGTGAGAGAGCATTGCAGTATTAGTGGAAGACTTAATCCAAGGGAGTTAATAGGAGGATGAAAAATAACTTTTAATGGCAAATTTCCACTGGCAGCTGAAGATTCGCATTCAGTCGCAAATTTGATAGTGGTTGAAAATTTAAACGAACAGCAAAGAAATATGCACCTGATGTCAAGAAGATAAACCGCTACAGTCTCTGGAGTCGTGACTTTATAAAACTGCTTTGCTTCGGCATTTTACTATTTAATCTGAATCCTTTCATTTTACCATGACCTTGTAATGAGGTTCAAGTCAGCTGTTATTAAATTATATATACATAAACATAGTGGACCCCTGCTAGTCACAGATTTCTTGTTTTGAACACTTTCTTTCAGTTGGGTGCAAGTTTAATAGTAGAAAATTTGCTGAAGTTATGTGATCCTGTACCTTAATATAGATAACAGAGAAGTTTGATCAAGATAGTGCAGTAGGTGTTGTATAAATGTTATATACTTTCGTAAGGTATTTGATAAAGTGCAGGACAGGAGGCTTGTTAAGAAGATGGAAGCCCTTGGAATTAAGGGTAAAGTGGTGATGTGGATGTAGAATTGGCTCAGTGACTGAAAGCAGAGGGCGATGGTGGATGGACAGCTTTTCAGACTGGGAGGTGATTTGCAGTGGTGTTCTTCAAGGGTCAGTTTTGGATCCATTATTCATTCTAATTTCTATAAATGACCTAGACTTGGGTGTAGAGAGCAGCATTATAAAGTTTGCAGATGATTTCAAACTTGGCATTGTAGTAGATAGTGATGAGGATAGTTGTAGACTTCAGGATGACATATAGACAGGATGGTGAATTGGGCAGAAGCACGGCAGATGGAGTTCAACAGAGAGAAGTGTGAAGTGATGTACTTTGGGAGGACTAATATAGAAAGACAGCATACTATAAATGGCACGATTTTCAAAAGTGTAGATGAGCATATACACAAATCCTTAAAGGTGGTTAAAATAGCACAGAGGTTTTTTGGGTTTATAAATAGAGGTATAGAATATAAAAGCAAAGAGATTACGCTAGAACCTTATAAGTCTCTGGTTAGGCCTCAACTGGACAATTCTGGGCACCAGACTTCAGGAAAGTTGGAAAGGCCTTAGAAAAGGGTACAGAGGAGGTTTACCTGGATGTTACCAGGGATGAGGAATGTCAGTTATGGATAGAGTTTGGAAAAGTTAGGATTGTTTTCCTTGGAACAGAGGAGTTTAAGAGGTGACCTAATAGATGTTTGCAAGCTGATAAGGGGTTTTGATGGAGTAGATAGTAAAAAGCTGTTTCCTCCGGCAAGTGAGTCAATAAACCAGAGGTTATAAATTTAAAATCATTGGCAAAAGATCTACAGGGGAGTTGAGAATTCTTTTCACTGAGTTGTCTCAAAATCTGGAATGCTCTACCTGAAAAGGTGGCAGAAGCTGATTTCATAAATCATTTTCAAAGGGATTTGGACAGATCCTTGAGGATGAGAAACTTACAGGGTTAAGGAAAAAAAGCAGAGGATGTGGGAATAAGCACAACTGCTCTTTCAAAGAGCGATAGGCCGAATGACCACCTCCTGTAAGTTTCTCTGATAAGGGTAGATTAATAGTACCAAATGGACCTAGAAAATAAAGAGGGTGAGCTAAAGAATGGAGATGGAATTTAATTGCAGAAATGAGATATGCAGCTTGGTACAGGAAATGTCCTATTTTGGTTATTTCACAAGCTTCACTTCATTTATATACATCAAAATATCATGGCAGTAATTAAGCTCACGTTTATCCATAGGCTCCACAGTGGCCAGGTGTCCATGTGCAGAGGTAGGACAAATAAAAGCTTTTTGATTACCAAATACTACAAGGTATCTAGTCAGGGAGGCTATTAATAAAGTTGCTCAAATAGTAGGATACTGCTTGAAGCATCTTGATTCGAAAGCACTGGAAAGGGCATTTTTGCAGCACACTGTAGTTTTGGATACTGATACAGTTTAGAGGGTCCAGAGAAGAGGGGAAAGGATGAAAACTATAAGGAGCTCCTCACAGAATTAGGCTTTTCCCATTAAAGACATGATTTAGAAGGGACATAATCCAAATCTTTAACATGTTGATGTAAACAGCTTATTCAAGTTCAGCTGTGCTCGTAGAACTAGAGTACAAAACTGGCCAATGTAATTGAGATTTAAGACAGAAGAAACGTCTTCCTCAAGGAAGAGTGTGTATGTGTATATATATATTATATATATATGGAATAAACTCCCATTAAAGGTAATGTAAATTGTGTTAAAAAGCTCAATGAATATCTGTGTCAGAATGAGATTGAAGTTATAAGGATAAGTCTAGATATAAATTAACAAGAATGATACGATGTTGAAAATCAGTACATTACTGATGGAGTGCTACATTATCAGAGGTACCATTCATTGGATGAGACATTGAAATGAGGTCCTGTCTGCCTATTGAGGTGGAAATGAAAGGTCTCATGGCATTACTTTGAAGAGCAGGGAGTTCTTCTCACTCTCCTAGCCAACATTCTTTTCCTCAACAAAAAAAAGGAGAAACCATTTAATTGGTAATTCATCTCATTTGTAGATTGTGGAACCTTGCATTGCACAATCGTCAGCAACGTTTGCCAGCATAACAATAGTGGCTATGCTTTACTTTAATGGAAGCACTTTGGGACATCCTGAGGTTGTGAGAAGGTGCTATATGAATGCAAGTTCATTCTTTCATGCTGAAGAAGTGAAGGAAAGGACACTGCCATCTTCAACACAGTCATTGTCAGATTGTTGGATTTCTGAATATTTTGTCCATGAAAGAGTTTGGATGCAATGTATATCAAAATGTCATTAGATTAAATTCAGGTCACAAGTGGTTAAATTTGCAACACACAGCTTCTAGGAAAGATGGAATAGAATTCAGATGAAGCTTCTGTCCAAATTGCTTGAGACAAGATAGGTTGACTAAAACATCCCAGTAAACAGTGTTGAAATGCGCCTGCATTTGTGCTCAGCAGTCAGTATCTCGAATGCCTCACTGAAGAGAGTGGTAGGTGGCTCATCTGGTCACTTTCCATGCATGTTGAGGGTTAGAGGTCAAGCCATTGGTTTCCTGTCCAACTTAGGAACAAAATACACAAGGATGTAGCCTAGGACCGTCTGGAGGATCTGGTAAGGCAGTCAGACACCGAATGATTGTGCTGCCCTTAAGGTAGATCAGATTCAGGGTAATTATTGATGAGAAAGGTTGTGCTTGGCTCACTGCTGGGGTTAATGTGGTGTATTTATTAGTTTCAATGTTACAAGGAATGTTAAGAAATAAGTTGTAATTTGTTGTATTCCTTACTCAGTTTGTTCACTTATTATTTGTAAGTTAAATAAAGATCTTTAAAGTCAGTTTTTCTGACATAACTATTTTTTCAGGGTTTATTTTTAAGTATAAAATAGGGAGAAAATATTTGGGAAATTTGACCCAAAAAATGAGTAATTTTGGAGAAAGCAGTAAAGTCAGTTTTCATTTTGAACATCACTAAAGCTCAAGTAAACAAGCATGGAACTTGAAGGTACATTCGAGCTAAATGACAACTCACAATTATTTGCACAACTCACAAACACTACTTTTATGGGGCTCACTATCAGACTCTCACTTAATAGTCAAAGAGAAGAACCAAGGTTTATTCCAGCTTCTGCATACCTGCTACTGTGATGGGTGGAAAAATACAAATAATTCAAGATCACGTACAGGTTGCAATCTTGCTTTCAGTAAACAATACCTTGGTGTATAACCTGAGTAAGCCTTTGATGACCTCAGTCTCCAGGGGACAATCGGTGTGGTAACAGTGTCTGTACTCTGCTGTTCTTGTTGCATACCTACCTTGGAATGAAAACTTGCCATCTGCTATAATATTTGAAAAATAATCATTCCCACAGTCATTCCTTGTCCTGATGAAAATTGGGTCCAGAGTGGGTGTGCATCACATCAGTGACCTTGGCACTGTGTGGAAAATACACAGCGTGGTTGTTGATGTAACAGATGGGATACATGTGAATTTGTCAATCTGATATTTGGGAAGAAAAAGATGGGAAATTTCAAAATATTTTCTCAAATTTAGGATGAAACTTTAAAAAAATTGATTTATCACTTAAAAAAACGTTGGGTATTTAAAGCTTGAAACCAGTGAAAATTGATTCCAATGATACTTAAAAATAAACAAATTGGCAATTTATATTTGTCCTTGTCTCATTTAAGTGTTGATCCAACCACCTTTTGGAAGATTGGAGAACTGCATGTGGTGGCATGTGCAGGATTACTGTATACAGTTTATACAAGGAGTTCCATTGTTACAGCTCCTGGGTCACTGGTCTGGATCTTGGGAAGTAAGGGGCGTGGGGTCCACTTAAGAAAGGAGACTGGCCGTTGAACCCGAGAGAGTATCTAGTGCGAACCTAAATTTGTAAAGCACCTTCTCCAGAAAAGAGTGGTGTAACAAATTTGACTGAGATTGCTTATGTATTCTGTCAGAACATATTAAATAGGAGCAGGTGTATGCCCTCAAGCCTGCTCCACCATTCAATAAGGTCATGGCTGGGCTGATCTGATCTGATCTTGGCCTCAACTCCACTTCCCTGCCTGCTCCCCATAACCCTTGACTCCCTTATCATTCAATAATATGTCTATTTCCACCTTAAATACATTCAATGGCCCAGCCTCCACAGTTGGCTGGGGCAGAGAATTCCAAAGATTCACGGCCCTCTGAGAAGAAATTCCTCCTCATTGCTGTTTTAAATGGGCGACCCCTTATTCTGAAACCATGCCCCCTAGTTCTAGATTCCCCCACGAGGGGAAACATCTTCTCTGCATCTACCCTGTCACCAACCCAGAGAAGTTTGTTCTAAAAGTGGAATGAAGATGGTAGGCCAAGATAAGGCTGCCC
This sequence comes from Pristiophorus japonicus, assembly GCF_044704955.1. Taxonomy (NCBI): domain Eukaryota; kingdom Metazoa; phylum Chordata; class Chondrichthyes; family Pristiophoridae; genus Pristiophorus; species Pristiophorus japonicus. Next base: position 88,847,963 of record NC_091992.1, read on the forward strand.
AAAACTTTCCTATTCCAAGCTTGCCTGTCAAAGTATTTTCTCATAACCTGATTCTCTTTTATATTTTTTGCCCAATCAAAAATAATAATATGGTCTTTTGAATGCTTACCGTTCACATCCATGCTGCACCTTGGCTCAATTATAAGCTACAATTTACATTAGAAGCTTTGACACTGAAACCACATCGAAAAGCCTCCCACCATTCAGTGTCCGGCACAATGGGCTGTATAAAGGACACTTTAGAGTCACCATATATGCTCTTGAAATTTTTAATGAGGCCACTGGGTTTCGGTTTTCACAGAAAACAAGCTAAACTGTGGAATGAGATCCTAACAGGACAATTAAAGTTTTGAAATGCAATGTACTAAAGATTAATTTAACTTATTCACTTTCAAGCAGGTCTTTACACAGTTTTTTTTTAAGTCAATTTTTTGGTGAACATGGCTCATTTTTTTTGAAGCTGTTGGTCATCCCCTTTTGGGCTTTTGTAGGTTGGTAGGTATGCATTAAATGTAAATTATCATCCTTAAAATGTAATTTACATATTTAATCTGAAATCAAACAGTGTCGGTAAATTGCTCCAAATTGAATTTGACTTTTAGATGATGTAGTTACGGCATTACCAACAATCCTTTCCCATCAGGAAATGAAACACATTTGAAGGATCCCAGTTTGTTGCAATTTGTCCAGCTGGCGGAAATGATGTACATGGGCTTCCCTCGTAAGATCGCTGCAGTAGAATCAATGGAAATGATGGACCTAATACTGTGTCTATGAGGTGGCATGGTCAGCTCCCTGTCTGGGTTAGTACTATCGGATCTCTGTGAATTTCTCTAACCTTGCGTGGAGCACTTTGTTGATGTAGATTTCGACAGTGGAATTACTGTTCCCGTTAGAGATTGCGAAGTGCTGTTATCGGAGCGCCAGTTATCTCTCCTACATACACTAAGTCATTCTGCAGCAGGTACAGTTCAGCCGTTCGCAAAGAGCATTTAATGCTTGTAAATCTACAGTCACATTTCCTTGTTCTCAATGAAACACACAGGTTTGTTTAAATTAAGACTGCGCTGTACGACTAAAAAACGAAGCAGTATAACAATATTTTTGAATTTATATAGCGCCTTATCACGTCGATGTTATTCAAAGCACTTCACAGGATGAAGTGGTCCTAGAGTGCAGTATTTTATGTAGGAAGCGCAGCATTGAGAGTTTTTTTTAATATTCATTCACAGTATATGGGTGTTGCTGGCAAAGCCAGCATTTATTGCCCATCCCTAATTGCCCTTGAGAAGATGGTGGTGAGCCGCCGCCTTGAACCGCTGCAGTCTGTGTGGTGAAGGTTCTCCCACAGTGCTGTTCGGGAGGGATATCCAGGATTTTGACCCAGCGACGATGAAGGATCGACGATATATTTCCAAGTCAGGATGGTGTGTGACTTGGAGGTGGTGATGTTCCGATGAGCCTGCTGCCCTTGTCCTTCTAGGTGGTAGAGGTCGTGTGTTTGGGAGGTGCTGTCGAAAAAGCCTTGATGAGTTGCTGCAGTGCATCTTGTAGATGGTACACACTGCAGCATCGGTGTACCAGTGGTGGAGGGAGTCGATGTTTAAGGTGATAGATTGGGTGCCAATCAAGCGGGCTGTTTTGTCCTGGATGGTGTCAAGCCTCTTGAGTGTTGTTGGAGCTGCACTCATCCAAGGAAGTTGGGAGTATTTCATCACACTCCTGATTTGTGCCTTGCAGATGGTGGAAAGGCTTTGGGGTCAGGAGGTGAGGCACATGCCACAGAATACCCAGCCTCTGACCTGCTCTTGTAGCCACAGCATTTATGTGACTGGTCCAGTTAAGTTTCTGGTCAATGCTGAACCCCAGGTTGTTGGTGGTAGGTGTAATTTCATTGAATGATAAGGGGCAGTGGTGAGACTTTCACTTGTTGGAGATGGTTATTGCCTGGCACTTGTGTGCCGCAAATATTACTTGCCACTTATCAGTCCAAGTCTGAATATTTTTCAGGTCTTACTGCATGCAGGCTTGGGCTGTTTCATTATCTGAGTAGTTGCGAATGGAATTGAACACTGCAGTCATCAGCAAACATCCCCACTTCTGACCTTATGATGGAGGGAAGGTCTTTGATGAAGCAACTGAAGATGGTTCTGCCTAGGACACTGCCCTGAGGAACTCCTTCAGCGATGTCCTGGGGCTGAGATGATTGGCCACCAACAACCACAACCATCTTCCTTTGTGCTAGGTATGACTCTAGCCAGTGGAAAATTTTACCAATTATTCCTATTGACTTAAATTTTACTAGGGGTCCTTGATGCCACACTCGGTCAAATGCTGCCTGCTCAAGGGCACACTCTCACCTCACCTCTGGAATTCAGCTCTTTCGTCAATGTTTGGACCAAGGCTGTAATGAGGTCTGAAGCTGAATGGTCCTAGCAGAAGACAAACTGAGCACTGGTGTGCAGGTTATTGGTGAGTAAGTATTGCTTGCTAGCACAGTAGATGACACCTTCCACTACTTTGCTGATGATTAAGAGTAGACTGTTGGCAGGGTAATTGGCCCCATTTGATTTGTCCTGCTTTTTGTGGACAGGACATACCTGGGCAGTTTTCCACTTTGTTGAGTAGATGTCAGGGTTGTAGCTGTGCTGGGAGTGCAGTATTTTATGCAGGGAGAGGAGTATTGGGACTGCAGCATTTTATGTAAGTAAGCCTATGGATCGAGATGACCAAACTCTTGCTGGATGACACAGGTGCCATAACACGGGTCCTCGAGTCACCTATTTGGGCGAATTGTCTTTTACAATAGACAGACCTAACAGCATGGAGAGGGCAGTAGCATTTATCACAAATCTGGGCACAAGTAGTTCACGGTTTTACACCATTAAATTTTTTTTTAAAAACCATAGGCAGCTTGTGCCCAAAGTTGCAAAGCAGGCTGCCGCCCACCAATCTCTCATACCTAGGTGCTGAAGAAGGAAATTGGCCTATAACGTTTAGGTCCATGCACTCATTAATTGGCTGTATCTCAAACTTCAGATACCACTAGATCATGGTCTTCAAATATGAATTCATCTAATAAGGCAACATTAATGCAACCTTCTGCATTCTCTGCTACAGTTTGCCATGCCCTCTAATTTGGTATCTTAAACAAACCTCAATATCATAAGAACATAAGAAAAAGGAGCAGGAATAGACCATACAGCCCCTCGAGCCTGCTCCGCCATTTAATACGATCATGGCTGATCCAATCATGGACTCAGGTCCACTTCCCTGCCCGCTCTCCATAACCCCTTATTCCCTTATCGTTTAAGAAACTGTCTGTTTCTGTCTTAAATTTAGTCAATGTCCCAGCTTCCACAGCTCTCTGAAGCACAACCCTCAGAGAAGAAATTTCTCTTCATCTCAGCTTTAAATGGGCGGCCCCTTTTTCTAAGATTATGCCCAAGTTCTAGTCACCCCTATCAGTGGAAACATCCTCTCTGCATCCAGGGAGCAGCAGGGAGTCTGGGGACGTCAGAGGCCTACAAAAGGCCCAGAAGGAGATCGGAGAGGCCAGCTGGAGCAGCTGCAGCAGGGTGAAAAGGCAAAAAAGAAATCGAAAGATAACGTCACAGCCAAGGGGGTAAGTGATTGGCTGGTGATTGGTAAGTAGCTTTTCTTTTTCTTTTCTCTATCGGTAAGTGATCTTTTAGCATTGATGTTGCCTAATTAAGTTTATCTAGGGGTTAAGTCATGGCAGGAGAGCTCGGACACGTGTTATGTACTATGTGGGAAGTCGGGGGCACTTCCAGTCTCCCTGATGACTACATATGCAGGAAGTGTATCTGGCTGCAGTTCTTCTCGGACCGCATTGCGGTGCTGGAGCTGCGGGTGTATTCACTCTGGAGCATGCACAATGCTGAGAATGACGTGAATAGCATGTTTAGTGAGTTGGTCTTACCGCAGGAAAAGGGTACACGGTCACATAGGGAATGGATGAGCAATGCAAGGAAGGTAGTGCAGGGGTCCCCTGCGGTCATCCCCCTGCAAAACAGATACACCGCTTTGGGTACTGTTGAGGGGGATGACTCATCATGGGAGGGCAGCATTAGCCAAATTCATGGCACCGTGGGTGGCTCTATTGCACAGGAGGGCAGGAAAAAGAGTGGGAGAGCTATAGTGATAGGGGATTCAATTGTAAGGGGAATAGATAGACGTTTCTGCGGCCGCAACCGAGACTCCAGGATGGTATGTTGCCTCCCTGGTGCAAGGGTCAAGGATGTCTCGGAGTGGGTGCAGGGCATTCTGAAAAGGGAGGGTGAACAGCCAGTTGTCGTGGTGCATATAGGTACCAACGATATAGGTTTAAAAAAAAGGGGTGAGGTCCTACAAGACGAATTTAGGGAGGAAGTCAGAGTAGGAATCGCAGGATAGCTCAGATGAATACGTGGCTTGAGGAGTGGTACAGCAGGGAGGGATTCAAATTCCTGGGACATTGGAACCAGTTCTGGGGGAGGTGGGACCAGTACAAACCGGAGGTTCTGCACCTGGGCAGGACCGTAACTAATGTCCAAGGGGGAGTGTTTGTTAGTGCTGTTGGGGAGGAGTTAAACTAATATGGCAGGGGGATGGGAATCTATGTAGGGAGACAGAGAGAAGTAGAATGGGGGCAAAAGCAAAAGATAGAAAGAAGAAAAGTAAAAGTGGAGAGCAGAGAAACCTAAAGCAAAAGGCAAAAAGGGCCACATTACAGCAAAACTCTAAAGGGGCAAAGTATGTTAGAAAAACAAGCCTGACGGCTCTGTGCCTCATCGAGGAGTATTCGGAATAAGGTGGACGAATTAGCTGCGCAGATAGTAGTTAATGGGATGATGTAATTGGCATCATGGAGACATGACTCCGGGGTTACCAAGGCTGGGAACTCAACATCCAGGGGTATTCAACATTTACGAAGGATAGACAGAAAGGAAAAGGATGCGGGGTGGAATTGCTGGTTAAGGAGAAAATTAATGCAATAGTAAGAAAGGACATTAGCTTGGATGATGTGGAATCGGTATGGGTGGAGCTGCAGAATACCAAGGGGCAGAAAACGCTAGTGAGAGTTGTGTACAGACCACCAAACAGTAGTAGTAAGGTTGGGGACAGCATCAAACAAGAAATTAGGGATGCGTGCAATAAAGTTACAGCAGTTATCATGGGTGACTTTAATCTACATATTGATTGGGCTAACCAAACTGGTAGCAATGCGGTGGAGGAGGATTTCCTGGAGTGTATTAGGGATGGTTTTCTAGACCAATATGTCGAGGAACCAACCAGGGAGTTGGCCATCCTAGACTGGGTGATGTGTAATGAGAAAGGACTCATTAGCAATCTTGTTGTGCGAGACCCCTTGGGGAAGAGTGACCATAATATGGTAGAATTTTTATTAGGATGGAGAGTGACACAGTTAATTCAGAAATTAAGGTCCTGAACAAAAGGAAAGGTAACTTCGATAGTTTGAGGCGTGAATTGGCTAGAATAGATTGGCAAATGATACTTAAAAGGTTGACGGTGGATCGGCAATGGCAAACATTTAAAGATCACATGGATGAACTCCAGCAATTGTACATCCCTGTCTGGGGTAAAAATAAAATGGGGAAGATGGCTCAACCGTGGCTAACAAGGGAAATTAAGGATAGTGTTAAATCCAAGGAAGAGGCATATAAATTGGCCAGAAAAAGCAGCAGACCTGAGGACTGGGAGAAATTTAGAATTCAGCAGAGGAGGACAAAGGGTTTAATTAAGAGGGGGAAACTAGAGTACGAGAAGAAGCTTGCCGGGAACATAAAAACTGACTGCAAAAGCTTCTATAGATATGTGAAGAGAAAAAGATTAGTGAAGACAATCATAGGTCCCTTGCAGTCGGATTCAGGTGAATTTATAATGGGGAACAAAGAAATGGCAGACCAATTGAACAAATACTTTAGTTCTGTCTTCATGAAGGAAGACACAAATAACCTTCCGGAAGTACGAGGGGACCGAGGGTGAGAAGGAGGAACCGAAGGATATCCTTATTAGGTGGGAAATTGTGTTAGGGAAATTGATGGGATTGAAGGCCGATAAATCCCCGGGGCCTGATAGTCTGCATCCCAGAGTACTTAAGGAAGTGGCCATAGAAATAGTGGATGCATTGGTGATCATTTTCCAACAGTCTATCAACTTGGGATCAGTTCCTATGGACTGGAGGGTAGCTAATGTAACATCACTTTTTAAAAAGAGAGGGATAGAGAAAGCGGGTAATTATAGACCAGTTATCTGACATCAGTGGTGGGGAAAATGTTGGAATCAATTATTAAGGATGAAAAAGCAGCGCATTTGGAAAGCAGTGAGAGGATCGGTCCAAGTCAGCACAGATTTATGAAAGGGAAATCATGCTTGACAAATCCTCTGGAATTTTTTGAGGATGTAACTAATAGAGTGGACAAGGGAGAACCAGTAGATGTGGTGTATTTGGACTTTCAAAAGGCTTTTGACAAGTTCCCACTTTGTTGTGCAAAATCAAAGCACATGATATTAGGGGTAATATCCTGACGTGGATAGAGAACTGGTTGGCAGATAGGAAGCGGAGTCGGGATAAATGGGTCCTTTTCAGAATGGCAGGCAGTGACTAGTGGAGTGCCGCAGGGCTCAGTGTTGGGACCCCAGCTCTTTACAATATACATCAATGATTTGGATGAAGGAATTGAGTGTAATATCTCCAAGTTTGCAAATGACACTAAACTCGGTGGTGGTGTGAGCTGTGAGGAGGATGCTAAGAGGCTGCAGGGTGACTTAGACAGGTTAGGTGAGTGGGCAAATGCATGGCAGGTGCAGTATAATGTGGATAAATGTGAGGTTATCCACTTTGGGGGCAAAAACAGAATATTATTTGAATGGTGGCAGATTCGGAAAAGGGGAGGTGCAACGAGACCTGGGTATCATGGTTCATCAGTCACTGAAAGTTGGCATACAGGAATAGCAGGCAGTAAAGAAGGCAAGTGGTATGTTGGCCTTCATAGCTAGGGGATTTGAGTATAGGAGCAGGGATGTCATACTGCAGTTGTACAGGGCCTTGGTGAGGCCTCACCTGGAATATTGTGTTCAGTTTTGGTCTCCTAATCTGAGAAACGACATTCTTGCTATTGAGGGAGTGCAGCGAAGGTTCACCAGACTGATTCCCGGGATGGCTGGACTGACATATGAGGAGAGACTGGATCAACTGGGCCTTTATACATTGGACTTTAGAAGGATGAGAGGGGATCTCATAGAAACATACAAGATTCTGACAGGACGGGACAGGTTAGATGCGGGTAGATTGTTCCCGATGTTGGGGAAGTCCAGAACCAGGGGACACAGTCTTAGGATAATGGGTAGGCCATTTAGAACTGAGATGAGGAGAAACTTCTTCACTCAGAGAGTTGTTAACCTGTGGAATCTCCTACCGCAGAGAGTAGTTGATGCCAGTTCATTCGATATATTCAAGAGGGAGTTAGATATGGACCTTATGGCTAAGGGAATCAAGGGGTATGGAGAGAAAGCAGGAAAGGGGTACTGAGGTGAATGATCAGCCATGATCTTATCGAATGGTGGTGCAGGCTCGAAGGGCCGAATGGCCTACTCCTGCACCTATTTTCTGTTTCTATCCGCCTTGTCAAGCCCCCTCATAATCATACGTTTCGATAAGATCACCTCTTATTCTTCTGAATTCCAATGAGTAGAGGCCCAACCTACTCAACCTTTCTTCATAAGTCAAGCCCTTCATCTCCGGAATCAGCCTTGTGAATCTTCTCTGAACTGCCTCCAAAGCAAGTATATTCTTTCATAAATATGGAAACCAAAACTGCACGCAGTATTCCAGGTGTGGCCTCGCCAATACCCTGTACAACTGTAGCAAGACTTCCCTGCTTTTATACTCTATCCCCTTTGCAATAAAGGCCAAAATTCCATTGGCCTTCCTGATCATTTGTTGTACCTGCATACCACTCTTTTGTGTTTCATGCACAAGTACCCCCAGGTCCCACTGTACTGCAGCACTTTGCAATCTTTCTCCATTTAAATAAGAATTTGCTCTTTGTTTTTTTTCTGCCAACATTATACTCCATCTGCCAAATTTTTGCCCACTCACTTAGCCTGTCTATGTCCTTTTGCAGATTTTTTTGTGTACTCCTCACACATTGCTTTTCCTCCCATCTTTGTATCGTCTGCAAACTTGGCAATGTTACACTCAGCCCCTTCTTCTAAGTTGTTAATATAGATTGTAAATAGTTGGGGTCCCAGCACTGATCCCTGCATCCCACTGGTTACTGGTTGCCAACCCGAGAATGAACCATTTATCCCGCCTTTCTGTTTTCTGTTCGTTAGCCAATCCTCTATCCATGCTAATATATTACCCCCAACCCCATGAACCTTTATCTTGTGCAGTAACCTTTCATGTAGCACCTTGTCAAATGCCTCCTGGAAGTCCAAATACACCACATCCACTGGTTCCCCTTTATCCACTCTGTTTGTTACATCCTAAAAGAATTCTAGCAAATTTGTCAAACATGACTTCCCCTTCATAAATCCATGCTGACTCTGCCTGACCGAATTTTGCTTTTCCAGATGTCCTGCTACGGCTTCTTTAATAATGGACTCCTCTTGTACTTATGTCCAGATTTATTCATATAAATGAAAGAAAAGTTGTGGCACAAATACCTGTGGTACAATACTACCTATATCCTGCAATCCCAGAAACATCCTTTAACGTGATCTGTGCTTTGTATTCCCCAACCATTCCTCTGTACATGTGGTTACATTCCTGTTAATGCCCTGTGTCTCAACTTTCATAATAAAATGTCTTGTGTGTCATCTTATCAAATGACATAGGAAAACCTCTTGAAAAGGAGTGAGTTTGGCCACATGGAGCAGCATTATGGATCTGAGTCTCAAGATCGAGGGAAGTGCTTTGCAAATATGGCTCTGGTATCAAAGCAATAGATTATCTGTAGATCTGTAGATCACCAATATAACATTGTCGGGTGGTATGAACTTAACAATAATGATTAAACAAACTTAAATCAGAACTGAGTAATTTTCAAACCTAAGTTTTATATTTTTCAGATGGTGGCAACTGGCAAGGTATGTGGAATTTAAACTTTTGAAAGAATGGCGACTGAAGCAAATGAGAGTAAACAACTGGATTTAACTTTTGGCGTCATAACAGACATTCAATATGCCAATGCAGATAATGGTTACAATGACACACACACAAAGAGGCGTTATTATAGGAACAGCCTTCATCTGCTGCGCAATGCTGTCAAGGGATGGAATGAAGAACCCACCACACCCAAGTTTATTCTGCAGCTTGGCGACATCATTGATGGATGCAATTCACAGCTGAAGTCATCAGAATATGCGCTTCAAACAGTAATAAATGAATTTGCAAACTGTACGTCTCCAGTGCACCATATCTGGGGAAACCACGAATTGTATAATTTTGACAGGGAGTGTTTATTTAAATCGGCTCTCAATAGCAAGCACCTGGGAAATGACATAACCTCCGAAAGTATGGACAGTTGCAGCATTAAGACAGACTTCGACCCTGATGAATCTGAGGTATTTTATGGTTACCATTTTAGCCCTTTTCCTAAGTTTCGATTCATAATAACTGACACATACGATCTCAGCATTCTGGGAAGGAAATATTCCAGCAAGAAACACTGTGCGTCAATGGAGATACTGAAGTCATACAACAAAAATGAAGATCTTAATAGCTCAAAAGGTAATTTAAGGTTTCATCTATATACAGGGGTGTAACTTTATTTTTTGGTTTCCAATATTAAACTATCAATTTTGGTTTACTCATGAATGTTATTTTATAATTCTGGAATGAATTATTGAAAGCAACACCAGCTTTCTTTTGCTCTTTTTTTAATTTCCCAGCGATCATGTCTTATGTTTCATGCATTTTTCTTAACAGCAACAACAACTTGTATTTATATAGCGCCTTTAATGTAGTGAAACGTCCCAAGGTGCTTCACAGGAGTATTATGAGACAAACAATTTGTCATCGAGCCGCATAAGTAGAAATTAGCGCAGGTGACCAAAAGCTTGGTCAAAGAGGTATGTTTTAAGGAGCATCTTGAAGAAGAAGAAAAGCAAGGCAGAGAGGCTTGGGCAGGGAGTTCCAGAGATTGGGGCCCAGGCAACCGAAGGCACGGCCACCAATGATTGAGTGATTATAATCAGGAATGCTCAAGAGAGCAGAATTAGAGGAGCGCAGACATTTTGGGGGATCATGGGGCATAGTTCCAATGTTGAGTTTTATTTTTTATAGAATCATCTAAGTATTTTATAGGTTAATTTTGGTCTGTTGGTTGGACTCTGTCCTTTTTAGCATGTAGTTAATTTTCACACTGATTTCAGATTGTGCGCAACTGTCCATTTGCAGTATCAGTATGTTGTCAATACTGCTTGGGCACAATTTAGATGGTCAGATCCAGGAGAAATTCTGACTGTGTGCTTACAGATGTGAGCAGAGTTCCGGTCAAGATCACATGATAATTATCGATAAGGATGGCCATTCATCTTAATACATCTAGCCAGAGAGATTTTAACATTTTCCTTCACTACAGCATCCAGTTGCTTTTTACATTTTTCCAGAGGTTTATTTCCCTCCACTACTCTATCTCAGAGTCTATTCTATGTGTTGCTCACTCTTTGTGTGAAGAAGCATTTCCTGATATCAGTCCTAAAATTACCTTTTACCAACTTAAACCTTTGTCCCCTAGTTCTGTTCCTGCAGTTGTAATATTCATGGGTAACCATTGCTATACACTTAACAATTTTATATAACACTATCAGGTCATCTCTCAGACACCTTCATTCTAGGATGAAAAGCCCAAGTCTCTCCAGCATTTCCTCATAACTCAGATCTCTGGCACTAGGGATCAATCTTGTGGCTCTTCTTTTCAGTATCTTCAATGTTTGAATGTTTCCCTTGTTTCTTGGTGACCACAATGCATTATTCAGGGTGCAGTCTGACCAGAGCATTGTCCAGTTTGATCACTATCCCCTCTGGCTTATATTTTACTGTTTTGGCTGTAGTTCAACATCCTATTGGCTTAGTTGTTTGTTGTTCTGCATTGGAGTTTGGTGTCAACTCTACTAGGTCTTTTTCATTTTCATCCTTATTTATTTCAACATCATTCATGGACTATGCATGTCAACTATTTTTCTTTCTTACATCTAGCACTTTGCATTTGTCTGCATTCAACTCCATCTGCCATTTTTCTGCTAACTTGCATATCTTGTCCAACTCATTCTGTAATTTCTGAGCTGCCTCTGATTCCTCTCCCCCTCTCCCTAGTTTAGTCTCATCTGCAAATTTGACAACTTTGCATTGCATTGGGTTTCTAAATCCAGGTAATTTCTGTCAGTTGGAATTAGTTTTGGTCCCAGCAGTCACCCCACTCAATATCAACCCCTCCCCACCCCGCACCCCCTCCATTATGACATAACTACTCTAGCAGATATTTGTTACTGCCTATCCTTCTGCCAGTTTCTCATCCATTCCCATAGTTTACCCTTAATCTTCACAACTTTTAGTTTAATTAATTCTTCTTGTATGGAATTGTAATAGTCTCTTGTGTGGAACAAATCCTTTCGAAGCTAAATTGTACTGGGACAGGATAAATGGTTCATTCTCTGGTTGGCAACCACTAACTAGTGGGGTGCTGCAGGGATTAGTGCTGAGACCCCAACTATTTACAATCTATATTAATGACTTGGAAGAAGGGACCGAGTGTAATGTAGCCAAGTTTGCTGATGATACAAAGATGAGAGGAAAAGCAATGTGTGAGGAGGACACACAAAAATCTGCAAAAGGACATAGACAGGCTAAGTGAGTGGGCAAAAATTTGGCAGATGGAGTATAATGTTGGAAAGTGTGAGGTCATGCACTTTGGCAGAAAAAAATCAAAGATTAAGTTATTATTTAAATGGAGAAAAATTGCGCAGTACAGCGGGACCTGGGGGTACTTATGCATGAAACACAAAAGGATAGTATGCAAGTACAGCAAGTGATCAGGAAGGCCAATGGTATCTTGGCCTTTATTGCAAAGGGGATGGAGTATAAAAGCAGGGAAGTCTTGCTACAGCTATATAGGGTATTAGTGAGGCCACACCTGGAATACTGCGCGCAGTTTTGGTTTCCATATTTACAAAAGGATATACTTGCTTTGGAGGCAGTTCAGAGAAGGTTCACTAGGTTGATTCCGGCGAAGGGGGGGTTGACTTATGAGGAAAGGTTGAGTAGGTTGGGCCTCTACTCATTTGAATTCAGAAGAATGAGAGGTGATCTTATCAAAATGTATAAGATTATGAGGGGGCTTGACAAGGTGGATGCAGAGAGGATGTTTCCACTAACGGGGGAGACTAGAACTCGAGGGCATAATCTTAGAATAAGGGGCTGCCCATTTAAAACCGAGATGAGGAGAAATTTCTTCTGAGGGTTGTAAATCTGTGGAATTCGCTGCCTCAGAGAGGTATAGAAACTGGGACATTGGATAAATTTAAGATAGAAATAGAAAGTTTCTTAAACGATAAGGGATTATAGGGAGCGGGCAGGGAAGTGGAGCTGAGTCCATGATCAGCCATGATCTTATTGAATGGTGGAGCAGGCTCAAGGGGCCGTATGGCCTACTCCTGTTTCTATTTCTTATGTTCTTATATGGCTGCTTCATTTGGGATGTCAATTTTTCAGAGGTCAAGGAGGTTGGTCAGGCAGGATCTTCTCCTTCTGAATCTATTCTGCTATTAATTAGATTATTGTTATACAGCAATGTTGTCCAATATGCTAGCCATTTATAGCTCATTGGGAATCCAGAAGTGGCTAATTGCATTTCTTATTAGTGAATAAAAAATGAGTTATGGATACAGGGCATGTTCATACACCATATGCATGTGTACTTTAATCTCTGAGTCAGAAGGATGTGAGTTCAAGTCCCACTCCAGAGACTTGTGCAAAAAAAAAACTAGGCTGATGTTCCAGTGCAGTACCAAGGGAGTGCTGCACTGTCAGAGGTGGCGTCTTTTGGAAGAGACGTTAAACTGAGGCCCGGTCTGCTCTCTCGGGTGGCCGTAAAAGATCCTATGGCACTATTTTGAAGAAGAGCAGGGGAGTTATCCCAGTCAATATTTATCTCCCAATCAACATCACTAAAACAGATTAGCTAGTCGTTATCACATTGCTGTTTGTGGGAGCTTGCTGTGCGCAAATTGGCTGCCGTGTTTCCTACATTACAAGTGACTGCACTTCAAAAGTACTTCATTAGCTGTAAAGCGTTTTGCGACGTCCAGTGGTCGTGAAAGGCGCTATATAAATGCAAATCTGTTTTTTTTGTGCGTTTGTTGGTAAATTGCTAAGACGAAAAGCAATATATGGCATATTGGAGTCTTGGGCTATTTTTCGGACCTTTTGGCTCAGTTCTGCCAGAGTGTGAGTATGGGAGGCCTTGTAATTTTGGCCCAATGTCTTTTTCAAGTTCGGTCTCAGAAATATTGAAGAGGGACCAACGCTTTTGGAATTTCAATGAAATAACGATGGCTTTTGCAGCACCATGCTTAATGACTTCATGTGGCCAAATGTGTAAAAATTGGGGAAGGACCAAGATATTAAAAAAAAATAAAAGATATTGAGTTGTTGTATGTTTCCTAGTAGCATTTTAAAAATGTTTGCAGTGTTTTCAAATGTTTAAAATCGTTACGACTTGATAATTGAAAAGTTCTAAAATATTTAATTAACAGGACTCGCTGGGCTGGATAAACGCTTTGTGGCATTCAATGGAGGTTTCAGTCAGGAGCAATTGGAATGGTTAAACAAAGTACTAACTTTCTCTGATAATAACCTGGAGAAGGTTACAGTTGCCGGTAAGTGATGGTTTAGCAAAATATATATAAGCACAATGCTTACATTTTAGAATATATGTGTACAAGACTATTAATAATACAATATTATAGACTTGATCGGAATAAACACACACATCAGTATCTGTTTGTACAGCATCTTAATCAAAGCTGTGGTTCAAATTAAATATTGTCAGTAGGAATATTGCATGGTATTTAATGGTGAACAACTTGGGTACAAACGTTTTTTTCCCCCAACAGTTCAAAGCTATTTGATTATCCCCTTTCACTGACACATACATTGGGATTGGGCTCGTCATTCCCAACATACATTTCCAGCTTTCCCAGGTTATCAGTTTTCTGATATCACTGTGAGGGAGGGGGGAGTGGGGGGGAGTGGGGGGGTGGCAATCTCCTGCATGTAATGAAATTGTAAACACATTCTTTGTAAATAAGGTTATGATCTTGCTACACACAGCATGCAGAGGAAATTTTCTCCTACTTGTTTAGAACTTTTGTGACACTTAACTACTGAAATCATCGTGGTTTTGCTAACTTTATTTTCTCTCTTACAAGGTACGTTTTAAATATGTTAGGTATGACGTGCACTAGCACACTTAGAACTTAAAATTTTTGTTCTGCTTGTTGCGTTTTTATTTTTCTGAAATGAGTCATTTCTGGTGTTCAGTAATAACTTGTGGAACATTATTAATCACTACACCCCCACACCCCACCCCTATGATCTTCAAAAGAGCAAGGCCTAAAACTCAGGGACCAATAAAGCAATGGTGGTCTCCTAAAGCGCCAAAGCTTGTCGGGTGTAGAAGCCTGTGGCCTGCCATGTTCCCATGATGTCTGGCATTAAAGGGCCTGTACACATACAGGCTCAGAGGGAAAAAAAATGAGGGAGCATTTCCATAATGCACCTGGAGAACCTGAGAATCTTACAGCTACACAGTACATACTTGGATCGAAAACTGAAAGGGAAGCCACGGTGAAAAAAGGAATCCTTTGTCCAGTGGAGCCCATGGCCCCCTCCACTTATGCCAGAACATACTCCCAATGCTCAACAACCCTTAACTGGCTGCTGTCACCTAAAGTGTCCCCCCCACCCCAGCACATCGGGCTACGTGATGGGAGTATCATAAAGTTACGTTAAAGAGCTGACCTCACATTATGGGATGTCAGTTTACTGAGGGCAGGCACAGTCACTACTGTGTAGGTCGGCATTGCATCATTGGCCCCATAGTGCTGTCACTAGGTGAATCCAGACCATTGGATCCAATGTTGTAAGAAAATAGATTTTTATAAGCTTCTTGTTGATGCATTTAATTCATCACCTTGAAATTTTCTAACTACAACCACTACTACTGACAGACCAGCAGTACTTTACTCAATGGTTGTATAGTTCAAAATGCGCTCTCCAGCTACAACCAAGTTTGGTAATAAGTCTAATTGTGCTGCTGGGTGATTGTCCACTTGAACTGTGATGATCTACCCAACAGCAGGAGTTAATTATTTTGATGTAGATTCCTGATTTGTATTTAATTGAGACATCTTAGGTGGAAGGTGAAAGTTTACCTCGATCAAAAACAGCAGGACATAAGAAAACCAGTAATGCTTAGGTGATAAAACGCTTCCTCTTTAGAAGTTTGTAGATTGTAGAATTGACACTATTACATTTTTGTTGTCAATGTTACTGTAAGAACAATTGGCACAAGGCCTTGTAAGAGTCCAAGTGACAGCAGAGAGCGATGATTTGAATTACAAAAACAGAAATGGACCAAAAAACCCTTAGGGGGCAAAATTTCCCCTTTTAATAGCCCCGTTAGTGCCTTCGGGGGGGCGCAAGACATTTTTTTCCTGGGGGACAGGTGTGCTGCCACCTACCAGGAAATTGCTCGGGAGTTTGCAAGGGAGGGGGGGGGGGGGTGGCTGCCCGGAACCATCGATGAAGTGAGCGGCAACCCTTCACCATGTTGCGCCGACCCCTGAATGCCCTGTGGGGGAAACTGGCCCGCAGGCAGTGAGGCTGGTGTGAGCGGCTGTCAACGCCAGCTTCGTGGGACATCTGCTCATTAAAGGGAAGGAGCGCCCCAGGCCACCATCTCTATTTTTTGTCTGCCGACTCTTGGGTCGGCTCAATGATGGCGGCCCTAGCATGTTCCGGGCCGCCGTTGTGCTGCCCGGCATTCCGTCTTGGGTGCCAGGCTGCAGGCTGAGCCGCACGCGGTCATGGTGGCCGAGTGGAGGCCATCAGCGGCCATGCAGAGTGCACAACGGCCTGCCCCGTTAATCGAAGGGGACGGGCGTTGAAGCAGTCAGTGCTACATGGAACATCCGCATAGTGCTTCCTTCAGCACCATAGTAGCGCTCTACTTCCTTTGAGGGGCAGTAAGGGCAATTCTGCAGTGGGGACGGGACTTCTGCGCCAGAAGTCCCGGACCTAGAGGGTTATCGCCCTCCAGCAGGGCAATTTTGACCCCTTAACCTTCCATTTTTTTAGCCTTTAAATTAACTCCTGCCTGATCTGTTCTCTACAACCCTGGACACTTGGTATCCTGCCGGTGAGCGCACATGCAACTTGCATGTAGTAATGAAGCTCTGTGGATGCGATTTTCCACTTGGCGCCTAGTTAGAGAACTGAGCAGCAAACCAACTGAGCCAGAATCGGGTGGCACTGATTTCCACCTAATTGAACAAAGACTACAATTGGCCTCTAATAGCATTGTACATTTTTATCATATATTGTTCTTTACAATAGTACGTTATCCATTGTAGAATGTCATTTCTATGTGGTCCTATATTTAACAATTTGTCAGGGTGAAAATAACTATTTGATTATAATCAAGTATAGCCCCATTAAATGTATGTTTAATTTATATTGGATCCTTGAGGCAAACAAAACCTCGGAGATATTTTGTAGATTGTTGGCAAAAGCATTGGGATTGCTTTTCATACGGGGGTCTATATGCTCCACCAACGCATGCAGACACGTCCTGAAAATTACTACCCACTCAAACCAGCAGTATGTTTCACATCAGCTTGTATGTGTGATGTTTGAAGCCGTAACTATCTGATCCAACATCATAAAGTGTAAATTGTCTGGATTTTACTGCTGACAATTTTGTACATAACAGACAAGTAACACTTTTGTCTTATTGCAGCTCATGTTCCAATCCATCCGTGTTCTACAAACTCACAAGGTGTTGCCTGGAACTATGATGAGATCCTCTCAGTATTACACGCGCACACTAGTGTAGTGTGTTTTATGGCAGGACATGATCACGATGGTGGCTACTATTTGGACAATCATGGAATTCACCATCTTACTTTTGAAGGTCTGATCGAAACGTCACCAGAGAGCGATGCGTTTGGCACGATCTACGTATACGATGACAGAATGATTTTAAAGGGAAGAGGCAGGATTCAGGACAGGGTTCTACACTACAGGAAAATCTAAATCACTCTATATATTGATACATTGTATACATGTTAATAGTCTGTACCATATGAATGTATGTGAAAAGTGATAGGTGTGATCAACATTAGATTAGGACCTATCATAGAAGATAGAGAATAACTTCTCAGATCATGCAAGTCCGACACGGTCTGTTGCGTGTCAGAATCTGTGTCTTTATTTCAAGATCATGTAAACAATTAGGAAAGAATAAGTATGCAACTTCTGACCTTGCATTCTTCATATTCAAATTTTGTCCCACATTTTTCAGGTTTCTTGCCCTCTTAGTTCAGCCTGGGCTTAGTGATAGTACTCTCACCACTGATCCAAAAGGTTGTGGATTCAAGTCCCACTCCACAAACTTCAGCATACAATCTAGGCCGACAAACCAGTACGGTACCAGTGCTGCACTGCTGAAAGTGCTACCTTACAGATGAGATGTTAAACCAAGGAACCGTCTGCCTTTTCAGGTGGATGTAAAAGATCCCATGGCACTATTTGAAGAGTAGGAAAGTTCTTCCAGTGTCCTGGCCACTATTTAGCCCTGAAGCAACATCACTAATAACGATCTGGTCATTATCGGATTGCTGTTTGTGGAATCATGTTGTGCGCAAACTTGCTGCCGTGTTTCCCATATTAAAACAGTGACCATATTTCAAAAGTGCTTCATTGGTCCAGAGTTTTACGAAAGGCACCACATAAAAATGCAAGTTCTTTCTTTCCTTTTCCTAGAAATCTTAAAATATTGTTTAAAATGATCACAAGGTTTCCACTTGGCAGGTGACTCCCAATCAGCTCTCAGGCTGATTCACAATTATGACCACGCTTGATATACAGATCTGGTCTGCATAAGAAATACAAGCTGGAGTCGGCCAATTGGCCTCTCGAGCCTGCTAAGCCATTCAATAAGATTATGGCTGATCTGCTCTTGGCCTCAATTCCACTTCCCTGCCCGCTCCCCATAACCCTCGACTCCCTTATCGTTCAAAAATCTGTCTATCCCTGTCTTAAATATATTTTCAATGACCCAGCCTCCACAGCTCTCTGGGGTAGAGAATTCAACAGATTCACGACCCTCAGAGAAGAAATTCTTCCTCATCTCTGTCTTAAATGGGCGACCCCTTATTCTGAAACTATGTTCCCTAGTTCTCGGGGGAACATCCTCTCTGCATCTACCCGGTCAAGCCCCCTCATAATCTTATACGTTTCAATAACCAAAGAGATCCAGAGATAAGGCAACCTAAATGGAGCAACTGAAGTAAAAACATTAAAAGCAAACCTTTTATCAATGTATATTTGTTGAAGATAGAATTGGGGGGTGGGGGAGATACTCCAAACAAAACGTGCAAAGCTCTCACTGCTCATCCCTGGTAATACATATATTCATTTTGTTTTTCATGTGGTAATTTACTTTATTCTGCAGTACAGTGATACGTCTATGCTTTTCCTAACGTTAGGCCATTGTTTGTTTAGTAACAACCATTATAAGATTGAGATGGATAATGAGCAAATTCAAATTGAAAAGTAGCCAATAACATGGATCACCACTCAAAATTTTGGACTGGCAACTGAATTGCTACTAATGAACTACTGCCCCCCCATTTGAAAAAGGGCCGATAGAAGATGCGTTTGCAATGATAGGGTGCCCACCCCCTACAATGAGAGAAAAGATGGCCCCCCCCCCCCACCCTACAGTGGAAGAGAAGGTGAATCCAGTGTAAATGCAGGCAGTGAAAGGCTTGTGCATCAGAATAGAGTGGTAATCAGGGCCCTGGAATTCCAAGTGCAGCAATGAGCCAACTATCTCATATTTTCCAGCAGCAGATTTGCTGCTTTCATAAGTAACTGTTCCGTTTTGTCCTGGTGCAGGGAGCAATCACAATGGGGCAAGTGGAAACTCTCACCAGCAGATCCAAATTAAAGGGATGTGTACACTTAGAAAAGTGTCTGTAAACGGAAACAAATATTCAACAAGCTTCAAAATTAATGCTGATCTTGGCCAAACCTGAGGTGGGGGTGGGGCAATAAGTAACTGGCATCAACAAAGTACAAGGAAACCCAATGTGGAGGCAAAGTGACCGAATAGTAAAGCACCTCACCTCATTTGCGAGATGGTTAAATGAAGCTGCACAAGGTGGGTGCAAGGAGGCCTACCTAATTTGGCACCCTTCGCAGAGGACATTAATGCACCATTGTGCACACTACTGGCAAGAGGTGGAACTAGGTGCAAAAGACAATAGCTCACTTAGTGATTTGGATTACCCAACAGTACCACATATTGCGACGATGGCCCAAAGTTTGCTTCTGCGAAGTGTGTGTCTGTTCCATTCATTTCTCATCCATGCCAAGCCCTTGCATAACCTTATACAGCAGCTGAAGGCACATCCCCATTGAGAAGCTGGGGCACAGGAGCAGAATCTCAGCCCCTAAAGCATTACCCAAGGTATAATACTTCCCTTGAATGCTCTGCCACAGAAAAAGAGAAGTACTTCTAAACTCCTCAAGTCTTAAATCTCTACCCGTTTACCCAAGAATATGGGAAAAACATTATTGCGCACCATAAAGAGGTTAAAAAAATCCTTTCCAAAAGTGACATTTTTAATCTTACCTTGTACCGTCCCCTAAATACGGAGATACACAATGTTTCATACAAATATAGATTTCTTTATTATAACAATGTATTCAACAAGGAATCCTTCAGTCTATATAATAATTACAAATGCAATTGCGAGGAATTATGAGAACAAGGTTTACATATAATAAAGTATATAGGTTTTATTTGGGAAGAGGTACTGTCTGCTAGTTCAGGTGAATGTTAAGGATCTCCAGACACAATATGAAGGAGAGCAGGAATTCTCCTAACAATCCTTCCTCAATCAACATCACCACAAACATTTAAACTTATCATTTTGTTTATTTCTGTGGAGCCTAATCTCAGGCAAACTCAGCCACACTTGCTCACTTAATAATAGTGACTGTTCCTCAAAAAAGTAACTTATTTGCCATGAAGCATTTTGGGATGTTTAAGGATGAGATAAAGTGTTACGTTGGTACAAGTTCCTCCTTTATTCACTAGATTGGAAGGTCATTTCTTTCCCTTCTCTTTGTGGGTAATTATTTTTACATTTGTCTCTTTTTTTTCTGCAATTTGATTTCTGTTTTTTTTTTTAAATGATTTCTGTCTTCGGCGTATGATTTCTTGTAAAGTTAATACCAAAGGAAAATGCACTCTGATCTTTGGAAATCAATGCAAAAACAATGTGTTCAAACAGAAATGTGAAATGCATTTTGGTTTAGTTTACATTTGAGTAGGTCTAGGCCTAACCTTGGACCTCACTGGTGTGCGCACATCTGTAGCACAGTAAATGTTTTCAAAATGTGCAAATAACTGAATAGAATAATTTACAATATGAATTAAATTTGATGAGCCAGAAGTGTTGATATGAATCTGGCAACTGCAGTAACATGGAACCAGCAAGGCTGTGTGCAGCAGCAATGTTGTGTCACAATATCAACAAAGTAATTTAAGCTCAAAGCTTGTGAAGAGTTGCTTCCCCATTAGAGAGTTTCCATGTATTGTATGTTGTTTTAAAACTGCTGTCTTAACTCAAAGTAGCTAATTTCACAATAACAATACCGACGTACTTAACTTCTCTCCAGGCTGTGCAGAAAAAAATACCCTTTATTTTTTGAGCAGTGGAAGTCCATCAGCCACAGTAGGCCTGCCCCTTTTTGTTTGATCAATGGCACCTGACAAAAAGGGATGGGCTTGTTCGGCCTAATAATCTTTTTCTGGTCCTAAAAATTCTTGTATTATGATTGCAGTTAGAAATATTCAGCTTCTAAGACTTATTGCTGCCCACTATGTCAAACATTAATTTATGAAAATGTTTCAACCCAAATTAAATGTTCAAGGCCTAGAGCAGGGCTTCTAACTCAAATGACAAAATGACACTTTCATTGTACAATTAATATAAATCATATTATTTAAAAGTTAATTCTTCAGAAATTATGCTATGTAAACAGAAAGCTGTGCTTGAAATCAAAGTAGGTTTCTTTCACAAACCCAAATTATCTGGGATCGCAGCTCTAAATAACAAATAAAACTGGAGGCTCAGTTTAAAAATAAAATCAATCTACCTCAGTCTAATTCTGAGACCTTTCTCCTGGTCCCATTGTTGGCTTACACCCGGCCTAAATAGTGTTCCTACAGTGGTCTGGCCAAGCAGCTCGCAACTCTTTATTGATGTAGTAATATAGCCATGTTATGAATGGCAGGACTGTAATAAAAACTGCAATGGAAAGTCTGTAACCACTAAGATACCTGGAAAATATAAGAACAAAATCCAATTAAATTCATCACCAACTGAGATTGCACAATGGAATAGTACTATAAAGCACTTTCAATGTAATTTTTAAAAATGTGATCCTGGGATGTGGGCGTCGCCGGCAAAGCCAGCATTTATGGTCCATTTCTAATTGCCCTTCAGAAGGTGGCAACGAGTCGCCTTGAACCGCTGCAATCCCTGTGGCGAAGGAACTCCCATAGTGCTGTTAGGGAGGGAATTCCAGGATTTTGACCCAGCGACGATGAAGAAACGTGGATATATTTCCAAGTTAGGATGGTGTGTAACTTGGAGGGGAACCTGGAGGTGACTGTGTTCCCATGTGTCTACTGCCCTTGTCCTTCTCGGTTATGCACTGCCCTTTGCCAAGTTAAAATATATAATCCTACCTATTGGGTAAAGGACATTAATCTATTTTTGGGTGGCGATTTGTTAACTAGTTCATCGTGACCCAAAATAAAACCTTGGATCCTCATGGATATGAATCACTGTGTTCACCTAAACATTCCTCCTTATAGGCGGCTTCCACGCTTTCAAGTTAATGGAGAAGCACTTTGTTTTTTTAAAGTATTTCCTTCTACATTACTGTTCTCATTTAATATACATTAAACACATTAAGAAAGTTCTCAAGAAATAAAACAGGCAGCTAGCTGGTTGCAGAAACCACAAAGAGAGAGAGTTGTCCAAGCAAACATGGAAAGCAAATGATTTGACGACTATTCTAGAGAGGTAGCTTCATGACCATTGCTACAGCAAAATCATAAAAATTGTGTCTTTGATACCAGGGTGGCAATCACAGGTAAAGTTAGATACTGTGGCCTTCCATACTGCAGGACTGAGCCATTTGCCCAGTGCAGGGTTGTTCGTAGAGATACCGAAGGCAACCTTCAGTTGTTAATGCTTGTCCTTTACTGATAATCCTGCACTGGTGCGATTAGTGTACACCGACAAAACTTGATCATTTAGGTCTGGTCTGTGTTGCTGTGGAAACAGGGCACAATGTGATCCTGAAGTGAGCCAAAGAACTGAAGCCATGTGTACTGGGCTACAGTGTAAATGGGAGTGAGCCCTGCAAAATGCTGTCTAACAGATTATATACAGGTTTGGGAATTCACAGGGCTGTGAGTGACGAGATTTGAAAAATATTTGCTATTTGGCAGCCCCTCACATATTTACTTTTAATAGTGGCACTACCTTCAGCTAGTGATAATACTCCATTCAATGAATCATTGCATTTAACAGTAAAGTGCTGGTAATCACTCAGTGAGCTACCCTAAGTGCATTTATAATTTAAAAATTCATGGCAGCAAGATGGCACTGCATGTCAGAACACGAACAAGCAGCATTCACAGGTTTAATCCATCCATTCTGAGCTGTACAAGGCAAAGGCAGCAGTGTGTCCCTGGAGGTTGGAGGTGGGGGGCAGGTGAAGGGGAGTAGATTCGCTGGGGTGTTCTTGCCGGGTTGACCTCATGGCTCCAGCCAAAGAGCGGAATGGTGAACCAGGCCATCTATCCAATGTTTGTTGCCAAAGAGATAAGACTAAGGCAGAACATAGAAAGAATGAGGAGCAAGTTCAGGGTGCATGTGCTTCATTGAAAAGCCAATTTTCTCTTTTTAACAATTTATACTGAACGCTGCTATTCATAATGGCTATGGTTGCAACCTATGCAAAATCACTGCCATAATGTCATCAAAATATGAATGTTTTGAAAAGCAAAATTTAACTCAAATATTTCCATAAATGGAGAAGAGGTAGTGGCAATTTTAAAGGACCAGTGAATCTCCTTTGGGTAGTCTGCATTCTGAAGCACAGTTGTAATGTTTAGCACCTAGTCTGTCTCTTTAAGATCACTGGGGCCTTTAGCATAACAAATGGCAGGACTATCGTCAAACCACAATACTGCCTCTGTGTTGTATACGACAATGGTCCTGCAAACAAGGCTGATAGGATTTGCTATAGAATGATAATGAATGAAGGTTCACCCATAAGAAGATAAAATGCGAGGATCCAATTGCTCTGCAGGGAGATGAGCTTCCTGACTGACAGATAACCGCTTACTCCATCTCTGGTAGTCCTATATTGGAAAGCACAAACTTGGGGGCGGCAGTATTGAAACAAAAAGCTTCTAGATTTAGGAGTATCGGAGAGAATGTTGTTGGAAGTGCAATGAACAAAGGGGACCGAACCTAGATTATGGATTATTCGTATTATTTTTCTTTAAATATCCAAGGTTGTTGGTTGTCTGATGATTAGTTTGAAAACTACTGTTGTATATACTCACTCTCCTGAATGTCGACACAGAAGCATCCATATAGCAATAATAACTAACCCCAAAAATTCCCTGCAAAACAAAACAGATAAACAGAGTACGAATCAAAATGGTTCCATTTAGTAATCTCACAAAAAAGCATCGTGATTTGAAGGTGCAAAGTACAGACAAATCACATACAATAACATCCCACATAAAAAGGAATTTATTTTCACAACATTGAGAAATGTAAAAGGAAATGGAAAAAAAGAAATCCAAAAAGATATCTACAGCAAATACAGGCAACAATTAAACTTCTTTTGTCGATAATTCATGTCATCATTCATGAAAATATATACATTTATATAACACATCCTCAAGCACTTTAAAGTATTACTACATTAAGTGTAGACACTCTTGTTATATAGACAAACCCAATAACCAATTAGTACACAGCGAAGTTCCACAAGCAGCCTTGACATCCACCTGGCCAGGCAGATGGGCCTCAGTTCAACATTTCATCTGAAAGATGACATCTCTGACAATGCAGCACTCCATCCATTCTGCACTGCAGTGTCAGCCTAGATCTACCCCGTACGTTGAAAAAAGGTTGGACCAAGTACAGCCTGGGTACAAGGCCTGGGAGCATCTACCTCTATCCGACCTCTTGGATAAGGAATGGTGCGTGATGTGGAAAAACCCAAAAGGGGAAAAAAAATGAAAAAACAGCACAAGATAACAACTAATTGCATCTATATAGCGTATTTAATGTAGAAAAATGAACAAAATATATGCCCTTTTAAAATGAATGACATGCGGTGAAATGTTACTGCCTTTGACATAGTTAAAATGGCAGCTACGTACCGTCCCTCCTCTTCGTGGAAAATGTTGTTCTTTGCACCTCGAAGATACCAACCCCATAAGATTGCTACCGTGGAACACACGTACATGTGCATTGCTGAGAGACTTTTCCAGATGAAGTTCTCTGCAAGTTAAAAGTAATGATAAACTGATAAAAATCATGATTCAGACAGGCAACATCAAATGGTCTATATGAGCTGCTTTACAGGATTTCCTTAAAATCTCTGTGTTGCCATATTTTATCCCATTCCTTTCACAGCTGCTAATAGAATGGATGAAAGAACTTCCATTTATACATAGCACCTTTCACGACATCAAGACATCCAAAAGCGCTTCACAGCCAAGGAAATGTTGTCACTGTTGTAATGAAAGGAAATGCAGCTAACAATTTGCACACAGCAAGGTTCCACAAATAGCAATGTGATAAATAACTGGATAATCTGCTCTGGTGATGTTTGTAATCTCTGTAATCTGCTCCATTCCCATTCCCCCTTCCCCCCCCCCCCACCCCCCAAGATGTCTGCACTCCTCTAATTCTGCCCTCGTAAGCATCCCTGCGCTAATTTCTCCTTATGTGGCTCGGTGTCAAATTTTTTAATCTCATAATACTCCTGTGAAGCGCGCCTTGGGACGTTTCACTATGTTAAAGGCGCTATATAAATACAAGTTGTTGTTAAATGCTGCCCAGGATACCAGGAGAATAACCCCTGCTCTTCTTCAAAATAGTGCCTCCTGAGGGGGCACACAAAGTTTCATCTCTCATCTGAAAGGCAGCACCTCCGTCAGCCTAGATTATGTGCTCAAATCTCTGGAGTGGGGCTTGAATCCACTCTTCTGACTCAAAGACAAGAGTGCAGGTTGACTTGGACAGGTTAGGTGAGTGGGCAAATACATGGCAAATGCGGTATAATGTAGATAAATATGAGGTTATCCACTTTGGTGGTAAAAACAGGAAGGCAGATTATTATCTGAATGGTGACAGATTAGTAAAAGGGGAGGTGCAATGAGACCTGGGTGTCATGGTACATCGGTCTTTGAAAGTAGGCATACAGGTACAGCAGGCTGTGAAGGCGGCAAATGACATATTGGCCTTCATAGCAAGAGGATTTGAGTATAGGAGCAGGGACGTCTTACTACAGTTGTACAGGGCCTTGGTGAGGCCACACCTTGAATATTGTGTATGTTTTGGTCTCCTAATCTGAGGAAGGGCATTCTTGCTATTGAGGCAGTGCAGCGAAGGTTCACCAGACTGATTCTCGGGATGACAGGACTGACATATGAAGAAAATCTGGATCGACTAGGCTTATATTCAATAACATTTAGAAGAATGAGAGTGGGTCTCATAGAAACATATAAAATTCTGACGGGATTGGAGAGGTTAGATGCAGGAAGAATGTTCCCGATGTTGGGGAAGTCCAGAACTAGGGGTCACAGTCTAAGGATAAGGGGTAAGCCATTTAGGACCGAGATGAGGAGAAACTTCTTCATTCAGAGAGTTACGAGCATGTGGAATTCTCTACCACAGAAAGTTGTTGAGGCCAGTTCGTTAGATATATTTAAAAGGGAGTTAGATGTGGCCCTTACGGCTAAAGGGATCAAGGGGTATGGCGAGAAAGCAGGAATTGGACACTGAAGCCATGATCATATTGAATGGTGGTGCAGGCTTGAAGGACCGAATGGCTTACCTCCTGCACCTATTTTCTATGTTTCTATGCTATCACTGAGCCAAGGCTGACACTATAACCATATTATGCTCTCCTCCACCAAGACCAGCAACTTCTTTGGTTCAGTGCCAGTGAATACTTTTGTTGATCTAAAAGTGGACAGTTTAGTTGGAGACCCAACAATAATGACAAGGGATATAACAGTTACCACTCAAGTGTGCCCTGAGTTTCAGTGGCTGAATTACAACATCAATCAGATCTTCTAGCTGCATGGAAATTGCAATTGAAATTCTCTATTTTTTTCAAAATCTAAATTACATTTTACACTGAAGCCGTTTGAAATTTGTCACTATTTATGAATTACATTGTTTTTAAAGGCAACTCTGTCATATTTACAAATGAGAAATCTCAATACTCAAAAAAATCCTGCTTCTGCTGCCTTCATATTACACTTCTTTACACTGGAGAATTCTGTTTGGGACAGTGCAGTGTTTCATCAAAAGGGCGGCTGATTTTAGCTTTTGTTCATCTCCAGAAGGAGCCTCATTTCTCAGTGACAGAGCTCCCCTGTGTCTGGAGTACAACAATGCTAAATACTGCTCCACCAGAGACGATACATTCCTCAATGAAAAAATATATAATTACCTTTCTCTGTTCACCTTTGTACACAGTTACTCCTAGTGCAAAGAGCAATAGTGAAAAACACCACATGATTGGAGTCAGAAACCCAGTACTGCACATGCACTTGTTTTGGAGTTGTTTCTGACACGCGAAGGTCAGAAGGGTTGTGAAAGTGGCACAAGTCCAACCACGAATGCGCAATACAGCTCATCCCTGATTTACTGTCAACAAGATTTGTATTGTTTGGAGGGAAGGGTTTGCTTCAATAGATCACAGAATAAGAAAAGCAACTACTCCGAATAAAGTGCCCAAAACCAGGACATTCATCAGGGAAATCTGACAACTGCTGAGTCACAAATACTACAGGAAATGAGGAAAGATTATTTCCCCTGTAGTGAAAGGCTGCATGTTCTGAGCTTCCATTATTCAGAATAAAGAGAAGGAAGGGAGCTGATAATAGAAACATAGAAAATAGGTGCAGGAGTAGGCCATTCGGCCCTTCGAGCCTGCACCACCATTCAATAAGATCATAGCTGATCATTCCCTCAGTACCCCTTTCCTGCTTTCTCTCCATACCCCTTGATCCCTTTAGACGCAAGGGCCACATCTAACTCCCTCTTGAATATATCCAATGAACTGGCATCAACAACTCTCTGCGGCAGGGAATTCCACAGGTTAACAACTCTCTGAGTGAAGAAGTTTCTCCTCATCTCAGTCCGAAATGGCCTACCCCTTATCCTTAGACTGTGTCCCCTGGTCCTGGACTTCCCCAACATCGGGAACATTCTTCCCGCATCTAACCTGTCCAGTCCCGTCAGAATCTTGTAAGTTTCTATGAGATCCCCTCTCATCCTTCTAAACTCCAGTGTATAAAGGCCCAGTTGATCCAGTCCCTCCTTATATGTCAGTCCCGCCATCCCAGAAATCAGTCTGGTGAACCTTCGCTGCACTCTCTCAATAGCAAGAACGTCCTTCCTCAGATTAGGAGACCAAAACTGAACACAATATTCCAGGTGATGACTCACCAAGGCCCTGTACAACTGCAGTAAGACCTCCCTGCTCCTATACTCAAATCCCCTAGTTATGAAGGCCAACATACCATTTGCCTTCTTCACCGTTTGCTGTGCCTACATGCCAACTTTCAATGACTGATGAACCATGACACCCAGGTCTCATTGCACCTCCCCCTTTCCTAATCTGCCGCCATTCAGATAATATTATGCCTTCGTGTTTTTGCCACCAAAGTGGGTAACCTCACATTTTTCCTCATTATACTGCATCTGCCATGCATTTGCCCATTCACCTTGTAGTGTATGTAGGCACCTTTAGTAATGACTCCACGAGGCAGGGTATGGTGCTTTATTAGCAGCTCCTGAGTGCCGCCAACAAGCTGTGTGTTCCTTTTTATACTGGGTTACCTGCCATGTGCAGGCAACCCCTGGGTCTCCAGCAACAGCACCCTCAAGTGTACCGGTAAGGTGTGTACAGTACAAGGGTACATTCAATGTTGCATGACAGTGTTACAGACATCACACAATGAACAGGCATGCCGACACAACACACCTAACCTGTCCAAGTCACCCTGCAGCCTTTTAGCGTCCTCCTCACAGCTCACACCCAGCTTAGTGTCATCTGCAAACTTGGAGATATTACACTCAATTCCTTCATCTAAATCATTAATGTATATTGTAAAGAGCAAGGGTCCCAGCACTGAGCCCTGTGGCACTCCACTAGTCACTGCCTGCCATTCTATAAAGGACCTGTTTATCCCGACTCTCTGCTTCCTGTCTGCCAACCAGTTCTCTATCCACGTCAGTACATTACCCACAATACCATGTGCTTTGATTTTGCACACCAATCTCTTGTATGGGATCTTGTCAAAAGCCTCTTGAAAGTCCAAATACACCACATCCACTGGTTCTCCCTTGTCCACTCTACTAGTTACATCCTCAAAAAATTCCAGAAGATTTGTCAAGCATGATTTCCCTTTCATAAATACATGCTGACTTGGACCGATCCTGTCACTGCTTTCCAAATGCGCTGCTATTTCATCTTTAATAATTGATTCCAACATTTTCCCCACTACTGATGTCAGGCTAACCGGTCTATAATTACCAGCTTTCTCTCTTCTTTAAACAGTGGTATTATATTAGCTACCCTCCAGTCCATAGGAACTGATCCACAGTCGACAGACTGTTGGAAAATGATCACCAATGCATCCACTATTTCTATGTCCACTTCCTTAAGTACTCTGGGATGCAGACTATCAGGCCCCAGGGATTTATTGGCCTTCAATCCCATCAATTTCCCTAACACAATTTCCCGCTTTATAAGGATATCCTTCAGTTCCTCCTTCTCACTAGACCCTCGGTTCCCTAGTATTTCCGGAAGGTTAATTGTGTCTTCCTTCGTGAAAACAGAACCAAGTATTTGTTTAACTGGTCCGCCATTTCTTTGTTCCCCATTATAAATTCACCTGAATCTGACTGCATGGGACCTACGTTTGTTTTCACTAATCTTTTTCTCTTCACATATCTATAGAAGCTTTTGCAGTCAGTTTTTATGTTCCCAGCAAGCTTCCTCTCATACTCTATTTTCCCCTTCCTAATTAAACCCTTTGTCCTCCTCTGCGTATTACAAAATTCTCCCAGTCCTCAGGTTTGCTGCTTTTTCTGGACAATTTATATGCCTCTTCCTTGGATTTAACACTATCCTTAATTTCCCTTGTTAGCCACGGTTGAGCCACCTTCTCCGTTTTATTTTTACTCCAGACAGGGATGTACAAGTGTTGAAGTTCATCCACGTGATCTTTAAATGTTTGCCATTGCCTATCCACCGTCAATCCTTTAAGTATCATTCGCCAGTCTATTCTAGCCAAGTCACATCTCATACTATCGAAGTTACCTTTCCCCAAGTTCAGGACCCTAGTCCCTGAATTAACTGTGTCACTCTCCATCTTAATAAAGAATTCTACCTTATTATGGTCACTCTTCCCCAAGGGGCCTCGCACAAGAAGATTGTTAATTAGTTCTTTCTCATTACACATCACCCAGTCTAGGATGGCCAGCCCTCTAGTTGGTTCCTCGACATATTGGTCAAGAAAACCATCCCTAATACACTCCAGGAAATCCTCCTCCATTGCATTGCTACCAGTTTAGTTAGCCCAGTCAATATGTAGGTTAAAGTCGCCCATGATAACTGCTGTACCTTTATTGCATGCATCCCTAATTTCTTGTTTGATGCTGTCATCATCCTCATTACTACTGTTTGGTGGTCTGTACACAACTCCCACTAGCATTTTCTGCCCTTTGGTATTCTGTAGCTCCACCCATACAGATTCCACATCATCCAAGCTAATATCCTTCGTTACTATGGCATTAATTTCCTCTTTAACCAGCAATGCCACCCCACCTCCTTTTCCTTTCTATCTATCCTTCCTAAATGTTGAATACCCCTGGATTTTGAGTTCCCAGCTTTGGTCACCCTGGAGCCATGTCTCCGTAATGCCAATTACATCATATCCATTAACTGCTATAAGCGCAGTTAATTCGTCCACCTTATTCCGAATACTCCTCGCATTGAGGCACAGAGCCTTCAGGCTTGTCTTTTTAACACCCTTTCCTCTTTAGGATTTTGATGTAATGTGGTGCTTTTTGCCTTGGGTTTCTCTGCCCTCCACTTTTACTTTTCTTCTTTCTATCATTTGCTTCTGCCCCCATTCTACTTTCCTCTGTCTCCCTGCATAGGTTCCCATTCCCCTGCCCAACAGCACTAGCAGACACTCCCCCTAGGACATTGGTTCCGGTCTTGCCCAGGTGCAGACCGTCCGGTTTGTACTGGTCCCATCTCCCCCAGAACCAGTTCCAATGTCTCAGGAATTTGAATCCCTCCCTTCTGCACCGCTCCTCAAGCTATGTATTCATCTGAGCTATCCTGCGATTCCTACTCTGACTAGCACGTGGCACTGGTAGCAATCGTGAGATTACTACTTTTGAGGTCCTATTTTTAAATTTAGCTCCAAGCTCCTTAAATTCATCTTGTAGGACCTCATCCCGTTTTTTTTACCTATATCGTTGGTACCTATATGCACGACGACAACTGTCTGTTTACCCTCCCCCTTCAAAATGTCCTGCACCCGCTCCGAGACATCCTTGACCCTTGCACCAGGGAGGCAACATACCATCCTGGAGTCTCGGTTGCGGCCGCAGAAACATCTATCTATTCCCCTTACAATAGAATCCCCTATCACTATAGCTCTCCCACTCTTTTCCCTGCCCTCCTGTGCAGCAGAACCACCCACGTGCCATGGACTTGGCTGCTGCTGCCCTCCCCTGATGAGCCACCCCCCTCAACAGTACCCAAAGCGGTGTATCTGTTTTGCAGGGGGATGACCGCAGGGGACCCCTGCACTGCCTTCCTTCCACTGCTCTTCCTGTTGGACACCCATCTGCCTGTGTAACCTTTACCTGCGGTAAGACTGCTGGCGATGAACTGATGAGAATATGTTGGTGGTTGAGCATTAGACGATCAGGTGGTCGTAGCACCTCCCAAATCCACGGCCTCTACTACCTAGAAGGACAGGGCAGCAGGCGCAAGGGAACACCATCACCTCCAAGTCACACACCATCCTGATTTGGAAATATGTCACCA
Organism: Pristiophorus japonicus; assembly: GCF_044704955.1. NCBI lineage: Eukaryota > Metazoa > Chordata > Chondrichthyes > Pristiophoridae > Pristiophorus > Pristiophorus japonicus. The sequence continues at coordinate 88,879,701 of NC_091992.1, forward strand.
TTCCTTCATCGTCGCTGGGTCAGAATCCTAGAACTCCCTCCCTAACAGCACTGTGGGAGTTCCTCCACCACACAGACTGCAGCAGTTCAAGGCGGCGACTCACCACCGCCTGCTCAAGGGCAGTTAGGGTGGACAATAAATGCTGGCCTTGCCAGCGATGCCCACATCCCATGAACAAATGTTTTTTTAAAAATCTTTTTCTTTCATAGAGGCCTGGAAGCAGGTCACTTTCTCGAACATCAAACTGGAAAAAAAAATGGTTTAAAATTCAAATGAAAATGGGGGGGGGGGGGGGGGGGGTGGGCATTCATTTTAAAATATTTAATTTCCTTGGAGGGTTGGATCATTGTGCTGTTTAAGATGAGGGTTATCATTGCTGAAGGGTCAAACACTGATTCCACATCCAGTAACAAGCACAGCAAGACCACGTGCAGAGCAAACACAGTAGGTTCATCCTCCTGGGCAGCCAATCAGCTCGTAATGGGCGGGGTGTGAGGGGTGGGGGTGTGTGGGTTTGCCGCCTGCCTATTACGGCACCAAGGAGATGGGAGCTTTTTGAGGCCCAGGCCTCATTTAAATCGAACTGGCCAAACAGGGAGGTTAAAGTAACAGTGACCTCAGACTTTAATAAGACACTCCAGAGTGAGGAACAGGCCTGATGCAGGGCGGTACAATCTCAGGTGGCCCAGAAGCTGCCTGGCCAACAGTCAGGTAAATTCTGGGACGAGGAAGGAGTAGTCGGGATCATAATGGGTGGAGTTCGGGACAGTAGCCACCCAAATTAATTTTGTGGGGCCCGAAAATGCGCTTCTGCTCCACCTAGCCCCAGAAATAATAATTTAAAACTTATACTATTGTGTTCCTAACACAGATGAGGCTGCACACAGGGAGGTTAAAGTAACAGTGACCTCAGTCTTTAATAAGACACTCCAGAGTGAGGAACAGGCCTTAGACGCCGACTTATATACAGTGCTCCCAAGGGATGCTGGGATCCCTTGCGACTTCAGGAGATGAGTTCCTTGGTGGTGGAACATGGGAGTGCATGCTTTACAGATATACAACATCACTCCCCTCAACCCCCGAAAGTCAAAGTGAAAACTATTTACAAGGTAAGGCGGTCGGGAGCCTTTCTTTCCCTGGTGGATCGCCTCGGTACAAATGTCTGTTCTGGTGTGTAGGCTGTGCCCTCGCTGGGCTGGCATGTTGTTGGCCCTGCAGGGCTGCTGGGTGAGCTTGGCCTTGCTGGGCTGTTGGGCGTGATGGGTTCGATTTCCTGGTCCGAAGTGGTGTCGTTGATCGTTGTGGGCTCAAAAAAGTGGTTTTCACAGACTGCCCTGAACAACCCACAGCAGACACCACAACAGCAGACACCACAACAGCCCAGCAAGGCCAAGCTCACCTAGCAGCCCTGTAGGGCCAACAACATGCCAGCCCAGCGAGGGCACAGCCAACACACCAGAGCCGACATTTGTACCGAGGCGATCCACCAGGGAAAGAAAGGCTCCCGACCGCCTTATCTTGTAAATAGTTTGGTCCAGGTGCTTTCTGCAAATTTGTCCATTGTCTAGTTTGACTGCAAGCAGCCTATTCCCCTCATTAGCTATCACCGTGCCCGCGGTCCACTTGGGACCACGTCCATAGTTTAGCACATACACAGGGTCATTCAGATCAATTTCCCGTGACACAGTGGCGCGACCATCATTTACATTTTGTTGCCTCTACCTGATCATTCAGGTTGGGGTGAACCAGCGAGAGTCCTTTTCATGAGTAGCTCAGCCGGGGGCACCCGTGTGAGCGAGAGGGGTCTTGTGCGGTAGCTGAGCAGTACTCGGGACAGGTGGGTTTGGAGCGAGCCTTCTGTGACTCGTTTAAGGCTCTGTTTGATGGTTTGTGCTGCCTGCTCTGCCTGCCCACTGGAGGCTGGTTTAAACGGGGCCAAGGTGACACGTTTGATGCGGGTCATGAATTCTTTAAATTCGGCACTGGTGAAACATGGCCCGTTGTCACTGACCAGTATGTCAGGCAGGCCGTGGGTGGCAAACATGGCCCTCAGGCTTTCAATGGTGGCGGTGCTTCCCGACATTATTTCACATTCAATCCATTTTGAAAAAGCATCCACCACCAGCAGGAACACTTTACCGAGAAACGGGCCCGCATAGTCGACATGGATCCTCGACCATGGTCTGGAGGGCCAGGACCACAAACTTAGGGTGCCTCTCTGGGCGTGTTGCTCAACTGAGCTGCATTGCCGTACATAGGACTCTAAGTCAGAGTCGATACCGGGCCACCACACGTGGGATCTGGCTATCGCTTTCATCATTACTATACCCAGGTGTGTGCTGTGGAGATCCGAGATGAACGTCTCCCTGCCTTTTTTGGGTAGCACTACGCAGTTACCCCACAACAGGCAGTCTGCCTGAATGGACAGCTCGTCCTTTGCCGCTGGAACGGCTTGATTAGCTCTTGCATTTCAACGGGGATGCTGGCCCAGCTCCCATGTAGTACACAGTTTTTTACTAGGAACAGCAGAGGATCTTGGCTGGTCCAAGTCCTAATCTGGCGGGCCGTGACAGGTGATTTATCATTTTCAAACGCTTCCATGACCATCAACAAGTCTGCAGGCTGTGCCACCATCAACAATTTGCAGGCTGCACCATTTCCACCCCCGTGGTGGGCAACGGTAGCCGACTGAGAGCATCCGCACAGTTCTCGGTGCCTGGCCTGTAGCAGATGGTATAGTTATACGTTGATAGCGCAAGTGCCCACCTTTGTATGCGGGCTGAGGCATTAGTATTTATCCCCTTGATTTCAGCGAACAGGGATGTGAGAGGCTTGTGATCGGTTTCCAGCCCACATTTGAGGCCAAACACGTACTGATGCATTTTCTTTGCCCCGAACACACACGTTAATGCCTCTTTCTCAATCATGCTGTCGGCCCTCTCGGCGTTAGACAAGCTCCTGGAAGCATAGGCGACAGGTTGCAACTTCCCCGCAATGTTAGCTTGCTGTAATACACACCCGACTCCGTACGACAATGCATCACATGCTAGCACGAGTCTTTTACATGGGTTATACAATACAAGCAGCTTGTTGGAGCATAAAATGTTTCTGGCTTTCTCAAAAGCAATTACTTGTTTTTTTCCCCATACCCAGTTCTCACCTTTGCGCAATAACACATGTAGGGGCTCTAAAAGGGTGCTTAACCCCGGTAGGAAGTTAGCAAAATAGTTGAGGAGTCCCAGGAACGACCACAGCTCCATGATGTTGTGTGGCCTGGGCGTGTTTCTGATAGACGCCAAGACAGAGGCTGTGGGCCAAATGCCGTCCGCCGCGATCTTTCTCCCCAAAAACTCCACTTCTGTTGCTATGACGACGCATTTTGACCTCTTCAGCCGCAGCCCTACCCGATCCAGTCGCTGGAGGGCCTCCTCCAGGTTTTGTAGGTGCTCGGCGGTGTCCCGACCAGTGACCAATATGTCGTCCTGAAAGGCCACCATGTGTGGTACTGACTTGAGTAGGTTCTCCATGTTTCTCTGGAAGATCGCTGCAGCCGACCAAATTCCAAATGGGCATCTGTTGTAGATGAACAGTCCCTTGTGCGTGTTGATGCAAGTGAGGCCTTTCGAAGAACTCCTCCAGCTCCTGCGTCATGTAGGCTGAAGTCAGGTCGAGCTTGGTGAACGTCTTGCCTCCAGCCAGCGTCGCAAATAGGTCGTCTACCTTAGGTAGCGGGCATTGGTCCTGTAGCGAGAAACGAGTACTTTATAATCGCCGCAAATCCTGACCGTGCCATCACTTTTAAGTACTGGAACAATCGGGCTGGCTCATTCGCTCAATTCCACTAGGGAGATGATGCCCTCACGTTGCTGCCTGTCCAGCTCGATTTCAACTCTCTCCCTCATCATGAGAGATACCGCTCGCGCCTTGTGGTGAATGGGTCGTACCTCTGGGACCAAGTGGATCCTCACCTTCACCCCGGAAAAGTTTCCAATGCCTGGCTCAAAAAGGAAAGGAAATTTGTTAAGAACCTGGGTACATGAGGCCTCATCGACATGTGATAGTGCTCGGATGTCATCCCAGTTCTAGCGGATTTTGCCTAGCCAGCTCCTTCCAAGCAGTGTGGGGCCATCGCCTGGGACAATCCAGAGTGGCAGTTCGTGCACCGTGACCTTGACTATGGTGCTGCCCAGGACAGTGATGAGATCTTTGGTGTACGTTCTCAGTTTCATGTGGATGGGGCTCAGGGCTGGTCTGAGTACCTTGTTGCACCACAATCTCTAACATCTTTTTACTCATGATGGATTGGCTAGCGCCAGTGTCCAGTTCCATGGCTACGGGTAAGCCATTCAATTTTACGTTTAGCATTTTAGGTGGACATTTCGTCGAAAATGTCTGCACCCCGTGTACTTCAGCATTTGCCTCCTCTCTCTGAGGCTTGAAATTGCTTTGATCCACCATGGACTGATCTTCCTCTGCCACGTGGTGGTTAGCAGGTTTTGCAGAGCTTGCAGCTCGTTTGCAAGCTCGTTGGAGGTGCCACATTGTTCCACAGCTCTTGCAAACATACCCTTTGAAGTGGCATGAATAGGCTGAATGGAAGCCTCCACAATGCCAACAAGGTGTGAATTACCTTGCATTCATCCTTTGTTGGGGACTCTGAGTCATCTGGGTCACCTGAGGCCTGCTGGAAGTTGCAGACTCGTGGGTTCTGCCCTGTACATTTCTACTCGCAAACCCAGTTTCAGTTAATTTATGAACATTGCTAGCACTTGTATGCTGAGAGATTTGTTTGGTGTTATCACTGGTGGACATAAACGCCTGTGCTATCGCAATGGCCTTACTGAGGGTCGATGTCTCTGCAGTCAAAAGTTTTCGTAGGATGGTCTTGTGGCCAATGCCCAGTACAAAAAAGTCTCTGAGCATTTGCTCCAGGTAGCCATCAAACTCACATTGTCCTGCAAGTTGTCTTAGCTCGGCGACGTAGCTCACCACTTCCTGACCTTCAGATCGCTGGCACGTGTAGAACCGATACCTTGCCATCAGCACGCTCTCCCTCGGGTTAAGATGTTCCCGATCCAGTGTACGCAGCTCCTCATACGACTTATCTGTGGGTTTCACCGGAGCCAGAAGATTTTTCATGAGGCTGTAGGTCGGTGCCCCGCAGAATGTGAGGAAGACCGCTCTCCTTTTTGCAGCGCTTCCTTCTCCGTCCAGCTCGTTGGCTACAAAGTATTGGTCTAGCCGTTCGACATAGGCTTCCCAGTCCTCACCCTCCGAGAACTTCTCCAGAATGCCCACAGTTTGCTGCATCTTTGCGTTGGATTCGTATTCTCGTCACCAGTTATTGTGTTCCTAACACAGATGAGGCTGCACATAGGGAGATTAAAGTAACAGTGAACTTAGTCTTTAATAAGACACTCCAGAGTGAGGAACAGGCCTTAGGGGCTGGCTTATATAAGTGCTCCCAAGGGATGCTGGGATCCCTTGGGACTTCAGGAGATGAGCTCCCTGGTGGCGGAACATGGGAGTGCATGCTTTACAGATACACAACATATACCTTTTTGGTGCCCTCTTTGGTTGCACCGTCAGGAAGGAGACACATGTCCTGACCAGTTCTGTCCTAAAACGGTAATCGTGGTCCTATGCATATCATAATTTGCACAGGGTAAAAAGGTGGGGGGAGGGGGGGGTTGCGGTACTGATTAACGAAACTATTACAGCAGTGAAGAGGGATGATATGTGAGAGGGATCATCAAATGAGGCCATATGGATCGAATTGAAAAATAAAAAAGAAGCGATCACACTGCCCGGTGTGTATTATAGACCCCCAAACAGTGGGAGAGAGATAGAGGAGCAAATATGTAGGCAAATTGCTGTGAAGTCCAAAAACCATAGGGTAGTAATAGTAGGGGATTTTAACTATCCAAATATTGATTGGGCCAAATTTAGTGTGAAGGGTATAGAGGATGCAGTATTCTTGAAATGCATTCAAGAGAACGTTTTAAGTCAGTATGTAGCAAGCCCAACACGAGAGGGGGCGGTCTTGGATTTAGTTTTGGGGAATGAAGCTAGGCAGGTTGAAGAGGTATTAGTGGAAGAGTACTTGGGTGCCAGTGACCATAATTCAGTCAGATTCAAGTTGGTTATGGATAAGGACAAGAATAGGCCTGGAATAAAAGTTCAGAATTGGATAAGGACAAGAATAGGCCTGGAATAAAAGTTCAGAATTGGGGAAGAACTAATTTTGCTAAGTTATGGAGTGATTTGGCCATAGTGGACTGGAAACAACTATTTGTGGGTAAATCAGTGTCGGAACAGTGGGAGGCATTCAAGGAGGAGATCCGGAAGACTCCGGTCAAACATGTGCCCTTACAGAAAAAGGCTGGGAAAAATAATTCTAGAGCCCCATGGATGTCTAGGGACTTACAGGGAAGGATTAAAAAAAAAGGGATGCTTATGTCATATACCAACGGCTAAATACTTTAGAATCTTTAGAGGAATATAGGAAGTTAAGAGGCAAAATTAAAAAGGATATTAGGAATGTGACGAGAGAGCACGAGAAATTCTTAGCCAGTAAAATTAAGGAAAACCCTAAGATGTTCTATAAATATATTAGGAGTAAAAGGGTAACTAAAGAAAGGCTAGGGCCTATAAGAGACGATGAGGGTAAACTTTGTGTGGTGGCAGAAGATGTTGGTTGGGTTCATAACGAAAACTTTGCATCTGTTTTCACAAAGGAAAGGGGCACTGTAGATACTGCTATCGGGGAGCAGTGTGATATTCTGGATGAAATAAATATAATGAGAGAGGAAGTATGAAGGGGTTTAGCAGCTTTGAAAGTAGGTAAATCCCCAGGCTCGGATGAAAAGCATCCCAGGCTGTTGAGCGAAGTAAATGAGGAAATAGCAGAGGCCTTGACCATTATTTTCCAGTCCTCTTTGGATCTGGGCATGGTGCCAGAGGATTGGAGGACTGCTTTTGTAATACCCTTGTTTAAGAAGGGAAAAAGGGACAGGCCGAGTAATTACAGGCCTGTCAGCCTATCCTCAGTGGTGGGAAAATTATTGGAAAAAACTCTGAAAGACAGGATAAATCTGCATTTGGAACGGCAAGGATTAATTAGGGACAGTCAGCACGGATTTGTTCGGGGAAGATCATGTTTGACTAACCTGATTGAATTTTTTGAGGAGGTAACCAAGAGAGTTGATGAGGGTAGGTGCGTACGATGTAGTATATATCGATTTTAGCAAGACTTTTGATAAGGTCCCAAATGGTAGACTGGTCATGAACGTTAAAGCCCATGGGATACAGGGCAAAGTGGCAAGTTGGAGCCAAAATTGGCTTGGAGGTAGGAAGCAAAGGGTAATGATTGATGGATGTTTTTGTGACTGGAAGGATGTTTTCAGTGAGATTCCGCAGGGCTCAGTACTGGGTCCCTTGCTTTTTGTGGTATATATCAACGATTTCGATTTGAATATATGGAGCATGATTAAGAAGTTTTCAGACGAGACTAAAATTGGCTGTGTGGTTGATAATGAAGAGGAAAGTCATGGGCTGCAGGAGGATATCAATCTACTGGTCAGGTGGGCAGAGCAGTGGCAAATGGAATTTAATTCAGAGAAGTGTGAGGTGATGCACTTTGGGAGAGCTAATAAGGAACGGTATACACATTAAGCAGTAGGCCACTTAATAGTGCAGATGAACAAAGGGACCTTGGAGTGTTTGTCCACAGATCCCTGAAAGTAGCAGGCCAGGTGGATAAGGTGGTTAAGAAGGCATACGGAATACTTGCCTTTATTGGCCGAGGTATAGAATATAAGAGCAGGGAGGTTATGCTTAAATTGTATAATATTTTGGTTAGGCCACAGCTGGAGTACTGCGTGCAGTTCTGGTCGCCGTATTATAGGAAGGATGGGATTGCACTAGAGAGGGTGCAGAGGAGATTTACGAGGATGCTGCTGGAATGGAAAATCTTAGTTATGAGGACAGATTGGATAGGCTGGGTTTGTTCTCACTGGAACAGAGGAGGTTGAGAGGAGACCTCATTGAGGTATACAAATTATTGAGGGGCCTGGACATAGTGCATAGTAAGGGTCTATTTCCATTGTTGGAGGAGTCTATTACGAGGGGGCATAGTTTTAAGGTGGTTGGTGGAAGGCTTAGAGGGATTTGAGGGGGGGCTTCTTTACGCAGAGGGTTGTGGGGATCTGGAACTCGCTGCCTGGAAGAGTGGTGGATGCAGAAACCCTCATCACTTTTAAGAGATGGTTGGATGGGCACTTAAAGTGCAGTAACCTGCAGGGTTATGGACTTAGAGCTGGTAATTGGGATTAGACTGGATGACCTTTTGTTGGACGGCGCAGATATAATGGTAAGTACTGCAGGGAATAGAATATGGCCAGGGTGATCTCCTGGACTAGTTTCGATTGCCTGGATGGGTCAGAGAGGAATTTTCCTAGAGTTTTTCTCCCTAAATTGGCCTGGGTTTTTATCTGGTTTTTGCCTCTCCCAGGAGATCACATGGCTCCGGTTGGGGTCGAGTGTAGAATGGTTTAGTATAAGGGGTGTCGCAGTTGTGTGAGGCAGACTGGTTGGGCTGGGTGCTCTTTGCCTTTCCGTCTTTGTTCATAGGTTTATATGTAACCTTTAGGGCTGCTGACCAAGGGCCGTGCGGCTCTTTGTCGGCCGGCATGGACATGAAGAGCCAAAATGGCTTCTTTCTGCGCTGTAAATTTCTATGTTTCTATTAAAAAGGGATCACTGCCTGAAGCAGGCGGGCACTTCAGCCACCCAGCGGTAGGCCCCTGTAAAAATGGCGGCGGTTGGAGCATCAGCATTTACAGGGCGGTAAGTCGACCAATCACATTTTGAGACCGTTAACACCAATTACCGCCAGTTAAAATTGGGCCTAAACTCACCGTGTTCTACTCCAGCATAGAGTCTTAGTCCACACCTCGAACAGCATCCCTTCTGCAGAAATGGCCTTTCCATTTTCTACATCAGCCATGTTTATAGCTTTTCTAAGCGAGACTGCCAATTTAGTGCCAACCACGGGCAGTTTTTCTACCGAGGACTTCTGATCGCTCGGAATTGGATTGCAAACATCTCAACTAATGACACGTATACACTGCTAACCCTGAGACTGGAAATTCACCTCATTAATTTAGGCTGGCTAAAAACATTCTACAACAACATATAGCACCTTTAACATAGTAAAATATCCCAAGGTGCTTCACAGGAGTGTAATCAAACAGAATTTGACACCGAACCATAGCAAAAGATATCAGGATCGATGACCGAAAGCTTGGTCAAAGTGGTAGGTTTTAAGGAGCGACTTAAAGGGAGAAAGGGAGAAGTTTTAGGGAAGGATTTCCAGAGCTTAGGACCTAAGCAGCTGAAGGCATGGCCGCCAATGGTGTAGCAATGAAAATCAGGGATGGCCAAGAGGCCAGAATTGGAGGAGTGCAGAGATCTCAGAGGGTTGTAAGCAATGTTCCCTTTAAGCTGTGGGGCTGCGCAATGCTCCAGGGGTCCCCTGCAGCTGGTGAGACGGCTTTTAAATAAAAACATGCGCAAGGGCGGGCTTTTGAATGGGCTGCGCGGCCCAAAGAAAATTGCAGGGAACATTGGTTGTCGGGCTCAAACAGGTTACGGTGGTAGGGAGCAGCGAGGCCATGGAGGGATTTGAAAACAAGGATGACAATCTACACGCAATTATCTTTTGGATTCAGCAGTAAAAATAACCCGAGGCAGTTACTGACTCAGTGACGATGTGGTTTCTACCTGTGATTGGTGGATTCAAGCCAACGAGGAAGGTTAATGCAGCAGGGATTAAATAGGCAACCTGTTGGTGAAAAAAGAACAATTAAAGGAGACTTTGTGGTGAGAAATGTCTTTGTGCTTTAGTGAACATTGACATATAACCCAAATGTTACTAAACATGTTTCAGAGAGTCCAATCTGTAATTAAACATACTTACGATCCATATTCCTGCATCTGGATCATTAATCTGTGGACAATTAAAAAGGAGAGATTACATTTTAAAATAAACTTTGTTTTGAGATAGAATTTCAGAATTGTTTGTTGTTCAAGCCCTTTAATTTTCTCCTGAAACGTGGAGAATCAGGTTTGCAATGTGACCAGTTGCATTTACATTTAAGTTGAAGTTATGTCAAAACCCACTTAGCAAAGCTGCAAGTATTTTCCTACACAGCCAAAACCGTGGAAGCTCTTCAAAGTGGTGACGAGTGACTGAATCAGTGTGGTTTAAATGTGTGTCAGTGTGACTTAAATATAAAAACAAACTCAACAGAATATAAATCTGCTTCCTAGTTTCTGCTAACTGCAGACTTCCGAGAATTTGCATAAAATTAGACCATCGTTAACCATCAAATGTCAAGAAGCAAGCAAGCAAGGAACCAGTAGGGTGCGCTGTTTACCTGCGTGAGGAAGCCCTCATTACATGCAAAGTACTGCAGTGTACGTGCTGCTGGTATTGGTGGCATGACAGATCAAATATCTGAAATACTTCACATAATTGTGCCAATATTGATATTTAATTTTGATTTCCCATGACTTCTATATATATATATATATATCTCTGTTCTCCCACAGTACTAAATCTCCCAAACAATAACAACTTGTATTTATATAGTGCCTTTAACATAGTAAAACGTCCCCAGGCGCTTCACAGGAGCGTTATAAAACAAAATTTGACATTGACACTGAGCCACATAAGGACAGATGACCAAATGCTTGGTTTTAAGAAGGAAAGAGAGGTAGATAAACAGAAAGGTTTAGGGAGAGAATTCCAGAGCTTAGGGCCTTGGCTCCCCTCTACAACCCATCTCAATTACTGTAATAATAGTGAAACATTTTCCGTTCTGTTGGCTAAAATACATAATGAACGTACTGACATTAACATTATAATACTAATCAATAATATGATTCTAAACAATCAATTACCTCTACTCATGGGTTGCATGAAGGTTGTACATTGTGTGCTCAGTTTAATGCACCAACACACGTTTAGTACAAATAAAGGCAAATGTTTATTCCCACAGAAAAAAATTGGAAATTATTATGGCTTAAAGGTCATCATTTTTGCCAACTTAAGTTGCTGTTGACTCACTTGAAACACTTTAATGTTTTAATTGTTACAACCATAATTATGATGACACAATTTTGGTCTTTTCCTTATTGCTACAATTTTTATATCACAAAAGTTAGTCCATTATTTAATTTTAAAAAGGCTCAGACTAATATCAATAATGAAAAAGCATATTGAAAATATGTGGTGTTTGGCTGATTTTCCCAGTGACCCTGTATTAAAAGGTGTTTTGAAATCTGCCTTCACTTTATCATTAAATCAGCCCTGACAGAAAGCTTCACACTGAGGTTGTCTGTGCAGTACGGGCACAGCACAATGGTATAGTGAGCTTTTGTGTCTGTGATTTCCTGTAGTCTGCAAATCTGTTATAACTCAATCAATGTGAGAAAAAGGAAAAGGGCAACGCACCTCAGCAAACGGAGGTGAAACAGTTAGCAGGGAAAGGACCACACTTCCATCTACCCTACTTCCATCCTGTTGTCTTCTCGCAGCACTGAAGGAGCGACATTGGCAAAAAAAAAATGGGAATTTAAAAAATAAAACTACATGAAAAGATACGACCGCAACTGTAAACCTTGTTACAGTATAAATTAAGCTTGTAGCCTAAGTGCATGTAACATTACGCAGTCTTTTTTATAATACATTCTGGCCATGCTACAGAAGAGCTGATAAGCCAGTATTTATTTTAGAAGCTCTCTGTTCACCAGACTTTGAACTGCAAATAATGCAAGTGGATTGACTTTGGTGTCACCATCATTAATAATCCTTTCTTCAAAAAAATACAGCTATATAAAAAGCTTGTTTTATCCAGAAATAGCATAATTACCCCCTTCCCCCCCCCCTCCAAATGTATCTGTACCCTATCCACATATTGCGTTAATTACTGTCCTGTATTTACGGCTTTGTTGCAAACCCCTGTACACGTTCCTCAGTCCAAATTCTAGAAATGTATACTCTGCATCTTGAACTGCAACTCCAAATAAATCATAAATTTACCTGGACAAAAATACCTGCTTTTTTATTCTCTAATTTTTTTCCTGCTGATTCCGTGGATCAGCCACTGATACCTCAACCAAATCAATGGCTAGTCCAAGACAATGAGTGTCAGCAGGCTATTTTAACATGGGGGGCATCACAATAAAATCCCATCTTGTCCTCACTTGCACACATTACAACAAAACCTTTAACATAGTAAAATATCCCAAGGTGCTTCACCGGAGCACAGACAAAATTTAACATCGAGCCACATAGATACCAGGATGGGTGACCAGAAGCTTGACCTGAGGCAGATTTTTAAGGAGCATCTTAAAAGGAGAGAAAGGTGGAGAGGTTTAGGGAGAGAATTGCAGGAGAGAAGGATCAAGGCAGTCGACTTCGAGGACAGAGGCAAGGTGGTGTCACTGCTGCAGCAAAGTGCAGCGTGGCTGAAAAAAAAGATGTCCACAGCCATATCACAAGGTGCAACGCTGAGGGACCAACACATGGTGTCTAACAAAGGATTTGATTGGGGTAAAGCCAGCAGGGTTCTCTTAAGGGAGACCTGCAACCAACTGAACTTAGAGATGTTGAATGCATGGCAATCAATGTAACGAACCGATTAAGATTGTGAACAAAATGTTGTTGCGAGATGTCAGGAATAGAGTGTCCCCAAAAGTAGCAAGCGAACAAATTCGGGAGGGTAAAGGCGCTGATCCTGATGTCCTGTCCCATGTGTCCCCACAAGTTATAGGCCAGCGACCTCAGGAGGCTGAAGGCACTGATCCTGATACCCTGCCCCAGGTCTATCCCACGCTACAGGCACCCGATGGCACCATTCACCACGGACCTGGAAAAGAAAACGGCACCAATACGCGCAATTGGCCACCGTTGCCCACCACCCGGGTGGAGACGGTGCAGCCCCCAGACCCAGTCGCTACCTCGGCCATGTCCGTGAGCGAAAGGTCAGAACCAATGAGTTCCCCAAATGGGACCTGAAACAGCCAGGTTTCAACACCGTTAGAGAACAGGCAGAAGATTCTGCAGCCCTCAAAGGAGGACAGGGAGGCCACACACATCTGTGGCTCTTCCCACCACTAGGCAATGGCAAAGGCCCGGGGTCCTGGCTAGGTGAGCGAACCAAGCCCACCTTGCTAGCTGGGGGTGCAGCACCACCATCAGACGACTAGGACCCCGTGCGGTTGCTCTTAAACCTGCGTCCTCGCATACCTGTACTGTTACCTCAGTACTTACCATACTGAACCATGAATGCAATCTACCCAATCCTGGCACACGACCACAAAATGTAACAAATGTAAGTCACTGAACCAAGGTGTCACGATACAAATTGTAACTTCCTTTCTTTGTACTTGCACTGTGTCTGATCCTGTATGTTAATGTAACGGGCCTGCTGCACAATTTCGCTGTTGGGGGCGGGGGGAATGGATGTATGTAGCCATGGACACACACATGGATCACACACAGAACCCACTGGAACCGCCACTGCATCATCGAACCATCCAAACTGGTAACCACTACCCAACGTTGTGGCAAATGGACTTGGGGGTTAACAGGGAGAGAGCCAAGCCAAAGCACAGCCAAGGTGCAAGGGCTATTGGCACTTAAGTCTGGGGAGAGCTAAAGCAGAGTAAATAGTGCAAAGGTAATCGGCACAAAGGACTTGGGGGGGGGGGGGGAAGTGATGTTATATATGCAGACTATAGATATACTCACTGTGTAGTCACTGTATGGTTGCATAAGATGGAGACTTAGTACATCAGGTAACATCAACAAAGTTTACACTGTGTATATACTATGCTGACACCACTAGAGGGTGCAACTGGTGGAGACTGGGGTTTCCTGCCACTGAGACAGAGGCTGTCCACCAGAGGGTACTGCGGTGGGAGACCTGAGGGTCACCTGCATAAATGTGCAGGGCCCAGTATAAAAGGCTGCCCAACCATGCTTGTGCCTCACTCTGGACTTACGAATGAAGGACCAAGGTCACTACAGTTTGAGTACAACACATTGCCTCCTGGAGTCATTCATAAGTGCATTACAGACATAACAGTAATAAAATAATATCAAAACTGAATTCAGTGATTGTTGGATGTGCCTTATTATTATACCGGTGTTATCTGGCATCATTGGATACCACAGAGATATTAGTCATCCTGGAGTCATAGAATCATAGAAAGTTACAGCATGGAAGGAGGCATTTTCGGCCCAACAAGAGCTAGCCAGCCTAATCCCACTTTCCAGCTCTCGGTTCGTAACCCTGTAGGTTACGGCACTTTAAGTGCACATCCAAATATCTATTAAATGTGGTGAGGGTTTCTGCCTCTACCACCCTTCAGGCAGAGAGTTCCAGATCCCCACCACCCTCTGGGTGAAGAAATTTGCCCTCATATCTCCTCTAACCTCCCCCCAATTACTTTAAATCTATGCCTCCTGGTTGTTGACACCTCTGCCAAAGGAAACAGGTCCGTCCTTTCCACTCTATCCAGGCCCCTGATAATTTTATACACTTCAATCAGGTCTCCCCTTAGCCTCTTCTGTTCCAAAGAAAACAGTCCCAGCATCTCATAGAAACATAGAAAATAGGTGCAGGAATAGGCCATTCGGCTCTTTGAGCCTGCACCACATGGCTGATTGTTCACCTCAGTACCCCTTTCCTGCTTTCTATCCATACCCCTTGATCCCTTTAGCTATAAGGGCCATATTAACTCTCTCTTGAATACATCCAATGAATTGGCATCAACAACTCTCTGCGGTAGGGAATTCCACAGGTTAACAACTCTCTGAGTGAAGAGGTTTCTCCTCATCTCAGTCCTAAATGGCTTACCCCTTATCCTTAGACTATGTACCCTGGTTCTGGACTTCCCCAACATCGGGAACATTCTTTCTGCATCTAACCTGTCCAGTCCCATCAGAATTTCTATGAGATCCCCTCTCATCCTTCTAAACTCCAGTGAATACAGGCCCAGTCGACCCAGTCTCTCCTCATATGTCAGTCCTGCCATCCTAGGAATCAGTCTGGTGAACCTTCGCTGCCTCAATAGCAAGAATGTCCTTCCACAGATTAGGAGACCAAAATTGAACACAATATTCCAGGTGTGGCCTCACCAAGGCCCTGTACAACTGCAGTAAGACCTCCCTGCTCCTATACTCAAATCCCCTAGCTATGAAGGCCAACATGCCATTTGCCTTCTTCCCTGCTGTACCTGCTTGCCAACTTTCAATGACTGATGTACCATGACACCCAGGTCTTGTTGCACCTCCCCTTTTCCAATCTTTCCTCATAACCAAAATTCTCCAGTCCAGGCAACATTCTTGTAAATCTCCTCTGCAACCTTTCCAGTGCAATCACATCTTTCCTGTAATGTGGTGACCAGAACTGCACACAGTATTCCAGCTGCGGCCTAACCAGTGTTTTATACAGTTCAAGCATAACCTCCTTGCTCTTGTATTCCATGCCTTGACTTATAAAGCCAAGTATTCCATATGCCTTCTTAACCACTTTATTTACCTGGCCTGCTATCTTCAAGGATTTGTGGACCTGCACTTCAAGTTCCCTTTGATCCTCTACACTTTTCAGAGTCATACCATTTAATGTGTACTCCCTTGCCTTGGTGGACCTCCCCAAATGCATTACCTCACACTTATCCAGAGTGAATTCAATTTGCCACTGTTCTGTCCACCAGCCAGTACATTGATATCTTCCTGCAGTCACCCTGAAACTTGCTTTTTTGCGTCAAATATTGGTGGCATGGTGAACTGAAGACCTTGTGACATCTGCCGGGAAAGTGAGCATTGACTTGCTGCTGGTTGTAAACGAGCTGAACATTCAGAGGGTCGAATCCTTCCTATGTATATAGGTAACTGCACTGTGAAAGGGTGCATGCAAGGCCAGTTGGGTGCAAGCTTAGAGTACCCCAGACTTTCCGAAATTCTGTCAGTCTAAAACATTGCACAGCCCTCTAATGCTGCTGACAATGATTTAAAAAATGACAATGGCTCTCCCCCAAAGATTTACCATTTTTTCTTGAAGACCAGCATCTCTTTAAATTCATTTGGATTTAGCTATCAGTGGATCAGTTACCTTTTAATGTCAAATGTTAATGCTCTCATTTTGCGATTATCTTGATGCATACAGGTAATGAACATATTGAGGGAGCTGAGATGACCTTTAATTGAGGAAGATGGTAAATAACTTGTTCTGAACAGAGTGGGCACACAGGCAGAAACTCGCCTGGCTGAGTTTGTCAAACGCTGTTATTAATTACTGTGAAAAATGAGGATACCAGTCCCAATAACCTGGAGCACCACTGAAGGGAATACAATCGGGAAGCAAAGTCAGACCGTGCTATGTTGGCCTCTCTGTGCACTGGGGCGGGGTTGCGCACAAACACCAGGCCGCAAGCGGCTAACAGGAAACTTACCTGCACGTAGGCGGCAAGGGCAAAAAAAAAAGCCATGCACAAATTGCAAGCTTTCCAGGATGTGAGATAGAGCGGGGGAAGAGCTGAGTGGCAGAGATGTTGCTGTGACTTCCCGTCCATGTTCCTTCCGCTCCATAGTCTCCCCAGCAAGTTTGCGCTGTTGACGTACAGTGTGGGACCCACCCCTTACGCTCTTTGCGTGCCTGGAGGGTGAACAACTTTCATTCAGACGTTTGTTGGAAGATACGAGATCAGTGCAGTCTGGACAGATGTTGAAGAGTTTCAGAAAGGTTATACCCAAAAGGTGCCTCACCCCAGCATGTGTCAGTCAGCACCTTCAGGGGAGGAGGAGGAGGAGCAGGAAAAGTTGTAAATTGAATTGGAGCCAAATGAAATCAGCATAATCTAATTTGTAGGAAGAAAAACTGCAAGCACACTTTGTCTTGACATGACCCAGGCAGAAGTTTTATTACTTTTGGTAATGACGAACCCCTGACATTCAGACATCTGTTTGCCAGAGACAGCTCAGAACTGAAAGAGAAAATAATCTTGAACAAACATGCTTTTTAAAAAAAATCTACAGTACTCTTAGTTTTTGAAATGTTTAATCTTTGTTCCATGAAGGTTGCTTAATGTTAATCAGTGGTTTGTTAATAAACAGGGTTATGGTCTACACAGTGAAACCCTGGTGTGAGGCCGATCACCTCTTGGGTCTATCTCAGCAGATAAACCTCCTTTGTTTACGGCCCAAGATTAGACACCTCTGTCAGCGAGCGGTCAAGTTGCGCTGTGTGGATGGGACCAGACTGCACAACTTTGTGAGTTGCCAAGCTTTTTTCTGCATGTATAATCTGCAAAAACCCACTGCAGCAAAAGGAGTGTGTAGTGTAAAGAGAGGACTAAAAGACTCCGCACGGCTACAGACTTTTACAACCCTTTTCATTATCAGCGAAATCAGTGTCACAGACAGCCATCCTCACTCGGGCTACTCAGTGACCTTAAAAAGAGTTCCAGGGACTCTCCAAAATCTGGTTTTAATTCCAACCCTGCTACTAATGTTCTGCTTTGGCACAACAATTATAAAGATTATTAGTTGATATCATTTTTGGGGCAGGACATTGAAATTGGTCATAAAACCCACAGTGAATTTCCAAGAATGCGATTTAGTATGCATGTTGCTTTTTCACCAGTAGATGGCATACACAGTTACTTTATGTAAAGTGATTAAAACTACCATGTTAAATATTACTTTTACTAAAGGGAATTGGTTTATTTAAGATACTAGAGCAGTCTAATTGCTACTAAAGTTAATTACACGAATGGTTAACTGTTGTTCCTTGAAGCGAATTGGCCAACCGTTCAACATGATGGTTTCATCATCATGATAGTCAGGTTTACTGCTTCCATGCTGCAGTGTGCTGGTGCTGCTAATTATATTGTTTAAATATAACTACTACTGGAACCAACTCGAAACCATTCCAAATATCTCCCTCCCTCCACCCCCCAGTGGACAGCTGAGGCAACAGGGGTCCTACAAAAGACCTCAGGAATATATTTGTTGCTGCATAATGATCGGATATTTGTTTAATTAAAAGTAAATTAATTCACATTTTGAAACATGTGCATGGATCCCTCAGTAAGTTTATACACAAAGTAGGAATCCAGGCCCAGATGCATCTTCTGTTTAACAATTACTGTTGGATCTATTAAAAAATCTAATTATATTTAGTCATGTCTAACATACAATAGTCATTTGTGGTGAATTTTGTCCTATAGAAATGTCATTGTTTAGGCATTGGAACTTATTTCACTTCTTGCAGTGTCCAACATTCCCAGATCAAGTATAGAATGGAACAGATTCTTCTGCATTACATAAGCAACTTGTCTTGACACTACCTTCAAACAATAGCCCACAATGGATATTCTCATTACCTGCACCAGCTGTTTTTGAGTGAGACTGTCATTTTCTTCATGAGAGAAGAATTGTTCAATGTTGTTTCCAAACTTTTACTAGCTGAGGTTTTTGAGCACCTGACGTCCTATCATGGTTGTCACAAACAACATTCTTACCAGGAAAAATAACTCCCCTACCTTTAACAAAAGGAATACAGTCCTTAAAATCTTTAGGCTTTCTCTCTGTCATATGGCACAATAGTTACAATATTGGACTAGCAATTTAGAGGTTGTGAGTTCAAATCCTGACACTGTGGTGAAATTAAATTCAATAAACCTGGTCATTTGTGGACTAACATCAGAAACAAAAATGACCATGAAGACAGCCAGATTGTCACAATATCGATAGAAGTTTACAACACAGAAGGCCATTCTACCCATCATGTCTGTGTAGGCTCTTTGTTGGAGCAATTCTAAACCAGTGTTGGCCTTGGCTCTGTGGAAGCACTCTTGCCTCTGACTTGGTCTTTTGTGGATTCAAGCCACTTCAAAGACTTGGACATATAATCTAGATTAAAACTTTAGTGCAGTGCAGGGGAAGAGTGACCATAATATGGTAGAATTCTTTATTAAGATGGAGAGTGACACAGTTAATTCAGAGACTAGGGTCCTGAACTTAAGGAAAGGTAACTTCGATGGAATGCGGTGTGAATTGGCTAGAACAGACTGACAAATGATACTTAAAGGGTTGACGGTGGATAGGAAATGGCAAACATTTAAAGATCACATGGATGAACTTCAACAATTGTACATCCCTGTCTGGAGTAAAAATAAAACGGGGAAGGTAGCTCAACTGGAGCTAACAAGGGAAATTAAGTGTGGTGTATGTAGCACACAAATCACTGACTCCACACGGTCTGGTGTTAATCTAACTGCTGTGACCTTTGTCCTTTATTGAACAACTCCAGAGTGACTCTCAGGTGTGGTGTCAGCCTTTTATACTGCCTCTTGCAGGTACTTTCTGGTCTCCCACCACAGCGCCCTCTGTGGTGTACCATTGTGCTTATTATACATTTAAGGTACCAGGACGATACACACATCGATACATAACATCTCACTTCCCCCCCCCAGTCCTGAAGCCGTTGCCGGGGATCTCAACCTTGTTTGTCCAACGGAAGGCAGGTATGCATAGACAGTGCGTTTGTATGGTACATGTTATCTGGTACAGATGTTGCGTCAACGGGTTGCGGGTACACTGAGCAGTTACATTAAATAGTTATTAACTGGTAACGAATCCCTGATTTCCTTATTAGCTCTTATCATTAATTGTACTTCATATCCATTATTTTACACAAACACAGTGACCATTCAGCATTAAAATATAAATTTTTATTATAAATCCATCATCTCACATTAACATAGCTCATTTTAGACTCGCACTTGCCTTACAGAAGTCACTTTGTGGGGACCACCACGTGATAAGGCCCTTTTAAGACTCCCGGATGCATTTCCTTTTTAAGGCGCCATCTTTGATGCAGCAGGATTCCACGAGGCTTCTCCTTGGGCGCTGCCATCTTGCTCTCCGCCGCTCCAGATGCCCCCTGCCGCCGCAGCCTCCGCTTCTCTCCGCTGCCACCTGACTTCCGCCTCTCCTGCGGCCGTCGTCATCGCTTCTCCGGCGGCCTCCGTAGCCGCATCCCCTGCGGCCGTCATGGCCGCCAGCCTCCAGCTGCAGCCACCGCCCCACTCTCCCTCTGCGTGGGCCCCTCCGATCCGCCGGCCATCCTGGATCCCTCGCACTCCGCCCGCAGCGCCCCACCGACTCACACCCCCCCCCCCCCCCACCCAACTAGGCCCGCCTCTGCAGGGCTGCTTGCCTGTGGGGGCTAAGGCTGCAGGATCTCTGTGGCCTGAGGTCCGGGGCTGGGGCTTGCCTGTGGGTGGATTGAGGCTACAGCTCCAGCTCGGTCGGCGCTGCTCTCTGGGGACCCGGGGCACGGCAGCACCCCAGGGAGCAGCAGCCTGTGGAGTGGTGAGGACTTCCCAGCTCCCACGGACCGTCCCCATCCACTTCTGGCCGAGGAGCATCGGCCCATCGCCTGCAACGACCCACAAATGTAAACTGTGTGTCTCGTCCCCGTGGGATATCTGCACCCCCGCTCTGCCAAGAACAGGTATCAGTTCCCTGGTGTAGGTACGCAGCTTCACCGTGACCGGAACCAGCTTGGGTCGTGCAGCTGGGTTAATCCACAGTTTATCAAAAATTCTCTGACTCATCAACGACGGACCCGAGCCCGTGTCCACTTCCATACTCACAGGGACTACATTGATTTTTGCTTCCATTATCACTGGGGGCGAATCATCAGTGCACGTATACAGTCCCAACACCTCATCTTCTTCTGCCTGGCAGAGCCACGTTCTGCAGTTTTGTCCGTGGCGGGCGCTATCCTGTGGACAGTGCCTGCTGGGTTCGAGACTGTGTGGATCATTTGTTTGGTGCTGCAAGTCAAGGTCATATGTGCCCGGCTGATGGTGATGGCCTTTGTCAGGGTGATCGTGGGTTCTGTGGCTAGCAGCTTGTGAAGGAGGCCTTCTTGGGCAATCCCCATGACGAAAACGTCCCGCAAAGCCTCGTCAAGGTATGCCCCAAAATCACACGGCGCCGCGAGTCTCCTGATCTGCAGCATATTTGGTGACATCCTGGCCCTCGGGTCTGCAGTGATGGTAAAATTTGTATCTGGCCATGAGGATGCTCTCCTTCGGTTTCAACTGGTCACGAATGAGTTCAGTCAGCTCCTCTTATGACTTGTCCCTGGCGCTCCCGGGTGCCAGCAAATCCCTGACGAGAGTAAACCTCATCGCCACAACTGGAGAGCAATATCGCCTTACGTTCTCTCTCAGTGCATTCATGTCCTCCATCAGATCGTTTGCTGTGAAGTAGTACTCAAGCCTTTCCGTAAAGGCCTCACAATCATTGCCCACGGTAAAATCCTTTAGCGAGCCCAGAGTAGCCATGGTTGCGTGGAATTCGTCCGCTTCCTTGTCGCCACTGTACTTGCAGGTACTTTCAGGTCTCCCACCACAGCGCCCTCTGTGGTGTACCGTTGTGCTTACTATACTTTTAAGGTACCAGGACGATACACAGATCAATACATAACATTAAGGATAGTGTTAAATCCAAGGAAGAGGCATATAAATTGGCCAGAAAAAGCAGCAAAATTGAGGACTGGGAGAAATTTAGAATTCAGCAGAGGAGGCCAAAGGGTTTAATTAGGAGGGTGAAAATAGAGTATGAGAGGAAGCTTGACGGGTACATAAAACTGACTGCAAAAGCTTCTATAGATATGCGAAGAGAAAAAGATTAGTGAAGACAAACGAAGGTCCCTTGCAGTCAGGTTCAGGTGAATTTATAATGGGGAACAAAGAAATGGCAGACCAGTTAAACAAATACTTTGGTTCTGTCTTCACGAAGGAAGACACAAATAACCTCACGGAAGTACTAGGGGACCGAGGGACTGAAGGATATCCTTATTAGGTGGGAAATTGTGTTCGGGAAATTGATGGGATTGAAGGCCGATAAATCCCCAGGTCCTGATAGTCTGCATCCCAGTGTACTTAAGGAAGTGTCCATAGAAATAGTGGATGCATTGGTGATCATTTTCCATCAGTCTATCGACTCTGGATCAGTTCCTATGGACTGGAGGGTAGGTAATGTAACACCACTTTTTAAAAAAGGAGGGAGAGAGAAAACTGGTAATTATAGACCGGTTAGCCTGACATCAGTAGTGGGGAAAATGTTGGAATCAATTATTAAAGATGAAATAGCAGCGCATTTGGAAAGCAGTGACAGGATCGGTCCAAGTCAGCATGGATCTATGAAAGGGAAATCACGCTTGACAAATCTTCTGGAATTTTTTGAAGATGTAACTAGTAGAGTGGACAAGGGAGAACCAGTGGATGTGGTGTATTTGGACTTTCAAAAGGCTTTTGACAAGGTCCCACACAAGAGATTGGTGTGCAAAATCAAAGCACATGGTATTGGGGGTAATGTACTGACGTGGATAGAGAACTGGTTGACAGACAGGAAGCAGAGAGTCGGGATAAACAGGTCCTTTTCAGAATGGCAGGCAGTGACTAGTGGGGTGCTGCAGGGATCAGTGCTGGGACCCCAGCTCTTTACAATATACATTAATGATTTAGATGAAGGAATTGAGTGTAATATCTCCAAGCTGGCAGATGACACTAAACTCGGTGGCGGTGTGAGCTGTGAGGAGGACGCTAAGAGGCTGCAGGGTGACTTGGACAGGTTAGGTGAGTGGGAAAATGCATAGCAGATGCAGTATAATGTGGATAAATGTGAGGTTATCCACTTTGGGGGCAAAAACACGAAGGCTGAATATTATCTGAATGGTGGCAGATTAGGAAAAGGGGAGGTGCAACGAGACCTGGGTGTCATGGTAGATCAGTCATTGAAAGTTGGCATTCAGGTACAGCAAGCAGTGAAGAAGGCAAATGGTATGTTGGCCTTCATAGCTAGGGGATTTGAGTATAGGAGCAGGGAGGTCTTACTGCTGTACAGGGCCTTGGTGAGGCCTCACCTGGAATATTGTGTTCAGTTTTGGTCTCCTAATCTGAGGAAGGACGTTCTTGCTATTGAGGGAGTGCAGCGAAGGTTCACCAGACTGATTCCCGAGATGGCTGGACTGACATATGAGGAGAGACTGGATCGACTGGGCCTTTATACACTGGCGTTTAGAAGGGTGAGAGGGGATCTCATAGAAACTATTGTGTTCCTAACACAGATGAGGCTGCACACAGGGAGGTTAAAGTAACAGTGACCTCAGTCTTTAACAAGACACTCCAGAGTGAGGAACAGGACTTAGGGGCCGGCTTACATACAGTGCTCCGAAGGGATACTGGGATCCCTTGGGACTTCAGGGGATGAGCTCCCTGGGGCGGAACATGGGAGTGCATGCTTTACAGATACACAACATCACTCCCCCCTCAAAGTCAAAGTGAAAACTATTTACAAGGTGAGGCGGTCGAGAGCCTTTCTTTCCCTGGTGAACCGTCTCGGTACAAATGTCTATTCTGGTGTGTTGGCTGTGCCCTCGCTGAGCTGGCGTGTTGTTGGCCCTGCAGGGCTGCTAGGTAAGCCTGGCCTTGCTGTTGGGTGTGATGGGTTCGATTTCCTGGTCCGGTGTGGTGTCGTTGATCCTTTGGGTGTGTGTTGTGGGCTCGAAAAAGGTGGTGTCTGCTGTGGGTTGTTCAGGGCAGTCTGTGAACCACAGCCTCGTTTGATCCAGGTGCTTTCTGCAAATTTGTCCATTGTCTAGTTTGACTATAAACACCCTACTCCCTTCTTTAGCTATCACCGTGCCCGCGATCCACTTGGGACCATGTCCATAGTTTAGCACATACACAGGGTCATTCAGATCAATTTCCCGTAATAAAGTGGCGCGACCATCGTTTACATTTTGTTGCTGCCGCCTGCTCTCTACCTGATCATTCAGGTTGGGGTGAACCAGCGAAAGTCTGGTTTTAAGTGTCCTTTTCATGAGTAGCTCAGCTGGGGGCACCCCTGTGAGCGAGTGGGGTCTCGTGCAGTAGCTGAGCAGTACTCGGGACAGGCGGGTTTGGAGTGAGCCTTCTGTGACTCATTTAAGGCCCGCTCTGCCTGCCCATTGGAGGCTGGTTTAAACGGGGCCGAGGTGACATGTTTGATCCCATTGCGGGTCATGAATTCTTTAAATTCGGCACTGGTGAAACATGACCCGTTGTCACTGACCAGTATGTCAGGCAGGCCGTGGGTGGCAAACATGGCCCTCAGGCTTTCAATGGTGGCGGTGGCGGTGCTTCCGGACATTATTTCACATTCAATCCATTTTGAAAAAGCATCCACCAGTACCAGGAACATTTTACCGAGAAACGGGCCCGCATAGTCAACATGGATCCTCGACCATGGTCTGGAGGGCCAGGACCACAAACTTAGTGCTGCCTCTCTGGGCGCGTTGCTCAACTGATCACATACGCTGCATTGCCGTACACAGGACTCTAAGTCAGAGTCGATACTGGGCCACCACACGTGGGATCTGGCTATCGCTTTCATCATTACTATACCCAGGTGTGTGCTGTGGAGATCGGAGATGAACGTCTCCCTGCCCTTTTTTGGTAGCACTACGCAGTTACCCCATAACAGGCAGTCTGCCTGAATGGACAGCTCGTCCTTTCGCGCTGGAATGGCTTGATTAGCTCTTGCATTTCAACGGGGATGCTGACCCAGCTCCCATGCAGTACACAGTTTTTTTACTAGGGACAGCAGAGGATCTTGGCTGGTCCAAGTCCTAATCTGGCGGGCCGTGACAGGTGATTTGTCATTTTCAAACGCTTCCATGACCATCAACAAGTCTGCGGGCTGCGCCACCATCAACAAGTTTGCAGGCTGCGCCATTTCCACCCCCGTGGTGGGCAATGGTAGCCGACTGAGAGCATCCGCACAGTTCTCGGATGGTATAGTGGCGGATGGTATAGTTAAATGCTGATAGCGCGAGTGCCCGCATTTGTATGCAGGCTGAGGCATTAGTATTTATCCCCTTGCTTTCAGCGAACAGGGATGTGAGGGGCTTGTGATCGGTTTCCAGCACAAATTTGAGACCAGACACGTACTGATGCATTTTCTTTACCCCGAACACACACGCTAATGCCTCTTTCTCAATCATGCTGTGGGCCCTCTCGGCCTTAGACAAGCTCCTGGAAGCATAGGCGACAGGTTGCAACTTCCCCGCAACGTTAGCTTGTTGTCATACACACCCAACTCCATACGATGATGCGTCACATGCAAGCACAAGTCTTTTACACGGGTTATACAATACAAGCAGCTTGTTGGCTCATAAAATGTTTCTGGCTTTCTCAAAAGCAATTACTTGTTTTTTTTCCCCATACCCAGTTCTCACCTTTGCGCAATGACACATGTAGGGGCTCTAAAACGGTGCTTAACCCCAGTAGGAAGTTACCAAAATAGCTGAGGAATCCCAGGAACGACCGCAGCTCCGTGACGTTCTGTATCCTGGGCGTGTTCCTGATAGACGCCAAGACAGAGGCTGTGGGCCGAATGCCATCCGCCGCGATCTTTCTCCCCAAAATCTCCACTTCTGTTGCCATGAAGACGCATTTCGACCTCTTCAGCCGTAGCCCTACGCGATCCAGTTGCTGGAGGACCTCCTCCAGGTTTTGTAGGTGCTCGGTAGTGTCCCGACCCGTGACCAATATGTCGTCCTGAAAGACCACAGTGTATGGTACCGACTTGAGTAGGCTCTCCATTTTTCTCTGGAAGATCGCTGCAGCCGACCGAATTCCAAACGGGCATCTGTTGCAGATGAACAGTCCCTTGTGTGTGTTGATGCAGGTGAGGCCCTTCGAAGACTCCTCCAGCTCCTGCGTCATGTAGGCCGAAGTGAGGTCGAGCTTGGTGAATGCCTTGCCTCCTGCCAGCATCGCAAATAGGTCATCTGCCTTAGGTAGCGGGTATTGGTCCTGTAGCGAGAAACGATTAATAATTACTTTATAATTGCCGCAAATCCTGACCCTGCTATCATTTTTGAGTACTGGAACAATCAGGCTGGCCCATTCGCTGAATTCCACTGAGGAGATGATGCCCTCATCCAGCTCGATTTCCACTCTCTCCATCATCATGTGAGGTACTGCTCGCGCCTTGTGATGAATGGGTCGTGCCTCTGGGACCAAGTGGATCCGCACCTTCGCCCCGGAAAAGTTTCCAATGCCTGGCTCAAATAGGGAAGGAAATTTGTTAAGAACCTGGGTACATGAGGCCTCATCGACATGTGATAGCGCTCGGATGACATCCCAGTTCCAGCGGATTTTGCCCAGCCAGCTCCTTCCAAGCAATGTGGGGCCATCGCCCGGGACAATCCAGAGTGGCAGTTCGTGCACCATGTCCTCGTAGTAATACCCGCCCTCCTGTATGGATCAGAGGCATGGACGATGTATAGAAGGCACCTCAAGTCGCTGGAGATATATCACCAACGATGTCGCTGCAAGATCCTGCAAATCCCCTGGGAGGATAGGTGCACCAACATCAGTGTTCTCATCCAGGCTAACATCCCCAGTATTGAAGCACTGACAACATTCGATCAGCTTCGCTGGGCAGACCACATAGTTCGCATGCCAGATACGAGACTCCCTAAGCAAATGCTTTATGTGGAGCTCCTTCATGGTAAATGAGCCAAAGGTGGGCAGCGGAAGCGTTACAAGGACACCCTCAAAACCTTCCTGGTAAAGTGCGACATCATCACCGAAGACCACCCGAGGTGGAAAAAGTGCATCCGGGAGGGCGTTGAGTTCTTCGAGTCTCAACGCAAAGAGCGTGAAGAGGTCAAGTGCAGACAGCTGAAGGAGTGTGTGGCAAACCAGCCCCACCCACCCCTTCCCTCGACGAATGTCTCACCTGT
Source organism: Pristiophorus japonicus (assembly GCF_044704955.1). Lineage (NCBI taxonomy): Eukaryota > Metazoa > Chordata > Chondrichthyes > Pristiophoridae > Pristiophorus > Pristiophorus japonicus. The sequence goes on from NC_091992.1 coordinate 88,906,589, forward strand.
GGCTCTCACATTGGACTATTCAGCCACCAGAGAACTCACTTTGGGAGTGGAAGCAAGTCATCCTCGATTCCGAGGGACTGCCTATGATGATTTTGTTTGGCTCCATGCTCCAAATGGATCGATGCCCTGCTACAACCCATTACATTAATGATTTAGATGAGGGGATTAAATGTAGTATCTCCAAATTTGCGGATGACACTAAGTTGGGTGGCAGTGTGAGCTGCGAGGAGGATGCTGTGAGGCTGCAGAGCGACTTGGATAGGTTAGGTGAGTGGGCAAATGCATGGCAGATGAAGTATAATGTGGATAAATGTGAGGTTATCCACTTTGGTGGTAAAAACAGAGAGACAGACTATTATCTGAATGGTGACAGATTAGGAAAAGGGGAGGTGCAAAGAGACCTGGGTGTCATGGTACATCAGTCATTGAAGGTTGGCATGCAGGTGCAGCAGGCGGTTAAGAAAGCAAATGGCATGTTGGCCTTCATAGCAAGGGGATTTGAGTACAGGGGCAGGGAGGTGTTGCTACAGTTGTACAGGGCATTGGTGAGGCCACACCTGGAGTATTGTGTACAGTTTTGGTCTCCTAACCTGAGGAAGGACATTCTTGCTATTGAGGGAGTGCAGCGAAGGTTCACCAGACTGATTCCCGGGATGGCGGGACTGACCTATCAAGAAAGACTGGATCAACTGGGCTTGTATTCACTGGAGTTCAGAAGAATGAGAGGGGACCTCATAGAAACATTTAAAATTCTGACGGGGTTAGACAGGTTAGATGCAGGAAGAATGTTCCCAATGTTGGGGAAGTCCAGAACCAGAGGTCACAGTCTAAGGATAAGGGGTAAGCCATTTAGGACCGAGATGCGGAGGAACTTTCTTCACCCAGAGAGTGGTGAACCTGTGGAATTCTCTACCACAGAAAGTTGTTGAGGCCAATTCACTAAATATATTCAAAAAGGAGTTAGATGAGGTCCTTACTACTAGGGGGATCAAGGGGTATGGCGAGAAAGCAGGAATGGGGTACTGAAGTTGAATGTTCAGCCATGAACTCATTGAATGGCGGTGCAGGCTAGAAGGGCCGAATGGCCTACTCCTGCACCTATTTTCTATGTTTCTATGTTTCTATAACTACAAAGTGAGAGCTTCCTCAATCAAGTCTGTGCCAATCTTTTTCTCCACCTAAGCCAGCTAGTCTAAATTCACTCTCCTGCTGACTTCCCGTACCCAACATATGCTCCACCCAAGCCTCCTATCCTTCCTCAGCTAACTATCAGTAGAATTGTCCATTCCCTTCTCCCTCGTATGCATTTCCAGCCTCCCCTTAAATACATCTGTACTATTCACCTCAACTATTCCCCAACGTTGTGAGTTCTGCATTCTCACCACTCTCTGGGTTAAGGAACTTCTTTCTGAATTCCCTATTTGATTTCTTAGTAACTATCTTGTATTCATGGACTCTAGTTTTGCTCTTCCCCACAAGTGGAAACAACCTCTGTCTAATCTAAAGTCTAAATTATTAATCTAAATTGTAAACCGTAGTGGTCCCAGCACTGATCTTTGTGGGACCCCACTTTACCCCTATCTTTGTTTTCTGTCTTGAAGCCAGCTAGCTAACCATTCTGCCACTTTACCCCTGACTCCACATGCTTTAATTTTGAGTCTATTAAGGGACACCTTATAGAAGGCCTTTTAGAAATCTAGATACATTACATCTATTACATTATCCTTTCCTACACTCTCAGATACCTCTTCAAAGAATTCAATATGGTTGGTCAAGAAAGACTTTCCTTTTTGGAATCCATGCTCACTATTCATTATTATATTTTTAATTTCGAGATGTTTTTCATTTTCTCCTTTAGTAGGGATTCCATTATTTTTTTCCACCACCGATGTTAAGCTGGCAGGTCTATGCTACGCAATGGCAGTGATATTGGCCCATATTTTGTGATATGTCCAGCCTGGGTTAATTGGTCCCACCTATTCTCAACCTCATTAATGAAGGCCTCATAGGCCTCATTGGCCTCATCGGCGAAGGCTTTCGCCTTCCTCCCTGACATCTCCTCCTGCTGCATACTGCTATCACTGGACATGTTTTATCTCAACAGACAGCTTCCCTTCTCCTACTCGCTCCCTCTCTTTCGCTCTTCTGAGCATGCGCAGATGACCCCTGAACTCCGGAATCGCGGGAAAAGTTATTTGCTAAAGAAAAACGCTCATGCGCAGAATGCTATGGACACCAGCCTTGCATGACTGAATACATCGCTAAGGCCCATTTCACATTGCTAAGGCTATCGCTCAAATGAGAAAGGCGAAACTAACGGAGTGGGCGATATTCCAGCGATCCTGAAAAATAAAAAAGCACTAAGGCTGGCAATATCGCCTATTTTTGAGTGATAGCGATCATAGTGGAAAGTCTAGCCCCTGATACTCCAATAGGACCTTCTCCCTGTTCCTACCTATGTCGTTTGTTTCGAAATAGGCCATAACAACTGGATATTGCCCCTCCCTTTCCAAATTCTTCTCTGGCTGCTTCGAGATATCCCTCACCCTGGCATCAGGTTGGCAAGACTCCCTTCAGGATAACCATTTGTGGCTGCAGAAGACACTATCGATCCCCCTAATTATAGAATCCCCTATCTCTACCACATTTCTATTTTGTTTTACCCCCAACCCTGAACAGCCTTCTGAGCCATGGTGTCTTGGCCTGCATTGGGCTGTCTTCCCTGCAATATCTCTCTTTTGTCCTCAGATAGCGAGTATTTTGTACATGTTGCACATGCCCAGTGTTTGTGGAACCTCCTCCTCAAATGCTAAGTCTCCATTGCCCTGCTCCCTGACAGTCACATCCTCTCCTTCCTGAACCTGTGCTTTCCCCTGGGATGTGAATGTATTCTGGATAAAACTATCCAGAAATTCCTTCTCCTCCCTTATGTCTTGGAGTCTCTTACTCGTACACTAGCTCAATGACTCTGAGCCAGAGTGACTGAAGTCAGAGACATTTCCTGCAAATATAGGAATCTGGGACAGTCTTGCTGTCCACAAACTTCCCCCATATTATAGTCCCGATACATAGCCTGCGCTGCCATCTCTAGTCTTTCTTATTTATTTGTTTATTGATAGCCTGGATTAAAATTAGGTGGACTGCTTTAGTTAAAAAAAATATTTACTGTTTACTCATCCGAATTACTCACCCTCAGGTTTTCACTGATTCCTCTACTCCGTCGGCTGTGACCTCACTTGCAAATTTACTCAGAGTTTGCTTGCCCTGCTTTCCCGACACACTGCTGCGCCGTGCTGCTGTTTAAATGCTAAAGGCCGCTCCCATGGTGCTCCATGCTCTCCCGACCCTTTAATATGTCTGTCTTTCAAGCAACTATAATTTGACTTTTAAAGGATTTATGGGTTTTGTTTCAACAATGGTTCATGGAAGCTACACACCTACAAGGTCACATGCTAACCACCCTCATTAAACTTTTCCGAACCACCCCTTTAATTAAGTTTGTGCCCTGTTATTCCCATCTTGGCATTGAACTGGTGGAAATTAGCTAGTATTTACCTTTATAATCATGAAGACCTGTAATGTTCTCAGCTCTAATGCAAAAGATTAACCTTAACTCCAACATTAACCCAATCTCTCATGAAAACTGTAACCCCGTATCCTTGTTAACATGCACTTAAATCAATGCTGGACCTTTTCATTGGTTGCATACACTTTCTATAATGGGGTCCCCAAAACTACACAATACTCTAATTGCAAAAGCTCAATATTACCTCCTCATTTTTTTATTCTCTGTTTCCAGTTACAAAACCAAAAATTCCAGGTTTGCCTATTTTGGTTTTATCTACTTGCAATGACAGCTTTTTAATGACATGTTTCTGCAAACTGACGTCCCTTTCCTGTACTCGAAGGAAGTACGTGAACATTAGCTAGTCCACTACCAACCTTCACAGCTCAGGGAGTCACGAGGCCTGTAGATGCAAACTGGAGAGTCACACAGCAAACAGCATGTGCAGATTAAGTTTATAGTGGGGATGGTTTGGATGCAACCCAAATACAGTATTTCATGTTGGTATTACAAAGTGACAGAAGGTATGTGAAGGGGTTAGCAAGCATCTAAGCTGCATTGGCCACATTTTAGATTGCAACCATTCCTGCAATAATGCCATGGGATCTCTTACATCTACCTTAGAGGACAAAGGGGCCCTCGGTTTTGACATTTTATCTGAAGATGGCAGCATTCCCCCACGACTGCACTGACTGTCAGCTTAGCTTATGTGCCTACATTTCTGGAGTGGCCTGGAACCCATGATCCTCTGAGCCAAGGCTACCACTTTTATCCTTTTTATTCTACTGGCAACTCTCAATTATCCGCACACGGATGCAACGGGAAACCGTTGTAACAGCATTTAAAATTCCTTGTGTGTGGCGTCACTTTGAAACTCTGATGTTCCTTTGAATGTTGCCTGTTGAGCCTTGCTTTTAAGCGCTCTGCCTTGCCTCAGCTCCCGCTGCTGCTCGCACACAGGTCCACTGCCTCTCATAATTCATTAAAATGCCATGAACAGTTACAGGAAGTAATCAACAAGCCTAATGGTCTTTATATCTAGAGGACTAGAATTCAAGGATTAATACAGATTGAGGGTGAGGAAGTAGTGTCTCAAAGATACGCTACAGCTATTGGTTAGAGCACACCTGCAGTACTGTAAGCATTAACTGTAATGTCAACTCGCTCTAACGGAGAAATCGTTTACCCGGCCAATCCCCGAGGGACCTGGATAATGAAGAGTTGCCTGTTTATTATATTTTATTCTATATTTTTGGCTTCTGTACCTGACTCTCTCATTGGTGAGTCCTTATTCCTACATTCTGAAGACTACACCTGCCCTGATACCTGAGTAAGCTTGATAGCGCAATGAAAATAATAAATACAAAAGCTGTTTTATAAGATTATGTTAGCTGCTCTGAGTAGCAACAACAACAAAAGCAACAACTTGCATTTATATAGCGCCTTTAACGTAGTTGAAATGTCTCAATGCGCTATGTAAATACCTGTACAATATAAATATAAATATATAGCAGCAGAATAACACAACAGTAAACCTTGTTTTAGGCTTTGATTGCCAAATGAGTTTATTGAACAAGTGAATAAATGTGTTTACAGTAGTTGGTAGACTAACTCCTTGTAGGAGCAAAAAAATATACTAAACAATATTCTAATTTGCTTTTATATATCCATTTTTATCAATTACTGGAGTATCTGGCCAGTGAAGACTTTGAAAGTTTCTGGCCAATTTGCTTTGATTACTGGAAGCCGCTTGCCTGTGTGAAAGTCCCAGAACACTTCTAAGATGTGAAAAGAAGCAAGTTAATTCTCCAGAACTTTCTTAAATTTTTTCAATTCTAAAAGTTGCTAATGCTGCATGAATCAAAGCAAATCGCACAGCACATTTGGAATTGTGCTACTTGTCTGGTTTCCTTCCTCAAGGAATGTAATATGCCACCCTCTATCAGTGCAAACATGATATATCCTTATTTTTTGTTTTATTTATTCATTCTTGGAATATGGGTGTCACAGGTAAGGCCAGCATTTATTGCCCATCCCTTGTTGCTGTTCAGAAGGTGGTGATGAGCTGCATTCTTGAGCCGCTGCAGTCTTTGTGGTGAAGATACTCCCACACTGCTGTTTGGTAGGCAATTCCAGGATTTTGACCCAGTGACGATGAAGGAGCAGCGATATTTTTCCAAGTCATGATGGTGCGTGACTTGGAGGGGAATTTGTAGGTGGTTATATTCCGATGTGCATGCTGCTCTTCTAGGTAGTAGAGGTCGCGGGTTTGGGAGGTGCTGTCGAAGAAGCCTTGGTGAGTTGCTGCAGTGCACCTTGTAGATGGTACACACTGCAGCCACGGTGCACCAGTGGTGGAGAGAGTGAATGTTTAAGGTGGTGGATTATTGGACTAATTACCAGGTCAAACCTCTCTTGAAAAAATAAGGCTGAGGGGTGACCTAATAGAGGTCTTTAAAATTATGAAAGGTTCTGATAGAGTGGATACAGAGAGAATGTTTCCACTTGTGGGAAAGAGCATAACTAGTGGCCATCAATATAAGATAGTCACCAAGAAATCCAATCGGGAATTCAGAAGAAAATTCTTTACCCAAAGAGTGGTGAGAATGTGGAACTTACTACCACAGGGAGTGGTAGAAGCAAATAGTATAGATGCATTTAAGGGGAGGCTGGACAAGCATATGAGGGAGAATGGAATAGAGGGTTATGCTGATAGATTTAGATGAGGAAAGACGGGAGGAGGCTCGAGTGGAGCATAAACTCCGGCATGGACTGGTTGGGCTGAATGGCCTGTGTCTGTGTTGTAAATGCTATGTGATCCTTGTTATGTATGAATGTAAACCTCTCCAATATGTAAGACTTGCCACCAGGGGGCACACCTGTGGGAGACCTAAGAGTCACCTGTACACCCTGGGCAAGCAGGTATAAAAGGTAATCTACTGTGCTGCTTCCTCGCTCTGGAGTCACATTAAAGAGACCAAGGTCACAACAGTTTGAGCTTACAATACAGTGTTGTGGAGTTATTCTGAACATAACAATTGGCGATGAGTAACGGAACATGAACTTTCACACGGTAATAGCTGCCGTTGGTATTCTTGAGAGATTTGTTGAGGGTAATGATTGGGAAGCCTTTGTTGAGCATTTCGACCAGTACTTTGTGGCCAATGAACTGGACAAGGCTGAGACGGTGGTCAATGGCAGGGCGATTCTCCTCACCGTATGTGGGTCTTTGATATATGGCCTCCTCAAAAATCTGCTAGCACCGGACAAACCAATGGACAAGAACTGTGCACGCTGGTTCGGGAACACCTCAAGCCAAAGGAGAGCATCTTAATGGCCAGGTATCGCTTTTACATGCACCATCACTCCGAGGGCCAGAACGTGGCGAACTTTGTCGCCAACCTAAGATGCCTTGCGGGAGAGTGCGAATTTGCTGGATCTTTGGGGGAAATGTTGCGGGACTTTTTCGTGCTTGGAATCGGCCACAAGGTCATTCTTCATAAACTGCTGTCTGCCAAATCCCTAGATCTGAGCAAGGCCATCACGATAGCCCAGGCTTTCAATTCCATGAGCGACAACATGAAACAGATATCTTCACAGAATCGAAGCTCACCGGCAAGTACTGTGCATAAAATAATGCTTACAGCAGGCAGAACTGTACATGGCAGGACCTCCACAACTGCAGAGGCCAGACCTAGGCCTAGGGTGACTCAGAATCCGCCATGGGGCGTGAATGCGTATCCATTAACACCATGTTGGCGCTGCGAGGGCAATCATAGAGCCCATCAATGTCGATTCAAGCACTATGTGTGCAAGGGCTGTGGAACAATGGGGCACATCTAGCAAATGTGCAAATGACCTGTGACTCACCACGTGGCAGAGTCAGGAGAGGACGACCGATCCAGCGAGGATCACGCTGAACGAGCAAGAGAGGCAACTCAACCTGAGGATGAAGCGGAAATATATGGGATACACACCTTCACCACCAAAAGCCCTCCGATAATGTTAAAAGTTAAACTCAACGGCATTCCAGTCTCCATGGAATTGGACACGGGGGCGAGTCAATCAATAATGAGCCAGAAGGCATTCGAGAGGCTGTGGGGCGACAGAGCACATTGATCCAAGCTGATCCCGATTTAGGCAAAGCTGCGCACCTACACCAAGGAACTGATACCAGTTATTGATAGTGCGGACATAAGAGTATCCCATGAGGGAGCGGTGCACGATTTACCACTGTGGATTGTTTCATGTGATGGGCCAACACTGCTTGGTAGAAGGTAGATTGGGAAGATTAGATGGAACTGGGAAAACCTCTGTGTACCTTCTCTGGGAACGACTTCTCCCTTGCTCAAAGGCTGAGCAAGCCCCCACCTTCAGCTGAACCAGGCATCGAAGTGCAGATCCCCGAGGCACGGGCCACTCATCACGACCACGAGGAGGTAAAGATCAACCGAGCAGCGGTACAGGCGCGGTACCCACCATCCAAAGCCGATGACCTCTTTGCGACGATGGAAAAGGCTCCATGCAGAGTGGGACTCTGGCCGAAACGATCCAAATGCATCTTCCCGATGCCAGAGGCAAAATCCCTGGGGAGGAAGATCGCGGCAGTCGGCATCACGGACACGGACCAGTGTATCCAGACCAGGGAACGAAAGAGCGTCCAGACCACGGGATTTCGGCGTAACAAAACAGAGGCATGTGTTGCCCAGCAAGGAAGACAACTGGGCTTGGGGCAAAGGTAAAGGGACGGCTGCTGAGAAGGCCAGGAACCCACCATGTTCCAATAAGTTGTTTGCATTGTGTAACCCATGTGAGCGCTCTTTCGTGGCTATTGATGCATTATCATATGGGGTTGGGGGTACCTTACAACAAGCTAAAGTAGCGGGTGAACACCAACCGGTCGTATATGTATCTGACAAAGTATTTGTAGCAAAAGATGTCTTATCACATGAGGTCGGGCGTGTTGTACAGCAAGCCAAAGTAGCGGTGAGCCCCAACCGGTTGTACATGTATCCAATAAGTTAACCAAGGCAGTAGCCTGCGTTCATGGGACAAAAGAGACGTACCAAAGAGTGTCCCAATATTTGCTCAAGTTACACAAGCTGCCAATCTCACAGTTTTGGGAGAGCAGAGGCACCATTATCAATGCTTTGTTTCGAATATGTCTGTGCACTGTAACATGATCCGCCACGGGCCAGGCAGTGAGAACGGCGCCGATGCCCTCAGTTGGCTACTGTTGCCCACCACCGGGGTGGAAACGGCGCAGCCCACAGACCTGCTCATTGTTATGGAAGTGCTAGACAGCGAGGGGTCAACCGTAATGGCTCCCCAGTTTAGGACCTGGACCAGCCAGGATCCCATGTAACCGCCTGCTAATGGCGAACCGCTAGACGGGGTGCTGCAGCTTATCCGTCGCAAAGACGATATGCTCATCCCATCAGATTGCCCCCTATGGGGCAACCCTGCAACGTTGCAAAGAAAGGCAGGGAGGCTACACACAGTCGGTGGTCTGGGGCCTCCATACCATGGCCCAGGATCCACGGGGACCACGCGGCCTCTCGCCATTACTGGAAGTCTCGAGGCCATATCGGCCATCCTTGGCTTGCCAGACCTTAGGATCAGCGACAATAGTCCGGAGCGGGCAGCCCAAATCGTAAAGCCAAGCACCATATGTGTCACGGTAGACTCCCTACAAACCCAGCTATCCCGGGTGCTACGTAGTCACCAGACAGAATCACTCAGAACCGAGCCTTCCGTATGCTAACAGCAGAGAATGTACCATGATCGCACAGCTCCTCCATGCGACATCAGAATAAATGTAGACCATGTTCATGGCCCCAGATGGGCCACTAGCACTGTATTAGCCAAAGAGGGGAATGGAGTGTTTGTGATGAAAATGGAGTGTTTGTTGTGAAACCATATAATGGGCAAGCGCAGAAAGCATTTGGAGCAGATAACCAGGAACCACTGTGAAAGGACCTAGCCCCCAGCGACGCACTAACACAATCGACCTCACTGTCAACCACGAGGATGAACCCACCATGCCCGTCAGTCCGATCAGACCAGCCGCGTGGCCGTGCAGCAATGATCCGACCAACTCGCCCATGCCAGGACTTCAACTCATGCGATCGACCCGGGAACGCAAAGTGCCAGATCGCCTCAACTTGCAAATAACTTGTACATAAGATTTGGGGGGGGGGGGGGGTGGGTGGTGATGTTATGTATGTATGTATGTAAACTTCACCAATATGTAAGGCTTGCCACCAGGGGGCACACCTGAGGGAGACCTAAGAGTCACCGGTGCACCCTGGGCAAGCAGGTATAAAAGGTAATCTACCATGCTGCTTCCTCACTCTGGAGTCACATTAAAGAGACCAAGGTCAAAACAGTTTGAGCTTACAATACAGTCTGAACATAACAATCCTATCCTATGTAAAACTCTGTGGTTTGCTTGCAGTTAGCATGCCTTCAGTCAGATATAAAACAAATCAGTATGCGAACTTCAGGTTGCTCTGCATTGGATTTGACCATGTCTCACATGATGGATTAACCTTGTCAAAATTCACAAGGCTCAAATAATGGCACCTGGAAACCATGTGGGCCTGTACAGCAGAGTCATTACCTTCAGGAATGGAGTGGAGAGGAAGGAAAATTTGGGTAAAAAGAAATGTTTTAATTTGGAAGTCTGGCAACTAGATTGCGTGTATCTCATCAGACCTTAAAGTGTCACACTTCAGGCCATCGCACCTCGAAGACAAAAGTTATTGACTGGCTGAAATAAAGATTTATCAGGCAAACATCTATGTAACTAGATGCCGTCAAATCAAAAACTGCTCAAGCGTAAGTAGCAAGAAATTACGACTACTGGGAACGGCTAAATTTACACCTATTTACTGATAAAAGTAACATTTATAATGCATAAAAATATAATTCACAAATGCTTACTCTTGAGCATCACACACACACGCGTTATATTTTTGACACAACTATATTATCCAAGCTACTGATTTATGGCGATTGAATAAGAACATTGTTTTTATTATAAAGCATTCTGGAAGTGTTAATATCTTTTGGGTTCCAATTATGTCATAATCACCACCTGATCAAGGAAATTGTGAATCGGTAACATTCATTATTAAATGTGTCTTTAGGTATCTGTAATGTCTTATAGTTGTAAAAAGCTATACAGGATAATGTGCACATAAAAGTATACTTGAACAATATACAGGGAGCCGACATTTCCTGCGGACTTGGCTGGAGCTTCTTCCCAGAAATTGGTGTCCCTTATCCTTGGGAGCGTGACCTTTTGTCACCATCTTTCATTATCTGTATTTTCCCCTTTATTAAATCCCTCTCAGAACTGAGCAAATCAGACGAAACACATTGCGGCAGAAATAGTTGATTTCAATGCAGAAAGGACTTAATCTGCAACTGATGTTGCTCACTCGCCTCTATCATAGAACTAATGTAGTTACAACCATTAGGACTCCTGCTTGGTAATCCTGTTGGGATTTTCACTGGGAGGGGGGAATCAATTGGGAGAGATGACTGAAAAGTTGGTATATGAGCAGGGATCCTCAAGAAACCTCAACAATTTCAGTCTTCTGCAAAGTCCGAATTCGGTTTCTCTGGAAACTTGTCAGTTTCGTGCGGATGGATTCAGTACAGGGTGCAGCACCACAAACCAATGGACATACAAACAGAAATTGCTTGAGACACTCAGCAGGTCGGGCAGCATCTGTGGAGAGAGAAACAGAGTTAACGTTTCAGGTCGATGATCTTTCATTGAAATTTCAGTTTATTTATTTTTCATACATTTTGCTGCAATTGTGATCTACACTGCAGGCTGTCACCATCTGCAGGTAGGGCTTTTATACACTATGAGATTGTGGAAATATCTCATGATTTTAAAAAGTATAAAACTGATTGACGCACATAATCATTTCCCCAGGTAGCAGTGAGGACCCATCACAGAAGATATGTGCAGGATAAAATATATTTAAGGGTCTAAGTATGTTAAAAAGGCAAGCCTGAAGGCTCTGTGCCTCAATGCGAGGAGTATTCGGAATAAGGTGGTCGAATTAACAGTGCAGATAACAGTTAACGGACACGATGTGGTTGGCATCACGGAGACATGGCTCCAGGGTGACCAGGGCTGGGAACTCAACATCCAAGGGTATTCAACATTTAGGAAGGATAGACAGAAAGGAAAAGGAGGCGGGGTGGCGTTGCTGGTTAAAGAGGAAATTAATGCAATTGTAAGGAAAGACATTAGCTTGGATGATGTGGAATTGGTATGGGTGGAGCTACGGAATACCAAGGGGCAGAAAACGCTAGTGGGAGTTGTGTACAGACTTCCAAACAGTAGTAGTGATGTTAGGGAGGGCATCAAACAGGAAATTAGGGGTGCATGCAATAAAGGTGCAGCAGTTATCATGGGTGACTTTAATATGCATATAGATTGGGCTAACCAAACTGGAAGCAATATGGTGGAGGAGGATTTCCTGGAGTGCATAAGGGATGGTTTTCTAGACCAATTTGTCGAGGAACCAACTGGGGGGGGGGGGGGGGAGGCCATCTTAGACTGGCTGTTGTGTAATGAGAGAAGATTAATTAGCAATCTCATTGTGCGAGGCCCCTTGGGGAAGAGTGACCATAATATGGTGGAATTCTACAATGGGATGGAGAATGAAACAGTTAATTCAGAGACCATGGTCCAGAATTTTAAAGGATAACTTTGAAGGTATGAGGCGTGAATTGGCTAGGATAGATTGGCGAATGATACTTAAGGGGTTGACAGTGGATGGGCAATGGCAGACATTTAGAGACCACACGGATGAACTACAATAATTGTACATCTCTGTCTGACGTAAAAATAAAAAAGGGAAGGTGGCTCAACCGTGGCTAGCAAGGGAAATCAGGGATAGTATTAAAGTCAAGGAAGTGGCATACAAATTGGCCAGAAATAACAGCGAACCCAGGAACTGGGAGAAATTTAGAACTCAGCAAAAGGAGGACAAAGGGTTTAATTAGGGCAGGGAAAATAGAGTACGAGGAACATTAAAATGGACTGCAAAAGCTTCTATAGATATGTAAAGAGAAAAAGGTTAGTAAAGAAAAACGTAGGTCCCCTGCAGTCAGAATCAGGGGAAGTCATAACGGGGAACAAAGAAATGGCAGACCAATTGAACAAGTACTTTGGTTCGGTATTCACTAAGGAGGACACAAACAACCTTCCGGATATAAAAGGGGTCAGAGGCTCTAGTAAGAAGGAGGAACTGAGGGAAATCCTTATTAGTCGAGAAATTGTGTTGGGGAAATTGATGGGATTGAAGGCCGATAAATCCCCAGGGCCTGATGATCTGCATCCCAGAGTACTTAAGGAGGTGGCCTTGGAAATAGCAGATGCATTGACAGTCATTTTCCAACATTCCATAGATTCTGAATCAGTTCCTATGGAGTGGAGGGTAGCCAACGTAACCCCACTTTTTAAAAAAAGGAGGGAGAGAGAAAACAGGGAGTTATAGACCGGTCAGCCTGACATCGGTAGTGGGTAAAATGATGGAATCAATTATTAAGGATGTCATAGCAGCACATTTGGATAGAGGTGACATGATAGGTCCAAGTCAGCATGGATTTGTGAAAGGGAAATCATGCTTGACAAATCTTCTGGAATTTTTTGAGGATGTTTCCAGTAGAGTGGACAAGGGAGAACCAGTTGATGTGGTGTATTTGGACTTTTAGAAGGCTTTCGACAAGGTCCCACACAAGAGATTAATGTGCTGACGTGGATTGAGAACTGGTTGGCAGACAGGAAGCAAAGAGTAGGAGTAAATGGGTACTTTTCAGAATGGCAGGCAGTGACTAGTGGGGTACCGCAAGGTTCTGTGCTGGGGCCCCAGCTGTTTACATTGTACATTAATGATTTAGACGAGGGGATTAAATGTAGTGTCTCCAAATTTGCGGATGACACTAAGTTTGGTGGCAGTGTGAGCTGCGAGGAGGATGCTATGAGGCTGCAGAGTGACTTGGATAGGTTAGGTGAGTGGGCAAATGCATGGCAGATGAAGTATAATGTGGATAAATGTGAGGTTATCCACTTTGGTGGTAAAAACAGAGAGACAGACTATTATCTCAATGGTGACAGATTAGGAAAAGGGGAGGTGAAACGAGATCTGGGTGTCATGGTACATCAGTCATTGAAGGTTGGCATGCAGGCGGTTAAGAAAGCAAATGGCATGTTGGCCTTCATAGCGAGGGGATTTGAGTACAGGGGCAGGGAGGTGTTACTACAGTTGTACAGGGCCTTGGTGAGGCCACACCTGGAGTATTGTGTACAGTTTTGGTATCCTAACTTGGGGAAGAACGTTCTTGCTATTGAGGGAGTGCAGCGAAGGTTCACCAGACTGATTCCCGGGATGGCGGGACTGACATATCAAGAAAGACTGGATCAACTGGGCTTGTATCCACTGGAGTTCAGAAGAATGAGAGGGGATCTCATAGAAACGTTTAAAATTCTGACAGGGTTAGACAGGTTCGATGCAGGAAGAATGTTCCCAGTGTTGGGGAAGTCCAGAACCAGGGGTCACAGTCTCAGGATAAGAGGTAAGCCATTTAGGACTGAGATGAGGAGAAACTTCTTCACCCAGAGAGTGGTGAACCTGTGGAATTCTCTACCACAGAAAGTTGTTGAAGCCAATTCACTAAATATATTCAAAAAGGAGTTAGATGTGGTCCTTACGACTAGGGGGATCAAGGGGTATGGCGAGAAAGCAGGAATGGGGTACTGAAGTTGCATGTTCAGCCATGAACTCATTGAATGGTGGTGCAGGGTCGAAGGGCGAATGGCCTACTCCTGCACCTATTTTCTATGTTTCTATGTTTAAAGAATGTGGAGGACAATTATAAAAGTGGATCATCTTTCTTCCCAACATTATTGTTACAACATGGACGGTCTTTTCTTCGCTCACAAGCAAGTTTTCCCTTGAACTGAAACCTAACCTCACGTGCTGTGAGTGGGATGCAGCGTTCCTGAGGGCAAACACTCTATTGTTTTACTATTGGGTTGTGCTAGATGGTATACGGATTGCCCACATTCTACTCGAGTAACCATAAAAACACTGACAGACTGTGTTTTCAGATTAAATTGCAAATTATACAAGAAATATACAGAAAAGTTGAGTTGAAGTGGTACATAAAATTCGCAACATAGAGCTAAACTTTCATGAGTATACTGATCTTTTTCTGAGTCTAATTGTTTGATAGTCTTCTGATGAGCTTTTACATAAGCACCAGCCTTTGGCACTTGCATCAATAACCTGGAAATATGGTAGATTTGAGTGACCTGAGGAACTGGCCGCCTGTTTTTATTGAATAATGATTCACACCTCATCCAGGCCTTGCAGATACTTATCCAAACCTTTGTCGCCTCTAAACTTCACCTTTCCCATGCTTGCCTTGCCGCTGACCTGATCGCCACTCTTCGTAAATTCCTGAGCCCCACCATTGGCTTCCTAGCTTGCACTGCGCTCGCCTAATACTGCCATACTTGCTGACCAACATTGGCTCCGCATCCTCCAATAGATTGAAAAACTTGCATTATTGATACAGTGCCTTTCGCGACCTCCAGATGCCCAAAGCAGCCAATAAAGTACTTTTGAAGTGTAGTCAATGTAGCAAATGTGTCAGGAAATCTTGCACAGCAAGATCCCACAAACAGCAATGTGATAATGATCAGATAATCTGTTTTTAGTGATGTTGGCTGAAGGATAAATATTGGCCAGATTAAATTTAATATTGTTGTCCATGTGGACAACTCTCACCATAGCCTCACCCTACTGAGACTTTCTCCAATCTTACAACCCCTTCTGCACCCTCATGTCCTCGAACTGCATGCATGCCTGCTGCTGCTCCACCTTCAATGGCAGGGCCTTTAGCTGCCTTGGCCAGACAGTTTTTGCAACCCCTTTCCCCAAACCCTTCTGGTTCTCTAGCTCCATTTAAAAATGAAAACGTATTTCTTCAACTAAGTTTTTGGTCACTTTTCCAAATCTTCCAACAAAGACCCAGCGCCCATTTGTTTTCTACTCTGTGAGATGCTTGGGATGTGTCTCTAAATTCAAGGTGCCATATAGGTGGTGATGGTTCCTTACATAGAATATGCCATAATCTGAGTTGTCCTGGTTTTCAAATCCCTCTATAGACTCACCCCTCCCTATCTTGTTGGAATCTCCTCCAGCCCTACAACCCTCTGAGATATCTGCACTCCTTTAATTCTGGCCTCTTGAGCATCCCCCATTTTAATTGCTCAACCATTGGTGGCCATGTCTTCAGCTGCCAAGGCCTAAGCTCTGGAATTCCCTCCTATACCTCTCCACCTCTCTATCTCTTCTTCCTCCTTCCTCCTTTTAAGACGCTCCTTAAAACCTACCTCTTTGACCAAGCTTTTGGACATCTGCCCTAATATTTCCTTATGTGGCTCGGTGTCAAATTTTCTTTGATAACACTCCTGTGAAGCGCCTTGGGGTGTTTTACTAGGTTAAAAGCACTATATAAATACAAGTTGTTGTGGGAAGAGGATAGCTGTCTGATTTGTAACTCAAGCACCTGGCCTGTGATCTGCAGAGTTTATCTTTCAATAAATCAGCCATTAAGGATGACAATTGCATCTACAATCCTGCATTCTTTGACACCCAACTGCTTGGAACCTGCAAAATAAAATGACCATTGCTTTCAAAGGAACCATGCTTGGATTATAGTTCAAAAGCCATTGGGTGAATCAAAAGTGTTCACAACTAGGAGAGAATTATTAAAGAGCAATGCCCCAAACAGGATTGTGTGTATTTGCTCAACCTAACCAGGTACACAGGCAGAATCCACACCTTATAGAAAACAGTTTAAATTTCCCAATTTTAACCAGAATTTATGACAATTTGCAACAAAATTAGAAATGTAGACAAAACAGTTTAATGTTAAAATGGCTATTTTAAAAATTAGAAGAATTATTCACTTTATTTTGTTTGTCTTTATTGATTGAACAAATATTAGCAGCTTCATTGAATGATGTTGATTCTTGGTATGTTGGTGAGATGGACGCTTGCTAAAGGCTTGTTGGATCCTAACTTTTTAGAGCATCTGGGATCTGAAATCCCATGCTAAAACACTGTGATTTGATTGAAGGGTATAAGAAATGATGCCTTACATGCCTGGTCCATTCTGCATAATGTAATCTTCCCTATCAGTGGTGCCGAATATCTGTGCTATAAACTTGCGGACTTGAAGAATCAATTCTAGGTGTTGCATTAGAGTGGACTTGGTGAAGTTTAGTATTTTGTTTTCTCCTTTATGCATCAAGATGCAAATCTCTAGAGTTGTGACTGCTCTGCTATAATAGGTTGGTCCTGAGGGTATGTTGTATATTTTAATTGTTGCTTGAGATGTAACAATGAAAACAGTCTCAACAGTGAATGCTGCTGACATTTTGGCCCAGAGATTTGGCAGCATGAAGGAGCACACAGTATGAAGAAACTAGATTAACGTCGATAAAATCATTAACCTATGAGTTGAGCTTCAATCTTGCTTGTTCATATCACTTCTTCACAGCGCTGAGCTCAGTATTTCCTCAACTACAGCAGCAAATGTGTTTAAAGATATGTTAAAAACAGTAAAAATAAACAAAAAGATATTAATGAAAATTCAGTATTTGTAATGGGGAAATGTTATGATGCAGGAATTGCTTTGAGCTGCTATCCTTAATTGTCTTTTCCTGGCCTGAGTACTTTTGTTTCTATTGATTCCAATTATATTTTTCCCCTATTTATACTTCGTTTTGCTCGAGCACGCTGGTTGCACTGTAGTGTTTGGCATTGAATTGATCCCATATGAAGCTGGCAGTGTGAATCCTGCCATGATTGCTGGCATGAAAATATACTTTTGTAGTGGTAGCTTTATTCCTGGTTTTGGCTTGAAACCACATCAAATAAAATGTTGCGTCAGTAAACACAACCCAGCAGGCATATGCTTTTTGAGGAATTCACATTTAAATGAAATGCAGAAATTGTAGTTTTCTGGAAACTATCAGACATTATGTTCCCATCTGAGGTTATTCTACAAAGGATTTAATCCAGTGTCAGAAGTTATATAATGATAATAGGATCTGTTTAAGGTCACTCATACAAATTCCAAGGAATGATTCATATTTCTTGTGCACGTCAGTGTTTCAAAGACATACTTCTAAAAATCAATTTTATAAATTAAAATCTAAGCTGGCCTTTTCTTTGATTCTGCTCTGTATTTAAACCCCTCACCTGTAATAAAGATTTACTGAATACCCATCTTAAAAACAAAATCCGTCATGGAAAAATTTACGGCCATTAATGAAGTTGCATTCTTCGTGTTTGTCAATTATGTTGAAGGTTTCTCTTGGTTCTAGCCTAAGGTATACGGTCTGTTGGAGTGGCATTTGGTGAGCAGTCAGAGAGAGAAAGAACACTCTGTGCTGATCCTTATTATTTCCAGTGAGGACGACAACTTACATTTTTATAGCACTTTAATATAGTGCTATATATGCACACATATATAGCACTATATAAGTAGTGCTATATATAAGTGCATATATAGCACTATATATATATATATATATATATATATAAAAGTAGTGCATATATAGCACTAATATATAAGTAGTGCATATATAGCACTAATATATAATATATATATATGTGTGTGTAGTGTTCTATATATATATATATAGCACTACTTATATATATAGTGCTATATATGCACTTATATATAAGTATATAGTGCTAAATATGCACTTATATATAAATGCATATATATATGCTGAGCCAAAAATTAGATTTTAGGAGTGCTCAAAACCCTGAATTTTGGAGTTTCCGGGGTGGGGGGCGGGGGGGAGTTTTAAAGGAGGAAAGGGCTTAGTGAGGGAATTCCAGAGAATGGGGTGTAGGCAGCAGAAGACATGGTTGCAAGGGCAGGTAGGGATGAGAGCACAAGATCTGATTTTCCTCTGAGCAATGGCACTGGACAAAGATAGCATGAATGGACTACCTGTTAGTTCTACTCCTTTACTGATTAATGCCCCAGCTTGTTCCCAGCAGCCCTGTCCTCGCTGTCCTACAGCGACCCCAGTCCCTCAATGCGTCCAATTTAAAATTCTCAGCCTCTTGTTTAAATCCCTTTAAAGCCTCACCCCTCTGTATTATCCTAAAGACCCCGGCATCAGAGATACCAGTCTTCAGCCAATTCAATTTATTCCACATGACATGAAGAAATGGCTGAGTGCACTGGACACAGTGACTGCTGCATGCCCTGACACCATCCCAGTTGTAGTGCTGAAGACGTGTGTTCCAGAACTAGCTGTGCCGCTAGCCAAGGTGTTCCAGTATAGCTTCAACACTGGTATCTTATCTGATAATGTGTAAAATTACCTGTCCACAAAAAGCAGGACAAATCCAACCCGGTCAATTACTATCATATCAGCCTATACCCAATCTACAGCAAAGTAATGTCATCAACAGTGTTATCAAACAGCGCTTACTCAGCGATAACCTGCTCACTGATGCTCAGTTTGGGTTCCACCAGGACCACTCGGTTCCAGACCTCATTACAGCTGTAGACACAAGCTGAATTCCACAAATGAGGTGAACGTGACTGGACTTGATATGAAGGCAGCATTCAAGCGAGTGCGGCACCAAGGAGCTCTAGTAAAACTGAAGTCGATGAGGATCGGTGGGGGTGTGGGGGGCAGGGGAGGGAAACTCTTTACAGGAGTCACACCTGGTACAAAGAAAGACATTTTTGGCTGTTTATCATCTTCATCCCTTACATTGCTGCAGAAGTTCCTCAGAGCAATGTCTTCGGCTCAACTATCTTCAGCTGCTTCATCAATGACCTTCTCTCCATCATAAGGTCAGAGGTGGGCCATTCAACACCATTCCTTAGATAATGAAGCAGTCCATGACCATCAAAACTTAGGCTGATAAGTAGCAAGTAACATTCATGCCACAAAATGGAGATGGTCATTGCCTGGCACTTAAAAGAGAATCCAACTACCTCTCCGTGACATTCAATGGCACTACCATCGCTGAATCTCCCACCAGCAACAACCTTGGGGTCGCATTTGACTAGAATCGTACATACATACTATGGCTACTTGAGCAGTTCAGAGGCTGGATGTTCTGTGGTGCCACCCCAAAGGCTCTGCACCACCTACAAAGCACAAGTCAGGAGTGTGATGGAATACTCTCCACTTGCCTGGATCGATGCAGTTACAACAATACTCAAGAAATTGAATACCTTCCAGGACAAAGCAGCCTGCTTGGTTGCCACCTCATCCAGCATCCTAAACATTTACCCTCTCCACCCCTGGTGCACTGTGGCTGCAGTGTGTACCATCTACAAGATAAATTGCAGCACGTCGACATGGCTGCTTCAGCAGCACGTCTCAAACCCACAATCTCCATTACCAAGAAGGACAAGGGCAACAGGTGCATGGGAACACCATCACATCCAAATTCCCGTGTCACAAACCATTCTAACTTGGGCATATATCCCCATTCCTTCATCATCGCTGGGTCAACATCAGGAACCCCCTAGCTACTAGCATCGTATGAGCACCTTCATCATACAGACTGCAGCGGTTCAAGAAGGCCCACCACCACTTTCTTAGAGCTGCTAAAGATGGGCAATAAATGCTGACTTTGCCACTGATGCCCACATCACAAAAATTAATTTAAAAAGGAATGAATAGGGAAAGACTATTTCCTCTGGTTGGGGAGTCAGTGATGAAGAGGTACCATTAAGATTGAGGAAAGTCATTAAGAGAGCATGGAATGATTTACTACAGGGAGTGTTTCAAGCAGAGAGCATTACATATTTTAAGAGAATTGCCTAGTGTCAGTTGTGGCTCAGTGGGAAGCACTCGCCTCTGAGTCATAAGGTTGTGGGTTCAAATCCCACTTTCAGAGACTTGAGCATGTAAATCTAGGCTGACACTCCAGTGCAGTGCTGAGGGAGTGCTGCACTGTTGGAGAGGTTGTCTTTCAGGTGAGATGTTAAACTGAGGCCCTGTCTGCTCTCTCAGATGGATGTAAAAGATCCCATGGCACTATTTCAAAGAAGAGCAGCGGAGTTATCCCTGGTATCCTGGCCAATATTTATCCCTCAATCAACATAACAAAAACAGATTATTTGGTCATTATCACATTGCTGTTTGTGGGAGCTTGCTGTGCGCAGATTGGCTGCAACATTACAACAGTGATTTCACTCCAAAAGAACTTCATTGGCTGTAATGCGCTTTGAGATGTCCGGTGTTTGGGAAAAGCACTATATAAATGCAAGTCTTTCTTTCCAAATATTTGAAGCAGAAGATAGTTATGAGTGTGTGGTAGTGGAATTAAAAGAATTTGCATTTAGTGACTTTTGTGACATCACAAAGAGCTTCACAGCCAATGAAGTACATTTGAATTGTTATCATTGTTGTAATGTGGAGAAATACCACCAGCAATGTCTCGGCAAGATTCTACAAATTCCCTGGGAAGACAGATGCACCAACATTAATGTCCTCATCCAGGCCAACATCC
This sequence comes from Pristiophorus japonicus, assembly GCF_044704955.1. NCBI lineage: Eukaryota > Metazoa > Chordata > Chondrichthyes > Pristiophoridae > Pristiophorus > Pristiophorus japonicus. Next base: position 88,927,757 of record NC_091992.1, read on the forward strand.
CCAGCATTGAAGCACTGACCACACTTGATCAGCTCTGCTGGGCAGGCCACATTATTCGCATGCCAGACATGAGACTCCCAAAACAAGCACTCTACTCGGAACTCATCCACGGCCAAAGGTGGACAGAGGAAACATTCCAAGGACACTCTCAAAGCCTTTCTGATAAAGTGAGACATCCCCACTGACACCTGGGAGTCCCTGGCCAAAGACCGCCCTAAGTGGAGGAAATGCATCTGGGAGGGCGCTGAGCTCCTCGAATATCGCCGCCGAGAGCATGCAGAAACCAAGCACAGGCAGCGGAAGGAGCGTGCGGCAAACCAAGCTCCCCGCTGACGTTTCCCCTCAACGACTGTCTGTCCCACCTGTGACGGGACTGTGATTCTCGTATTAGACTGTACAGCCACCTAAGGACTCATGCTAAGAGTGGAAGCAAGTCTTCCTTGATTCTGAGGGACTGCCGATGATGATGATGATGATGAATGTAGAGATACACAGCAGCCAGTTTGTACACAATAAACAGTAATGTGATACAAGACCAGACAATCTGTTTTAGTGATGTTGGTTGAGAGATAAATGTTTGCAAGGACAACTCTCCTGCTCTCCTTCAAATTGTGCCATGAGATCCTTTGCAACGACTTGAGAGTGCCTTGGTTTAACAACTCAACTCAAAGACGACACCTCCAGCAGTACAGTACTCCCTCAGTAACATAGAAACATAGAAAATAGGTGCAGGAGTAGGTCATTTGGCCCTTCGAGCCTGCACCACCATTCAATAAGATCATGGCTGATCATTCCCTCAGTACCCCTTTCCTGCTTTCTCTCCATACCCCTAGATCCCTTTAACCATAAGGGCCATATCTAACTCCCTCTTGAATATATCCAATGAACTGGCATCAACAACTCTCTGCAGTAGAGAATTCCATAGGTTAACAACTCTCTGTGAAGAAGTTTCTCCTCATCTCAATCCTAAATGGCCTACCCCTTATCCTTAGACTTTGTCCCCTGGTTCTGGACTTCCCCAACATCGGGAACATTCTTCCCACATCTAACCTGTCCAGTCCCGTCAGAATTTTATGTTTCTGTTCTACCACCACGGAGCTCATCCCCTGAAGTCCCAAGGGATCCCAGCATCCCTTGGGCGCACTGTATATAAGTCGGCCCTTAAGGCCTGTTCCTCACTCTGGAGTGTCTTATTAAAGACTGAGGTCACTTACTTTAACCTCCCTGTGTGCAGCCTCATCTGTGTTAGGAACACAACTGCCGACGAGAATACGAATCCAACGCAAAGATGCAGCAAACCCTGGGCATCCTGGAGAAGTTCTTGGAGAGTGAGGACTGGGAAGCCTATGTCGAACGGCTAGACCAGTACTTTGTAGCCAACGAGCAAGACGGAGAAGGAAGCGCTGCTAAAAGGAGAGCGGTCTTCCTCACAGTCTGCGGGGCACCGACCTGCAGCCTCATGAAGAATCTTCTGGCTCTGGTGAAACCCACAGATAAGTCGTATGAGGAGCTGTGTACATTGGTTCGGGAGCATCTTAACCCGAGGGAGAGCGTGCTGATGGCGAGGTATCGGTTCTACACGTGCCAGCGATCTGAAGGTCAGGAAATGGTGAGCTACGTCGCTGAGCTAAGGTGACTTGCAGGACAATGTGAGTTTAATGGCTACCTGGAGCAAATGCTCAGAGACTTTTTTGTACTGGGCATTGGCCATGAGACCATCCTACGAAAACTTTTGACTATAGACACACCGACCCTCAGTAAGGCCATTGCGATAGCACAGGCATTTAAGTCCACCAGTGATAACACCAAACAAATCTCTCAGCACACAAGTGCTAGCAATGTTCATAAATTAACTGGAACTATGTTTGCGAGCCGAAATGTACAGGGCAGAACCCAAGAGTCTGCAACTGCCAGCAGGCCTCAGGTGACCCAGATGACAGAGTCCCCAACAAAGGATGAATGCAAGGCAATTCACACCTTGTTGGCGTTGTGGAGGCTTCCGTTCATCCTATTCATGCCGCTTCAAAGGATATGTATGCAAGAGCTGTGGAACAATGAGGCACCTCCAACGAGCTTGCAAACGAGCTGCAAGCTCTGCAAAACCTGCTAACCACCACGTGGGCAGAGGAAGATCAGTCCATGGTGGATCAAAGCAATTTCGAGCCCGAGAGAGAGGAGGCAGATGCTGAAGTACACGGGAGGCACACATTTTCAATGAAATGTCCACCTATAATGCTAAACGTAAAATTGAATGGCTTACCCGTAGTCGTGGGACTGGACACTGGCGCTAGCCAATCCATCATGAGTAAAAAGATGTTTGAGCGACTGTGGTGTAACAAGACATTTAGATCAGCCCTGAGCCCCAGCCACACGAAACTGAGAACATACACCAAAGAGCTTATCACTGTCCTGGGCAGCGCCATGGTCAAGGCCTGTAGACCATGAGCTTGGTGATAAATTTGAGGGCTAGGTCTTCACTCTTTTCCTCAGACGGCCAAAGGCTGCACTGGAGCTGATGTTGAAACTCCGCAGCAATGTCTGCCTTTGTTGATAAGAGGTTCCCGAGGCAGCCGAATAACAGAGCACATTAACTAGGCTGCAGGCAATTAAAAATCTCAGCCCTCCCGCGCTAACCACCGCACCACCTCTCTTTCTCTTTCTCTTTCCTCCCTCCTCCTCCCCCCCCCTCCCCCAAACCTGGCTATGCTATAGATCCTAGATGTCCATGTTAGAATTTAAGCTTCTACTCAAAATACAAGCCTCCTATACAGAAAATGCCAACCCATCTTCGACACATCAAAGCCTCCCCATGATGAAAATCCAAACCCAGCTACGCAGTAAAAATCTTTTAAAAAGCCACCGCACATGAAGACTCAGCACCTCATTTGCCTTTTTACTCTTCCTGGTCTTACTGGGTTTGGTCTGCTCCCCTGCATCTTCTTTGACAACCTGGCCTGGTGGGCACAAGCACAGTAGTTTATAGGCCTACTAACAGCAACAACAACTTGTATTTATATGGCGCCTTTAACGTAGTGAAACTTCCCAAGGCGCTTCACAGTATTATGAGAAAAAAATGTGATACCGAGCCACAAAGGAGAAATTAGGGCAGGTGACCAATAGCTTGGTCAACTAGGTAGGTTTTAAGAAGTGTTTTGAAGGAGGAAAGAGAGGTGGAGAAGCAGAGAGGTTTAAGCAGGGCCTAAGCAATAAAAGGCACGACCACCAATGGTTGAACGATTATAATCAGGGATGCACAAGAGGGCAGAATTAGAGGAGCGCAGACATCTCGACAGGTCGTGGGGTTAGAGGAGATTACAGAGATAGGGAGGGGCGAAGCCATGGAGGGATTTGAAAACAAGGATGAGAATTTTGAAATCGATATGTTGCTTAAACGGGAGCCAATATAGGTCAGTGAGCACAGTGGTGATGGGTGAGCAGGACTTGATGCAAGTTAGGACACGGCTAATGTAGGACAGAGTAAAAATCAGGACTAAAAACAGAAATGCTGGAAATACTCAGGTGGTCAGGCAGCATCTATGGAGAGAAAAACAGAGTTAATGTTTCAGGTCGATGAACTTTTGCCATAACATTGATGTGAGACGTTAACTCAGTTTCTCTCCACAGATGCTGCATGACCTGCTGAGTATTTCTAGCATTTTTGTTTCTATTTCAGATTTCCAGCATCTGCAGTATTTTGCTTTTGGATAAATCAGGAAATTAGGAACATGGAACAAGGTTAATGCATGATTATAGTGGACTTTAATCTTCATATAGACTGGGCAAATCAAACTGGCAAAAGCTTGGAGGACAAGTTCAGGAAATACATTAGATATAGCTTTCTAGAACACTATGTTGAGGAGCTAATTGGGAGACAGGCTATTTTAGATCTAGTATTGTGTAATGAGACAGGGTTAATTAGTAATCTATGAATAAAGGATCCTCTGGGGAAGTGATATGATAACATTTCATATTAAGTTTGAGTGTGATAATGGTTAGGCCAAAACGAGGGTTTTAAATTGAAACAAAGCTAATTACAGAGGGCTGAGGAGTGAGTTGGCCAAGGTAGACTGGGAAATTAGATTAAAAGATATGATGGCGGATGAACAATGGCAAACATTTAAAGAAATACAGAATTCTCAATGAATATACACTCCCTTGAGGAATAAAAATTATATTAAAAAAGTGGTACAGCCATAGTTAACTACAGAAGTTAAGCATAGAATTAGATTAAAAAATTAAAATATTGCCAAAAAGAGTAGCAAGCCTGAGGATTGGGTTTTAAAAATGAGCACCGGATGATCAAGAAATTACTAAAGATGGAGAAAATGGAATCTGAGAGTAAGCTAGCAAGAAATATAAAAAAAGAGATTGTAAGAGCTTTTACAAGTATGTAAAAAGAGATCAGTGAAAGTAAACATGGGCCCTTAGAGGCAGAGACAGGAGAAATTATAATGGGAAATATGGAAATGGCAGAGGCGTCAAACAAATATTTTGTATGTCTTCACAGTAGAAGACACAGAACATAGCAGAAATTGTGGGTAACAAAGGGTCTAGTGAGAGTGAGTAACTTAGTTATTATTAAAGAAAAAGTACTGGAGAAATTAATGGAACCAAAAGCTGACAAATTCCCATGACCTGATGGCCTACATTCTGGGGTTTTAAAAGAGGTGACTCCAGTTAGATGTTTTGATGTTCCAGAATTCCCCAGATCCTAGAATAGTCCTCGTGGATTGGAAGGTAGCAAATAAAATCCTGTTGTTCAAAAAAGGGAGAGGGGAAACATGCAACTATAGGCCAGTTAGCCTGACATCAGTAGTCGTGATAATGCTGGAATCTATTAAGGAGGTGGTGACAGGGCACTCAGAAAATCATAACTAGGCAGAGTCAAGATGGTTTTATTAAAGGGAACTCTGTATGACAAATCTATTCAGAGTTTTTGGAGGGTGTAACTAGCAGGGTTGATAAAGGGGAATCAGTGGATGTAGTATATTTGGATTTTCAGAAAGCATGCAATAGTGTCACACAATAAATTGTTACATAAAATTAGGGGTCATGGGATTGGGGGTAATATATAAGCATGGACTGAGGATTGGCTAACAGAAAACAGTAGGAATAAACAGGTCATTTTCAAGATGGCAGGGTGTAACTGGTGGAGTGCCTAGGATCAGTGCTTTGGCCTCAGCTATTTACAATTATCATTAGATGAGGGGGACTAAGTGTAATATATCCCACTTTGCTGATATAAAGCTGTGCAAAAGTAGGCTATGAGGAGAATGTAAAGAGGCTGCAAAGGGATATAGACAGGTTAAGTGATTGGGCAAGGTGACAGATGGAGCATTATTTGGGGAAGTATGAAATTATCCATTTTGGTAGGAAGAATGGAAAAGCAGAATATTTTTTTTTAAAAAGGTGAGATGAGGAAATGTTGGTATTTGGAGGGATTTAGATATACACAGATCGGAGAAAGTTAACATGCAGGTACAGCAAGCAATTCGGAAGGCAAATGGTATGTTAGCCTTTATTGCAAAGGGGTTGGAGTATAAGAGTAAGGAAGTCTTGCTGGAATTATATAGTGCTTTGGTGACACTATACCTGGGGTACTTTGTACAGTAATGGTCTCCTTACCTCAGAAAGGATATACTTACATTATAGTGGCAATAAAGGTTCATTGGAATGATTGCTGGGATGAGAGGGGTGATCTATGAGGAGAGATGGGTTTATATTCTCTGGAGTTTAGAAGAATGAGGGGTGATCTCACTGAAATGTATAAAGTCTTTGGTTTGACAGGGTAGCTACTGAGAGACTGTTTTCCCCAGGCAGAAAAGCTAGAACCAGGGTGCAGTCTCAGAATGGTCAGCCATTTAGGACTGAGGGGAGAAATTTCTTCACGCAGAGGCTGGTGCATCTTTGCAATTCTCTACCCAAGCGCGCTCTGGGTGCTTAGTAGATGAGTACATTCAAGACCGAGATCGAAAGATTTTTGGGCACTATGGGATATGGTGGCAAAGTGGAGTTGATGTAGAAGTTCAGACTCGAGGGGTGGTACAGGCTGCTCCTGCTTCGCATGTCCACTGCTACCTGCTGCTCTTTCTGCTTTCCAGTTTGCCAGGTGAAAACTCATTTATCTGCTTTAAACATCCTGGGCCTGGAAACCGCTGCCTGATTAGTGCATCTAGACCAATGAAGGTTAGGTATTTTGGAAGCAATCACAAAGCAACTTTTTTTTTAAATCTTGAAGGTCTAGGGAGCTTCAATCACTGTGGCTGGGTTAGGTCTTGGAGACTGCCGCGTGATTGGCTAACAGCAACTATTTGATAAACACATAAATGTAATAATACTCCGGATCAGGGAAAGGTTATCAGGCCCAAACAAACCAATACCTTACAGGTAGGTTAACTTCACATATCCATCTCAGCAGATTTGTTCATTCACTTGCAGCTATAGAAATGCTTCCAGTTGTCTGAACTCCTTTATATTGTTTGCTTTAGTGTTATTTTCTTGGCAACGTATTCATCGGCTCATTCCAAACTTTGTAATTTTTTTAAGTTATGGTCTCTCGTATTATAAACCTGCATTAGTGAAGAGTTTGCCTGGATAAAGCCAACATGCAATAATGGAGTATTAAAACACAGTCATAGTGAAATACTCAAGTTTGGTGAGGTCCCCTCTTAACCAGTACAACCAACAACTTTATTGCACTATAGCCATATTTAGGCAGTCTATGTGAACATATTCACAGACATCTTCAATTACTGCAAACAATAGGAGTGAAGTGAAACCCAAATTTCAGGATTAAAAAACACAATCTACCACCCCCTCCATTTTGTGTGGCCAGTTTCATCCATGGCTTTAGTCATACCAAGACTCTTGTAGTGTAAACTGTTGTCAGACCAAAAAAACCCTTCTAATGCCCATTCACTTTTGTTTTTTGGACACTAAGGAGAATAAAGTGAGATGGTAGGAAAGTGGAGTTGCTGTAAAAGTTCAACTATGATCTTATTGATTGGCAGAATAGACTCGATGGGCCATATGGCCTACTCATATTTCCTGTTATCTCCAATACATAAGTGAATGCATTTTTGCCCGGTTATTGAGTGTAGATTGATTCACAGTATGGCTCACATTATCTTCTTCTACAGATCTTTAAAAACTGAAGGGATTTTAATGAATAAAGATTAAAAAAGCAATCCTAGTTGCAGAAATATGCTTGTAGGAATAAATGTCTCAAAAGTAATTACAATCGAGCTCATTCTTGGAAATAATTAGTTTGTTCGAAAAGCAATTGAGTATGGAGTACAAATTCAATTTCCCCTTCCTGCTTGAACATTAGAGACTACACCTGCTGGTTTTCCGGAGTAACTATATTCACAAACTTAGACCTAAACTGTGTAGGAAGGACAGTGGTTTCTATCCATCTTCAGAAGGAGTTAATAAAGATGTACCAGACCCCCAATTTTTTTTGAAAGTGGGGTTTGTCTAGCTTACATAATTTTAAAAGCACTGGGTTTCTGTGCAGACACCAAGTACACAGTGGATAATCTTGACTTTGTAGGATAGTGTAAAACGAGCAACAGCGAGGCAGAAACCCAATTTACATCGCTCCCGCTGGACTTTAATGGAAATTTTAATAGGAAATGTAAATCAGACTGCTGCTGACGACTCGCTGTCATTCATTTTACACTAAAATATAAACAGAAAATGCGGGAAATACTTGGGTCAGGCAGCATCTGTGGAGAGAGAAACGGTTAACATTTCAGGTCTGTGACCTTTTGTCAGAACTGGAAAAAGTTACAGATGCAACAGGTTTTAAGCAAGTGCAGAGGCAGGTCAAGTGGGATGGAGAGGAAAGAACAAAAGGGAAGGTCTTCAGAATTATTACGAGCACCTGCTGTCCAAAAAAAATGGGAACAGTGGTTATGATCTGAAATTGTTGAACTCGATGTTGAGTTTGGAAGATTGAGAGTTGCTGTTCCTCGAGCTTCCATTGAACTGCATTAGAACAGTGTAGATGCAGAGGACATAGGGATAAAGAATTAAAATGGTGAAGTGGAAGCTCAGGAACATGCTTGCGGCCTAAATGGGTGTTCAGCAAAGCGATCATCTAATCTGAGTTTGGTCTCCCCAACATAGAGACTGCATTGTGAGCAGCGAATACAGTATAAATACAAGTTAATCATTGTTTCACCTGGAACGAGTATTTGGGGCCCTGAACAGTGCGAAGGGAGGTGATGAAACAGCAGGTGTTGCATCTTCTGTGCTTGCTTGCATGGATAGGTGCCGCAGGAAGGGCATTTTACAATATCAGAGTCAGGCACAGATTATTCCTCAACAGTTAGATGCAATTGTTCGCAGTTCTTTAAATTGTTCAAGTGAATCAATCTCCATAAAACTAAACAGCAAGTCATTTGAAAATGCAACTCTAACAGGGATTGTAACGGAAAATTATTCTCAAGTGTGATTCTATTACAGGTACATTACAAATCAGCCCACCATGGGATCTGTTAGCAGAGATTCCTGCTTCAGTTTGCAGCACTATTTAACATAATTGTGAACGGAGACCTTGTCAAAATACATAAACATCGCTGAGCAACAAGCAGCCCTGCGACTCGAACAGGGCCAGTCTTTTAGTGATGGGTTACACATTCATCAAGTTAAACTACTTCATTACCCATGGGAATCAATTTCAAAATCCAAGCTGTATGCAAGCTTTTCAGCGTAGGTACATGAGCCTTGATTTACCGATGACTGAATGATTAAAGACAAAACACATCAATCTAATCTTTTGAGAACATAGAGCTGTGCATTTTTCCAGTATTTCAATTTGGAGTTTATTTTTGCAATTGTGTGTTTCAGACCTTACAAAACAAGAACAAGGTCACAGTCACGTTCTAGTTTTATTACAACTGACCTGCAGGCAAGAGTATAGAACTATTACATGAACACTTAAGATTCCATTTATAATGTTTTAAATATAGGAAGAAGTCAAACCAGTATACAGGATAAGAAATATCCATGAGCTCTATAAAATAATGCTATGGTGATGTTACCCAGCGAGCTCCATTTTCACAGACAAGTAAGGCGATATCCCTGCACATCAGCTTTGATATTTTTTATACATTTTCTATGGTACAGGAAAGAAAAATTAACCAAAGTTCACAATGTACAGTTCTTATTCTATTTTCACAGTTTGTGACCATTATACACCTTTTTAAAGATACACTGTAATATATTCCTCACCCTTAATAGATTATAATCTAAGATTAATATACGAATAAACTGCCAATTTTAAATTTTTTTTTAACAGGCATTCCACTTGAGAAATTTGAATAAAAGTCTCTTGACATTCTCATCAAGTTCATTTCTCCACCAGTAGAATTGAAGACATTACTGAACTGCAAAGCAAGGCTGGAGGGAGGAAAGAGGGGCTTGTGTCTTAAGTCATGAAAGCAGGACAGAGGAACACAAATTCTGCATAATTTTATAACTTTAGTGACTCTACAAAGGAAATACTTATTGGATATACTTGTCCATTCCAAAAACTAATAAATCACTCATCCCCAAAACACTGGTACACTCCACAGATGTTGGTATGAAAAATAGAATCTCACAAAGAATCCTTTTTGTGTAGCACAATAAGTTCTGGTTCATGTGTAGTTCAAATTAAAACTTTCCTGTAGTTATTTTAGCAACGGAACTGTTCCAAACATACAGCACTCTGGAACTGGGCAATCACTGCGGTATTACACTAATCGGAAGACTCTGCACCCAACATCCGAACTCTTTGATTTCTCTTGCCGTTAAACAGTTTTTCCCTCAGCAGACAAGTACAACCAATAACTAAACCAAACAAGGAGCCAATCGGTGTCATCACGCCACTGATAAACCTGGAGAACTTCAAGGTTTACAGCAGTCACAGATACACATTTATTTTTGCATAAATAATTTCTGGCAAAAAATAGCACATTGAACAACAGTATGAGCTGTCGGTGGGCAACATTTAAGAACATCATTGCCAGGTGCTTACTGCATAATCCATATATAGTCTGCTTTTGTCTAAAATCCTAAGACATCAATGTGTACATTTTATAGACTGATTAACAAACAGGAAAACATTCGTTGCTTCAACACAAGCTTATTTTTTCCAGCATGCTTTACTCTTTAAGCATGCTGCTCAATGTTACACCATAGTTCACTTTCTTTTCTTTAGATTTCAATAGACAATATTCAAACACTTTTCTCAGGTGCCTAGGCTAATTTTCCCAATAGTTACAAAGATATTATTGTACAGTGGATGACATTTAAGTCATATAAAAGTTCCGTTTCAGGGGAATACCTTTTCTTTTTTGCAGCAAATCTTTATGTATCAATTTTGTTTTAATTGCAAACCTCAGTCCACACTTTTTTTGGTGAAATACATGCTGTTCAGTTATGCCCTATTTAAAAATCGTTTCAACTTTAACACTAAAATACAGATGAATTCATTCCTCCATGATATACACTAACTATAAAGCAACAGAAGGTAAAAATCAGTAAATCTATTGCACTGTGAAGCAAAATTCCTCAAGGTTGTTTGAGACTGCATCGAAGTACTGATCAAAGTATCCTGTTCATGTACAAGTTTCCTTTCATTGAAGACAAAGCAGATATCCTAGGAGTCCTTGTAGGTGCTGCCTAAAATATTCTATGCAATGGTGGGAAAAGCTAAGTTCAAGACTTGGTCTTTCCAGTACTGTACTGAGAAGTCTCCAGTTTCAAACTCTTCCCAATGATGGCTGCTCAATATCCCACCAAGATCCAGATTTAAATGAACACACTGGCAGCCTCCGTACATTTATCCTGAAAAAGCAGTAACTATCTCTGATCCAGAAAAACTCTCGTGATGACGTGGGTACTGTAAGAAGGAGGCTTTTCAAATGGACAGTTGCGGGCAGACACAAAGAAAATGTAACACCAATTTTTATTGCACAGTCTGTTTGAGCAAGTTAAAAATAGAAACACTGCAATGTGTCATAAAACAAATCTTTACACCTTGATTTCTCAGCCGTTTTAAAGGCTGTCTTTTCAGCAGCAAAATTAATCAACGTACATTGGGGAAACAGGGGTTGGGGGCATTTGATCCAAGATTTTGCAAACATAACTTGCAACGTCCACCCTGCGCTCTTCGTACATCGAGATGAATGGATGTTTCTGAATAAATGAAAACAACAGCATGTTTCGGATATATAAATCACATTTCTTCCTGAAATGAAGATGTCCATCCTTTGGATGATTTGATCTCTCAGCAAACTTCTGTTAACACTAGGTTTGTTTTTAAATTACACAAACATTTCTACTGGTAACTGTAAAGCCCCTGCTGTTTCAACAGCTTCACCCATTCAGCATTTAATATTAAACTTTACACATTCATAATACAGCTTGAGAATTCCAGCAGCACTAGCAGTTTTAAATTTAGTTTTAGATATCAGGTATCAGTTTCTCAGAAACAAATAGCAAATCAAGTTTGAATGCTAAATTAAGAACTTTTCCTTGAACATGTTCACCAGGTTAAGTGAAATTTACAGCAGCATGCAAAGCAAAACTTTAAACAAGCAGAGAGCCATTTTATATAAAGCAGGAGCTTGAAGAGTTGAACCGGAGAAAATTCAACTATTCATAGAATCAGAACGACAGTGCATTCCAGATCATAACTATCTACGTACAAGAATTTCTCATCTCGCCCCTGGTTGTTTTGCCAATTACCTTAAATCCGTGTCCTCTGGTTACCAACCCTTCTGCCACTGGAAACAGTTTCTCCTTACTTACTCTATCAAAACACTTCATGACTGAACAGCTCAATCAAATTTCCCCTTAAACTTCGCTGCTCCAAGAACAACTCCAGCTTCTCTAACCTCTTCAAGTAACTGAAGTACTGCATCCCTGGTATAATTCTAGTAAATCTCCATTGCACCTTCTCGAAGGCCTTGACATCCTTCCTGAAAAGTGTGGTGCCCTGAATTGGACACAATGTTCCACCCGAGGTCTAACCAGTAATTTATAAAGATTCAGCATTAATTCCTTGCTTTTGTACTCTATACCTCTGTTTAGAGCCAAGGATCCAGTATGCTTTTTAAAAAAAAAAATAATTCTTAACTTGTCCTGGCACCAAAGAATTGTGCACATTGACCCTCATTAAAATTGTTCGATTTAGTTTATATTGCCTCTACTCATTCTTCCTTCCAAAACGCATCACTTTACACTTCTCAAGAGTTTAATTTCATCTGCCTGCACCTGCCCATTTCACCAATCTGTCCATATCCTTAAGTCTTACTATCCTCCTCACTATTACATTTCTGAGTTTCATGTCACCTGCAAACTTTGAAATTATGCCCTGCATTCCCAAGTCATTACTATAGATCAAAAGGAGCCGTGGTCTCAATACTGATCCCTGGGGGACGCCATTGTACACTTCCCTCCAGTCTGAAAAACAACCGTTCACCACTACTCTCTGCTTTCTGTCCCTTAGCCAATTTCAGTTCCATGCTGCTGCTGCCACTTTAATCCCATGGGCTTCAATTTTGCTAACAAGTCTATGACGTGGTATATTATCAAACAATTTTTGAAAGTCCATATACACATCAAACACATTACCCTCATCAACCCTCTCAGATAGTTCACTAAATTACTCGTTATTCAGTGAATTAATCACAACCATGCCATTTTAAGTTACCTTAAGCTCAGGATTTTCTCAATTTTAGCATGAAAAAAGTTCAACAAAACAAAGAGGTCAATCAGCATCTGTGTTTTGCGTGTGTATCTAAAACAAATCCAATTTACTCTCTTCACAGACACTGATTGACTCGCTATGTGTTGTGTCTTGTGTTTCATATTTTGAACATTGGCAGTATTTTGCTTTTTACTTAAAAAATTCAATGCTTTAAGATATAACATCTGCTCGACTCAGTAAAATGCTGCCTCGGAGGGAACGGAAGCTGGTGCAGAAGCAGAGGTTTGTCATCCATCAAACGCAAACACATCTCTTATAAATAATAGGAATTTACAG